>NC_138504.1:17841685-18538080 GCF_964252035.2 Podarcis erhardii
CGAAAGCTTTTGCTCTTGATAGCTAGAATACCTAAATGAGGTTCTCTCTCTCTCTCTCTCTCTCTCTCTCTCTCTCTCAGTTCCCCAGTGGTGTCACCTGTTGAGCATTTATCATGGGGAGGCTACATGCTATTCTCCCCGTGGAGGTAATTACCGCAGCAGCCTGGGGACGCGCTGTGAGCTTTCCTGCGACCGTGGATACCGCTTGATTGGCCAGAGGTCCGTACAGTGCCTGCTAAACCGTCGCTGGTCAGGACATGCCTACTGCAGACGTAAGTGTCACGCCAGTGTCCAGAGGCCGCTCCACATTACAGCCATCCTCAGGAAGCCTCATTAAAGTACTCAACATAGGGTGCCATCAACATAACCCAAGATGAGCCTGCAGGATAGCTCAGTTGGTAGAGCAAGATACCCTTAATCTCAAGGTTCTGAGTTCAAGCCCCATTTTGGGGGGAAAGATTCCTGCATTGCAGAGAGTTGGACAAGATGACCCTTGTGGTCATGGGCATAGCCAGGATTTTTGTTAGAGGGGGGCAGAACCTCCGTTAGCTATGCAGAGTATTTTTAATGTTTTTTGTTGATGGGGGGCAGCTGGCCCTCCCTGCCCCCCCTCAAGCTGTGCCTATGCTTGTGGTCCTTATGATTCTATGTGTCAGAAGTAACTGCTGGCAGAGAACAGACATACACATCTACTACGTATTTTGGAAAATTATCTGTTCACTTGTAGATCTTAAGATATCTTAAGATATTGTCATAAAACTTTGCCTGCTCATTGTTCCAGAAACCAATGGGATTTTTAATCTATGCTTCAATACTGTTGGGCATCATTTTTAATCAAGAAGGCAGGCTGAACCTTTCAGAACTGTATTGATTTTCACCGCTGATTTCAAGAGTGCTTTATATCAAGGGCAAAAGGAGGTTTGTGGGAGGACTGAGTATGAAGGACCAAGGGTTTCATAGAAGGGTCCAGGCATATTAATCCTGCACCATTAGAACAGCTCTCAGGCAGAGGAACTGTCCGACCTGATCCCTGCTATGCTGCAACACCAGAATTAGTTCTATTAGCCCAGGCAGACCAGGCAACCTAAGGAGCCAATAGGAGCTGTTGTTCCAGGTCTGCTTCCTTAGTCTGAGTAAACTGTCAACATAGCAAAGCTCTCCCTCTTTGGATCATGCTGGTTCCTGGCACAGATTGTTGAAGAATTGGACTTGCAGAGGGGAAGCGGGGAGCTGAATTCAGATTCCTGCTCAATTACCGTATTTTTTGCTCTATAAGACTCACTTTTTCCTTCCTAAAAAGTAAGGGGAAATGTTTGTGCATCTTATGAAAGGAATGCAGGCTGCGCAGCTATCCCATAAGCCAGAACAGCAAGAGGGATTGCTGCTTTCACTATGCAGCGATCCCTCTTGCTGTTCTGGCTTCTGAGATTCAGAATATTTTTTTTCTTGTTCTCCTCCTCCAAAAACTAGGTGTGTTTTGTGGTCTGGTGTGTCTTACAGAGCGAAAAATACGGTAGCTACTCTGTGACATGAATGAATAAATCTTTATTTGTGTCAGCCATTGGCCGTAGTAATAAAACAACAATACGATATACAAAGAATAGAAATAAGAAGTCATTTATATAAAATACATTTTAGGGTTTTGAATCAATAGTCAAATAGTGGATCTTATTCTGATTGCCCCAGCTAAAAACAAAAACCTTTCAATATAATAATAATAATAATAATAATAATAATAATAATAATAATAATTTATTATTTGTACCCCGCCCATCTGGCTGAGTTTCCCCAGCCACTCTGGGCGGCTTCCAACAAAGATGAAAAGTACACTAAAATGTCACATATTAAAAACTTCCCTGAAGATGTCTTCTGAATGTCAGATAGTTGTTTATTGCTTTGACATCTGATGGGAGGGCGTTCCACAGGGCGGGCGCCACTACCGAGAAGGCCCTCTGCCTGGTTCCCTGTAACTTGGCCTCTTGCAGTGAGGGAACCGCCAGAAGGCCCTCGGAGCTGGACCTCAGTGTCCGGGCAGAACGATGGGGGAGGAGACGCTCCTTCAGATATACTGGACCAAGGCCATTTAGGGCTTTAAAGGTCAGCACCAACACTTTGAATTGTGCTCGGAAACGCACTGGGAGCCAATGTAGGTCTTTCAAGACTGGTGTTATATGGTCTCGGCGGCCGCTCCCAGTCACCAGTCTAGCTGCCGCGTTCTGGATTAGTTGTAGTTTCCGGGTCACCTTCAAAGGTAGCCCCACGTAGAGCGCATTGCAGTAGTCCAAGCGGGAGATAACCAGAGCATGCACCACTCTGGCGAGACAGTCTGCAGGCAGATAGGGTCTCAGCCTGCTTACCAAATGGAGCTGGTAAACAGCTGGCCTGGATACAGATTTGACCTGTGCCTCCATGGACAGCTGTGAGTCCAAAATGACTCCCAGGCTGCGCACCTGGTCCTTCAGGGTCACAGTTACCCCATTCAGGACCAGGGAATCCTCCACACCTGCCCGCCTCCTGTCCCCCAAAAACAGTACTTCTGTCTTGTCAGGATTCAACCTCAATCTGTTAGCCGCCATCCATCCTCCAACCGCCTCCAGACACTCACACAGGACCTTCACCGCCTTCACTGGTTCTGATTTAAAAGAGAGGTAGAGCTGGGTATCATCCGCATACTGATGAACACCCAGCCCAAACCTCCTGATGATCTCTCCCAGCGACTGCATGTAAATGTTGAAAAGCATGGGGGAGAGGACAGAACCCTGAGGCACCCCACAAGTGGGAGCCCAGGGGTCTGAACACTCATCCCCCCACCACCACTTTCGGAACATGGCCCAGGAGGAAGGAGCGGAACCACTGTATGACAGTGCCCCCAACTCCCAGCCCCTCAACACGGTCTAGAAGGATGTTATGGTCGATGGTATCAAACGCCGCTGAGAGATCCAGCAGAACTAGGAAACAGCTCTCACCTCTGTCCCTAGCCCGCCGGAGATCATCAACCAGTGCAACCAAGGCAGTTTCAGTCCCATGATGAGGCCTGAATCCCGACTGGAAGGGATCCAAATGGTCTGCTTCTTCCAGGCGTGCCTGGAGTTGTTCAGCAACCACTCGCTCAATCACCTTGCCCAAGAATGGAAGATTTGAGACTGGGCGATAATTGGCCATCGTGGCCGCATCTAAAGATGGTTTTTTAAGAAGCGGTTTAATAACCGCCTCTTTCAGCGGGTCTGGGAAGGCTCCCTCACGGAGGGAAGCATTCACCACCCCACGAAGCCCATCGCCCAGTCCTTCCCAGCTAGCTTTTATAAGCCAGGATGGGCAAGGATCCAGGAGACAGGTGGTTGGCTTCACTCGTCCAAGCAGCCTGTCCACATCCTCGGAGGTAACAGATTGGAATTGATCCCACACAACTTGACTAGACAGGACTCTAGCACTCTCCCGCCCCGGCCCTGCTCCCACGGTGGAGTCTACCTCTTCCCGAATCTGAGTGATTTTATCTGCAAAAAACTTTGCGAAATCATTGCAGGAGATCATGTGGCCCGTACTGGGCCCCGGTGTTGCAGGTGGTTCTGCTAAATTGTGAACCACCTGAAAAAGTCTCCTGCTGCTGTTTTCTGCAGATGCAATAGAGGCGGCGAAGAAAGTCTTCTTCGCTGTCGCTATCGCCACTTGGTAGGCTCGACGTTGAGCTCTAACCTGTGTCTGGTCAGATTCGGAATGAGATATCCGCCACCGGCGCTCTAGCCGTCTCAACGATTGTTTCATTGCCCTCAGATCCGTGGAAAACCACGGGGCTGCCCGGGCTCCATGCAATCGGAGAGGGCGCTTCGGAGCCAAACAGTCAATAGCCCTGGTTAACTCCACATTCCAGCGGGCCACCAGGGAATCGGCTGAAAGGCCATCAACATGGGATAAAGCATCCCCTACCACTCTCTGGAAACCATTTGGATCCATTAAGTGGCGGGGGCGGACCATCCGAATCGGTCCCACCTCCCTGCAGAGGGGATGGGTTGCAGAGAAGTCCAGTTGCACCAGGAAGTGATCTGACCATGGCACTTCTTTCGTTTCGCTTTTACTTAGTGTCAGATCACCAACATCCATAGAGGTAAACACCAGGTCCAAGGCATGTCCGCGGCTATGGGTTGGGCCAGACTTATTCAGGGACAGCCCCATGGAGGCCATGCTTTCCACGAAGTCCCGAGCAGCCCCTTGTAAGGTCGTGTCGGCATGGATGTTAAAATGCCCTAGGACAACCAAGCTAGGTATCTCCAGGAGAACATCCGCCACAACCTGAAGCAGCTCGGGCAGGGAATCCTTGGTGCAGCGGGGAGGTCGGTACACCAAAAGGAATCCTGTACTGCCCCTATTGCCCAACTTCCAGAACATGCACTCAGAAAACTGGGTCTTCCCAATAGGACGCCTGGTGCAAACTAATGCCTTCCTAAAAATCACTGCAACCCCCCCTCCCCGCCCACATGACCTGGGTTGCTGTGCGTAAGAGAAACCTGGTGGACAAGCAGTGGCAAGGACAGGCCCATCTGCTTCATCCAACCAAGTCTCTGTTACACATGCCAGGTCAAGTCCTTTATCCATGATCAAGTCATGGATGGCAGTGGTCTTATGAATCATTGACCTGGCATTGCACAGCAACACTTTCAGGTCATGTGGATATCCCTTGCTGATTCTAGTATCCATCCGGTCAGGACCAGACCCGGAGGCAGGGATAGTCCTCAGACAATGACTAAACCTGCCTCCTCTGTAATGACATGGTCTGGTCTTAGTGTAACTCCTCCTCCTACCCGTGATCACTGAGATCAGTTGTCCCAGTGCATCCCCCTCTGTGGACCATGCCCCAGCCATTTTGTTGGCTGGGACCTACTCCCCGGCAGCCCTGACCCCTCCCCTTAAGAACAAAATAAAACCTTAAAAAACAAACAAACCCTTTGCTGTCACCTGTTCTTCTTGATCTGCCAAGAGAAAAGACACTGTGGCAGTGGTTGGGCAACCGGGAATGGACAATAAAAGAGAGGTGATAATCTCATTCCTCAAGTCTTTATAAAGAGTGCAAGCCAGAAGGGCATGTGCCACTGATTCGGTACTGCCATCTCCACAGGTACATAAGTGTTTTTCGCATGGAATCTTTTGGAATTGTCCCTCGAGTACAGCCAATGCATTCAATCTTGCGAGAGTAGAAGCGCAACTCTGTGACATGCCATTATCTCTTATATTAACCTGCTGCACACAGGTGCATGGATCAGCTTCCCCCAAAGCACCCTCACAGTGCTACAATTCCCAGCACCTTTAACAAGCTACAGTTCCCAGGATGTTGTTTTTTTTTAAAAAAAAAAAAATCTGCTTAAAATGCATGTTGCAGGCATGACCTTAGTATTTTTGCTACAAAGCTTGAAACCCTTTGAAGCTGGTATCCAGGGGGTTGTAACTCCATGAAGAGGCTAGGGAACTTTCAAGTTCTCTTTCTGTGCACAGAGATTCGGTGCCCTACGCTGCCGGCAATCTACCATGGATCGTACCAGTGTTCAGATGGAGTCAAGGTCGATTCTCACTGTGACTACACCTGCCAGCCTGGATACCACCGGGAAGGCGATCGCAGTCGTGTGTGCTTAGAAGACGGACATTGGAGTGGCAGCGAGCCAATTTGTGTAGGTAAATTCCTCCTGGAGCCAACCACACATATTGCATGGAAGAAGTTGCCATTGCCACTACCAGGGATGTCAGAGAATTCTGATGGAAACAGAAATGGGAGGGGAAATTGCCAATGTACATGTACTTGACATATTTAAATTGGCTTTCCATCTGTTGGGCTATCACGGCTCCCTGAGAACTTCCTAAGAATCTTCTGTGCAGAAATCTCTCTGGCCACAACAATAGAACTACAGTTTCCAAAGACTGCTAAGGGGAATGGCCATTAAACCAGCTGGGGATATGTCTTTTGGACAGCTAGCTACTCCACAATCATTCAAACCACAACCTAAAGTACCGTATTTTTTGCTCTATAAGACGCACCAGACCACAAGACGCACCTAATTTTTGGAGGAGGAAATCAAGAAAAAAAATATTCTGAATCTCAGAAGCCAGAACAGCAAGAGGGATCGCTGCGCAGTGAAAGCAGCAATCCCTCTTGCTGTTCTGGCTTCTGGGATAGCTGCGCAGCCTGCATTCGTTCCATAAGATATACAC
Organism: Podarcis erhardii; assembly: GCF_964252035.2. NCBI lineage: Eukaryota > Metazoa > Chordata > Lepidosauria > Squamata > Lacertidae > Podarcis > Podarcis erhardii. The sequence goes on from NC_138504.1 coordinate 17,847,881, forward strand.
ACATTTCCCCTTACTTTTTAGGAGGGAAAAAGTGAGTCTTATAGAGCAAAAAATACGGTATTTATTTAAGAATACTTATATCATGCTTTATAGCCCTGAGGGGCTCCCATTTGCCTTAGTGGTCCAACCTCAACAGTTTTATCCCAGAGTTTTTAGTGTATTTCCATGTCACCTTCCCATCTGCAAAAAGTCCATTTTTTAAAAAGTGGATTTGTTGGAAAAGAGCACTTTAATCCAGTTTAATGGCACATACCAACATTTCTGGAATGCTCTTGAATCCCTCCTGCTAAATACTGACAATTTGGATGTGGCCAGTCATTTGTCATTCAGGCCCAAGGCGGAAACTTTCCTCCTAGTTGCTGCCTGTTTCCATGGAGTTCCTTTCTGATTCTACTCAAGCAGACATAGAGCCTCCGAAAATCCAATGTCCTGAGTCTCGAGAGCGAATGGCAGAACCCAACAAGCTGACAGCCACTGTGTACTGGGATCCACCTCGGGCAAAGGACTCTGCTGACGGTGTCATCAAACAGTAAGCTTGGGGGAGGCTGCACTGGGGTCTCAGCACCATTTAATGATTCTTTTTGGAAGAAAAAGTTCAAACCCAGCCCTCATATTTACATCCTGACATATCTCTCTGTCTTTCGAGTCCAGGATGACACTCCGGGGCCCAGAACCAGGATCCGAGTTTTCTGAAGGAGAACACATTATCCGCTACACCGTCTATGACCAGGCATACAACCGAGCAAGCTGCAAGTTTTTTGTGCGCATCCAAGGTAAAGGATATACCTCATATTTCCAAGGCATTACACTAAATGTGAGGTTGCTGCTTACACCTTTGCCTCTTCTCTTAAATAGGAGCAGTGAGAGAGGCATGGTTTAGATTTCAACCGTGGGTAGGTTTTACCCCTGTCTCCAGGCCATGGTCTCATTGGAAATTCTCTCCTCTGAGAGCTTTGTTTGCCAATAACAACATTCCAGTTGGAGAGAATAGCAGCTTGGCAGGCAGAGGTGGGGTATTTTTGGCAAGAGCAGTCCCGATCCGCATCAACTCCAGCCCCATTCCTCCATGCCTCCTGCCAGGGGGTTGGAAGATACAAGTTCAAACCATTCATTTAAAATAGCATGTGGTTTGGCACCAAGGCCAGACCAGGACATTTTGTTACTTGCTACAAATGCCATGTTCTGATCCGAAGCCAGGTCTGGTGGGGAATGGGGCAAGGCAGAGTTGCAGGACCTTGGATAGTTCTGCGTGAGCAAGGTTGGGAGCAGCCCGAGGAGTTCTAAGCTTCTGTCACAAGACTACCTCTTCTAGAATCCACTCCCTTGTGGGATAACTTTAGATTGTTCCCAGTTCCTTGGGAACAGGTGGTTAAACCACTCTGATAATTGTAGTTCTGAGAGGATTAGGGGTTTCATAACAACACTCAGCACTTTTAACAGATTAGTCCCTAGGGTACCCTAGCGGGTTGCCATGCCTGTCAAAGTGGCGCCACAGTAGTTTAAATGCACAGTGTGCATGTGGCCTGTGTTGTGTTGGAGGCGAGGAAGACTTTGGGTTCTGATTCCTAACCTTCCCTTCCACAGTGAGTCGCTGTCCTGTTCTAAAACCACCAGAGCACGGTTATGTCAGCTGCACCTCAGCAGGGAACAACTACGGAGCAACCTGCGAGTACCACTGTGATGGAGGCTATGAACGCCAGGGTGCCCCCTTGAGGGTCTGTCAGTCCAGCCGCCAATGGTCTGGCTCTCAGCCCACGTGCATTCGTAAGTGTGTGTTGGGGTTGAGGGAAGAAGAGCTAGGGTAAAGGGCAACAGTTGTACCCAAAATCAGTTCTACTCAGAGTACACCCTTTGAAATGAATAGGCATGATTTAACCTAGGTCTGTTGATTTAAAAGGGGTCTGCTCTTGAGTAGAACTTAACTGGATGCAAGCTTATAAGCAGCCTCACAGGTTGCTGCTGAGGGGAAAGCAGGATATACCTTTAAAACTAAGCCATGCCTCTGAGATCACAGTGATGCTTTCACCATGACATCACTGCCCTGAGCTCTAACTGACATCATCTCGGTTATTGTTTTCCATTTCTAACAGCAGCTGCATCAGTTGGGGAGAAACCAGATTGCAGAGAGCATTTTTGGGTCCATTGTTAGATTAGCTAGGCATTGTATTTACAGACAAAGCAGGCAATTGTTTCAAAATTAGCCAGCTCCAAAAACTCTCTCCAACTCCACCTACAGCTGAGTTAGAAACAAACACATCAGATCAGCCACTGCTTGGTGACATCAGCTTCAGCTCAAAGCATTGTTTTGCAAGCATCACTGTGATCTTACGCAGTTAACGCAAGTATTTGTTTTAAATGTATTTGCCTCATTCCTGCTACAAGTGCGTGGAAGACACACACACACACACACACACACACACACACACACACTGCAACTAGTAGGCAGGACTATTGCCTGGCTTGCTGGCTCTAGATGTCCAAGCAAAAGTTGTTGGAGGTTGGACATTATTTGTGTGTCATGGGGGTGTTTCCTGACCAGCAAACAGGACACGAACATCAGCAAGCATCCCAGGGGCATCCCTAGAAAGGAAGAAATGTCAGGGAAGATACAAAAGGCTTAGCGGACAGGTTTTGTGTGTGTAAGATGGGCTGAGAATCCAGATTTCCCTAAATGCATTTACTTACCATCTATGCAGAAAACCTACAATAAATAGCTCCCTAAGTTGCTAATAGGGGACGCGGGTGGCGCTGTGGTCTAAACCACTAAGCCTCTTGGGCTTGCCGATCAGAAGGTCAGCAGTTTGAATCCCTGCGATGGAGTGAGCTCCCGTTGCTTGGTCCCTGCTCCTGCCAACCCAGCAGTTCAAAAGCACGCCAAAAAGTGCAAGTAGATAAATAGGTACTGCTCCGGTGGGAAGGTAAATGGTGTTTCCATGCGTTGCTCTGGTTTCACCAGAAGTGGCTTAGTCATGCTGGCTACATGACCTGGAAAAACTGTCTGCGGACAAACGCCAGCCTTCTCGGCCTGTAAAGTGAGATGAGCACTGCAACCCCAGAGTTGTTTGTGACTGGACTTAACTGTCGGGGTCCTTTACCTTTTACCCTTTTAAGTTGCTAATAGTTGGACAACTAGATGATAGATAGATAGATAGATAGATAGATAGATAGATAGATAGATAGATAGACAGATGATAGATAGATGGATGGATGGATGGATGGATGGATGGATGGATGGATGGATGGATGAAACAACCATTAAACCATTAACCCTGTTGGTAAATGCAATGCCTGGCTAAACTAACAATGAACCTAAGAATGCTCTCTGCAATTCAGTTATTTCCCAGCTGATCCAAATTAGAAACAGCAAGTGAGATTATGTCAGTTGGAGCTCAGAGCAGTGATGTCATGCTAGAAGCATCACTGTGATCTCACATATTTATTTATGCAACCATGACTGCCTGAATGATATATGCCCAAAATTGGAAAGAGGAACAGCCCCCCCCCTGCAAAGAGACGATTGGCAATTAAAATTGATGGAATATGCAGAGATGGCAAAACTAACCAGAAGATTAACAGATCAAGATGATAGACTTTTTGTGATAGAATGGGGGGGGGATTTATTAAATATGTGAAAACAAATTGTAAACAGTTAAAAACGTTAGCAGGATTAATCCAAACATGAGCAGGAAGAAATTTAAAGGCATTATAAATGATAAATTTGGTTTTTAAAAAGGATAAATTAAGATAGGCAGTAAGAAAATGACAGAAAAACAAGATACCGCAGAAGGGGAGGAAGTCACGGGAAATATTATTCAATTCGTGTAGATTTATATCCACTGTTGAATGCTGTTAAACGAGAAAATGGGAAATAAAATACAGCGAGCTCTGATCTCAGAGGCGTTTCTTAGTTTTAAAGGTATATCCCACTTCCTAGTGTTAGCCCTACATGGGGATTGAAGATGCTTAAGTATCAGCTTCTTTGTGGTCCAAACATTCTCAAAAATCCTGCCTAAGGTTACACAGAGTGAAGTTTCTCCTCCACTGCACTTTTATGACATAAATCAGACCTGAAATCATTGCTACAACATTCACAGTGCGGTATCCATTCAGTTCTTGCTTTGAATTGAGAAATGGAAACAAGGAGACGATTCAGGCAGTGGCGTAGCGTGGGGGGTGCAGGGGGGGCCGGCCGCACCGGGTGCAACATCTGGGTTTTAGGGTTAGGGGGTGCAAATCCACGGGTTAGGTGGCACAAATCCATGGGTTAGGGGGCGCAAATTACTTGCCTTGCCCCGGGTGCTGACAACCCACACTACGCCACTGGATTCAGGGCACACAGGCTATTCCAGATCTCAATGCTCCTTCGTGGTTCCACTGCTAAACATCTGAATGGGGCTTCTAAGCACATGCAACTGAATACACGTGAAACCTCTGCGCAATCAGGAGTCATGACATGTCTAGACAGGGCCTTGCACCCAAGGAAACCTTAGAGCCAGATGCAATTCAATGTCATCTCACACTGCTGGATATGTTGGTGTGTGATTGGTGATTATCCAAATCATATATGGGAAATTTACTGCTTGGTTGCAGAAAACCTCAAAAGTGGTTATTTTGATACTATAATTCCAGTTTCTTATTCTTTTCTACATATTTTTGCTGTTATTGGCACTAGGACATTGTATTTGACACCAAAAAAGAACAAAGGGGCGAGAATCTATTGAATGCTTTTTTCCTGGCCCTATAGATATATGATCTGGAGTTCTTTACAAGTGTTATGAAAATTTTACTGTTCTGATGGCAGAAAATTATTATAGATGTTGAAGGAAACAGCAGTGGTGGACTTTGGGCTCTCAAATTTCATTGGGCTTGTTCTGAACTTTGGTTCAGATAGCTCACTTGGTTAGAGCGTGGTGCTGATAACGCCAAGGTTGCAGGTTTGATCCCCATATAGGATGGCTGCAAATTCCTGCATTGCAGGGGATTGGACTAGATGATCCTTGGGGTCCTTCCAATGTCCCAAGTCTCTAATTCTGTGAACTGGAAACCCCATTTCAGCATTGTTAGAACATGGGAGAGGAACCTGCGCTCCTTCAAATGTTCCTGGACTCCAGCTCCAATCATCCCTGACCATTGACTATTACATCTAGGGCTGATGTGAACTGGAGTCCAATAGCTGGAGGACCAGTGTTTCCTCATCCTCAACTTAGAACCTGGAAGAAATGGCTGTTGGGGCAGTGATGAATAACATCTTCCCCTACCATGGTCCTTCTGAGCATATTGTTGCATTGCCAGCTTAAGAGCAGTGATTAAGGTAAAGGTAAAGGGACCCCTGACCATTAGGTCCAATCGTGACCGACTCTGGTGTTGCGGCGCTCATCTCGCTTTATTGGCCGAGGGAGCCGGCGTAGCGCTTCCAGGTCATGTGGCCAGCATGACTAAGCCGCTTCTGGCGAACCAGAGCAGCGCACGGAAACACCGTTTACCTTCCCGCCGGAGCGGTATCTATTGATCTACTTGCACTTTGACGTGCTTTCAGACTGCTAGGTTGGCAGGAGCAGGGACCGAGCAACGGGAGCTCACCCCATCGCGGGGATTCGAACCACTGACCTTCTGATCAGCAAGTCCTAGGCTCTGTGGTTTAACCCACAGCGTCACCCGCTGATTACAAGGAACCAAATCTTTTCACTAGCTGTAGGGCAACACCCCTTTGTGTTCCTGAAGAGAGGGGACTGGAAGTGAAAGTGTGTGTGCTCAGCTGAGAGCACAAAGTGTAGACAAGATCCATTTGCACCATTGTGACCAACCATGTGAACCGATTTGGGTATCTGAGATGATATCCCTAGCAAAGGAGTGGGGGCAAGGAACCTATGGCCCTCCAGATGCTATTGAACTACAACTCCCATCAGCCCTTACTAGCTATACTGATTGGGACCCAGGTGAGTTGGAGTCCAACAGGTTCACTTGACCTATTGTGTGAGCAATGTTAGTAATCTGGCTCCACTCCCCAGAAAAGTAATAGCGGTGATGGCAGAAAGGAGGCATTTGGGGGGGACACTCAGAGATGTTTGTCAGTATCCATTCCTACAGTGTGGCAGGTGGCCCTGTTGCCACTATTACTGCTCTCCATTCTTCATATTGCTACCCGTCTAGCATGTACCCATCTAGCATGCTAAAACCCTGTGTCTTCTCATGCTCTGCTGACAGCCATGCAGATCAATGTGGATGTGAACTCTGCTGCCGGCCTTCTGGACCAGTTCTATGAAAAGCGCCGGCTGCTCATCATCTCTGCTCCTGATCCTTCTGACCGCTACTATAAGATGCAGAACAGCATGCTGCAGGTAAGCCCTTCCTCTTGAGTTTCCATCCTAGAACTCACACCCTTCCTTCCCTTCTCCAGCTACTGGGTTCCTCCAGCCATTTGCTTCTCTCTTCACTGCAGCAAGCCACATGTGGGCTGGACTTGCGCCACATCACCGTCATTGAGCTGGTGGGGCTGCCGCCTCACGAGGTGGGGCGGATCCGTGAGCACCGACTCTCAGAGAACATCATTGAAGGGCTCAGGTTAGTGGTGCAGAGTGGCTGGCAGAGGTTCAGGTTCAAATCCCTGCTCAGTGACGAATGTTACTGGCCTTGGGCAACCACTTGCTGGGATGTTACAAAGAGAAGAGTGCGCATGATAAAGCAAAAACAAAATGAAGAGGGGGTCTATTTTTTCTACATTTGTAATTTTTAATTTGTGCGATTCAGCTTCCACAAAATGTGGTGGAGACCACTTAGAATTTAAAAACCTTTAAAGCCAACAGTGAGTGTATTAACTTATGGTCTGTGTGTGTGGTTTGGGAGCTGCACAATCAGGGAAAAAAACAATGCTGTCCAGGGTTGTAAAGACTACGGAGAGAATAATTGGGTGCACTCTTCCCACCTTGGATCAAATCTATGCTTCCAGGTGCCATAAGAAAGCTGCAGAGATAGCGCAGGATAGTGCGCATCCTGGAAATGATTCTTACAGCTTTTGCCTTCTGGAAGAAGGTACAGGTTTATAAAGACTAGGACTAGCCGTTTGAGAAACAGTCTCTACCCAAATGCGATTTTGATTTTAAACGCATTGTAAGGAGTCTGTATGGGAGTATATTGTATTTTAAAATGGGGTATCAGAGTTTTTAGGGGGCTAACCAGGTTGGGATAGCTGGGATAGCAGGCTTGTTGGGTTTTGAATGTTTTATGTAGATTTTCAATTTCGTTGTTCTGTACGGGACAATGACAATAAAGGTATCGTATTGTATTGTATCGTACAAGCCAATATGGCTACATGCATCTTCCAGGTTCAGGAACAGTAGCTGTGGAACAATTAAAGGGCTGTTATTGTCGTCGTGTCCTGCTTGTTGTATCCACTTGACACTCTCACTCCATGCTGCAGATAGATACCTTGGCTTTAGTTGCAGTGGAACAGCAAGCCAATAGCGAACTGGCAACTGGCGGCTTCTAGTAGTCGTGAGCCATGGGGAAGCCAGCAACAGAGACTCCCCCAAAAGATTGCAGTGATCAGTCAGGGATAGATGGGCTCAGGCAGTCCTAGAGTTATCTGGCTCCCAATGGCTTTATAAAATAATGCAAAAACATTGAACCTGGCCTGGTAACACATAAGCAGTCAGTCAGGGCAAGCACTCAAGTTACATGCTGGCTCCCTAGGGCCTCCAGATATGGGGAAGCTGGGTATGGCCTTGCCCTTATTTGTCATCACATGGTGTCAGGAGCAGGAAAATTCAAGCTACTGCAAAGGAAGGTTTGGAGCACACTTAAAAGAACTGAGGCTTGGTGTTTCCTACTTCTCATGGGAAATGCTTGGCGGAATAAAAGGTCAGGTGACCTGACAGGTGAGCAGCTGCAACTGCCTGTCAATGTGGCCAATGGAGGGTTAGCTAATTGCGGATCTGGCCCTCTGGCCAAAAGCAGTTCCCATCCCTGCTCTAAAATTACTACCCTCCATGAGCTCTTAGGGTCTCCAGCAAACTGGCAATCAGCCAATGTTCTGTTTCTATAGGCAGTTCCTGCATATCACCCGCTCCCGCTTCAACGTCGTGTTGGTCGACAAAGAAGGCGTGGACCGTGAGCGCTACATCCAGCCTCTGACACCGGACGAGCTCTTTTCCTTTGTGGATACCTACCTGCTGAGCAACCACGAAGTGCTCCAGAGGGAACAGAACAGGGACACATGCGAGTGATAATGGGCTGCTCCATCCACAGGAGTCACAAGTGGACACCTTTTGACCTCTAACTGCTAAGGGAGAGCCAGGTCTTCCCTTTCAGCATTGAACTGAAACAGGTGAAACAGAAGGGAGGAAATTGCTGAAGTTGAACTAACAAGGACAGCAGAACCTGCAGCGCCCCGGGCCACAGCCACATCCACATTAAGAAAGGGGAAATAATCATAACTATTCCTGTAGGGATTATCCAGGAGGATGTCTTTTATTTTGTGCCTACCCTTTTCTAGACAAGAAGTACATTCCACTGTGTGTGTGTGTAAAGGTATCACAACCAAAGACAAGTCACCAGAGGATAGCCCAGAATCACAGCTCTTCTCTCTTTTTCAAGAGCAAACCAGCAATCTATGTGGAGAAGGTCCCGCTCTGGATACATTAAGTGGAAGGCACCTTCTCTTCTTTAAAGAGTATACAGTGGTACCTCAGGTTACATACGCTTCAGGTTACAGACTCCACTAACCCAGAAATAGTGCTTCAGGTTAAGAACTTTGTTTCAGGATGAGAACAGAAATCGTGCGGCAGCAGCGGGAGGCCCCATTAGCTAAAGTGGTGCTTCAGGTTAAGAACAGTTTCAGGTTAAGAGCGGACCTCCAGAACAAATTAAGTACTTAACCCGAGGTACCACTGTACATACTTCTGCTCACTCCTTATCTCCTTTTAGTCAGTGCAGTAGTTAATATACTGAGAATTAAAAGCATCCTGGTTGGAACGCCTAGGAATTTGGCACCTCTACAGCAGGCGGAATGAATATACAGTGGTACCTCAGGTTAAGTACTTAATTCGTTTTGGAGGTCCGTACTTAACCTGAAACTTTTCTTAACCTGAAGCACCACTTTAGCTAATGGGGCCTCCCGCTGCTGCCGCATGATTTCTGTTCTCATCCTTAAGCAAAGTTCTTAACCTGAAGCACTATTTCTGGGTTAGTGGAGTCTGTAACCTGAAGGGTATGTAGCCTGAAGCGTATGTAAACCGAGGTACCACTGTAAACCTTTTTTTATTTAGTGGAAACTCCCCCCCCCCCCATGTTTTACAGCTGAGGAACAGAACATGTGCCAAAACTTTTAAACTGCAGAGGGCGACTTCAAAGTAAGGCAGTACTTTCCAAAGAGTTATTTTGCTACTTGTGGACTCCCACAGCTGGGCTGGTGCTGGTGGGAGAAGCAGTCCAAAAAACATCTCTGGAGAGGACCAGGTTGGCAAAAGCTGCCCTGGAATACCTGAGCCCCATCAGCCTTAAAATAATGGGCTGTGTGATGCTCAAATCAATTGGGGGGGGCATGGTCATGTATCACCAGCAGGTCTCCACTCCCTCTGTACCTCCATAGTGCTCTATCACATTTATATACCAAAAATTGCTAGGCACATTCAACCAGTGATTAGCTTAGTATTGGAGTCCCATTGACTTGGTCTGCTCAGAGAACATCAAAGCAAAAGTGCTAGGCCATCTCCTTGCTATGCTGGTTTCCCAGCAGGGAGGGTGGTTATTATGGGGAACATTAAAGAAATACCCAAATCCCCTGCACAAAATTTAAACTGCATTATCTGTTCTCCTGTTCTCAGGACCTCTCACGAAGCAGTGTAGATCTTCTAGCCCTAGTTCCCACTGTGGTGATAAATATGCGCTCTGGATTCCAACCTTTCCAAGCTAGGGGTAAAAGGCTCACATAGCTGAATGTTCTTCCATACACACACACACACACACACACACACACACACACACACACAAAACCTGCCCCCAAACAAAAGACACTCTCTCTATAACAAGCGAAAGTGTTCTTATCTAATTTTTTCTTAATATTCCGCCTTCAAGAATCTGAAGGGCTGTTACACAGAAGATGGAACAAATTAATTCTCTTTTGATCTGGAATGAAGGCCTAGAGCTAATGGGTAGACACTACGAAGAAAACAGACTTTGGCTAAGCGTTACAGGAATGTAGGAAGCTGCCTTATACTTAGTCACAGTCCATCTAGCCCAGCATTTGTCTACACCAGGCATGGCCAAACTTGGCCCTCCTGCTGTTTTGGGTCTACAATTCCCATCATCCCTGACCACTGGTCCTGTTAGCTAGGGATGATGGGAGTTGTAGTCCCAAAACAGCTGGAGGGCCAAGTTTGGCCATGCCTGGTCTACACTGTCTGGCAGCAGCTCTCTTAGGTTTTTAGATACTGAGTACGTAGCTCACAACTTTACCTGGAGATGCTGGGACTGAACAGGGACCTTCTATTTGCAAGGCAGATGCTCTGCCATTAAGTTACGCCTCTTCCCCAAATATGCATTTCACCATGCTGCCATACCCTCATCACTGAATGGGGGAAAGCCAGAGTCACCAAACAATGGAACAGCAGGCTGGTCATTACTTGAACTGCATCTCCTCCTCCTCCCCATCCTTTCTGTCCATATTATTGAGCACCATGTCTTCATCTCCTTCTAATACAGGAATAAAAAGTAGATATTTAAATTTTACAGCTTCCAGCTTCATACACCCAAACTTTATTTCAGTGACCCTTTCTGCTGTGCACAGAACAGAACAGAAGGTGTTAACATTTAAAATCAAGAACAGGATGCAGAGATGCAGTATGTTGCAGAAGGCTTCAGGAAAAAAAGAAAAAATAGGAAAGGGAGTTTGAGGGATAAAGAAAATAAGGAAAAATAAGGCATTTTTAAAAGGCACTTTGGCAGGACACCCCCCCCACACACACAAGGGTCTGCACAGAAAACAATCCCAATAAAGTTGGTTGTAAGACAAAAGATCCTTGGAACAGACTGCCAAGAACTTCCCTCCAGAACAAGCCAGCTTCATGGGCCATTTCAAAAGTTAGTTCTATTGCTACACGTGGTACGAAGCCAGGAAGTCTTGCTGCTGCACCCCATAAACTCTCTAGTGCAGTGAACCTGGCCATCATTTGCCTCCTGTGCCACCATCTCAAAAGCCAGCTGGAACAAAGTTATGGTCTTGCCCTGGCCATGGTGGGGCGAAGGGGAAGGGTTCCCTCTGCCCACGATCCGGGGTACTTGCGCATCTTCTGCCACAGACTAATCTCCTCTCCGGTAGAATCCATCCAGTCCACCAGTTGGCCATTGCTCATCCCTGAAGAGACAAGTAGTTGAAAGAAAAAAAGGTGAGGTCAGCCGAGTGCACAAAATAGCCAAGGTCCATTTTCACCATCCTGGCCAACTGAGGGAACTGATTTGGTTATCCAAGTATCCCTAGCAAAGTCACAGAGCAGGAGTGGGGGGAACCTGTGGCCATCCTGGTGCTGTCCGGGCTACAGCTCCCATCAACCCTGCCCCTACTGGCTATGCTGGTTGGGAATAATGGGAGTCCCAAGACCATGTTTCTCGTTGCAGATCAGGCCCTGCCTATCTAGACTTGTATTGTCTAATCTGGCAGGCAGCAGCTCTCCTGGCACTCAGGCAATGGTCTTTCCTCACCTTTCACCTGCTACCAAATTAATTTTAGCTGCAGATGCCAGGGACTGAACCTAGGGCTTTCTGAATGCAAAGCAAGTGCTATTCCTGTTAGTTATTCCGCCCCCCCCCGCCAAAAAAGTCACAGGACAGGTAAATCACATCTGTGTAATGTTTACAGAATTTTGTTTTTAACCCACTAGAATGAACATGTGTAATACCTAACACAGGTATAAGCCGTGCACCAGGAGTTCACTAGGCCAGCATGAGCTACAAAATCTGTGAAGGCGTTGCTAAACCTGATGTTTTATTTGAGTGCCCAGCTGTGTTCTGTCTTCAGCACTGAAAAGGCTAAAATCACCATGTGTCACACCTCCATCCCCAAATGTCGTCTACTCAAGTAACACTCCCTCACAAAGAACTGGATTTTGCTTAATAGAGCTGTCCTCAGATAAACTGTGGGCCCTCTTGTTTTAATTCCATGTGGCATTCTTCCCTTTTGTTGCGTGTTTTTCAACTCTGTTTCAATACAAATTTTCACAGTAAAACAAGAGAAATTGCGTCATATCCACACCACTTAAAGCCATCTTATAACATTTCTAACAGTCATGAAGGGTCCTGGGATCTGTACCTTGTTAAGGGTGCTGGGAACTGTAGCTCTGCAAAGCCAGCACCATTAACAAACTACAGTTGCCAGGATTCATTGGGGGGGTGGGGAGCTATGACTGTTCAAAATTGTGTAAGAGTGCTTTAAATGGAGGCTGTGGGTGTCTGTAGAGAGAAAGAGAAATGGCCAGAAATGAGGGAGCCCACTATGAAGACCCACCCGTACCCTGCTATGGCCCCTTGGGAGGGCAGCAAGACAAGTACTAGTTGTGCATATTTATTTTCTCATATCTACTTTTTGGACCATCAACTTCGAATTTAGCTCTCTGCTTGTTATGTATCGAGATTTAGGTTATTTTATTGTAATGTTTAGTAGATGCTACATTTACTGAAGTGTTTATTTTGTCTGACTTGGGTTGAAGTGTTCTGTAACAAGCATACGTTATGCATTTTTGATAATTAAGTTAAATGTTTTATTGGGATCAGATTCAGGTGTTGAATTTACTGTGGAATAGCAGCCCGTCAGCTAACGTAAAACTGACTGGAGCCATGGATGGAAAGCAATGGGTGAAAAGACTGCACCTTATAAAAGAGAATGAAGGAGCAAGAACTTAGGAATGCAGGAAGCTGCCTTATGTGGAGTCAGCCCATCAGGTCCATCTAGCTCAGACATGTCTACATTGCCTTGCAGCGTTTCTCCAGCGTTTCAGGCAGGGGACATTCCTAGCCCTATCAGGAGAGTCCAGGGACTGAAACTGGGATCTTCTATATGCAAGGCAGGTGGTGGTATTTCATCCAGGAATCAAAACTGCACGGTGGTGGATATTTAAATTCCACTGCCTCCAGCTCCACAACTTTATTTCAGTGACCCTTTCCCCTGTACACAGAACAGAAGGCAATACCATTTTTTGAGCAAGTGTGAGGAATAATCCATCTAGAAAAGATAATCTCCATTGATGGGACAGGTGCACTCATGGACACCCACACAAACACATATGCATGCCCTAAGAAGATTCCTCACCATTCCCAACTCCGAGTCGGACTCCTCCCAAGAAATCGTTGCTGGAAAGGGGCTCCCGGTCCCACACAGTAAGCTCCAGGCAGATGTGTGGCAGCTCTTCAGGACTGATGTTGTTGTAGACCAAGGTGTGGTTGTAGTGGGGGTTCAGGCTCTTCTTCACAACTGGTGTCTTCCTTTTAGTGGCCTTGTTCCTCAGAGGGAGCAAATACCTGTGGAGCAGGGAGGGGAAAATGCCTCTCTCTTATTAAAGAGGCTCCTGCAACCAGGACTTGCAGAAATTGGTAGCTTGGAAGGGGGGGGGGAAGGGTAGAAAACTCAGCGTCTTTTGAAGATCTCTCTGCAAATTTATTGTGCTTAAGAAGCTGCAGAGAGAATTCTCAGCAGCCACAAGAGGGCATCCTGCGAGCGCTTTTCCTGTGACCTGTAAAAGCAGAACTGTGCGCCGTATGCATAGTTCAAAGTCAAAGTGCTTCTCTTCTATAAGAATCAGATCCAGCCCCTTTTAAAACTCAGAAGGATTTGCACAGCCCCAAATCAATTGCTACCCAGAGCCAAGCACACTTGTTTCATATTGCTGTGCAAGATACTACATGAAATGCAAAATAATTATTTCTATAATCAGATGCACACACAACCCCTGTGGTACCTGGGCAGGGCAACAATTAACTGTAAACCCTCAGTCTCCAGCCTCCTTTCCACCCATCACACAGTTTTAGCAAGCTCCCATTTGCTCACCCCTTGACAAAGCTGTCAGATGTCCCTCCAGATTTGGCTGCTGTCAAATTCTTGGCCTCTTTGATCCAGACCTGAAGTTCACCGCCATCTTCCTTTTTGCCTAACAAAGAGACCCCTGTGATGAGCATGAACGGCAGGAGTTCCCCAGTCCCAAAGCTTCCTCTAACCAGGGTGGTATGAAAGCCACCCTACCAACCACACAGAACCGGAAAAGCCGATTGTTAGCAGAATTTAAGTCAAGTTTCTAGACCTTATGGAGTTGGGAAAAGGTTTGGATATGAATAAAGAGGAAAACCAGACAGCTGCCACATGTATGGTTTCTGTTGCATTCAGAGGGAAAACTGGTTGCGTTACACTGAATCTTCACCTTTTCTTCCGTTTCCTGCATTGGCATGCTTAGCAGGTGGAATGAACTTCAAAGAAACCACCAATTCGCCTTTGTATTGAGGAGAAGCAGATGAGTCTGCAGCATTCTAGGACAGGAATGGGCAATGATAAATATTAGCACATCATTAATAAAAGGGTTGTACAACCAATCAGATTCCTGCAGGATTTACTGATGCAAGGAGATGACACTGAGATGGCTCTGTGTAAGATATGGAGGAGGGGGCTATTCTGCGGCAGGTTCTACAGATGGGGTGGAGGGTTTTCTAAAGTGGCTGTGAAGGAAAATGAATTAGAGGATAAATATACATATATATATAGGCAGGGAGGAGTGGCTCAAAGAATACATAATGCCTCCACCCTTTCAGTGTCAAAATTGGCATTCCCAGGACAGCTTGCAAAGAGAACAAACAAAACATATTTTAAAAAGTAATCGAACCAAGAACATTATAGAACAATCCCTGAGCCAAAAAAATTCTTCTGCAGCTTCAAAGAATTAAAATACTGAGAAAAGAAGCAATTAAAATGATTGAAAATGTGCGAAAATGGGAGAGATCTTCACCTGCAACTGGAATTACAACAAAACAGGAGGCAAGGAAGATTCCCTGTTTGTTATTTAAACCAAAACAGCAGCTGAACACAGAGGCAATTAGAAGCTTGAGAACCGAGTTTAGCAAGACTTCCTGGAACTCCCAAGAAACCTGTTTCAGCTGAAGCTACATGACAGGGGGACCAGGGAAGCAAGAAGTGGGGTGGGGCAAACCTTGCCATGCAGGGGGAGGCACTCCTCCAACGGGCTCTCAAAGTTCCAGGTGTCCATCGGGACCTCCACCTCTCCCAAGAAAGTGTTCCGGCCAAAACGGTCGTGGTGCCAGACAGAGAACTGCAAGGTCCTCGTCATCAGGAGGGCCTTGCTGATCTCATACTGCAAGAAAACGAAAAAGAGAGGGTGCGTATTTAGCAAGGATAGCTTCCACAGAGGACCACAACCTACACAAGCCTGGCTAGCCCCCTGCCCACAACTCTCAGACACCTTGAGCAGCTCGTTGTACAGTGGGTTGACGGTGTTCCGTTTGATGGTGGTTTTCCGCTTTCCTGAGCGGGATTTGTCCGGGAGGAGGTATGTCTTCACATACCTGCGAGAGACAAAACATGTAGGTTTACACCTTGCCCAGTTATCTCCCTTTCCTTCCATGGTCCCACACACCTCTGTTTAATGGTGATGAGACTGGCGAAGCAGGCAGCTTTGGATAAAGTAGCTGTGCAATTGCATTGGTGTGCTGAGAGGCGGGATGTATCCACACAGTGAGTCCTTACAAAAAACAACTATTTGCTGAGGGCCACCCCCACCCCAAAATACCCCATATTTTTAGATGGTTCACACTGGTGTGTGAAACACTTCAACTACAGATTGCAGCCCTCCTCGTGATTACTCTTAATGTAGTGCACTGGGCTAAAACTGGGGAAACCAGAGATAAAACCTCTGCAGCCTCAGTCATGAAAACCACTAGGTGGCCTTTAATCACTCACCATCTCAGCGTAAACTATTTTGCTAAAAATGGGGCAAGGGCTGGAGAAGAAGGAGAGAACACTGTTAGCTGTCCTTGGAGGAACGGCAGGATAAAAAAATGTGATAAATCCATAAATGCAAATTGGCATATTTTAAAATATAATACAGTGCCTTTATCCAAAAATGCATTTGAGGGTGCTGTACACACTTCCTCTCGCATAACTATTCTGTCTTGGAAGCACAGCACTGCAATTTTGTCCCCAAAGCAGCCCACCTTTAACCATGCTAAAAGAGTGTTTGATTAAAATATATGTTTGTTTGTTCAAAGCGTTTTTACACCTGCTTTTGATCCCTCTTAAATTAAAAATTATACAACAAATGAAAAAGTACACGTGAACACAACAGAGCTCAATTTCAGGCATCACATTAAAAAAACAACCACAAACATGGTTTGCATTCACCCTAGTTTAGAACCAAACCTAACCCATAGCTGAGCTTTCAAATAAATCTAGGAAGCACACGGTTTACAACTGGTCATCTGCTTTTGCTTTCTACCTCCTGTCTCTAGGATGGAGAGCAACTGATGCTGCAATTACACTTCTAAACTATAGTCCAGCTTCCTCAGCTACTAATCTGTACCATGTCTAAACCAACCCACTTAATTTGTTGCTACGGGTTGGAAACCAAACCACTTATTCCTGTCCTAATGCTAGGTGTAAGCTCACCCACACAAGCAGGAGAGTCCAATGTCCCTCCTCCCCACACATCCATCACAAGACGATGCACACTCACGGGCTGGAGCGCTTCTTGGCCTCGTCAGCATAGGCCAGCTGGCGACACTCCTTCACGTGGATGAAGAGGGTTTGCACCTTCTGCTCATAGCTCAGGGAAAAGGCAATTTCTCCTGTAACACAGACATTGCCAAAGTCGCCCGCCTCGCTGTAGATACTGACCATGCTTCCCAAAGTGCTCTGAGAAAAGAAAAGAAGCATTGTTTACCATCCACTGAATTCTGCCTTCCTGGCCCAGATTCAGCCAGTCACCAAGAGATTCTGCTGCATGTGCAGACCAGCTACTGTAAGTACCGTATTTTTCGCTCTATAACACGCACCCAACCATAACACGCACGTAGTTTTCAGAAGAGGAAAATCCGTAGGCATGCCACCCGTAGGCATTTCCTCCATAACACGCACAGACATTTCTCCTTACTTTCTAGGAGGAAAAAAGTGAGTGTTATGGTGCAAAAATTACGGTAACTCCGAAAGGTTTTTAACCAAAATGTTCAACCTACATTTCCACCCGTAAAGTGGGGGCAGCGTTCAGTTTGTTGTAGCAAAACAACAGGTCAGTTAAAAGATTGGGAGCTGGGGTTATTGTTTTAATTATTTGCTTATGTTTTTACCTTGCATTTTTATCCCGTGATCCACCCTTAGATCTTGTGATAAAGGGCAGTATATAAATAATAAGAACAATAATAATAATTTGGCACAGCATAATTTTTTCAGGAGGTGAGAAGGCCTCTGATCCCTGAAATCTTACGCTGTTTTACAAATCTGTTCATCCTTAAGGTCCCAACACAGCTTTCGTTTTTAGTTTCAATCCCATCACTGAATTCCACTACTTCCTGCATGGATAGGAAGAGTGACTGTTCCATCTGACAGCAACAGAGGCAAAGAAGCCCCCCTACCCTGGAGATCACCTATCTTAATCCAGCTGCGCCAACGGGGGAAGAGCTGTAGCTCAGTGGTAGGGCATCTGCTTTGCATGCATCTCCAGGTAGGATTGGGAACATCTGTCTGAAACCCTGGAGAGCTTCTGCCAGTCAGCGTAGTAGACAACACTGAGCAAGATAGACCAGTGGTCAGACTCAGCATCAGGCAGTTTTCCTGTGACATATTAAGCTGACCCACTGAGTTACGATGCATTTGCTTCATAGAATCATAGAATCATAGAGTTGGAAGAGACCACAAGGGCCATCGAGTCCAACCCCCTGCCAAGCAGGAAACACCATCAGAGCACTCCTGACATATGGTTGTCAAGCCTCTGCTTAAAGACCTCCAAAGAAGGAGACTCCACCACACTCCTTGGCAGCAAATTCCACTGTCGAACAGCTCTTACTGTCAGGAAGTTCTTCCTAATGTTTAGGTGGAATCTTCTTTCTTGTAGTTTGGATCCATTGCTCCGTGTCCACTTCTCTGGAGCAGCAGAAAACAACCTTTCTCCCTCCTCTATGTGATATCCTTTTATATATTTGAACATGGCTATCATATCACCCCTTAACCTCCTCTTCTCCAGGCTAAACATGCCCAGCTCCCTTAGCCGTTCCTCATAAGGCATCGTTTCCAGGCCTTTGACCATTTTGGTTGCCCTCCTCTGGACACGTTGCAGTTTGTCAGTGTCCTTCTTGAACTGTGGTGCCCAGAACTGGACACAGTACTCCAGGTGAGGTCTGACCAGAGCAGAATACAGTGGCACTATTACTTCCCTTGATCTAGATGCTATACTCCTATTGATGCAGCCCAGAATTGCATTGGCTTTTTTAGCTGCCGCGTCACACTGTTGGCTCATGTCAAGTTTGTGGTCAACCAAGACTCCTAGATCCTTTTCACATGTACTGCTCTCAAGCCAGGTGTCACCCATCTTGTATTTGTGCCTCTCATTTTTTTTGCCCAAGTGCAATACTTTACATTTCTCCCTGTTAAAATTCATCTTGAATGAAATTCATGAATGAAATTCTACTGTTGGTGTTGTGCTGTTCACCACCACAATCTATTCCCCCCCCCACCTTGTAATGCTGATGGTTTAGACTTTTTTTTTGCAAATAGAATGTAATAAATAAATAAATATCTTGGGCTTGATAGGAATGCAGAAGAAGGAAAATTATGCTCTGTAAGCCAAGTATGGAGAAACTATGTCACCTTCTTGGGACTACAATTCCCATCAGCCTTGACCATTGGTCATGCTGCCTGGGGGCTAATGGGAGCTGGAGTCCCACAGGTTCCCCACCCTTCTTCAAAAGATTCCTAGGCAACAGGCACTGGTACCGGGACCCACCGAAGATGTGCCACTACGCATGCTGCATCTGGCTGTCCTTCTCCGGTGAATCTCTACCAGGCTGTCTATGTCCTCCTCTTCCTCTTCCTAGAGAAGAAAACACACACAGCTGAGCTTCATCCTAAACAGCATCAGCACAACTTCCCAAAGGAAAGACTGCTGGCTCAGTCTGTAGCCCCAGGCAAGTTCAAAAGTCCCCCAGCTCATCACCGCCCTCCTCCAGTGTCTTATTATGAGCTATTGAGTGCATCTTTATTTTGCATACCATCACTTCTTTTTACAGCTGTGCCTATGCCTCCAGGTGGCCATTGGAGATCAAAATGCTCTCTTTGACTGTGTCATATGAAATGACACACCACCCAGCCAAATGAGCTGCTAAGCTGCATCTATGCACCACCTCCAAAACCAAAGACAGAGGTTCTTTCACCAAAATACTGACATAGCCACAGCAGGAGCTCTTGGAGGTTCAGCACCCCAGGTGATTGTGAGGGTTGCCTCTATGATTGGGCTGGTCCTGCTTAAGGAACCGCCTCCCCCTTTATGTCCCATAATGTTATATTTTTTTGGACTCAAGGAAGTCCATTAATACTACCCCTACATCAAATATCCCCAGGACGCAGAGAGCGCTTCTCAGTATTTGACTCTGGAACAACCTTCCGTAACATTGGTGTGGGAAATCTCAAGCCACACCCCCTCTCCCCAAGCCACACCACTTCAGTGGAGTGCATTGTTTGGAGGTCTTCCTGCACTCCAGCAGAATCCTCAGTAACCTGAATCTCTGAAAGGCCTAAAAAAAGGCAGGAGACAAGGTGCATCACCAGTAAGGGGAAGGAAAGAAACCCCACCCTTTAAGGTGGAGGAAAACCTCCCCCTTCCTACCTAAACAGTGTCAGCAGTGTGAATGAAGCAATGGGAGCTGATGCCCAAGAAAAAAACAAACCAAAATCTCAGGTTCTGGCTTTAAGAGTACTAAACCAGCATCACCTGTGAGCACTACAGGTACAGCCAGTCTGGGGGGGGGGGGCGGGGGAGGGGCTTCTCCTACAGGAGGAGGCAAATCTGCATGGCTCTGCCATAGGCGTGCCATCTTAAAAATGTTCAGTGTCCTCTGGGGGTCTCTGGTGAATTAGCCTACTGTATAAAGGTAAAATTAACATTTTTTTTGCTCTGCCCACTTTTGCTTCTGCCACTGACACCTGGCTCCCCTGAAGGGTATGTGGGCCTCAGGCTAAAAAAAGCTCCCTTAGGAGACTCACCATTTCAACGTTGAGGCCTGGGACTGATTTGCTTCTGTCTCCTAGAGGCCCACTTTCAATAACAGGCTCCTCTGGTCGCAGGTCAATCACTGACTTTGTGTATTCTGTGACAGAAATAGGTCAGGAGAGGAGAGAGCTACCGTTTTCAGCATCCCAGAGCCAAGAGGTCACAGAACCACTACCCAAACCTAACCCTTTATCCACCACCACCACCACCCCAATCCAAGAGGATTGTCCCAAACAGGTGCTTGTCCAAACTTCTTTTGATAAGGTTCATGGCTGAGTTAGGATCTGAATGTGGATCTCTCCAGTTTAAATACAGCAGCTTAACCACTCTACCACCCTGGCCGGCATTACATTGCATCTAAGGGTCTTTTACCTGAAGGCCTCTGAACTCTTCTGGGATTCTTCTTGAACAAGGTTTCATTCTCATCAGCTGAAGCTGCACCTTGGATCCCCAAACGAGCATCCTAGGAAAGAATACGCCAACATCACAAAAACATAAACAAGACCCTCACACAACCACCATCCCACACACTGGCCTGCAGGTAGAAAGAGTAAGGAAATCTGCTCCCCAAAAGCATTTGGCCAGCACAAGCTTTAGGACAAGCGCGAAAGGCTGTTTTGGTACTTTTGAGTCCAGCAGCTTTAGATGTGCAGATGAGTTACGATAGCCCACCCAATATTACACTCTGCCAATCAATGCAACCAACAAGGACCAATGTGCATACGCCCATGAAAAAGGTTGGGGTGCCCTGGGAAGGGAAAGTCCTGCATTTCCCAAGACACCTGCCGCCATACGACAGTGCCCAAGCACATGCAAAGAAACCTGTTGTTTCAGCAAGCCACATGCAAAGTAGCAGTGCAAACCTACACCATCTGAATCGGAGGGGAGAGTCTCTCTGAAGCGGCTGGGGAGCGTCAGGCTGGATGCATTGGACCCTGAAGGGCTGATAGCTTTTGTCCTCTCTTGTTGAGGGCTGCAAAGAAACAAAACGCAGGGAGATCATAAGAACATCTTTCCTGGAGCAGACCAAGAACATTCATCTCTCTAAACAGGGTACCCTCCAGACTTGTTTTCTGCAATGCATCATCAACGCAATAATAGTGAATTAGTGATCTGCAGATTGTTCTGCTTTATTAGTAGCTCTGCTCTGCTTCCTCGATGTTATCACACGACTGCTATCTGAAGGGTGCTCTTGCTCTATAGCACAGCCAAAGCAGAACCAATAAGAAATTCCTGGAACATTTGTGGGAGGAAAAGCAGGAAGCTTATATGCGAGGATTGGAAATGGAACAGTATGTCTGCCTGGAAATTTCTGCAGTCACCCTGAGAATGGGATCAGCTGAGGCACAGCAGAAGAAAAACCACTAACCCTTCCATTTAGCGACAACTGTAAACCTGCATGAATTTAGGCGATCCCCTTTTAAAGCCTTAGCCAACTGCCACATGTTGTGCAGCAACAAATTCCATAAATTGAGAAGTGCATTGGGTCAATAGATCATTCCTTTTGCCTGTTTCAGCCTTCCCCCACCTGTGCCCCCCTGATGTTTCTGGACGCCTGCTTTCATCAGCCCCACCTAAGATCAGGAATTGATGGGAGTTGTAGTCCAACAATATCTGGAAGGCTGGTCAGGATGGGAAAGGAGGCTGGTCAATGCTTTATTTGTAGCATTACCGGAGGCAGAAAATAAAACTCTGTTTTCTTTCTCTGCACCATGCATAAAGTTATTTCCCAGCATGAGTCCACTGAGAACCACCCCAAAAGCAGATACACAGGTTCTGCAGGCAATATCCTGACCCCCAGCAAGCCACCCCCACCCCAGGTATTCAGTATATGAAAGGGTTAGGGAGGAAAGTCTGAAAAGGGCTTTTATCTCCCCCAACTTACCTCCCTTTTCTCTCCCTCTAATCAAACCTCATCCATTCCTCTTCTCTCTTCCCCCAGTTGAGCTCAACAGATTTAACAGCCTAGAATGCTCCTGTGATTCTAAAGCAGCACATTCTAAAACAAGGATGGCTCTCTCCCACCAGAAATTCATAGCATCATAGAGTTGGAAGAGACCCCGAGGGCCATCTAGTCCAACCCCCTGCAATGCAGGAATCTCAAATAGAACATGGCAGGTGGCTATCCAACCAGATAGGGAAAAAGCACAATGCAACCTCCATTATCTAGGCCATCCACTAGTTCACTAAATAGAAGTGACATTCATAGGTTAACATAGCAAGTCGTATCGCAGAGGAGATTTACATGAAGTTGAAATGGATCTCTCTACAAGCAAACCAGGTGAGAAAAAGCTGAAGGGTATATAAAAGGCAGGCTGTGTGCACCCTCTATCTCAGCAAATAAAGAAATTAACTGTGGTGGAAAGCACTGCTCAAACAGCACAGGAATTGTCCTATGGTACCTCTGGATTCCATCACCGTATGATTCTTTTCAAACATTCAAAAGGCACTACAGAAAACAAGTGAATTGCATCATGTCACAAACCGCTGGCATAAAAATGATTGCTCATTCTGAAAAGTGGTGTTTTTGGATATTAGTAAGAATCAACTGGCTGGAGAAAATAAGTAGTTTTAGAGAGCATTGTTGTTGGACTTCCAGCTCCCATCAGCTCCAGCCAGAATGGTCAATGGTCAGAAATTATTAGGGTTGTGGTTCAGTAACTTCTGGAGAGCCACAGATTCACTTACAGATTGGGATATACACCTTATAGGAATCAGAACTGGTCTTTTCAAACCTGGAGCCAGGAGCTGTAGGAGAAGAGACAGTGCGGAAGCCATCCAGACTCATGTTCTCAGTGGATTCTGTGTCACTCCTTGCATCTCGGAGCTCCAAGTGATCAGGGGTCAAGCTGGAAGAAACAGTCTAGACAGGTGAACGGCAATAAGGGGCTTGGTGGAAGGGCCCAAGTTCAATCCCTTGCATCTCTAGTTCAAAGGATCAGGCAGCAGAGAACACAAAGACACAGGAAGCTGTCTCATACAAAGTCAAATCACTGATCTACCCAGCTCATCACTGTCTACACCAGATGTGGAGAACATTGCGCAAGAAGAGCTCTATTATCTCAGTAGAAAAGCTGTTGGGGGTCTCTGTTCCAGTAATAGGTGGGGGAGGAGGAGACATACAACACACTCATCATACACAAGGCTATTTTCCATGAAATGTGTGGCATATTTCATCAATGCACAGCTGAACGGCAGACCTTGCCTTCTTACAGCTATTCAAAGACTCCGGACTTAAAATGCAATTACATCCTGAAAACTGCCTTCATGCAAATGCAAAATGCTTAGGCCAGTGCTTTTCAACCAATGCTCTGTGGCAACACTGGCCTCTGTCCCTCTTTCCTTCCTTCCCTTCCTCTGATGCCCTCCCACATATCTGCCTCCCAAAGGCTTGATTGGCTGTTTGTTGCAGCAGCCCTGGCTACAAGCTCCCCAGGCAAATGGTGCCTCTGGGGCTTGCCAGGGGCTGCTTCCCAGGCCCGTGTGGGGCAGTGTGAGGAAGAACCTCTCTTTGGGGGTGGGGTGGGCAGCTCAGAGACCATGGGTGGCAGCAGTGGCTGCTCGGAGGACTCCCAAAGAGAGGGGAGAAGAGAGGAGGCTTAGCGAACACTCAACAAGGGAGGGTGTTCAAAAAGTGGTGAGGGGCTGCTGGCTCTTTTGGCAAGGGGTAATATAACTGGGCTCCTGAGCCCTGCAGGGGTGCTGCAGAAAGAATGTAGTTGGCCAAGGGGAGCTGTGGACCCAAAAAGGTTGAAAACCTCTGGCATACACTTCCTGCATACTTGAAGGACTGTAAGTATGCTGATATTTTCCCTTCATGTGCTTTGATATTCACTGTCGCTAGTGAGAGGGATGAAACAGACTCCCATTGCTGCAACAGCCCCAGCATGGTGGAGCAAGAAGGGGTGGGTGGGAGAGAGAGAGAGAGAGAGAGAGTCACCTGGGATCCTTGCGTTGCTGCTGAGGACTCTTTGGTGCTGCCTTGGAGGAACCTTTGGTATCGGTGAGCTGGGCCTTCTGCAGAAGAGCTTGACCTGCTGTCTCCCTTTTGTTAGCTAAAAGAGAAGGGATAAAAATAACAAACCTTTTAGGGTCAATGCACACATACTGGGAGCAGTCCCCATTTATTCACGACATTTCCACCTCACCTTTCCCTCACAAGGAGCTCAAGGTTGTACACAGGATGCATCCTCCACCCAGATAACAACCTTGAGAGGTAGGTTCATTCAATAGTTAACATTTATATAAAGGTAACGGTAAAGGTAAAGGACCCCTGACAGTTAAGTCCAGTCGCGAACTATTCTGGGGTTGTGGTGCTCATCTCGCTTTAGAGGCAAAGGGAGCTGGCGTTTGTCCGCAGACAGTTTTTCCAGGTCATGTGGCCAGCATGACTAAGCCGCTTCTGGTGAAACCAGAGCAGCGCACAGAAACACCATTTACCATCCCGCTGAATCAGTACCTATTTATCTACTTGCACTTTTTGATGTGTTTTTGAACTGCTAGGTTGGCAGGAGCTGGGACCAAGCAATGGGAGCTCACCCCGTCGCGGGGATTCGAACCGCAGATCTTCCGATCAGCAAGCCCTAGGCTCAGTGGTTTAGACCACAGAGCCACCCGCGTCAAACCCAGTTCACTCAGTGGCTATATATAGTGCAGAGCTAGCCAATCTGTAGCCCTCCATATATTGTCAAAAACACCACTCCCATCATCCTAGGAACTTGGCAATTAGGAGGAAATGGAAATTTCTGAAAAGCTGGAATCTTTGAGTGGGGGAGTGATTTTTTTCAAATATATCTTTTGGCCTCATTAACTGTTAACACCAAAGCAAACCATGACTTAGGAGTGAATGAACAAGCAAACAAGTTGATGCATTGGGGCAGGGGGAATTGCAGCTGCTTTGCTCCTCCCTGTTCCTGCTGCTGCCACACTAGCAGGAATTAAGCCATGGTTTGGCTTAGCATTACATCTGTACTCAGGCTTATGGGTTGTCTCGTTCCAGACAGACCACAAACTGTGCCCAGTATTTTTATTTTTATTTTTTTGTGAGCTTGTGGTCACAATTTGTTTGGGGGAGACAAACCATAAGCACAGGTTCAGGTGTGCCAAACCATGGCTTAGCTTCCAGTGGTGCAGCAGCAATACAAACAGGGAAGGAGCAAAACGACCACAGATTTCTGACTTTTCACCAGCACACTTGCTTGTTCAGGCTAAAGCATCATTTGCCATAATGTTATGTGCAAACAAAGCTACTGTCTATAATCTAGAAAACTGGTTAATGCAGTTATTGTGGAACCAGTGTTATAGAATGTTGAATAGTGTTAAGAGACCATTAGAGCAGAAAGGAGCCAGGAGGAGGGGGGGGGGAATTCTGAGGGACCCAGAAGCTGGACTGAGCAATGTACCGTAAATGGATAAATACAAAATAAAACACAGTAGCTGAACAAAAGAATACAATACAAAGTAGCTGGCAGAGTTTCTCTCTGCTTATTTGCTGGCTTTTCAAACTTTCCCCCCCTAAAATCATTTTCTCAAATGATTTCCTCAAATGATGTTTAACTTGGTGTCTTCCTAAAACTGTAAGCAAAAGAATAGTTTGTTTCAGAAAAACTTGGTCTGAGGCCTTGTCATTTACCCCACACCTAATGGCTGTGCCACTTTACCCAGTACAGTGGTACCTCAGGTTACAAATGCTTCGGGTTACAAACTCTGCTAACCCGAAGTAGTACCTCGGGTTACGAACTTTGCCCCAGGATGAGAATGGAAATCACGCGCCAGCGGCACAGAGGAAGCGGGAGGCCCCATTAGCGAAAGTGTGCCTCAGGTTAAGAATGGTTTCAGGTTAAGAACGGACCTCCAAAATGAATTAAGTTCGTAACCTGGGGTACCACTGTATCAGGAGTAGGTTGGGCCAATTCATGTCCAAAATTTTCAATGGAGGAAGTCAGGAAAAAAATAGACATCCATTTGGTGGCAGCAAGGAGGAAGGAAGAGGGGTTGGTAAGGCTGCTTTGCTTGCTTGCTTGCTTGCCTCCCTTCCTTCTCAGCAGCCCATGCCATCACCATGGCTGAAGAATGAAAATACACAGGATATTGAGAAGATACAGATAGCTCAAGTAAGCAAGCCAAGCTAGATTTCTAAAAGGGTAGGGAGAATGTAAAGAGTTTGCTGACCAGGACATGAATTGCCAGCTAATAAGTTATTTGGGACAACTTTTGATTATGTTTAACTGGAAAATACAAACAAAAATCCTGCATAAGAACCAGCAGCTACGGACTCTTTGCTCCTCTTCAGAACCAGAACTGTCAAGAAATCCTACCCTGTGGTTTGCGCCGAAGAGACATCCGAATGATGTCGCTGCCCAGCCTGCTAGCAAATCGATTTACTCTTTGGTCATAGAACCAGTCACCAGTAGATTTCTTCAGCTCCCTGGAGAGAGAGAGAGAGAGAGAGAGAGAGAGAGAGAGAGAGAGAGAAGAGTGCTGCAAAAGACCATTTGTAACAAATCACTTATGTGCAGCTCAGTTTTTACATCACTCGGTTTTTCTGAAGCATGGATGATTACACAACTATGTATAATAGAATTTGGCTTCCTGAGTTGTTGTTTCATTAAAATAAACACCCCAAGTTTCTAGCCCTCATTAATGTATGGGGGGAACACTTTATGGAAACCTATAGATGTTTTGTTGCTGACTTTGGGATTTTGCAGACACAGCTTTGAAGCAGGAACAGCAAAGCTCCCCTGTAGGTAGTTATCAAGGGTGTGTTAGCATGGGGCCCTCCCACTGCCCAAACAATTCCACAGCAACATTCTTGGCTCAATAAATCTTGTACCAGTCTCATGGCCTTGGCGGCAAGAACCCAGCCTCACTAACTGTATTCGCCTTGCTTTTCTACAAAGGAAAATAAAAAGAATGCACAGAGGTTTAAATTATTGAGCAGGACAGTTAAAACTCCTGAATACTAAAGCCTTTAGACAAAACAAGTTGTGCGTAAATGTTGAGGGCTAGAATCTTGCAATAAACAGCCGCAGCTGGAAGAGACAAGGAACAGGAAGCACAAGGACAGGAAGTAGCACTGGCAAACTCAAGCTGCCGAACTTACGCCTCCTTGGTGCAGACTTTGCAGCGCCAGGAACTGTTGGCGCTATAGGAGCGGCAGTCCCGGCACACCAGATGGTTGCAACCACGGCAAGTATTGGCTTTGGGGCTGATCCGCCCCAGGCTCTGCTGACAGCGGGCGCACGTCCTCTCGCTGTAGCGCTGGCTTCCCCTCTTGGCTCCCTTTCTGCGGATCTCCAGTAGCTCATTCTTCAGGCGCCTGTTGCAAGGAGCACAAAGCGGGAATGACTAAAGACTACCACATACAAAGGAAGGGAGCCTAAGTTCCCATACATCTCACAGCATCCGCTCCAGAAATCCAGGTGCTGGTTGGTCCTGCTAAGGCTTGTATCCATGAAGATGGTACTCTTAGGTCCAAGCTATCTGAAAGAGAGTATGCCCTCGGTTGAACCAGATCAGGTTCCGAGACGCCCTTCTCTCGGTCCCGCCACCCTCACTTGGCGTGGACACGGCAGAGGGCCTTCTCAGTGGATGCTCCCAGACTGTGCAACTTCCTCCCTGGAGAAGCCGGACTGACTCCCTCCTTGGTGTCCTTCCGCCAGGAGGTGAAGACCTCCTTATCCCAACAGGCTTTGATGAATTGGTTGCTTCTAATGATGCCCTGCTGTTTTTATTGTATAGGCATCATCCCATATACACATGATCGACTTGTGCGCAACCGCACACATGCGCAGCGCTGGGAGGTAAATGCAGAAATAGAATCATACCAGGCAATGGCAGGAGAGAGCTGGAGAGTCCTCGTGGCTCGCAAGGAGACTCTCCCCAAAGAGGACGTCAGTGAGGGCAGAGGAAGCCCCAAAGAGACTGGAGGCGCAGTGAGGCTTTGTTTACTCTGCTCAGCCTCCCTGCCTAACAGCTGATGTGTGCATTGGTTCAGGAGGAGGAGGAGCTGCTTCTCTGCACAGCCTCCAGCCAGTACCAGAGCTTCAACTCTAGTTGAAGGAAGAGTTGTGTAAGGAAAAAGATTCAGAGGCTTTTTAGAGGGTGCACCCCACCTACACAATTTTTCCTCTGCCCAAACCCAGATCTACCAACCTCACAGGGCTGCTGTGATAATAAAATGGCGTACGGGGCAAGCACTGTGCTCCTTAGAGAAAAAGATATAAATGCAATAATAAATAATTTAGCTATTTCGCTTAGGTTACTTGCTGCATTTTTAATTTGTTTTAAGCTGCTTTGAGACTCTTGTAATAAGCAATGAATAAAAAAAATAAAATAAGGGATAACGTCCCTTGTGTAATAAACACCACGAGCTCCAAGTCTAATGTAATTAACTGGTATATCAGAGAGAGAAAGAGTTATGCTAATAAACTGTTCCGTTCCATTTGGAATTGTTTTATATCTTTCATAATTGCAATTTGTTTTTTATAATCTTACTTTCCATTGTAGGCCCTTTTGGTGAAAGGCAGGTAACAAATCTTACACAGAGATGAATAAAGCAAAATATTTCTCACTGGTGCTCTAGCTTAGCCCACGTAAGTACAGAGACAGAGGCGGCAGAGCCTCGAAACAGAATATAAGAGCAACCACTGAGGAAGAAAAGATAAAAACTGGGCGATTTTACAGAGTTTAGCAAGGAGCAGGGAGATGATGAGATGGGCAATCTCAGGCACATGGACAGTACCTCACTGTCCTCCTGACAAAAACCCCAAACAGTGCTTTGGATCCCAAAGGTTGCAAACAGAAGAAAGCTTCCAAGACAACAAATCGTCGAGACAGACAAATGGTCTGACGCAGTATGAGGCAGATCCCTATGATGGGAAAACTACTCTGAATCACCCAGACTTATTCAGGGCAGGCCTGTACAATGCACAACCCATGAAGCTGAAGCAGACCAATAGGAACCTGCAAACACCCTTGTTTTTGTCATCTTAAGCAAGCAGCAAAGGTTTCGGCTATATTCCTACACCAGCTCAGTTCTCCAGAGCAAGGGCAGCGGTGTTCTTGCCTCCCTCTTGACCCCTGAGCCATTTGGGTTCTCACCTGATTCTCCTCTCTTCTGCTTTCCGCAGTGCTTCATCTCGTTGCAGGACCTGGAGGATCAGATCCCTCTCAGCCTCCGAAAGGAAGGACAAGTCAACAGCCTCCATCGTTATCCCCAGGTTGGAAGGCAGCTCCCGGTCCCTGGCTGCAGAGTTCTCAGAGCTAGAAGGAAGATTAAGAGTTTAGCATAGCTGAGCAAGGATACTACACGTTCATTTAACTCAGGGATAAGGAAGCTGTGGTCCTCCAGAAAATGTTGCGGGACTCCAACTCCATCAGCCCCAGCCAGCGCAGCCAAAGTTAATGGATGATGGGATTCAGAGTCCCAACATTTGGAGAGCCACAGGCTCTGAATTTCTGATGTAACCTGTTGACACGAGCGAATGCAAACCAAAAACTCTGAAGGCAACTGACCTACTATATTAGCTAAAGTAAGCCTGGTTTCAAAAAGATGCTTTTTTGCATTGTTTTGCTGCAAATTTAGTTGCCTGCAAAAGGCCCAAGCATTCTACTGCAGGTTGGGGCAGTGAGGAAACCAGGGTCAAGAGAGACTGAGGCTTGCCTAAGTCTTCCTGAGAGATGAGATTTAAAATTGGGAAGTCCCCGACTTACAGCTCTGACTTGTATCCGCTATACTGCAGAGGCTCTGTAAATAACAATTGTCAACTACATCATATGGGCTAGAGGTTGTAGGACTACAACTCCCATTGTTCTTGATTATTGGCCATGTTGGCTGGAGCTGATGGAAGTGCATAGGCATATGCATGTATACTTCATCAATGGAACTACTGAAAAAGCTGAAAACTGGCAGAAACAAGTGGAACATGCACCCAAAGTCTGCAGCACTGCCAATTGTGCCTTTTCCTAGGCTACTCCATCCTATCCCCAGCGAATAAACATTCCATATTATGAGCATGCTCAGTCTTCATTTGGCTGTTTCTAGAGAAGCTGCTCCCTTAAGTTCCCTCCAATACACTTTTTTCTATTTCTGCAGACGTTTGACTTTCTTCTCTGTCTCTCAGTAGCTCTGCTTTAGCTATATATCTGCCATAACTCAGTTCTTTATTAGTAGTACTTATAATGAAAGACTGACAGAAAGAGACAAGACAGAACAATGCTTCTCAAAGACAATTCAAGTATAGTGGGTCCAGCTGCAATATTTGCTAAAAAGATTAGAGTGGGGATCCATTTGGCATAAAGGTTACGGCGAAACACATAGGAACTTATTCCAGGCAGACAATATCTGAATGTTGGCACAGCGGAGGGAGGAGGAGAAAGAGAGAAGAGAAGAGCCTAAGATCTCTACCATTTTGATACCTGGGCTTTGAATGAAAAATCAAGATAGGGGCCAGGGGGAATCACTCTGAAAAAAGACAGTGAAATCAATAGATGCCACAAAAATATCTGGGCTTCAGAGGGATGGGGATTCCCTTATGATTTTGATTATTTTTGCCCTCCAAAACAAAGAAATCCCCACAAAAGTCTCAAAAACATGCTACTTTTTATTTTAAAAAAATTATCTAGGAGTTAATGCACTAACATTCATGCAAAAACAAAAACCCATCTACAGTACTGAGTTTTAAGGTATCCTGGTGCCAACTTGATCAACGCCAAGTCACCATGGGTTTAGCGGGGGGGGGGGGGTTAGGGAGGGGCAGCTGCCGCCGCCCCAAATCAATAAAAAGACTAAGCTAGCAGGCTCTGACCCTGCCCTCCCAACAAACGGCCTGCCCACACCCAACAAAAATCCTGGCTACGCCCATGCAAGTCACCCATCATTAACAGAGAGGGCCTCAGAAGAGAGACCCCAAAGGTCTGAGGAGAGGATTGTGGCCATGGAACTACACTGTTGTGAGAGAGTGAAAAAAGACAAGGCAGCAGAGCAATCTGAGCAGTCTGGGAGAGATATGAAAAGAATGGATCAGGGCCCCATCCTCCACAGTCCTATGTCACCAAGAAGCTGAAGAATGAGGCTGAACCAGCTGAGGGGGCTGGCAGGGTCAGTTACCTTCCCTACAGTTTTTAAGCCTCCACCATGAATTCGGCCTTTGGTGAAGGGGAAGCTGGTGAAGCGCTGTAGGAACACAAGAAACTGTCCTATACCAAAGTCAGACAGTTGGCCCACCTGACTCAGAGAAGCCTACCCTGACAGAATAAAGCACTGGAATGCTGGAGTAAAATTTCCTGTTCAAAATGCAGACTTTGACACTGAGAGTTCAGGGTTTTAAATTCAAAACCAGAACAGCAAAACT
The DNA here is from genome assembly GCF_964252035.2 of Podarcis erhardii. Lineage (NCBI taxonomy): Eukaryota > Metazoa > Chordata > Lepidosauria > Squamata > Lacertidae > Podarcis > Podarcis erhardii. Next base: position 17,879,478 of record NC_138504.1, read on the forward strand.
GGACAATTCTGGCCAATCTCAAACTTTCATTTATAGCTCTGTTTTGATAGTAGTACTCTGAGGTGACGTGGTGTGGAAAGTGGGGCACCATCAAAAACCAAAAGCAGTGAAGGAAGGGTTGAGGTAGTAAAAACAAGGCTACAAAAAAATAATAATCAAATAACAAAATTAACAGTGAAATATTAATAGTGGGAAATAGTGAAAATGGTGAAAAGCCATGTGATAATGGTGAATGTGAAAATGGTGAAAAACCATGTGATAACAAAACATAGCAAGCTGCCTTACACTGAGTCAGAGCATTGATCCCCCTAGCTCAGTATTGTCTACACTGACTGGCAGACGCTCTTCAGGGTTTCAGGCAGGAGATGTTCTCAACCCTACTCTGAGACACTGGGGATTAACCCTGGGACCTTCTGCATGCAAAACAGATGCTTTGCCACTGAGCCCTTTCATATTGGAGACATGGCATGGGGTGGGGGCAGAGACTTCAGGCTTGTGGATCTATTGGGTTTTCCCCCCCATGATGGCTGCATACACACCATACATTTGAAGCACATTGTCTTCCACATGGTGTCTTAGGGGAGGGGTAGTACCTCTGGTGGGGGACACGTTGTGTTCCTTCTGGAGTGATTTGTCCACCTTTGGTCCCCACTGTGCACTAGCTCTCACCTGTGGCTCCTATAAGGTGCCAGCCTGCAACAGTGGCCACACTCCCAGAAAATGGCTTCGACTGGCTAAACCAGGTGAGGGTAGCCATTGGGTCTCAAACCCTCAGCGAGTTAGGAGCTTCCTCTGCATGTGAAGACAGGCTCTAGTGGAGTGGGCAGATGAGGCCAAAAGTGGGTCCAATGGTCAAGAAGGCAGTTTTTGCACATGCTGTAGACGGAAGTGAGGAGCAGGTGGAGCTCATCAACCTGGGAAGGGAGCCCATCTAGGAGAAGTAAAACTCTGGTCCTAAACCTCTGCTGCCTTGAAGGATATCTTCAGGAGAAGAAAAGGCTAAGGAGCAAACCCTACTCAGATCCCCAAGACGGTTGGATGGTGCCTTGTATGCCTCCTTCTGTCACATCCTGCAGCCAGGCTTATGCCAAACATATTGCTCTGCTTTCTTTTGGATCACATCAGCGAGACAGCCCAGGATCTCCATACACACTGCCCAGGCTCACGCCCTGAGAGACCAATTCAGTGCTGCTAATGCAGCAGATTGACTCCACCCCCGGAAGCACACTCCATTGTCTCTTGAGGCAGAAGGACGCCAACAACAGTATCTCCCGCAAACAATCTTGGGAACTTAAGGCCTTTACAGAGCTACAGTTCCCAGCACCCTTACCTGAGTACAGTTCCCAGCATTCTTTGGGGAAAACAACAAGCTTTTAAATACAGGGTGTGTACATGGCCTAAAAGGGACGCGGGTGGCGCTGATGGTTAAACCACAGAGCCTAGAACTTGCCGATCAGAAGGACAGCGGTTCGAATCCCCGTGACAGGGTGAGCTCCCGTTGCTCGGTCCCTGCTCCTGCCAACCTAGCAGTTCGAAAGCACGTCAAAGTACAAGTAGATAAATAGGTACCACTCCGGCGGGAAGGTAAAAGGTGTTTCCGGGTGCTGCTCTGGTTCGCCATGCTGCTCTGGCTTAGTCATGCTGGCCACATGACCCGGAAGCTGTATGCCAGCTCCCTTGGCCAATAAAGCGAGATGAGCACCACAACCTCAGAGTTGGTCACGACTGGACCTAATGGTCAGGGGTCCCTTTACCTTTACCTTTACCTTTACATGGCCTAAAAGACTCTTGAGATCCACAAACTTGAAGAAGGTACACAATGATGGTTTGGGCAGGCAGTGAGTAGTACGGATTACCTAGCGCACCCCATAATAAGCCATGCAAAGAGAAATAAATTCACACCTACAAGCAGAAACAGGCTTGTTTCTAAACTTATTCATTTATTACATTTATATCCCATCTTTCATGCAAAGGTTTCAGGGTGGTGTACATAAGTTTTCCCACTCCCTATCATATCCTCACAGCAAGCCTGTGAGACAGGATAGGCTGAGACAAAGGACTTCCACACTTCTTCTTGTCCAGCCGCTTCCCTACAGGAAAACCCACTCTTTACCATTGAACTGCAGTAAATCAGCGTTTTCGCAAATTGATGCTTGCTCCGATTCGGTGATAAAGAGCAGGTTTTCCCAGGAAAAGGCAAACAGAAAACTGCTCAAAGCCTGGGACAAGCGAAGTGTGGATGACCCTTAAAAGAGTTGATGAAGCAAAGCCTTTTCGTCGTTGTTGTTTGAGTGGGAGCCAGAAAACGTTGCTGACGCAACTGCACCGTCACCCAGAAATTTGCGACTTTTCTGCAATAAAAACATCTGTCATGCATGCAGAATGCCCCGGGTTCAGCCTGGAATATGTAGGGCTTCCCCTGCATATTCCAGGCTGTTAAAATGAAGGAAGCATGGGTTTAAACAGCATTGCGTTTCTGTGTGAAAGAGGTGGAATCGCATTTCTGCTACTGAAAACAAATCCCTTGGCCAAGATACATGTAGAATTAAGGAAATTGAATTAACTACTATTATGCACTTGGCTCCTGCTGGAAGACCTCAAAGCTTGAAGTCTTCCCTCCCCTGCATTTAAACACAAACACACTTAATTTCCTGCTCAGCTGCCCCACATTTTCCCACAGCAAAGAGGAAGCATGTTTGATAAAAACACTCAGCTCTGGTATTTGAAAAACAAATACCTCTTGGGACGCCAGGATAGGAGACTCAATATCCTATTTTCCACTCCACCTGGTGTCCCCCATCCTGCGTACAAGTGCACCCACACCAAACATATTGCTTCATGTTTCAAGATCAGGAGTGTGCCTTAGCCGAAGGCAGTAGCGTGCCCGGAGCCTCTCTGCAACCTTCCCCTCAGCTGTAGGGCAGCTGAGGCGGCGGGCAGACGCAAGCCCCGTGCTCCTCGAAAATGCAGCGCAGAGCTTGCAGGCAGTCCGCCCGCCGCCTCCGCCTCAGGAGAGATGCGTTGCTCAGGCACGCTGCAGGTCCCACAGTGTGACGCCCAGTGCCCCCCGCCTCGCCTAGCTACCAGTGGCATAGGAGGGGGGTGCGGTGGGTGAGGAAGTTGTTGTTTCTTAAATTAAAAAAAGTGTCATGAGCCCAGTTTTTTAATTTTTTTTTTAAAATCACATATTTTTGCCATTTTGTCACCCCCCTCAGTGATGACACCCAGGGTGACCCGCACCCACCGCACCCCCCTTCCTACGCCATGGGCTGAAGGACCCCTAGCTGGCCTCCAAAGCTGTTTGGGATATTTGAATTGGCACAGAATCGTTAAAACATAAAACAGCCAGGGGTGCCAGCTTGAATAAAATATTGGCGGGCCCAGGTAAATCCCATACCACATAGTCAATCTCATGATACGGCACATTCACACTATTTGAATGGCAATGCTCGTCAACTTTGGGGGCGCCAGGACCCCTCAAATATTTTAGGGGGGGGTGGTCGAAGGGACCTTGGCTCCTAGGATTTGGTTCCTATGAAACAGCAGCAACACACCATTCCACAGGATCCTGTGGAAGAACACATGACATTTTCGAAAACTTTTATCAACACATGGTCATGGACTCTTTAGCACTCACCATAGAAAAAGAGCACACAATGCGAAGTGCTCCACTTAGCTGATATGCCTGGTTAGGTCTCACACACGCACACCCTTCCCCTTCTGAAGGAGGAAGCCATTCCTCAAACAACTACCTGTAATGTTTCCCTTGAGAGAAATGAGACAGTTCTTGACCTACATAGCTAACAAAAACATACTCATCTTAACCAGCCTATGAGTGAGCCACCGTTTTGCTGTGCATTCATAATGATTTATGCTCACGATGGTATCAGGGCTGTCATATGCGGTTCTGTTTTCAGAGATGGCATACTGCTTCATTTCCACTCAGTGTAACTTCCTGCGGAGAGCCTGTAAGGTTTTTTTTGGGGGGGGGGAGGCAGATGGGGAGAGTGCCTGCTTTTCTTGCACAATAGCTCAAGAGAGCCCTTCCAGATGCCAATAATCATGTAACAACCTTGGGGAAGTACTGCGGGAAAACTAATAAAGCAGAATGGTGTATAGACAGTCCAGTATGCCATAATTCTAAAAGGAAAAGAAAAAATTTAGGGTGGCAGCCCTACACTTTGGAACTCCCTGCCCATTTACACCTGGCACACACCTTTTGTTGCTGTTTTTTCGGCACCTGCTTAAGAACACACATCTAGACGTGTGTAGGTGTTCATATTTTAAAATCTCATTTTGCTTACAGTTATTAATTCTCTTTTAAATATTTAAATTGCATGCTTTTAACTTACTTTTTTTTAAAAAAAAGGAAAAAGAAAAAAGAAAACCACTTAGAGGTTTTCTTACAGCCAAGTGCTATACAAATCTTGTTAAGTAAATAAAAATGAATAAATATGATTTCCTTGTTGCTATGCTACAGAATATACCTGTCAAAAAAGCAAAATGAAACCCAGACTGGAGAGGCCCTTCACTTGTAACATCAGCTGATCAGCCCTGGATCTTGCAATGTAAGAGGCAACACCTTTGAATGTGCCTAAAATTCTCTCCCTTACGCCCAAGAACATGAGTCTGCCTTGAGGCTATGTCATCTGACTTAAGGTTTCCTCCTGCAAGCTGCAACTACTCTGCTATGCCAAGACCAGGGTTCAAATCCAAGCTCACTGGGTCACCAATCCTCAGCTTAGTCTACCCCACAAGGTTGTTGTGATGATAATATGGAGAGGGGGAGAGCCATGTGTGCCACCTTGAGCTCCCTGGAGGAAAAGGAGGATATAAATGCAACTAACAACTAAATGAATTGATAAAAGGGAAAAACCCTTTTCACATGCTCAAGAAGACTCTCCATATGAACACCTTCACATATACAATTCCAACAGGTTTGAGGGGAAGTTAAATCCCTGAAGCCAACATAAAAACACACCGGGATTTAATAGCAAAGACTGCTGTTTCTAAACAATGCACCTGATAAAGGAAGTACACAGTTCATAAACCAGAGCGAGCCCAGGAAAACATTAGGGCGAAAGAACAATGGATACACACCTCACGAGAGAACTTTGGGCAGACCCCTCACCGAGGATTCCCGTGCCTTACTTCCAGGTAAGTCCAAGCAGTATTGACTTGGAACCCTTGCCCCAAAGCACATGCAGAGTGCCTTTCTAAACCCAGCCAGCCTTTGCACACCAAGGGAGGACCTGCAGGCCAGACCATCCAAGCAGGACTTTGGGATGGGGAACGGCACCTGTCCCCTAGGTGGTTAACTAATGCCACGCTAGCCTTTTAAAAGCAGGCAAAACAGGCTTGCGAACTAGGGCGGGGATGAAATCGAGGACAGAAACTGGTGGTGCTGCAAAAGCCTTACTACTTTGGAAAGGGGCCCAGGGCTGGAAGGTGGAATGCTGAGTCCTCCCACGATGGCGGGGCGAGGGGGTGGGGGCAGATGAGGAATTGGCATGGAAAAAGAGGGGTACCTGTACGCAGCGCGCCCCGCAGATTCCCCTGCTCTCGTCGCGGTTAACCACCAACCACAGCTGGCTTCAGGAACAGCTTGAATTTTTCCCTGACCTGGGAGGAGCCGTTTCCTTAAAGGCACCACGCCCTTTTGCCAACCTTTTAAAGCCGAGATCAGGATTTATTCCCAACACAGTATGGCTTAATCGGTTGCTATTTATCTACTGCAAACTTTCGAATGGACTAAAAGGGGTGTTTGCGCGCGCGCGGCGGGGGGGGGGCGTGTTTAAATAAGTCAGCAATGCTGTACTAAAAACATTTTCAAGAGCATCCTAAAAGCAGCAAGTTCTGAAACCCATTGACATAAAGCTGGACATATGTGTCATCTGCGCTATGAACACATAGCTGTCAACTTTTCCCCCTTTTTAAGGGAAATTCCCTTATTCCGAATAGGATTCCTCGCAAGAAAAGGGAAAAGTTGACAGCTATGTATGCATACAAAGCATGCCACATTAAACGGTCATAGCTTCTCCTATAGAATCCTGGGAACCGCAGTTTGTTATGGGTGCTGAGAGCTGTTTGGAGGCTAATATTTCCCTCCCTGATCTAGCATTCTCAAGAGTTCGTCGTTAAACCACTTTGGGAACTGCAGCCCTACGAGAGGAACAAGGCTTCCTAATCACTCCCCACAACCTTCTCTCAAGATGCAGGAAGTGCGGGAGCCTGGCAATTCTCCCACAGAAGGGCGATTGTCCTTATGTCGTGCTTGCAGGCTTCCCATAGGCATCTGGTTGGCTACTTTGAGAAACAGGATGCTGGACTTTAGGCTCCTCCAGACGACCTGTTTATTGAGCACTCGTCTTGATTTGCTTGCACAAAGGTGACACAGAGATTAGACTATGTCCGGCTTTTGTTTAAGCATTCATTCCAGTTTTGTCTGCAGGACAGTTGCAGAACAATGTGCATTTGTTCGGATTTGCAGGGTGCCCTTACACATCGCGCTGTTAATCATTCATTCATTCCACACTTTTCAGAGCATTCCGTCACTTTACTAACAGCAAAAAAATAAAAATAAAAAAAGGCAATAGACCACTACAATCCACTTTAAGTGCTAAAACCTAAGTCCCATCTGCACTATATAAAGCTGTACTATGCCACTTTTAAGGGACGCGGGTGGCGTTGTGGGTTAAACCACAGAGCCTAGGGCTTGCTGATCAGAAGGTCGGTAGTTCGAATCCCCACAACGGGGTGAGCTCCCATTGCTCGGTCCCTGCTCCTGCCAACCTAGCAGTTCGAAAGCACATCAAAGTGCAAGTAGATAAATAGGTACCGCTCAGCGGGAAGGTAAACGGCATTTCCGTGCGCTGCTCTGGTTCGCCAGAAGCAGCTTAGTCATGCTGGCCACATGACCCGGAAGCTGTACCCTGGCTCCCTCAGCCAATAAAGCAAGATGATTGCCACAACCCCAGAGTCGGTCACGACTGGACCTAATGGTCAGGGGTCCCTTTACCTTTACCTTTATGCCACTTTTAACAGTCATGGCCAAAAAATCATAGGGACCGAGAGTTCCTAGTACTGCCCCTATTCTCCACACAGAGCTACATTTCCCTGAGAAGAAGGGCTGGTTGTTAAACCACTATGAAAAGGATAGCTCTTTGAGTGATTAGGTTCTCCTAAAACAGGGCATAAATTTTGGGTATGTGCTTGAATCCTTCTCACAAAATAATGAGTCCAAGAGAACTTTGTTCTGATCTAGCAGGGCTTTTCTTTAGGTTCCTTTCAGCAATTTTTACAGTTGTAGTGCCACTATTGAGAAGGCATTTGCCCCTGATTAATTGTGCAGCTTTTTTTTTTTTTAACATTGTCAAATACTACTTATAAATACAAGTACTTAATAAGGCAGAGATGGCAAGCCTGCGACCTTCATAAAACGAATACAGAATACACCACAAATCACAATAACAGGTTGATAAATCAGCATAGCAGGATTACCCCTCAGGCAAAGCCTGGGTGAACAGATCAGCTGTAAGCCAGTCTCAGCTTTCAGCATCCTACCTAGCATCCTAAATTTGGCTTCCAGGACCTCGAGACTACATTTCCTTGCCCTTGGTACTTACATGCACCACAACCACTGATACCTCTCCAGCACTACCTATCAGGCTATCTAGATGATGAGTAACGTCCGCAACCTTTGCGTTTACTGCTGTCCATTGAAAGTGCATTCCAAATGACCGGCGCCACCACAATAAAGGCCCTGCTTTTACTGGATGTAAGAAATGCTTTGAGAGCATGCAGTCCTACTAAGAGTGCCCTGAGCCTATTATAAAAACTGATGGCAACAATTGCATTATTAGAAAAAGGGGCATTCCTGGCTTCTCAGGCAAAGGAATATCTGTATCATATATACTATCACTAAAATAATATATATGTTACTTTGAGTAACAAAACAGCAGCTGACAAGGTGAGAAGCTAAAATGTTCTAGCACATAAATAGGGTTGTAGTTCAGTGGTACAGTATCTGCTGTGCATGCAGAAGGGCCCAGGTTCAATCCCTGGAAACTCTGGGTAGGACCAGGAATGCCCCCTGCCCGAAACCCTGGACAGCTGCTGCCAGACACTGCCCTTCACAATCAGAGCAGGTTACAATAATTTAAAATGCAATATTTAAAACAGCTAAGAGAAATGAGAGTTACTTGAATAGGGCAGGTCCTGAAAACACGTCTCAAGTGTCAAAGCCAGGGTAAAGACGTGACTCTCCAGCATATGGCATAAACTATTACTATGAAGGTACCAGATGCATCTCTGTGGAGAGGGAATGGCACAGAAGAAAACAATCCACAGGCTGCCACAGATAATGCCCTCTCCTGGGCCACACAGCCACAAACACACCTGAACTTCTGATGGAGTTACTAAGAGAGCCCCCTCTACTGATCTTAACACCAGAGTGTGGAGGGTAGGACACGGTCTTTCATTAGTCAGTACTGAGCTAGATGGACCTATGGGTCTGACTGCACAGTAGGAGGCAGCTAGCTTCCTAGGTTCCTATCTGCACCTTATTGAAGACAGGAGACCTGCTGAATCAGACCAAAACTCCTATCTCTCCCAGCTTGCTGCTTGGCACAAAGAGTGACACAGGTGCTATTGTCAAATTTAGCACTGCTGCTGAAAGCTAGTGCAGAGGAGAGGTGGGCTGGTCCTGGTCCAAAGTACGCAGATGACCTATCTGGCTACATGTCATCACCAGCTGCAGGATTTGAACTCCTCCCCAAGAATACACACAAAAACCCTAACAGGCGATAACGTGGGTGGGGTCAGACCAGACTGGTTTGTACAGGCCCCAGATCCGAGAGTGGCTTTTACTTCTTGCCTGCAAGGATTTCCAAGTCTCTTCCTGTATCCAATGATTAAATGCTTCCCTTTAGCCTAGCCTCTAGGTTTTCTGATCTTCCTCTTGGCAACCACCTTTGCTGCTTCTGCTGCTGCTTCTTGGCACTGATTTAGAGGCTGCCTTATGCAGGAGGTGGCTTCCAGAACAAATGGAAAGCTGGCCAGTGATGACTCATGCTCCGTTTGCTCTCTGGGTTCTGAGCTATGATAACAAAAATGACAGGCCTTAGTGTTGGCAGGTAGGCACCCCACCCAGACAATGAGTTCACAGCTCCCATTGATACCCTGCGGGCAGGCAGGAGATTAGATTGAGGCAAAAAAGCAAAGGATGTACATCCCAGATTGAGACGATGCCTCATGGAGCCCAAACAGGAATCCTGGCCTATATTTACTCTGAACATTCAGGGCTTACCTGCACTCACCTTTTGCTCCCCAATTTCCAGGCACAGTAACTTCCCAGAAATGTTACTCTAGTTTAAACCCAGACAAATGAAACACACTTCCAAAGCTGTGCCAAGACATTCGCATGTTATTGATCTATTCCAAGGGCATGGGCGTAGCCAAGGGGGTGGCAGGGAGGGGCAGCTGCCCCCCATCAATAAAAAGAAATAAAAATACATAGGTAATTGAGGTTCTGCTCCTCCCAACAAAAGGACTGCCCCCCCCAACAAAAATCCTGGCTACGCCCATGTCTAGGGGTAGGAAGGTTTTACAGCCCGAGGGCCACTTTGCCTCTTGGGAAACCTTCCAGGGGTGGGCTGAAATAGAGGCAAAAGGGGGCAAAGCAATGGATGCAACCCTTACCTTCTGTACAGTAATGCAGCCTTGGGTCTCCAGATGTTGTTGGCCCCAAAGGTCAAGGATGCTGTGACCAACATCTGGGAGCCCAAGCTTGCTAGAGGCAGCAGTAGGTTACATTCAAGCAGTCCAAGGCTTCTTCACACACCTCTCTCCACCCAGGCAAGCAAGACACATTATTGCCATTCAAGGGCACATTCCAGCCAGGCAAAAACCACTCAAGGAGGGCATGGAGCAGAGCCAATAAAAAAATTGTTTTTATTATTTATTTGCCCCACCATTTTCCCAGACCAGGACTTACACAAATTGAAACTATACAGATAAACTACAAAAAGTTAAAAGATGCTTGTTGAAAAGTAATGAAACCCCGATAAAATTAAAATAATATAAAGAAGAGATGTTGCCTGGGTAAAGCACTGAGGGCTGAATAGGCCCCTAGGGCAAATACGTCATCTACTCAGAGACATCCTTGTACGTACTAGAAACTGGCTGGCACCCAAATAAAAAAATATGCTGCCCTGCCTAGGCTTTGAAAACAGTAAAAGTTTGGTATTCTTAGCACAAACAAGGTGGGCACTAGATGGAATCAAATATTCCACCCCCACTGCACTTCCCATGCCTTTGCTTCCTCTGTGAAAGCACTTTCCCTCTGCCATTTGCAGGACAGGAGGGGTCCTTTAGGTTTCTTCCAGGATATTCCAAAGGTAAGAAGGGGCGAAATGGGAAGAAAAGAGGAAGCAGGTAGGAGATGACATCAAGGATTAATGGGCCAGCAAATGGTCATCCGTGGACCTCACCTTGCTCACAGACTTTCAGTTGCCAACTCCTGTAAATACAGGGTATGGCAGGGGTTGCCAACCTGGCTCCCAAGGGCACACATATGCCTGGAAAGGACTTCCCTGGTACTTGGGACGTCCTCGCCATTTGCTAAAATTAGGCTTGAAGTAAGGACTCTGCTATAGCAAACTGAACAGGCTGTGGTGTGTTCTTCATTGCAAGGGGTGTGGAGATGAGCATGTGGTGCCCACAACAGCTTCTCTGGTTTGCAAGCATGCCCAGGGGTCAAAAAAGCTGGCGGCCTCTGATGTATAGACTGTCAGTGACCTCATGTTAAGATGAGTGAAAATGCAACAACATCCTAAAGATTGGATTGTAGCCAATGCTAGTCCTACTCTAAGTAGACCTACTGAAATTCATAGGCAGGTCCAGGGCTTTTTTATTTAGCTAGAACTCAGTTCCAGCACCTCTCAAGTGGGCACCATTGCAATTCTAAGAGAACAATGGAGGCGTTCATGGTGAGTTCTGGCACCTCTTTTTCTAGAAAAACTGTACCGGGCTGGTCCATTGAAAACAGAGTATAATTTAGTTGGAGAAAACGCAGTGCTCACAGCAAAGTTTTAGGAGATAAGTTGGCCCCTTTTCCTGCCAGAACGCTCCCAAGATGAACAACAGCAATCATATCACTAGGGATAAAAGAGGATGGCAGTGAAGAATTGCATGCAGATCCAAAAGAATAACATGCATTTCTGCTGCCCAAAGCTGTTTCCTCTAAACCTCTCTGCTAGTGCCATGAAGAAAAGACCATGTTCTAGAGCTGGATTCCCCAATGCAGTGACTGTGGGAACCACAACAGCTTTGAAGGACCTCACCAGGCCCCCAGTTCTTCCTTATCTTTTATTTTTAGGCAAGTTCTTTTCATTTTGTTGTTCGCTTTTGCTGTTTGGGAAGCAGTTTCATCCTCCTTTTTTGTCTGTGTTTTACTTGGGGCTTGAGGAGGGAAGGTTGCAGTTGTTTCACCTGTCTAGGGCAGAAGTTCAGAGCCTCACCAGTCTTCACTTCTGCAAAATGGGTATTTTGTGCTGCCTATGACAGATTCCTCAGATTCCCAAATGTGCCCTCAGACCCATAAAGATGGGGAACCTTTCTCCTAGTGCTGCTCCTGTAGGAAAGCCAACTAACTACCTGTGTGCCACATAAGGGGCCGGCAGTCCAGATCCAAGACCAGGTGGTGCACATGAGGGGCGTAAGATTTCACTTGCTCAATGTGCAGGATTTTTGTCCTCCACTGCTTCCCGTCCAAATCCTGAAGCAAAGTCTTGATCTGGGTTGCTGTGGCCTCTGCCCACCTTTGCCACTTGCCCCTGGCTGAGAGAGCCAGGTCCTTACTTCCTACATCCTGTAGAATACTGTGGTCCGCAAGGGCCACCTTGTCCTCTTGTACGCTGGACACCGCTTGCACTGGGAGCTGCTCGCGAGGTTGATCCTGATGTGGCTTGTGGTGCAGCCTAAGGGCATTCACTGGAAAGGATTCCACATTCTGGTGGATATGCAGGATCCCACCCACATCTTTCCGCAAAACCCGGCAGGCGATTGGCCATCCTGCCTCCGACGTGGGGATCAGTCCCAGATTCACCCTGTCAGCAACATCCCACAGTTCCAGCTGCAAACAAGGAAAGAACATAGACAGTTGTGTTTTGCAAGTTTGAGATTTGTCCGCATCACCTACCCTGACTGGCAGCGCGTGTCACACAGCTCAGGCAGGAGACTGGCCTTTTGTGCACTTTTCCTGAGATTGTTTTAACTGGAAATGCCAGGGATTGAACTGAGGACCTTTGGCGTACAAACCGCATAATCTATCACTGAATGGAAGGGGAAGAATGAGAGCAGGCATAACAGAAGGAAAATGTGAGGGGAGACTTTGTTTCTTTTAAAAAAACAAAAATGTATTTGAGACGCAGAGAGGAATGCAGAGAAGGCAGCAAAGGGAAGTCTGGGCTGTTCTAACAGATAATATAGCAATTCTCACTCTGTTGCTTCAGAGGGCAACAGGTGAGAAACTGAACTGCTGGACAATCAGAGACGAATAAAACTCTACTTCGTGAATACAAGCAAGTGGCAGAGATCAGCCCCCATGTCAGGGCCAATGAAGTCAGAAGACCCTGAATCCTTTATGCATTTAATAAAGTAGGCACCATTCAAATTACAATACTTTCCCATGGTGGCTTGTTACATTTAAAACTACATTAAGTGGTTTTACACAACATAATCACCATCCTAGCAGCAGCAATTAACAAATTACAAATCAATACATCACAGCCAGCTACACCAGTGTTAAGACTAAAAATAGATGCTACTGCCTATTAGACTCCCACATCTGGAGCAATGCGGAACAAACAAACAAGGCTTTTTAAGGTTCCCTAAAAACTACCAAGGATAGCATATTTCAAGGGGAGAGGCCCTGTTCCTTGGACCCAGCTGCCAGACCTCCTTCCAGCCTGCTTTGCCCTGACAATTATTATTTTATATCCTGCTTATTTACTCTTTACTGATGTACACAAAAAAGCTTACATAACAAAATACAAAAGCAAAACCTTGTAATTAAGCAAAACATTTTTTAAAAAGTAGAACCATTTAAAAAAGAAAAAGTAGATGGCACTCAACCATAAAAGCAGCGGCTGGAACCAGAGTAAAAGCAAAGTTCTGAAAAAGTTTGCCTAAATAGAGTTTTCAGGAGAGGTTGTGATGGGAGGGAGGAGAGTGTGTCTTATCACTGTATTTGCAGGATTTATCAATGCTGCCATTTGTTGCCATCTGTTTGTCTCGAGAGACAATGGAGTGTGCCTCTCGAGATGAAGTCAAACCACTGCATTAGCAGCGCCAAAATGACCTCCCCAGGGCACAAGCCTGGGCAATGTGTAGGGAGGTCCTGGGCTGCTCCAATAAGACTCCCCTTCTCAGCCTCAGTGGTGCAGTCCAAAAGAAAGCAGAGCAATATGTTTGGCTGCAGGAGTTGCTGGAAGGAGGCATACAATGCACTTTCCAGCCATCTTAAGTAGTCATTGATAGCATGATCTTCCACAAACTTGTTTTAAAGGTATCCAAATTAGGAGTCATTCCTGCCTCCTGTGGGAGCAAGCTCTCTAGTTTTAACCATGCACTGTGTGAAGAAAGACTTTCTTTTGTCTGCTGTTAATCTTCCAACATTCGGTTTTGGTGACCCTTCCATATTGTTGGATTACAGCTCCCATCAGCACGGGCAAATGTCAGAGGTGACGGGAGATGATAATTTATTCATTCTATTTAGGTCATTTCTACCCCTCTTTGCTCACCTTCTGATTATCTCCCTGGTGAACGAGGCACCGATCCTGCACACGGTTCAGTTGCAAATTCTTCTGCAGTGCTTCCACGGCATGCGGGTTCCACTCGCAGGCATGGACAAAGGCAGCACCAGCATGAATGAGGTACGGCAGGGTGAAATAGCCAATCCCTGAAGACAAGGGGGAGAACAGCCACTCGTTAGCTTACAGAATACCTTTAAAAGTGGGTTAGACAAATGATAGGGTTATATGGCTACTAGCTCCCCAACCAGAGGCAGTGTGCCTCTGAATACAAGCCGCTGCGGTGCACAGGTAAGTGCTACTGCACTCTTCTCCTATTGGTGGGCTTCCCAGAGGAACCTGCATGGCTGCAATGTAGAAAACAGGATGCTGGACTAATGAACTCTGGATGTGATCCAGCAGGGCTCTCTTTAGAAGCCTTAGTTGGCAAAGCAATGGGTCAAATGCTTCTTGCTAGGGCTAGAGAACCATGCTGCCAGTCACAGCACAGGATGTATGGGAAATGTAATTCAACTTTAGGAGGGCTAGACCCCTGGAAGAGGGAACCAAGAAAGACCACAGAGAAATCAAGCGAACTGAGTTCATGCTACTTCTATACATGGCTCAAGGCACCCACCTGGCTTCAAGACCCATCTCTGGATGGCTAAACTATTTAGAAATAGGTTGTGCCCCAAATGGGGCTGCAGAAAGAGACAGCAGTCGCTTTGCTGCTCCCTCGTATCTCAGTATTTACCAGCGTAGAGGTCTACCACCACTTCCCCAGCACACTTCAGAGATGCTATTCGCAGCTTCTCGGTGATGTTTCCTGGAGACAGCATGCACTGTGTCACGTCAAACATGTACCTGCGGAGGCAACCGAATCAGAAGATGACCCCGAGGAATCAAACTTGTACTTGTTAAGTACTTGTAGTTCTTAACCAACCCCTATTTGGGGTGGGAGGAAATTCAGAGCATACAAGGATTCTTTTCTAAATACTGTGCACATATACAAACAAACAAGCTTATAGCGCAATGCCTACACATCTACTCAAAGGTAAGCACTGAATGCAATGGGACGCATTCACAGATAAGTATATATAGGACTGCAGCCTTATCTACCTTTTGCCCTGAGAAGTGAAACATTCACCATACCCTTACCCCACTCCAATCTTCACCCAATACCCAGACCAGCTGAGTTTTCCAGAGCCAACTCAAAAATCTTACTACATGAAAATGACTGCAGACTTCAAATTTACCCTTTGCTTTTTTTAGAATTCATTGGAAGAAATAGCTATCATATTTTTGACGGGCACATTTACTTCAGCATAAGATCAGGCCAAAACAGAGGGAGGGATGAGACTTCTGGGCCTCTCAGCTGAAAGATCAGCAACTTCTGGCTCCTCTCCTTGAATTCTTTCCATTCCATCTGACCATTACTGTATAAGAATTCTGTAACTAAAAATAAGTTTGCTTTTTCCTCTTCCCTCCCACTCCCTTTTCTTTTTGTGTTGGATCTCTGAGATGTCAAGCCTGAGGGCTGGGTCTCATTGCTGACCCTTGTAAGTTGATCTGGCTAAAGACTTGGGTGAATGAACACTCCTTAAACACCTTAAATTTTCTAGGCTTAAGCTCTAGAAATGAAAAAGTCTTAATTAGACTCCATTTTTCAGTGAAGTCAAAGAAAAAAGACAGTGTGGTGGAGAAAATATTACACTGCACCTCTCCCTTACCGAATTCCATTCTCTACGTGTTCAACCCAGCCATCCTCCCCCAGCAACAGGGTCACTGTTGGGGATCGAAACAAATCTGACTGCACACGTCCGCGTTTTGCCACACGTTGGGCCCCAAGTGCACCAGCAACCACCTCCCAGAGCTCTTGTCCTGAAAGAGAACAGTTGTAATGGGTTTGCTGAGAAAGGAAGCAGCTCAGAATGGTCTGGCACAATGTTGTGTTTGTAATTTACCCAGCTCTCCCCATAGGGGTTCTCTGAAGCTCTCCTCACTGAACAGAACCAGATCCCCGTGCCGTTGCCAGGAGCGTGGTAGATCTCTCTCCAATTCTTTTGACCAGGCAACTCCATGGCTCAATATCAGGCACTGCAACTCATCATACAGTTTCTGGATGGGAGGCCGGAATTGGGCCGCTTTTGAAGGAATGGGATTCTGCAAATGGGGTGCAAATGATTAGTCAGTTTCCTATTTCATACACATACCACACACCACTTTCAAACCCTAAAGTCTAAAGAATTGTTTTGCAGATCAACACCTGGAAAATATTCATGTTATAGCCTAAATGATTCCCGAAGAATAATAACAGCATGTGGCCCCACCACTACCACACAGCCATACTGTGGCATCAGAGATCAACTGATGGCATCAAATAAATGAAGCAGGTAGGAAGCAGAGAAGAGGACAAGACAAAGGCAAGAAAAGAGGGAGGCAGGCAGGCAGGCTTGATAACAGTCATTGCCAAGTGTAGTGACAAACCTGTAGGTCATGAAATAAAAGCAACCTGCCAACAAGAACTTGGCTCACCAGAATCCATGTTAAAGCACAGGTCTTCCCAGGCAGGATACTTTCCTTCAGCTGATGCAGGTGCTCTGCTGTGAGCTTTTGGCCCAACACAGGCAAGGCCATGGCACCATCAGGAAGCTTCTGCACACGGTAACTGCTGTCCAGGAAACCCTCTCTTTGCAAAAGTTTCCTGCAAAACCAACAACCTGATGAGCTCCCAGAGAAGACTATCGACTAAACCTACAGAAACTCTTTGCTATTGCTGCAGGGAAGAAGATCCAAGAGGGAGGGCAGGGAAAGCTCTTTGTCAGCTCTGTCGGAAGTAGTATTGTGCCATGATTACCAAGGAGGGGGCAGCTAAGCTTCATGGCTGAGAAGATGAAAAACCTTCTGGCCTCTGAGATGCACTAGAAATGGCCGACCTGAGTATCCAAACAGCCTCTGCGAGGCCTGTGTGCTTCACAACTGTGAATTGGGGAAACAGGTATGTGCTGGAGAGGATGGAGAGAAAAGATGCTAGACTGCAGGGATGGGGGACATTTTCCAGACTGAGGATCACATTCCCTTATGAGCAACCTTCCAGGAGCCATATGACAATGGTGCATGGAGCCAGAAGCAACAAATGTGCCTTGTGCTGTAGGCCACACAACACTCAGAATGTTACACACACATATCTCTCATCAAGAGGCATTGTTAAATTTCAAACATGTGTCCCAGCCAAATGAAAGCTAGGAAGGGTATGACCAGGGTGAATCTCAAGGGCTGAATAAGAAGAGCTGTGTTTAGTCCCTGGGCCTGAAGTTCCTCATTCTCGTGCTAAAATTGTCTCTCTTGACTGGGATTTGGGAAGAGGTCAAATGCACCGGTGAAATGAACATATAACTAAGCAAATGCATAGTTCTCTGTATTTATTTGTGGGCAAGTCTTTCTTCCTTTCTCTGCCGATCCCCCTTAGCAATGGCTAGGATCTCCAGCACTGGGTTGATACCTTCACTTTTGGCATTGCCTTTTTCAGACATAAGAGTAAAAGGTAACTCTCACTAAGAAAGCAAAGTGGTACCCTCAGAGAAATCAATGCGTTGTGAGCTAAAGTCTGACTCTTTGCCACTGGTAATCCTAAACCACTGAGAAATAGGTCTGTTCATTTCTACAAAAGCCTCACTTCCATCAACATAGCACCTCCAGTTTACTGATGACATGCATGATGAATGTACCTTTCTTGAGCATTTATTTCATTTCCCCCACCCCACCTCCTAACATCTGTCGCCATACCTGAATAGCTGAGCAAACTGTGGCTCAATAACAACAGCTGCAGTACCACAAGAACATGAATCTTCCGTGTTCATCTTATCGGGAATGGGGAGGGGTTCTGCCTAAAACAGAGTATTTATAAACAGCGAACATCATGGTGGTGTACAATAAAACAATTAAAACAGAACAATGCTGCACACTACAAAACAAATGACTAACACTGAATATGCATATACCATCACCCCCGATGGATCTAGCTAGCATTCGCCGCAAAATAAAGTTTGCCCACATAACTCATCAGAAGACTCCTGGGGGGCTTAAATGCAACTCCTCTTTGCACGGGCTGCACACAACACAACAAGCGCAACACAGGCAGTCAGCCCAGGGAGATACCTAATTATTCATTTTTTGCTTCCTTTGTTTCTGCAGAAGGGGATAGAAGGCTTCAGATTCCCAGCAGCAAACGCCACTTTTTGAAAGGTGGGCAACCCTCAGGAACTACGACCCTCAGGAACTATGTACTCGGACTTGGGAAAGATTCGGACCGGACTCGGATTTCTAAGGAAACACGCGCAGGAACGAACTGTGCACTTCCTTCTATCCCTCCATACTCGTTGGTTGGTTACTATGGCCACCACAGACGTGAGTCCTTCTATCCCTGCGTACTCGTTGGCTGGTTGCTATGGCCACCGCAGACGTGAGCCTGTCTATCCCTGCAGACTCTTTGGCCGGTTGCTATGACCACCGCAGATAGAAGCCCGTCTATCCCTGCAGACTCGTTGGCCGGTTGCTATGGCAGCCGCAGACAAGAGCCCGTCTATCCCTCTGGATTCGTTGGCCAGTTGCTAAAGCTGCAGTATGGCAAAATACCCGAAATTCTTTTAATACTGTACGTAGCGATACATACTGGAGAAATAACCCACCCATGCCTCTCCTCTCCTTGCGTAGCCCTTTTGTTAGTGAAACGGGGTATCTCTACTGTTTTGTTTGTTTGTTTCTGGAGTGCATGCCTTCAGAAAACCTTTGGGTCTGAACTTATTCATGGACTCCATTCCCCATTCCCGCACAGCATGCACCACAAAAATCACGGATCCACGGCTTCCTGACAACTGCATGGCCCCAAAACATGGTTCTGAAGCACGGATCCTCGTGGATCTTCACACTTTTTGCATTGGGCCAACCCAAATGCACCATCACATCACACATCGTAGCCAGGGGCACAGCCAGCACCACAAAAAACTCAGATCCACGGCTTCCTGGCCATACTGTGGCCCAAAAATGTGGTTCTGATGCACGGATCCTCATGGATCCTCAAGCTTTTTGCATTGGGCCAACCCAAAGTCACCGTCAAATCACACATCATGACCAGGGGCACAGCCTGCACTACAAAAAACTCGGATCCATGGCTTCTGGGCAACTCCATGGCCCAAAAACGTGGTTTTGAAGCACGGCTCCACATGGATCCTCATGCTTTTTGCATTGGGCCACCCCTATCTCACCATCAAATCACCTGGCAACTCCATGGCCCCAAAACGTGGTTCTGAAGCACAGATCTGTATGGATCCTCACGCTTTTTGCATTGCCCCCCCCCAACTCACCGTCAAATCATACATCATAGCCAAGGGCACAGCCTGCACCACAAAAAACAAAAATGTCTTCATCGGCATACAGTGTTGGTGCATAAGTGCTTATAATAGTAGCCTGTTGGTTTTTTGTGAGCTTTATCCGAAGGGTTGAGAGTCACTCAATCCCAGTAGGAACTTCTGACAGGAGCTTCACAAGGTTGTTTTTCATAGCGAAGCCTACCCCATGTATTCAGTGTTCTTGTTCTGATAGACCTTTCCAGAATAATGTGAAGCCTCCTTTTTCTTCCTTCAGTTGTCCCTCGCCTGCTCTTCAAGAGTCTTAAAGCACTGCACTATCAATGTTAAAACGTTGCAGCTCTCTTGCCATGATGGCAGTTCTGCGTTTAGGACGTACGCTGTCTGTGTTATCTGACAAAGTCCATATATTCCATGTTCCAAAGTTCAACTGTATTTTATGCCCCCTGGGTGGTGACCCCACTGGGCACGGTAATCCAGTCAGGGAAAAAGGGAGGCAGACTATGTTTAGGGCACCGTTTCAAGACCCTCCCCCTTTTCGGGGCGAGCAGAGTGGATCCTAAAAAGGGCTGCTCAGTCACGGATACAGCTGCCGAACTGCTCAACTGCCTCGTTCCTTGAGTCAGAATGACTGAATCTGTATCCACCACCCATGTGCTGGTTCATGACTAGGGGCTTCCAGATTTCACATTCCTGCCCCCGTAACCATTTGCTGATCGCCATGGCACTTTTGGGAATTGGGTTGGGTTTTTGGAAGACACCTGTGTGTGAATTTGTTTTATGTGTGTAGATCAGTGCACGCTGACCAACGCACAGTCTTCGCAGTAGGGCTCTGTTCTGATGGCATGAGTAGTCACGACGAACTGGTGGATCCTATCTGCTACATCCTTCATCCGCCTTCACAGCCATTGTAACTCACCGCTTGTTATCATCCACCTCTTCTGCCTTTGAGGACTTCTTGCATCATTCTTTGCCTAGCTCCTTTCCTGTTATGTACTAAGCTTGGATCCTAGAACAATAGGCAAGTAGGATACTAGAATGCAACAACTGATTGGCTTGCAGGAAAAGACCAATCAGGCTCCAGGAGGGAAGCAGAATCAGCCAATCAGATGCGTAAATATTATTGTGTAAATAATGTATATAAAAGCCTGAGGTTTTGGGGAAAATTAAATCAATGTTTTACAAGCTGCAATAAAGAGCATGAAATCACTACAGAACTCTGAGTAGATTTCATTTTCTTTGACCTTACCGCCATGGGTGACCCTGCTGGGAGTACAAGATTCCCAATGGCTTCGCTCACAAGGGTCTTTAGGAATGTGCAAGCCCACTCACCACGACAAGTGAGAGAACTGAGATAGCTTGCACTGAGCCCTGGTCTCATTAGACAAAGCATTCCACCAAAAAGGCTCTGGCTCTGGTTGAGGACAGCTGGATATGTTTTGGGCCAGGGACCACCAGTACTGTT
Source organism: Podarcis erhardii (assembly GCF_964252035.2). Classification (NCBI taxonomy): domain Eukaryota; kingdom Metazoa; phylum Chordata; class Lepidosauria; order Squamata; family Lacertidae; genus Podarcis; species Podarcis erhardii. Next base: position 17,900,099 of record NC_138504.1, read on the forward strand.
GGTTGCTGTTAGATGAGCATCACACTCTTTGGGGGGGGGGTGTATTGGAAGATAATTCCCACAGATAAGAAAGGTCACAGACCGTTTAGGGCTTTAAAGGTTAGCACCAAAACCTTTAACCTGATTCGATACTCCACCTGGAGCCAATCCAGCTGATGAACAACCAACTGAATGTGGGCTCTCCACAAAGTCCAAGTAAGAACTCATGCATCTGCATTTTAGACCGTGTGGAGTTTTGGAGCAGTCTCAAGGGTAGCCCTGCGTATCTATCTATCTATCTATCTATCTATCTATCTATCTATCTATCTATCTATCTATCTATCACATTTATACCCTCCCCTCCCTGGTTCAGGGGTAGAGCAAGTTAAAATAGTCTAGTCTGCAGGTGACTGCTGCATGGATCACCATGGCTAGGTTGGAAAGGGACAGGTACGGTACCAATCGCCTAACCTGACATGGATTAAAAAAATGCCAGTTTGGCTACATTTGTGACCAAAGCCTCCATACAGACAGAAGTGCCCAGGATCACACCGGGACTCCTGATGGCAGCTACAGGTGACTATTGTGCCCCATGAAGGGCTGGGAGCTGGCAAACAGAACTGAAATTATTCCGGCCCAGCCATTGGACCCCATCTTTAATGGATTGAGATTCAGCCGACTCCGTTTCCTCTATCCCAGCACACCCACCTAAAAACTGACCAATATATCCAGGGTAGCATCTGGCCAGGGCCACGAAACAGTAAATCCATGATGCTTGTGGTCAGATCTGTGGTTTTGTACAATATATTTGAATAAAGGGTAAATTTGGGGTTCCCCAATGCAAAAATAGTGACAATCCATGAGAATCCGTGCTTCAAAACCACGTTTTTGGGCCATGGAGTTGCCAGGAAGCCGTGGATGCGAGTTTTTTTGTGGTACAGGCTGTGCAGCTGGACATGATGTGTTATTTGACAGTGAGTTTGGGGTGGCTCAGTGCAAAAAGCGTGATGATCCATGAGGATCCGTGCTTCAGAACCACGTTTGGGGGTCATGGTATGGCCAGGAAGCTATTGATCCAAATTTTTTTGTGGTGCACACTGTGCCCCTGGCTATGATGTGTGATTTGATGGTGATTTAGGGGTGGCGCAATGCAAAAAGCGTGAGGATCCATGAGGCTCCGTGCTTCAAAACCACGTTTTGGGGCCATGGTATGACCAGGAAGCCATGGATCTGAGTTTTAGGTGGTACAGGCTGTGCCCCTGGACACAATGTGTGAATTGACGGTGAGTTTGGGGTGGCACAATGCAAAAAGCATGAGGATCCATGAGGATCCGTGTTCAAAACCACATTTTCGGGCCACGGTGTCACCAGACAGCCTTGGATCTGTGATTTTTTTTGGTGCAGACTGTGTCCATGGCCATGATGTTTGATCTGATAGTGACTTTGGTGGAAAAATCATGAGGATCCATGAGGATCCGTGTTTTTAACCATATTTTTGTGCCACTGCGGCCCCACGAAACAGTGGATGCATGATTTTTTTGATGCTGCCTATAGAGTAAGACATGGTCTACAGTATCAAGGTGGTTTTATTTAATTTGAATGAAAAAATCATATGAATTCATGAGGATCCGTTTAAAATCAACTGGATCCGCCTTTTACCCTTTTCCCTCTAGGGGGATTGCTTGTTCTGTGTGTGATTTCTACAGCTATAGAAGGCACCAGCAAGATGCAAGTGAGATGGTAATGTTTATGAGTATAGGATTGCAGAGAAGGTGGTTTTAAAAAAAACCAACAACACTCATACTGTATTAAGAACGTGTCAAAAGTGCTGTGCACACATAAATTGACAGGAAATAGGGCTGCCACACATCCAGAATTTCCTGACATGTGGGATAATGCAGGCGGCAGCAGTGCCCAGTCCGAAATCGGGAAATGTCTGAGAAAATCCGGATGCATGGTAGCCCGTGTCAGCCGTGCTGTTTTTGCAATTTTTCCAAAATGGGCTTTTTTATTTTTTCCCAAAAAGTTCAACAACTTTGGGCTAAACTAAAAAAAAAAGCTTTTCCCGGATTTCACTGTTTGAAATATGGCAACCCTACAGGAAAATGAAGCAGATAGCAAAAAAAAAAAAAAAAAAGGAAAAGAAATTGTTTAAAAATTAAAATTACAATATATGGCGGATATTGCAGTATGTGATTTAGGAATATGAGTTCCAAGGAAAGGCAGGGAAGTCTTTCTTGGAACTAAGGGGGGTGCTGTCAGAGAAAAAGTACAGAAATTTTAAAATAGAAGTATGTGTGAGAAGGGCTAAACAAGTGAATGTTGTGTTTGCAAGAGAACCACAACAGAAGGAGCTGTTGCTATAACTTTTGAGTACAAAGGATGGAGGGAAAGATAAGAAAGTTGCTATGTCTTATGATTAAACCAGTAGAAGCTGGTCTAAATGGCCGCAACCGCTCCTTCGCTTCAAAGTGTACTATTTATAAAACGTGTATGCTACCCTTCATCTGAGGATCTTAGAGTGGTTCACATCATAAAAACACAAAATGAGAACACAAAATACATAATGAAACAAAAACAAAGTATATAAATGTTTCATATTTTGGGTGCCACCCTTCAGCTACTTGCTGTTTGAGGTTGTGTCGCACTAGCCTTTCAACACCTAAATAAACATCCTGTTTGACTGACAATTGGAGTCAAGGCTGAACCCACAGGGTATTGGGGGTGGAACCCAAATCTTTCTCCTACAACCTTTAAGTTGCTCTGGGACAAGGAAGCCTGCTTACCTTTTCTTTGTGTCTGATGGAACATGATATACCGTATTTTTCCATCTATAAGACGCCCCCATGTATAAGACAGCCCCTATTTTTGCGGCAACAACCAATGGCCAGTCCACCCTCAGCACTATCCGTGTATAAGACGCCCCCTACTTTTTGACACGGAAAAATACAGTATTTCTTTGACTTCTCTCTGTTCCCAAGCCATCCTTTCAGACATAGTTGTCGGAGAAGCCATCAGGGACAGGGATCTTGAGCAGGGACAGGTGAAAGGGGACAATGTCCTTACTGTTGTGTATTGAGTCAAAGGATTTTATATCTGTATTATTATTGTCTGTATTTGCATTAGGGTAAAGTAACTGCCTTTTGGTTCCAGAGGGTACAGCTACTATTGATTCATTTAAGCTGCTGTATTTGGATCCTCTGTCTTATTGGTTTCCTCCAAAAGGCAGGACTGTGATTGCCTGATATTGTTCCCTCCAAAATGTATCCTTTCTAGCTAGTTCCCTGTCCCTATAAATGTAGCTCTCCCCTCCTCAAATTTCAGTCTTGTTGCTTTTAATAAAGAAGTGTTACTAGAGAACTGTCTCCAGCATATTATGTCAAGAGAGCTGAAATCACAAACTCCACGTCACAACAACTGGCGACGAAGGTGGGATCCGGAATGCTGAGGAGCGGTTAAACGCAGCCCTGCCTCAGAGTCCGGATTGTAGCTAAGAACAAGACTCACTGGCCAGCTGAGAAGACGACCCTGCCCACAGGACAATGGAGAGTCCAAGGGTATTGGAGCCCTTCCAGCCATCAGAGCCCCACACGTGGGAAGACTACGTCGAACGCTTCGAGTTCTTCGCAGTGGCTCAAGGGATCACCGATGCCAGCAAAAGAAGGGCCACAATCCTGAGCTACTGTGGGCATGAGACCTTCAAGCTGGCCAAGGCATTGCTTGCCCCAGCGAAGCTAAGTGAGACATCTCTCAAAGATATTCTTGCCTGCCTAACAAGCCATTTAGCGCCTACTGAGACCAAGATGGCCCGGCGGATGGAGTTTCATAAGAGGCAGCAGCGTGCTGGGGAGTCTGTATCTGCATTTCTAGCTGAACTGCGGAAGCTCGCTCAGCACTGCGACTTCCAAGATCTGGAAGAGACTCTCCTGGATCGGTTTGTCGGTGGTCTGAGCAGCAAGAAAGCCAGAAGACGCATCGTGGCTAAAGAAGAGGTTACCCTTGCTTCAGCCTTGAAGGAGGCCACCGCCACGGAGAATTATGAAAGAGAGGAGCTTGATGCCAGTCGCAGGGTCCCTAAGCCACAGATAGAAATTGCGCATGCCATGGACGAGCTAGAGGCTACTCCGAGCCAGAGCCCAGTCCGTGGGGTCGAGTCAGTGCGTCAGGCCTGCACAGTGCACAAAGATCACCGAGGCAGGTGCCCTGGTTGTGGCGGAAACCATGAGCGGAAGAGTTTCGTTTCCGGGATGCTATGTGCCGGACGTGCGGAAAGACAGGTCACATTGCCAGGGTCTGTAGATCAGCGGCGTTGGGAGCGACAGGAGCACCTAGACTGGAGCATCGCAGATCGGCCACAGCGAACCATGTTCTAAAGGACTGCCACTATGTAACGGAGATCAACGGGAGGGTCGTGCAGTTTCCAGCGCAAGGCAAGGCACACGTCAAGGTGAAGATTGAGGGTCAGCTGTGCCACATGGAGGTGGACTCCGGATCTGGATTCACTATCGTGTCGGACCAGACCGCGAGGACATTCTTCCCCAGGGGTAAGTTGCCCCCTCTGGAGCCCTTCCCGGCAACTTTGCAGTCATACTCTGCGGGCCCCATCCATGTCATGGGAATGTGTGCCGTGAGAGTACAGTTCCGGGACAAACAGGCGGTACTCAAACTAGTGATTGCGAAGGGCAGTCGCCCCAGTCTCCTGGGCACTGACTGGTTTCCCGCCCTGGGACTGAGTATATCAGGGCTTAATTCAACCCAAACCTGCCCTGAGATGAGCGAGGCATTATGCAAAGAATTTGCTGGTCTCTTTAATGGAAAACTGGGTTGTTATATAGGGCCCCCAGTTGACTTTGAATTGGACCCTGGGGTGGCCCCAATCCGACTCAAACCAAGGCGAGTGCCATTTGCACTGCAACCCAAGATCGAAGCAGAGCTGGAGAAATTGGTCAAGCAGGGAGTTCTCTCACCCGTGGACTCCGCTAAGTGGGAGACTCCAATTGTCACGCCCCTTAAAGCAAATGGGGAAGTCAGGATCTGTGCTGATTACAAATGTACTATCAATAAGGCACTCAGGGAAAACTCATACCCCATTCCAGTCATATCACATCTGTTGGCTAAACTGGCTGGGGGCAAGGTGTTCGCCAAACTTGACCTGGCACAAGCTTACCAACAGCTGCCAGTAACCCCACAATCAGCGGAAGCACAGACTATTGTCACACATAAAGGGGCGTTCAGAGTTAACAGATTACAATTTGGAGTTTGTGTGGCCCCAGGGATTTTTCAAGGGCTCATGGAACGCCTGTTAAGAGGTCTGCCGGGGGTCTTGCCATTTTTTGATGACGTTTTGATTGCTGGAAAAGACCCACAGGAACTGGTTGCGCGTGTCCGTGCAGTGTTGCTCAAGTTCAAGGAGGTGGGGTTGCAACTAAAAAAGGAAAAATGCAGTTTTGGGGTGCCAACTGTGGAATTCTTGGGGTTTAAAATTGATGCATCAGGCATCCACCCCACAGATGCTAAGGTTAAGGCCATCATCGAGGCACCACGACCACAGAACAAGACAGAGTTGCAGTCATTCATGGGACTTATTAACTGTTATCATTCGTTCTTACCCCAGAAAGCTTCGGTAGCTGAACCATTACATAGACTGTTGCAGAAAAAGAATGTGTGGCGATGGGGGCAGGAGCAGCAGAAGGCTTTTGACTCCTTGCAAGGAATGCTGAGTAGCAAGAGCGTCCTTGCTCATTATGATGAATCGAAGCCGCTGGTCGTGGCATGTGATGCCTCTCAATACGGCCTGGGGGCGGTGCTGAGTCATAGGGAACCGGATGGGTCGGAAAAGCCCATCTCTTTCTATTCCCGTACGTTGTCGCCCACGGAGCGCAACTATGCTCAAATTGACAAAGAGGCACTTGCAATTGTGGCAGGAATCAAAAAGTTCCATGATTATGTCTACGGTCGTCATTTCTCCATTGAAACGGACCACAAACCACTGTTGGGGTTGTTCAACCCGAACAAACAAACGCCACAAATTCTCTCCCCCAGAATGTTGCGTTGGTCTATATTCCTGAACGGGTTCCAGTACACCTTGACCCATGTGCCAGGGAAACGGTTGTGCCACGCTGATGCGATGAGTCGATTGCCCCTTCCTGGCGGGAGCAATGAGGATCCTGCTCCAGCGGAGCACATAATGATGCTGGAAACACTTCCGGGGGCTCCTGTAACGGCTACTGATATTGCTGAGAAAACGAGGAAAGATGCTGTTCTCTCCCGTGTGCTCACTTGGGTGGGGAGGGGGTGGCCAGGTGGTCCGCATGAAGACAAATTCAGGCCTTATGCGACAAGGCAGCACGAGTTATCCATGCATAAGGGTTGTCTCCTGTGGGGAGATAGGGTGATCATCCCAGCACCACTGAGAAACAGGGTTCTTGAGACGCTTCACATGGGACACCCGGGAATGGTCAGGATGAAGTCACTAGCCCGATGTTATGTGTGGTGGCCTGGAATGGACCAGAACATAGAACAATGGGTACGAACATGCAAGGCATGCCAAGAGATGCGGCCAGAAGTGGCCAGAGCACCAGTTCACTGGTGGGAGCAGTCCAGATCTCCCTGGAGCCGGCTGCACTTAGATTTTGCTGGGCCATTCCAGGGGAAGGTCTTTTTGGTTATCGTCGATGCATATTCCAAGTGGCGATGGTCCCTAGCATGGCATCAGCTGCCGTAATCAAGGTGTTGAGGCAGCTGTTTGCAACCCACGGGTTACCTGAGACCATTGTATCAGATAATTCTTTTGTATCCCAAGAATTCAAGGCATTCTTGGCTGGTAACTTCATAAGAGGGGTCACATCCGCGCCCTTTCACCCATCCTCCAATGGGCAGGCGGAGCGCATGGTAAGAACAGCCAAAGAATCCATTGCGCGCTTAATGGAGGGTAACTGGTCAGCTCGCATCGCGCGAATGTTATTTTTGCAGCATGCGACGCCATGTACTGCGACGGGCAAGTCGCCAGCTGAGCTGCTCTTGGGTAGAAGATTGGTAACGGTGCTGGATTATGTCCACCCGGATAAAATGCCAAACCGTAATTCAAGAGCAAACCCCCAGGCTGAGACTGACACAACAAGGTATTTCGCCCCTGAAGATCTGGTCTGGGTGAGGAACTATTCACGAGGTTCGCGGTGGGTGGCTGGTGTGGTCATCCGGGCTAGTGGACCTGTGTCCTATTATGTGACCTTGGAAAATGGGCAAGTTTGGAAGAGACATATAGATCAGCTGAGGCGCCGGGCGCTCAGCAGGGAGGAGTCTGATAATTCATCCCTGGCTAACGACGCAGAGCTGCAAGACCAGAGTGAAAATGGCCCAGAGGTGCAATCACCAGGGGCTTCAGCAAATGAACCAGGGTCTGCTAGTCCTCAGGATGACGAGGTACAGGTAGGGGACCCTGAGATGTCTGGGACTCCATCTGTTCCTGACGAAACCCCTATAGCAGCCCCCCTACCACAGGTGACACCCAATCCAGAACCGGCAACACCTGTTGTCAGGAGATCAAGTAGAAGTTGTAGGACCCCACAGTACCTGAGAGATTACGTCTGCTGTGCTCACTAGGGGGGGAGGAGTGTTGTGTATTGAGTCAAAGGATTTTATATCTGTATTATTATTGTCTGTATTTGCATTAGGGTAAAGTAACTGCCTTTTGGTTCCAGAGGGTACAGCTACTATTGATTCATTTAAGCTGCTGTATTTGGATCCTCTGTCTTATTGGTTGCCTCCAAAAGGCAGGACTGTGATTGCCTGATATTGTTCCCTCCAAAATGTATCCTTTCTAGCTAGTTCCCTGTCCCTATAAATGTAGCTCTCCCCTCCTCAGGTCTTAGTCTAGTTGCTTTAATAAAGAAGTGTTACTAGAGAACTGTCTCCAGCATATTATGTCAAGAGAGCTGAAATCACAAACTCCACGTCACAACACTTACCATCTTGGACACATATGAACTCTTGATGGAGCAATAGGACAAGTCATGAACGACACAGCAACCCTGGACAAAATCGCTTTGTCTTCAGAGGGCTTAGTTTTCATATCCTTGGCTAGGCCCAGATGAGTGTGACCTGTCAGAGGGGCCCCAGGGTTGTGGAGACTCAGTCTTGCATGCTTCTACTTTTCTACTTTCTGTTTTCAACTCAGTCACTGTGACATGTTTTCAGCCTTTCCACAAGTTCTGCATTCTTCCCTGTAGCACAAAATCCCAACATCTTACCCTGTTGTGCCTTTTGGAAAACAACAACAGTAGGTCTAACAAAATTAATTATTTGGTGTGGATTATCATTAGTTCCTTGAGCTCATTCAGTTCTCCATGCGTACCCTTGTGACAGAAAAGGTTGACTGCAAACGGTTGACTGGCAACGGCATCTGATTGGCCAGAGTTCTGGAGGAGGGATATGATTGGTTTGGAGCAGTTTCAGGTTTGGAGAGGTTTCAGGTGCGAGAGAGGGTGAAGGGGTTCATTTTTCTTTTCTTTTTGTAGTATTTTTATTAAGTTTTCAACAAAAGTAACAAAAACAAAAAAGTGAAAAACAAACAGTAACAAAAGCAATAACATCCATAAACGAAGAAAATTATACATAAAACCATATCATTTCCATAAAGTGGGATTCTCTGAATCCCATGACTTCCCTCCCCACCCCCCATTTCTGGTTCCCTAAATTTCTTATCAGCTGCATATCATTTCTACTCCAAATTTTACTAACCTCAGATTTCCTATACTATTTCTAAAATAATAAGCGCTCTTAAAATCCTGCCAATGTATTTATCTGTTTACAATACCTTTGCAAATACAGTGGTACCTCGGGTTAAGTACTTAATTCGTTCCGGAGATCCGTACTTAACCTGAAACTGTTCTTAACCTGAAGCACCACTTTAATTAATGGGGCCTCCTGCTGCCGCCACACCACCGGAGCCCGATTTCTGTTCTCATCCTGAAGCAAAGTTCTTAACCTGAAGCACTTTTTCTGGGTTAGCGGAGTCTGTAACCTGAAGCATATGAAACCCGAAGTACCACTGTACATAATAAACATTTCCCATTCTTTTTTAAATTTCTTGTTATCTTGATTTCTGAACTTTCCAGCTAATTTAGCCATTTCAGCGTAGTCCATTAACTTGGTTTGCCAGTCTTCTTCGGTTGGGACTGCTTATTCTTTCCATTTTGGGGCTAACAGTATTCAGGCAGCCGTCATAGCATACAGTGGTACCTCGGGTTACATACTAGCCAGGTGAGGAAGGGGTGCCCACTCATTCGCCCTCCAGCACGGAGCAGCTTCCTTTGTCAGACTAGCAACCATGCTTAGGTGGTACTTGGGACCCTTGCCTGGCTAATTCAACAAATCTCTCTCATCACCAATGATAAATATATAGAAAGAGAACCTACCCATGTGATGAAGACACAAAAATCTAGCACATACAGGATGTAAAAGAATGAAAGTTTACTACTCCTCTCTCTGCCCCGTTTTCTCTCCCCATTTCTCTTCTCCAACCTTATACTGTCTGCCATATTAATGTTTCACATAAAATATAACTGACCTGTAGAAAGGACTTTATTATCTGAAAACAAAGATTGTGTATGTAGTTTTGTAACCCAGGAAAAACCTTTAATAAAAACATTTTTTAAGACAGTTTTTTAAAAAACAAATGGAATTCTTCATTAGATTTTAATGCTTGTAGACTAACCTCCCCAAGCTCACAACAATATGTTTTGTGTACTATTCTGAAAAGCATCTCAAAGCTTGCCCAGACCAGTTTGTACAGTGCAATGGAGTCTGAGGTCTTGGGCCACATTCTTCTTTCCAAGAGCTCTGCAGGGCACCCTACTTGCAGACACAACAGTCAATGCCTTTCTGTTATCTTGGTGCTTAGAATCAAAACAGAGAGGAAAATGTGTTGCCCTGTTAAGAAAGATATGGCTGGCATGTGTACAATAAAGTTTAAGTTAATTAAGGGTTTTAAAATCATGTAATTTGGATTTCTCTGTATAAAGCTTGGGTAAAATACAATTCTTAATTGTATTTCACTATTAATATACTTAAGGGACCCGGGTGGTGCTGTGGGTTAAACCACAGAGCCTAGGACTTGCCGATCAGAAGGTTGGAGGTTCGAATCCCCGCAACGGGGTGAGCTCCCGCTGCTCGGTCCCTGCTCCTGCCAACCTAGCAGTTCAAAAGCACGTCAAGTACAAGTATATAAATAGGTACCGCTCCTGCGGGAAGGTAAACAGCGTTTCCGTGCGCTGCTCTTGTTCGCCAGAAGTGGCTTAGTCATGCTGGCCACATGACCCGGAAGTTGTACGCCGGCTCCCTCGGCCAATAAAGCAAGATGAGCGCTACAACCCCAGAGTCAGTCATGACTGGACCTAATGGTCAGGGGTCCCTTTATCTTTACCTAAAATACAAGGATTTGTTAGAACCCAAGACACCGTGGTGGCTGTCTCCCTTGGATGCCATCTCTGTAAAAAAAAATAAAAAAATGGAAAAGAACTATACATATAAGCAAACTATAAAAGAAGAACATAACCAATTAAAATTGAAAATTTTTGAAGAAATTAGACAACACTGCATCGATTGGCTATAATATCACCAATCAAATGATGTATTTAAATTAGATAAAAAGGTGGGTTTTGAAAAAGAAGAATCTGAAGTACGAAAAGAGTTATTACAAAATACAAGGAAATTATTATCAAAAACATATGATTTGTTGTTGGATTGGGAATTAAAGGATAAGTAAAAGAGGTGATGGTAAAGTGGACCCAAGATGTCGGACACCCCATCCAGATGAATGGGAAAAATTGTGGAAAAAAGATATAAGACTCACAGCCTGTTGCACAATAAGAGAAAACCTCATGAAGATGATGTATAGGTGTTCATGACCCCAGGTAAATTAGCTAAAATCTACAAATTAAAAACCAATACTTGCTGGAGCTGCAAGATAGGGGAAGATACAATGTGGTGAGGATGTGAGAAGATCAAAAAGTTTTGGAATATGGTGTATGATGAACTTAAAAAGATGTTCAAGATAACGTTTGACAAAAAATCAGAAGCATTTTTATTAGTTATTTTATCAATTAACATCCCCAATGACAAGAAAAGGGTGTTCCTTTATGCCACTGCTGCCACCAGAATATTAATTGCTAAGATCTGGAAAGGGGAAATAGTATGTGGTATGTGGCAAAAGTATGTGGTATGTGAGTTCATAGAATTGGTTAAAATGACAGCAGCTATTAGACAACAATCAAACCAGAAACTTAGAAAAGAATGGGAAAGTGTAGAATATATGATAAAACATTGTTCCAAAGTAAAACCTCTGATATGTATTGATTAAGTTTCACAAAGCTAAAATTCAGATAGGAAAGCTATTTATTTTATGTAAGAATGAAAACATGGTTTACAACACAATAGAAAATGACATGTAAGTAGAGGATGCTGTAGTGAGGTGGTGGGAAGCCATGGGTGTAGTAAAGTTAATAAAGATGTAACAGACTATATATTGGATGCAAGCGAAATGTGTAATTGTTTATTGGGAAAAAAAAACCCTCAATAAAAATCAATTAAAAAGAAAGAATGAAAGCCAAGATTGTATCTCATGGTAGTCCTACTCAGAGTAGACCCATTGAAATTTATGACAGGACTAATTGAAAGGCAGTGTACTGTGGTGGCTGGGACTAAGGAGATCCAGGTTCAAATTCAGCCATGAAGCTCCCTGGGTTAACTTGGGCCACTTGCTGTCTCTTGTCCTAAGTTGCCTCACAAGTGGTGTTGTGCAAGTAAAATGGGGCTGGGTGTGTGGGAGAAAACCAGGAACATTTTGGAGGTAGGACAGGATATCAACCTGAATGCAAATAAAATAAGCAACCGTTTCCTGGGCAGTGTTTCTTCTGGACATGCCTGTATCTTGGAACATCTATAGCCAGCTATGTCAGGTGATGCTCTTTACATTCCTTCCTTTCCCCCAATTTTGTCACCCAGAGCAACTGGAAGGCACCAGAGTAGCTTAATTGTTTAGTAACGATGTATTGAAGAAAAAAAGTTAGGTGAAATAAAAACAAAGCCAAGGAAATCCTTGAAAGGGAGTGAAGAAGCTATGTTACAGATAACAGAACATTTGGAGATAACAGGAGCTGGAAATGCAGCCAATCATGTTTCGTTGCGTCTTTTTCATTGAGGCTGCTCACACTGCAGGATAATTGGAGTTGATTCATTACCTCAGTGTTATTAACCTCCAGTAAGGGAACCTAACATTTCTTGAGAGTTTTCGGTGGAGAAGGCAGGATACTGGAGCACCGGTGAGCGTTGGCAAGATTCGAGACTTGGAACGGGGAACTGGGCTGGCTGCAACCAAGGTAGAGAGATGCAGTTAAAATCTCAAAGGCAGGAGTCCTCAAACTTTTTAAACGTTCCATTTTAGCCAGGCTTTTGGCTGATTGTTTGACATCCTATGCCCTTTTAAAATGTGGTTCTTTTTTTGTGGGGGGGCAGGGAGATGTTATTGGGATGTTGTTTTTATTTTGACTATATATATATGGTGCTTTTGGATTTAGATTTTGTTCTGTGAACTGCCCTAAGACCTCAGAGTACAGGGTGGTATATAAAGTCTAATAATAATAATAATAATGACTCACTGGCATTCATTTTGTGAAGAAACTAAAGTGTAGAACGATTATAATATGCAGTAAGAATTGGAACTTTGGGGAAACCATGGAGGGGAAGTCCTAGGTTGATTGATTGAATGTTAAATGTTCAACTAATATTTATTACTTACAATAAATAATGGGGGGGGACTGTAGCTTTATGAGAGAGGGATGGAGGTTGTTGGGCTTATTGGGGTGATGCGTGTTTGCAGAATAGCATTGAGCAGTTCTCCTGTGTGTTGCTGATTGAGGTGTCGGAAGTGATCCACCTGGGAGCTGGTTTCCCATGTTTGCATGCTCCACTCTTCAAAAAGGTTTCCTGCAGTTGATCACTGGCATATCGGGAAGACATTGCTAGGCTGTGTAAACCATGGAGGGGGAGTCCTAGGTTGATTGATTGAATGTTAAATGTTCAACTAATATTTATTACTTACAATAAATAATGAAGGGGGGGAATTGTGATTTGCACAAGCTCATGTATAGTACTTCAGGAGCTTTATGAGGGAGGGAGGGAGGGAGGGAGGGGGAGGGAGGGAGGTTGTTGGGCTTGTTGGGGAGATGCGTGTTTGCAGAATAGCATTGAGCGGTTCTCATGTGTTGCTGAGTGAGGTGTTGGAAGTGATCCACCTGGAGGCTGGTTTCCCATGTTTGAATGCTGCACTGTGCAGAAAGGTTTCCTGCAGGTTGATCACTGGCACATCGGGAAGACATTGCTAGACTGTGTAAGCCTTTCTCTTGGTATTACCAATTTCTGAATTGGGTTGTTGTGCGGTTTTTCTGAAAAAACTTTTCACGGAAGTTTTTTGTGTTACAAAACAAATAGCTCAACAGTGAATGGTACATCTGTTGTCTCCACTTTCATTTCATAGTCTTTTTCACTGTTTGTTTACAGTTGGTGCAAGAGACCTTTGTCATAGACATCTTTCAGTTGGGGAAGAGATGGGGGTATTGTTCTGTTGCCTTTTATTAGTGTAGGGGTTTGTGTCAGCATCATGTGGGTAGTTCCTTTGTTTATGTATTTATTTTTATTGATAATGCAAGAGATTAAGGGGTTGAGCTTGGTTGGTTGCATTCAGTTGATTGCAGTGTGGCTTGTTTGTATGTGTGGGTGGCGGTGATGGGTGGGGGGTAGGTTGTTGGGTCAGGTTAGCCATATTGAGTTGTTTGCTGTTGGGGGACGTGAATGCTGGGGTTTTATGAAATAAGTCATGTGAAACACACACCACCCCTTTGCAGCCTGACTTAGCACAGTGTGTGTTGCTTCTCAGGCTTGAGCTGCCATTCGCCTGGATTTTCCTGGACATGACTGGGATTTAAAAGGCAGAATTGATGGGCAAAGGATTTCGGACATAATATTCAGATGGCTGATTGGAAAAGGTTATGCAAAACAGACTTGAAATTCGCGGCATGTTATATGAAAATGATGTTCTTGTGGTATCTGACTCCTAGTAAGTTAGCAAAAATGTATAGAACAAGTACAAATCAAATACCTGCTGGAAACGTAAAGAAAAAGTAGGTACCTTTTATCATATGTGGCGGACGTGTAAGGTAATAAAAGTTTTCCGGGAGATGATATATGATGAAATGAAAAAAAATGTTTAAAAGAACCTTTGATAAAAAAACCAAAAGCTTTCTTATTAGAAATCATAGGTACAGTACTGACATCACAAAGGAGCAGAAAAGACTCTTTATGTACAGAACACACCTGCTTGGGTGTTACTAGCTTAGAGGTGGAAGGAAGACAAAGTCCCTATCAGAGAGGAATAGTAAGCTAAGCAGATGGACAATGCTGAAATGGCAAAGCTGACTGTAAAATTCAGGAACCAATAGGAAAAAAACTTTTTTTAAAAGAATGAGGAAAAATTATAACATATCTAGGAGACCACTGCAAGCAGATGGAAATATTAGCAGAATTTTAATCTCACTTGTAAAGTAACAGATACCATGGATAATTTGGATTGACATAAAATAAAGACTATGGAATAATAGGCAGTTGTAAATGTTGATAATAGGACCCATGTAGGGGGTGGGGGGAAGTCACGAGATTCAGAGTAATCTCTACATATGGATAATCATTTGGAATGTTATAATTTTATATTTGTAAAATAATAAAAAATAGTTTCAAAAAATATATAACAAAGGCGGAATTGACATCCAGGGGGAATTTCCAAAAGGCAGCACTTTGTCCTGGATCTCAGGCAAGTAAGTCCATCAAAAAATCTTGTGTTTTTTTTTTGTTTTTTTTTGCATTTTTGTAAACGGTGGTTTTCTTAAGAAAGACTCCACATTTTTGGTGTCTTCCTTAAAAAAATCTCAGCAACTTTTGGGGTGTCCTGGTTTTTCCAGAGGCGATACACTTTAACTGGAATAGTGCCGTGCCATCAGTCTTGAGACTGTCTCTCCCTAGATTTTCACTTTCTCTGCCTTTTGCCTTCCTGACAGTGACCATGCCAGATACACAGGAATCCGACCAATTCCACCCAGTGGAAGCTAGCACAGTATCCGCTCCAGGCCTTCCCATATATTACCCGAATCTTCCATTTGGGGCGTCTATGCAACGGTCAAGGTAGGCAGAATGAGCTGGAACTGGTAGAACTGGTGTTAAGAAGGAATAATTGTATGTTCTCAGTAGGCTTAGAATGCTTGCAGAATTTCTAAAAATTCTGGTAGGAAGTAGCAGTAGCTCTTCCTCCTCACCTCCCCCACCCTTTCATTGTTGTAGCTGCAGGGGGTGAAGTGACAGCTTTGTTTTAGTTATATGTACAAGCCTTTATGAGGCCTGGTTCTCTGTGTTTAATGGGCCATCAGACTTGCAAAGCAAGGAGAGCTTCATATGCTCTCCTGGTGCCAGGGCTTAGGCTTAAGCAGGTGTTAGAGGGGAGCCAGTTGTGGTGCCAGAGGGTCAGAGCCAAAGGACACATTGAAGCTTGACTGAATTTATGGGACTGGCAGAGATGACCGGCAGAATCCGTGATCAGAGGAGAGAGACAGTGGAAGAGGACTGGAAAAAATTTAAAATATATCTTAAGAACTGCTGTAAAATTTCAGACTGATAAAATGTCAAGGGGTAAGAAACAGAGAATTATAGCTGTAAATGTTTAAGTTAAGAGAACCTGAGGGAAGTTAAATATAGAAATGGAATGAAGGATTGCTAAAAAATTGGAAACAAGGGTGCAGTGAAGGGGAGGTATGGGGAAGTCATGTGTTGTTTGTGAATGTTTTTTATTTGTGTGTTTTTTGTTTATGAAAATTAATAAAAATTATTTTAAAAAAAAACACAAAGGACACATTGAAGCACACCAGAGCCAAGAGCAATTGTTGTTGCTTAGGCAAAGCCCCTAACCCAAAGAGGGAGCTGTTTTCTAGCCCATCCTGTCTGGGAAGAGCCAATGGCCAGCTAGGGTGTGCAGTGCCATTCCAGAGCCTCTGTTGTACTTTTTCACAGTTCAGTATCCTTCCGGGCAAATGAGAGTTCTGGAGACTCAACACATGGCCATGGGTGCAGAGCTGTGGGTTCCCAGTTCATGGCAGTTATTTCTGTCCTTGCTGCCTGAAAGCAGTAGAAGGCATGCAGTGACTGGCCACTTTGTTTGTTGTCTGAAAGAACTGAATCTGTATTCTGATGTCTTCTTCCCCCACCCCCCTTACCTGCAGGTATAATCTTTGGGAAATGATCGAGCAGATTCGTTTTTTGGGCCCCCAAATGCCCCGGGTGCCTGATCGTCAAATACGTAGACCACGAATGAGAGGTGGAATGATAAGACAGCAGATGCCTTTGATGGGACAGCCCCGTGTAGTGCAAGGTGAAGTGATGGGAGAGCCACGAGCGCCCTTGATCAATTTCCAAGGTGAGAGGTTTCAGGTTTAAATGAGAAAGGACATTGATTTAAGTGGTATAAATCACAGCACAATAAATTAAAATGGAAAGATATCCACAAGAAAAAGGATAACTCTTATTCCTATTGTTATCTGTTGCAATCTCTTAGCAGAGCAGCAAATTCTCTGGAAGTCAAATGATATAGTCACCTCAAAAGCTATAACATGGGACAGGATGGAAGCATTCTTGTTAATAATTGGATCTAAAAGAAATAGATACCTGTTCAGAAGTGCCAAATTATAAAGTCTTGACAAATAAGAGACATAATTTAAAATGACAATTCTGATTGAGTTGCCTCTTGGAGATGAGGCCTTGTGAGATCTTAGGCAATGATTATTATGTTCCTTAAACATGATGCAATGTGGGGGGGGGGTGGACCTTATGGGAGGACAAAGGGATCAAAACCATTCCCCCTGTGCCCTTGGCTCAGTCCCTGTCACCTTTCTTTGGCAGTTGAGGCTGCCCTCACAATCAGCACCATATTGTGCTTCCAGGGGTGTGCGAGGCAATGCGTCTCTGCTCTCTGACACATATTGCCTTGAGCCCCCTTCTGTCTGAAACACATAAAGCTTCATTCAAAGCTTCTCTATGCATGTATTAGGCACTGACATGGGTTCCTTGCATGGTCATGGGCAAGTAACTCCCACTTTTGCTTCTCCATCTATCAAATGTGCTGCTTTTGTAAGTGTGATGGTCTTTAATGCAGGTAGAGGAGGAAGGGAGCCCCCTAGAGGTCCACAGCGCAGAGGCATGGGACGTCGAGGCATGGGACGACGAGGCATGGGACGACGAGGCATAGGACGTCGAGGCATGGGACGTCGAGGCATGGAAGCTCCAGGGATAGCACCTAGAGGCATGGAAGCTCCAGGGATAGCACCGAGAGGCATGGAAGCTCCAGGGATAGCACCGAGAGGCATGGAAGCTCCAGGGATAGCACCTAGAGGCATGGAAGCTCCAGGGATAGCACCTAGAGGCATGGAAGCTCCAGGGATAGCACCGAGAGGCATGGAAGCTCCAGGGATAGCACCTAGAGGCATGGAAGCTCCAGGGATAGCACCTAGAGGCATGGAAGCTCCAGGGATAGCACCGAGAGGCATGGAAGCTCCAGGGATAGCACCTAGAGGCATGGAAGCTCCAGGGATAGCACCTAGAGGCATGGAAGCTCCCGGGATAGCACCTAGAGGCATGGAAGCTCCAGGGATAGCACCTAGAGGCATGGCGCCTCCTCAGGGCATCGAACCCCAGAGAAGGAGGGAACCCAAGCGCAAGAAGCCAAAAGACAATAAAAATCAAGGCGTGGAGCCCAGAGAGAGGGAAGAGGAAGATATGGAGCCCCCTAGAGACGTGAAGCGCAGACGCAGGAGATCTCAAGAAAGAGAACCCCCAAGTAATAGTGCCTGAAGGCATGGAGCCTCCTAACGGCATCTAACGTCCCAGAGGCAGCAAAGCCAGGTGCAACAATACCCGAGGCAAGAAAAATTAAGGCAATGGAGCTCACGATTTAGGTGTTTCTCAACAGCAGATAAGTGTGATGGGAGCCTAATGTATCTTGTTAATAGAATGCTCTGTTCTTTTGTTCTGAAAAATGTCTAACCAAATGGCATGTTGAAGACAGCATAGAAAATGGCTTCTACACCCTTCCTATGTCTGAACCAGAGGAGTACTGAGGGGAAGAGGGCTCACTTCCTCTTCTTCCTCCCCTTGTTTATCTTACTTCTCCCGTCATTTTGTTTACTTCCTTGAGTTTCAATTAAAAGTTGGGTTTGGCAAAATCGTGTGGCTTGTCGTACATCTGTATTGCACTT
The DNA here is from genome assembly GCF_964252035.2 of Podarcis erhardii. Lineage (NCBI taxonomy): Eukaryota > Metazoa > Chordata > Lepidosauria > Squamata > Lacertidae > Podarcis > Podarcis erhardii. The sequence continues at coordinate 17,918,425 of NC_138504.1, forward strand.
GCTTCCCCAGTCACCCCATCCTCCCTTCTAGATCAAAGCTTAGCTTACGTTCCCATGAAGTCGTTCCCACACATTCTGCCTGTTGTCTCATCCCTTACTGCTGCCCAATTATTTTTTAAAAGGCACTAGATTATAATTCTCCTATGCTTATCTAACCAGCAAAGTAAAAGCTGACCCAGCCAAGGAACTCCTACAGCACTCCTGAAAAATGGGGCAGGATAGGACTTCTTTATGGACTGCTAAGGAAAGTTTGTTCCATGACCACTGAGGAGGGTCAGCAAAGTGTGCACCCATTCTGTCCTAACATGGCATGTTATCAAGAGGACCCTGTCAGGACTGGTCAGGACACTCATTCCCTCCATACATGCACATGCATGCACCAACACAGGGAAGGGGGACCTTTGACCCGCCTGGTGCTGTTGGACTACAACTCCCATCATCACTGGCCATGTTGGCTGGGGTTGATGGGAGTTGAGGTTCAACAGCCATGGTTTTCAATCAGTGTGCTGTGGCACCCTGGGGTGCCTTACATGATGGCCAGGGGTCCTGCGGGAGACATTGGTCTCTGTCCCTCTTACCTTCCCTCTGATGCGCTCTCGTATCTCTGTCTCCCAAAGGCTTGCACAGCTGTTTGTTGCAGCAGCCCTGGCTACCAGCTCTGCAGGCAAATGGTGCCTCTGGGTCTGGCCAGGGGGTGCTGTTTCCCAGGAGCTGAGGCAGCCTCAGAGTAAGTAAGCAAGCAGGCAAGGGAGCCCAGCCAGCCAGTCTGCCAGCCCTTGCTTATTCGGAATGGACAGACAAGTGGGAGGCTGGGAAGGCAAACTCTGCACTGGCCTTTCTTGTGCTTACTGTATGTGAAATATACTCAGAGCCGAGTGTGAATTTAATGCTCTTTATTCAGCTCACAGTAGCAATGAATGAATCTTTCCTCAAAACGTCTAACTATATATACATTATTTACACAATGGGCCCCGTGTGATTGGCTAATTCCGGGCTGCTCCTGTAGGCCAATCAGGATGTTGATTCACTTCATTCAGGAGCCTGATTGGCTGCTCCTGCAGGCCAACCAGGTTGCTGATTCACTTCCACCTGGAGCTGGATTGGGTGGCTCCTGCAGACCACTCAGACTGCTGCATTCTGGATCCTATTGGTCTAGGATACAGCTAAGTACATAACAGTATGCAAGGGCAGGCTGGGAGCTGAGGGCCACTGTGTTTGTAGCAGCACTGAAAAATGCATTTATTGGAGGCTAGATCTGCTGCCCTTTGGTTCTTGCCACCTGAGGCAGTTGCCTCACGGGTAGACCAGTCCCGGTTCCCTGTAGAATCAAAGAAGTCTTTCCCTGTTACATGTTCCTTTTCTGGGACACCAGTATCAAAGACTGCACACAGCCAGATTAATTGGTTCTTGAAATACATCACAGAGTTGTTCTGCCTGGCCTTTGGCTTGGAGCCAATTTGATTCCCTCCCTCTCTTTTTCTTTTTTCCTTTCTCCTCCTGCAATGAGGCTACATTTTAATATTTTAATGTTTCAATATTTTAATATTGTATTTTAATTTTGTTTTTAAGTTGTAATCATTCAACTTGTTTTTATTATTGCTTGTTAGCCGCCCTGAGCCCGGCCTTGGCTGGGGAGGGCGGGGTATAAATAAATTTTATTATTATTGTTATTGTTATTATCTCTCAGCAATAAAATAATCCTTTGTCAGAGTCCTGCTCTGTGCTTTCTATCAAGTTTGCCTGTGTAATTTTCTCACTGGAGGAATCCTTTCAGGAATGAAAATATACTACTACTACTACTACTACTACTACTACTTTTATTATTTATACCACACCCATTTGGCTGGGTTTCCCCAGCCAATCTGGGCGGCTTACAGTATATATATAAACATAGTAAAACCTCAGACATTAAAAACCACCTGATCCAGGGCTGCCTGATTGGCAGGCTGATTGTTTTAGTATAGTGTGCAGATGCATCCTTTGTGGATCTGCAAAATTTGAACTGATATTCAGCCATTTGGTGAAGTAGCAGGACTTAAAATAAATAAAGACCAAACCAAACTCTTGATCAAAAATATGAATGGTGGGAGTAAAAATAAATAACAAGATGTATCAGGCTTAAAGACTGAAAGAAATATTTAATATTTAGGTGTATGGTTAACAGAAAATAATACAAACTTGTTCAAAGATAATTATTTAAAAACTTGTGAAGATTATTAAAAGAAATTTGCAAGTATGGGGCAGGATGAAACCTTCATTGGTGGGAAGAGCATCAACTATAATAACAAATATATTACCAAAAATGTTATTTCTCTTTCAATCAATACCGGTGACTAGCAATATGGATTGCTTCAACACATGGCAAAAATACATTTGCAGCTCCTGGGCTTGCATACCATAAGGTCGCGAATATAAGCCTCACTTTAACTTTTCACGGTTGGAATTTGGAGAAAAAGTGAGGCTTATATTCAGGCCAATACAGTACTTGTTCATCCTTTTGTTTCCCATTCCAATAATATCTTATACGTTTTGATCAACATTTTAACTTTACATTCCAGCAGGTCTCTTTCCAATCGTGCAGCTTATATTAGCGACCTTATGGTATGCAGCCAGGAGCATGGGGCAAGCAGCTCCAGGAGCAAAGCAGCGCCCGCCCCACATGTAGTCCCCGTCCTCTCCCCCAAGGCTGGGAAGGGAGAGAGCGAGGAAAGGAAAAGACCGCTGGCAACGCAGCCCAACTCCCCCCACCCCGCCCAGTATGCAGCCAGGAGCAGTGAGGAATGGAGCAGCTTATATTTGAGTATTTTTTCTCTGCCCCCCTCATTTTAAAGGTGCGGCTTATATTCGGATGCAGCTTATATTTGGGACAATATGGTATAATCTTCAACAATACATTGGACAATTGATATAGGTCATAACACTGATATGGATGCATAGAAGCGACTGTGGAATATGGATATAAAATTTACTGCACATTATAGTGTGAGGGGAAACTCTATGAAAATGTTATATAGATGGAATCTAACACCTACTAGATTGGCAAAAATGTATAAATCAAAATCAAACAAGTGTTGGAAACGTAAAGAAGGCACCTTTTATCATATGTGGTCATCTTGCAATAAGGTAAAAACGTACTGGGAAATGATATATAATGAATGGAAAAAGATGTTTAAGTTAACATTTGTTTAAAAAAAAACAGAAGCTTTTCTTTTGGGAATTATAGGTACAGTATAGATAGTATAGAAATTTATTTATGTATGAAACCACAGGTGCAAGAATGTTATTTGCCCAAAAAGTGGAAAGATGAAGGAATGAACGAAAGATTGGTTACAAAAACGCATGGACTATGCAAAAATGGTGAAACTTACCAGAAGAATAAGGAATCAGGATAACAAACTTATTATAAAGGAATGGAAATGGTATAATGAATGGCTGGGGCAGGTTCCACAGAGGGGATGCACCGAGACACGCGATCTCAGTGATCACGGGTAGGAGGAGGAGTTACGCTAAGACCACATCATGACATTACCAAGGAGGCAGGTTTAGTCATTGTTTGAAGACTATCCTTGCCTCTGGGTCTGGTCTTGACCAGAAAGATACTGGAACCAACAAGGGAGACCCACATGACCTTAGAGTGCTGCTGTGCAATGCCAGGTCAATGATTCACAAGACCGCTGTCATCCACGACTTGATCATGGATATAGGACTTGACCTGGCGTGTGTAACAGCAACTTGGCTGGATGAAGCAGATGGGCCTGTTCTTGCCAGGTTTCTCTTACACACAGCAACCGAGATCATATGGGAGGGGAGGGGGGGTGTTGCGGTTATTTTTAGGAAGTCGGTAGCTTGCACCAGGCATCCTATTGGAAAGACCCAGTTTTTCTGAGTGCATGTTCTGGACGCTGGGCAATAGGGGCAGTACAGGGTTCCTTTTCAGGTACTGACTTCCCTGCTGCATTCCCTGCCCAAGCTGCTTCAGGTCGTGGCAGATGTTCTCCTGGAGACACCTAGTTTGGTTGTCCTAGGGCAGGAACACCCAACTTCCAAGAGACTGCAATCTACTCCCAGGGAAAAAAAAACTAGCAATGATCTACCCATTTGGGGGCGGGGGGGACACCCAAAGTTTTTGAGCTTTTTGTAGGGGGGCGAGCAAATACTTCTGCCACTTTTGGGAGGGAACGCAACATGGATCGCTAAACAAGAAGTTGCGTGTCGAGGTCCCCCAAGTCAGCCCTAAATAATTCACAATTCACACATATTTTTTGTTTAAGGTTTTTGGCATAATTTTGGCCACAACTTTATTAAAATACATAAATGTGAGTGGTTGCTTAGGCATTGGTTATGACTATCTGTCCCCACGCCCAGGGACAGAACTGACTTCCGGATTCCAGCGAAAGCCAGTGAGGGAAAACAATAATAGGGAGAGCATGGAGCTGGGCACCAGACCCTCATCCCCCCCCCCCCGCATGCTCCCGGGGGCTTGCGCAGCCCTAAGCCCCGTTCAGGGGTAGGGACAAAAGAATGGCAAGCCCCTGGATTCCTTTAACGGAATTCTCTTTCCGCAGCAGCATTGGAGGGCAGGCACTTACCCCTCCACCAACCAATTTTTTAACCAATGCCTAACCGCCAATCGAGCCCTCACGCTCGCCGCCAAACCACTCACAACTGCACCCAATTCCTCAACCCCAACGACACGGCAGTAAACCAAATGTCATAACCAGCTGGAGAGAGGTGCACTCCATCATCCCTGTAAAAAGAAGAAGCTTGATGCTAATGTCAGGGTGCAAAATTAAGCACACACACACACCCCAGGAATAAACCCTCTTAGCCACAGCACTATTAGTGTGCTTCCTGCACTGCATGGCAGATAACCACACCTCCCAAGGCAAGGACCTTCATGGCCACTGTGCTATCCACACGCTTTCTGGCCCTCTCGGTGGCAGGTGGACCGTGGCTACCGCACCACGCATGTCGCTGAAGCAATTGCGACCAAAATATTTTGAATCCAGGGAGAGCTGCCATCAACTCATCCAAGTCCTCATGCATGTGGGACTCAAACTTAAATGCCGGGGGAAGACAGCAAATCATTTTTGCCCTGCTGCACCACATGCGCTGCAGGGGGGACCTACATAGGTCACACTCAACCACACCAAAGGAAGGAACTCCTCCCAAAGCATTCCCCATCTGAACATCCAGGATACATTCACATGGGCAGGAAGGCAGAGATGGCGTCCCCAGTCCAGGCTCGTCAGCGTGCTTGCCAGCTCAGTGCATGATGCTGTGGCCGACAATCCAAATGAGCACAGCTGCTCCTATGAAAAAAGGAAATAACAGACAGGCATCAGCACAGGCATCATTGATGATGCTTCCTGACGTAACCTTTGTCAGCATCAGACTTCCGATGACCCGTATGCACAATCCTGTCTACTGACAGGTCCCAGTGCGCAACCTTTGCAGCAGCACTTATTTGGAAGGAATGAGGCGTGTTCAGCGGTAGGCAAGCCGCAGGCTGCAATAACTGGCGCACGACGTGAGCAATTAGATGCCTGTCGAACCGGAACCCATTTTCGTGCACTAGGATCAAGCCAGCCCCCAGGGGAATGAAAAGCCAAATGTTTCTGGTATCCAATAACAGGGCAAGGGCCCGCCTCACCCGTGACTGGAAGCCTGATGGTGGCAACCCTGCCCACTAGGTCTGACTTAGAGCTCCAGACACTAATGACAAGCTCCAAAGCAGATAAGGAAAAGTCCTGAGGAAGTAAGCCTCCAGACTCTCAGCCTCGTGCTGGGTCCAACACAAATTTCCCCAACCCTCAGTACACCAAAATTACAATGGAATACTGAAAGAATTTTCGCCTTGATCTTGAACCAGCAGACAAGTCTTAACTTGTTGTGGATACTGCATAGGTCAAAAATTGACTGGCTTCCTGCCTGCTGTCCTGTGAAGGTTGGAGCCTTATTCCAACCTTCCAAGGCCCTGCACACGACCCTTTTTTACAAGGGTCTCTGAAAAATTAAAGCTTTACTATAGCAGACTGAAATATACTCAGAGTCGAGAGTGGATTTCATGCTCTTTATTCAGCTCATAGTGGTGAGGAGGAATGAATGCCCCCTCAAAGTATCTGCTTTATATACATTCCGGAATTCTCCTGTAGGCCAATCAGGTTGTGGATTCACTTCCATCTGGAGCTGGATTGGGTGGCTCCTGCAGACCAATCATATTGCTGCATTGTTCTAGGACCAATCAGACTGCTGCATTCTGAATCCTATTGTTCTAGGACCAATCAGACTAATGCATTTTGGATCCTATTCAACTCAGTACATAACACAGACATTGCAGCGGCCTGAATTCTGATAGCCTTAGCAGTGCATCCGATCTGCAGCAGCTGGGCCAAGTACTGCACACCTGCTCAGAGGATGGGGGCAAGTTCCTCTGAATGGCCGAGGATTGCCAGCTAAACGCTAAGAAATCACTCCAGGCCTTCTCATAAGACCTAAAAGCGGAAGGGGAAACGTAAGCTACTACTCCCCGTAATTATTAATTGTTGCCAATGTGCCACAGGAGCTCCAGAAAAATCCGGCTATAGCTGGACGTCCAGCGCCCGGGATCTGAAGCTCTCCAACTGAAAAAACGGGATAGTGTGTCTGCGAAAACATTAGATGATCCCGTAATAAAGAGAGCAGAAACACAATATTAAACCTTAAGCAGTGCAGCTGGAAAGCACATAAAAGGGGTGGAGACTCTGCCGGAGCATGAGAACCATTTTGCCAGGACGCTCACCACTGCCTGGTTATCAGACCAAGACAGACCCAACGGTCCCTTAACTCCTCAGTCCAGATGTGTGCTGCCACTACAATGGGGGAAAACTCAAAGTTCTTTTTTGGGAGCAATATCACAAATGGGCCAGCAACTACCCAGCAACGTAGGTGGCGCTGTGGGTTAAACCACAGAGCCTAGGACTTGCCGATCAGAAGGTCGGCGGTTCGAATCCCCGTGATGGGGTGAGCTCCTGTTGCTCAGTCCCTGCTCCTGCCAACCTAGCAGTTCGAAAGCATGTCAAAGTGCAAGTAGATCAATAGGTGCCGCTCCGGCGGGAAGGTATACGGCGTTTCCGTGTGCTGCTCTGGTTCGCCAGAAGCGGCTTAGTCATGCTGGCCACATGACTCGGAAGCTGTACGCCGGCTCCCTCAGCCAATAAAGGGAGATGAGTGCTGCAACCCCAGAGTCGGTCACGAGTGGACCTAATGGTCAGGGGTGCCTTTACCTTTACCCAGCAACAGAATACAGTGGTACCTCAGGTTACATACGCTTCAGGTTACATACGCTTCAGGTTACAGACTCTGCTAACCCAGAAATTTGCTTCAGGATGAGAACAGAAATTGTGCGGCGGCAGCACAGCAGAAGCGGGAGGCCCCATTAGCTAAAGTGGTGCTTCAGGTTAAGAACAGTTTCAGGTTAAGAACGGACCTCTGGAACGAATTAAGTACGTAGCCAGAGGTACCACCGTAGTCCAAAAGGAGAAGCTTGTTTTGTTTTGTTTTGTTTTGTTTTGTTTTGTTTTGTTTTGTTTTGTTTTGTTTTGTTTTGTTTTGTTTTGTTTTTTGTTTTGTTTTGTTTTGTTTTGTTATAACAATGGCTAAGTGGGGGATATGAACCCTGTCTCCCAGGTCCTTAGTCCTACACTCTAGCCACAAACCACAATGGCTCGTCTCTAAAATGGTGGTTGCCACTATCAGAGCAAAACAAACTAGAAGAAAATAAACTTATTCAGAAGCAGCATAGTTCAAGAGCATACACAGAGTGCTCATAAGCATTGGAGGCACAGAGAGCCTCTGGCTGCCTCAGATATACATTAGCAACAACTGAGCCTGCAAGCAGATACATTCTTATAGACAATGAGTCACATGTCACAGAGACTTAACAACTTACTGTAGCAGGTTTAGGCTTGAATGATATGTGCAGGCCGTGAAGGCCTCCCTGCATTATTAAAGGAAGCTCAAAATAGCGCTCCCGCCCAAGGCTAGATTAAAATTCAGCCAACAGCACTGCACGCACCCAAAATAAAGCCAACCTTTGGGAATACTATACAGTGGTGCCCCGCAAGATGAATGCCTCGCAAGACGAAAAACTCGCTAGACGAAAGGGTTTTCCGTTTTTCGAGGTGCTTCGCAAGACGAATTTCCCTATGGGCTTGCTTCGCAAGACGAAACGTCTTGCGAGTTCTTGCGAGTTTTTTCCCTTTCCCCCCCTTTTTCTAAGCCGCTAAGCCGCTAATAGCCGCTAAGCCGCTAATAGCCGTGCTTCGCAAGACGAAAAAACCGCAAGACGAAGAGACTCGCGGAACGGATTAATTTCGTCTTGCGAGGCACCACTGTAAACGAAAGTGATTCCAGCTAAGCTGGGAACAGCCCTGACTAGCCCCACAGTTAACAAACAGGCCAAATGGGAAAAACTTTTTTGCGAAAGAAAGGCCCTAATGGGGGCTCTCTCCCTATTGGGAAAGGCAAGACAAGGAGGATTACATGCAGGCAGCGCTCACAGATACAGGGAGAATCTTTCCAAAGGGCAGGGTAAGGGGTGGGGTGGGAAATCAAACAGGGGGAAAGGGGAATTAAATTAATTAAGGAACTAGAGAGGATTAAAAAGAAGGGGGAAATAAAGAAATGTAACCAGACCGCTCCACTGTCCTCCAGACGGTCCAAGTGCTCCAGGTGATCCGATGCACGCAGCAAAAGGGCCCAGTCAATGCTGCTTGACTTGATTTTATAACCTTTGGTCCATCCCCCTAAATGGCAACACCAAAATTTGCCCAGTAACCCAACCACCCAATCACTGCGGATGGTTATCCATACTAACCCGCCCAGCAACAGAGGGGTGGCCTGTTCAGATCCCACTGCAACACGTGTTCTCTATGAAGGAGAACACGCTTAATCCCGCCGTCTTCCGTTCTTGAAATTGTGCGCAAATAATGGACAGAGTGAGGGGGCAGGGCCAGGTCTCATTCCCCCCTGTGGAGGAAATAGAGCCTGCGATCAACTTCTATCAAGAGGGGATCAACCTGTTGATTGTGGTTGACTGGTTGGACATCCCTGTCCTAGGGGATTTTAACATCTATGCCGACATGACTTTACAAGGGGCACTCAGGACTTTGTGGAAAGCATGGCCTTCATGGGGTTGTCCCTGAATAAGTTTGGCCCAACTCTTAGTCGCGGACATGCCTTAGACCTGGTGTTCACCTCTGTGGACGTGGGTGATTCAACAGTAAGTAAAATGAAACAAAAGAGGTGCCATGGTCGGATCACTTCCTAGTGCAACTGGACTTCTCAACAACCCTTCCCTTCTGCAGGGAGGTGGGACCGATTTGGATGGTCTGCCTCCGCCACTTCATGGATCTAAATGGTTTCCAAAAAGTGGTAGGGGGTGTTTTATCCCGTGTTGATGGCATTTCAGATGATTCCCTGGTGGCCTGCTCTGAAGCGCCCTCTCCATTTGCATGGAGTCCAGACAGCCCCATGATTTTTCCCAGAGCTGAGGGCAATGAAACAATTGCTGAGACAGCTAGAGTGCCGGTGGCAGAAAACTGATTCTGATTCTGAATCGGACCAGACATGGGTTAGAGCTCAATTCGACGAGCCTACCAAGTGGCGATAAGCGATGGAAAAGAGGACCTTCTTATAAGGAAGCTCCCTTTTAGGATTCTGCCTTTCCTTGTGCTGCACAAACTATAGATTCCTTAGCCCCAGGTATCCATATATCGGGTATCTTGCTGATTGGAAGGTTGGCAGTTCGAATTTGTGCAATGGGGTGAGCTCCCATTGCTCTGTCCCAACTTCTGCCAATTTAGCAGTTCCAAATCACACCAGATAAATCTGCAGCAGGAAGGCAAACAACATTTCCATGTGCTCTGGCTTCTGTCACGGTGTCCCCTTGCATCGAAAGTGGTTTAGTCATGCTGGCCACATGACCCGGAAAGCTGTCCGTGGGCAAACGCCGGCTCCCTTGGCTTGAAAAGCGAGATAAGCGCCACACCCCATAGTCACCTTTAACTGGACTTAACCGTCTGAGGGTCCTTTACCTTTTACCGTATTTTTTCCTTTATCTGAACTCTGCTCCCAAAAGAACCTGCCCAGGCTATTATCTGAGGCTCTGCTCCAGAGGCAAGGGGCTATGGTATCCTTTTAAGGAGGAAAGTTTGTGCGGATTATGGGAAAACCAGCTTCATATAACCAACCTGTTTTCTAATTAATGCAGGAAGAGGGAAATAGCATAGACTAAGCTGTTCTGCCAGGCTTAGATGTCCACTTCCCCTTACTTTGGGAGGAACTAGGTAATCAAGCTTCTGCTGTCCCCTAGTCTACCTGAGAAGCTCAGCAGGTGAAGAGGTTTGCATGGAGGAAGTCTAGATCGTAAAGCATGCACATTTCCAGAAGCAGCAGCAGCACAAGTAACCTTCAGGCTGTTTCCCTCAAAGATGGTTCCCAGCCTTACTGCCTCCTCCTCCTCCTGCCTAGAAGCATTTGCTTCAAACTCCCTTTTCCTGTGCCCTCAAACACACAGTTAACCTGGCAACTTTTGTGGCATCTGACTCCCCAGGCCAAAGGATCCTTCTATGGCCTATCAACACATTTTTGTAATGCTAACAGGTCTGCTCTTCCTCCAGCCAGCCAGGTTGGTTTGCATAAGCCAGCCCAGGAATTTCTTTGCAGCTTGTGTTGTCCCTTCTTACCACAAATAACCAAAATCCTAGCATTTATTAATTTCTAGGTTTATACTGTCTATAACACTATTTTGTGAAATTAAATCTCTGCTGGGGTTCTCTCACCAAGTATTCTTACTTGCCCCAAACTTGGATATTAACATGCAGGAATTTTCCTATATTATTTTTATTATTGCACCAATGAGGATGTTATGTCTAATTCTTCACTAAAAGCTTCCATTTGACACAGCTGTGCGTTGAATGTTATCTTGTTATTATGAGCGCAGTAGTCTTCAGGGAACACAAAGTCTTGGTACACATTTCATGGTTCTGCCAGTTTGACCCTGAAGCTCACTGGGTTACAGCTTTTCTCCTAAGAGGCAATTTCAAAATAAAGATAAGTTTTTAAATAACCCTATAGAAATGCAGAAAGAAATGTAGGGTGCTATCCAACATTAGCTGTGCTCAGAGCAAGCCCACTATTTTCAGCAGGTCTGTTATATAACCTAGTTTGATCTAATCCATAGCTTTTTAATTGTTTCAGTTTTAAAAAATTAATTTAGTTGTCATTTCTGTTGTTTTATATCCTTTGACTGGAAGGGTCGCTTTGTGCAACATCCAGAGAACTTCTGTTATGAGAGGCTGCATAAAAGCAGTTATTCAAAAACAAATTGAATAAGTCATGAGTGTGTAATGTGTGGTGCTGTCTTCAGTGTTTATTCTTCTACCATGTTATTGTGTGTGAACAGAGCTTGATGATTATCAGATATGTTGTCCTTTAAAACTCAAGTGGGGAACCTGTGCGAAGTGGTCACGCTCCTCGTTTTACAGAGGACAGCCCTCTATTTGAAAGCTGCGTCCAGTCCAAATTGTGGGAATTACACTGTAGTTCCCATTTGCAGAGTATGTGGAAGACAGCCCTGGGTCCTTTGACTCTTTAATTACCGTATTTTTTGCTCTATAAGACTCACTTTTTCCCTCCTAAAAAGTAAGGGGAAATGTGTGTGCGTCTTATGGAGCGAATGCAGGCTGCGCAGCTATCCCAGAAGCCAGAACAGCAAGAGGGATCGCTGCTTTCACTGTGCAGTGATCCCTCTTGTTGTTCTGGCTTCTGAGATTCAGAATATTTTTTTTCTTGTTTTCCTCCTCCAAAAACTAGGTGCGTCTTATGGTCTGGTGCGTCTTATAGAGCGAAAATACGGTAGTTCTCTTTTCTCTCCTATAAAAACTATGCAAGTCACTCTCTTTTAAAGTTCAAATAACATACGACTTTTACTTAGTGTACTTGCACTTGTATATTAAAATACACAATGTAGGTAAAGGTAAAGGGACCCCTGATCATTAGGTCCAGTCGTGACCGACTCTGGGGTTGCAGCGCTCATCTCGCTTTATTGGCCGAGGGAGCTGGCGTACAGCTTCCGGGTCATGTGGCCAGCATGACTAAGCTGCTTCTGGCGAACCAGAGGAGCGCATGGAAACGCCGTTTACCCTCCCGCTGGAGCGGTACCTATTTATCTACTTGCACTTTGACGTGCTTTTGAACTGCTAGGTTGGCAGGAGCAGGGACCGAGCAATGGGAGCTCACCCCGTCGCGGGGATTCGAACTGCTGACCTTCTGATCGGCAAGACCTAAGCTCTGTGGTTTAACCCACAGCGCCACCCGCATCCCTCACAATGTAGGTAGATGATACTTAATTTGCTAGAACATCTAACATCCTAACATTTAACATCTAATTAGATTAAACATGAAAGCTCATACCTTGAAAGCTTATATTTAGTTGATCTTAAAGGTGCCACTGGAATTATTAAAAAAGATTTTTCCATCTTCCATCTTGTTATTTATTATGACTTTGACAGATCAACCCGGCTTTCCACCTGAATCTAACTCTGAGGCAGACAGCAGCACAATGGAACATATCTGTTGGTCAGCTGAGACTGTTCCGCTAACTGCCATAACTGTACCAACTCTATAATGGACACAGAGTGTACGACATCACAGAGTTCTGCAGTTCTTGTAATTAACCCTTTACATAGGCGTTTTCGATGCTTACATCCCACACAAATCTGGTTTAAAGATAAGGAACTCCGGTGCCAAGGTTTTCCTGATCTGGATTCTATAAATCTACGAATGGCCGTAACTGTCAAACCAATCATAGTTGGGAGAAGGCACTTGTAGCTCCAGTGACAGTTGCATTCAGAAGCACCCCCAAACTGCAAACCTGCTCCTTTAGGGAAAGTGTAACCTCATCTAGAGTAGGCAGTTTAGCACTTGATCTCGGTGGAGGTTTGCATTATGTTTCTCTTTTAAAAGTCTGCTTTCACTTATGAGAATGCTACAGATCACAGCTTTGAATATGTCCTGAACCTCTGTTAAAAACTTTAACTTTCAAACTAGTCGGCCAGGAAAATTGTCCAACGCAATGGAGTCTGAGCTCTTGGGCCACATTCTTCATTCCAAGAGCTCTGCAAGGCAGTCTGCTTGCAGATGCACCCGTCAGTATCTTTCTTTTATCTTGGTGCCCTCCCAAGGTTACTGAACTGCAGTCCTACCACACCTGCCCATTGGCCATGCTTGCTAGGGCTAATGGGACTAAGGGTTTAGCAACTTTGGAAGGACAAAGATTCCCCACACCTGCATTAAAAGCTAGCAGATGCCCACTGGGGGAGGAAGAGGAGTGCGGGGGGTGTGCACCGCCCCTGTCAACGCGATCCCAGTGGGGTTCCTTCACGGCAGCCCCCCCTGCCCATGCTGGACGCCACACCCCTGCAGGAGGAACGCCCCGCCCCCAGGGCACATGCCCCGCCCCTGCGGGTGGCGCACCACGCCCCCGGGACTCGCGCCAGCCCCACCCCCTCCTGCTCTCCACCCCTCAGTGCCAGAGCATGAGGCTCCTCCACCTGGAGATGCCAATCCTGCTGCCATGTGCGCCTAATTAATTAGCCCAGCATCCTCTTTCCCACAGAGGCCAACCATATGTTCTCTCCTGCTGTTGTTCCTCTGCTACTGGCAATTGGGGGCATGATGCCTGTTTTATTTTGCAGCCGTTATGGCTTCTAGCATTGGTAGCCTTATCCTCTGTGAATTTGTCTAATCCCCTTTTAAGGTAAAGGGTAAAGGACCCCTGGATGGTTAAATCCAGTCAAAGGCTGGACTATGGGGTGTGGCACTCATCTTGTTTCAGGCCAAGGGAGCTGGCTTTGGCCACAGAAAGCTATCTGGGTCATGTGGCCAGAGGACTAAACTGCTACTGGCGCATGGAGGAACTTGACAAGTGCCAGAGCGCACGGAAAAGCCGTTTACCTTCCCGCCACAGCGTTACCTATTTATCTACTTGCACTGGTATGCTTTTGAACTGCTAGTTTGGCAGAATCTGGGCAGCCATCACTACAATTTGTAACAAATTCCATAGTTAGCCATGCACAGGGTGGAAAAGTACTTCCTTTTCCATGTCTGCTTGGGTGGACAATGATGTGGATGCCACATGGTCACTTGTTCTCATGTGTGTTGCTGTGTGAGGTGTTGGATATGGTCCACCAGTGGGCTAGAGCCCCATGATTGAATGCTTCATAGTGCACAAACTTTTTCTGTAGGTTGAAAACTAGCATGTCAGAAGAGATGGCTACGCTATTAACCTGACATTCCCATTTTCTGAATGCAGGTGTTTTATGATTATTTGTGGGGTTGGGTTGGGGATGTGAAGTAACAGTCATGTGCAATTCACACCACCCTTCTTCGGTCTGACTTAGGACAACCAAGACGCAGATTGCTACCCTCAATGTGTTTTCTTTCTCTCTCTCTAAGCTGGGGGAGTATGCATGTCAGTGAAACCCCTCCTCTCATGCCACAGCCAATCCAGGCAGGAGTGCCAGTCCCAGGGTAGATGCCAACCTACATACCTGGCCCCAGCCCCTTGGCTCCAGGAGGTGAGTCTTTCTGTGTGTGTGTCTTTGAAATATACTCAGAGTCGAGAGTGGATTTCATGCTCTTTATTCTGCTCATAGTGGTGAGGAGGAATGGAAGTTCCCCCAGAATGTCTGCTTTATATACATTATTTACACAATGGGCCCCACGTGATTGGCTTATTCCGGGATTCACCTGTAGGCCAATCAGGTTGCAGATTCACTTCCACCTGCAGCTGGATTGGGTAGCTCCTGTGGACCAGTCAGACTGCTGCATTCTGAATCCTATTGTTCTAGGGCCAATCAGACTGATGCATTTTGGATCCTATTCAACTCAGTACATAACAGTCTTCCCAATGTTTGTCCTTGATTTAGCAGTGACCGAGGGTCACTGAAAGTAGGAGCCCCCCTCCTGCTCCCAGAAAAGGTTATTTATGTATGAACAACTACGGCCCATGTTTTGTTAGCCCCCAAATGGAAAACGAGCGAGGTCCCAACCAAAGAAGAATGGCAACTTAAGTTGACAAAATATGCACAACTTGCAGACTTAACATATAGAATAAGAGAACAAGAAGAACGTATGTTTAAAGAAGATTGGAAAATGTTTTTTGAATATGTGGAAAATAATTGTGTACAGCTGAAGAGATTAATTCAGCAGTGTAAATAAATTTGATTGATGCAATAATGGAATACTGATTGCTATATTTTTTGTAAAATATGCAGGGATTAAAAAGAAAAAGGGAAGTCACTGATATCTTAAGGATGTAAAATGAATATTTAAATTGTAAAACAGAAAATTTAATTTTAAAAAGGGGTCAGTGGGGTCAGAGGCAAGGAGACAGAGGAAACCTTGAGGCAGGAATGGGCTTGATTTGGCCAGAGATGGCAACTTAGGTAAGACTGCAATCCTAGGCACACTTAACTGTTGGTAAACAGCAGTGAATGTAAAATAACATCTTTATTAAGAAACATGTGTAAGATTAAGTTGTGGGGCCAGGTATAGAGATCTGATGTGGAGAATTATAATGCAGTGTGTTTGTTTTCATTTTGAAACATATTAAAAACTCTTATTCATTTGATTCACTGCCAGCTAAGAAACAAATCTAGAAATCCACGAAATTCTATACTCAATAATGTCTGATAATCAGTCACTCAACCCAATCCCATAATATAAAACCTTAATCAAGAGCTAAATTAATGAGGACCTCCACAGTCTGTACAAGTCCTCCACAGGACTTCCCCAACCTAGTGTTACAAAACCTTAGGAAGGCTGGAGTAGGGTGTTTTAAAAATTATTGCTTTATCTTTTTTAATGTTTTGCTGTGCTTTTGCTTTTCTGTTTTAAACGGGGCTTTTATTAAACAACTCATCTGATGCAGGCAACCTAGAATTTCATGCTGGGGCGCGAGGCAGCTGGGGAAGGAGGGATGGATCACACAAACCACACACCACACACACACACACACACACACACACACACACACACCTCGCTACAGCTTCTGCACAAGATATGGGAGAAGGAAAGCATCTTTCTCCATGGAGAATGCTGGAGGAAGAGGGAAGAACTCAGTGGAAGGCTTCTCTTCTCTTCTCTTCTCTTCTCTTCTCTTCTCTTCTCTTCTCTTCTCTTCTCTTCTCTTCCATGAGGCTTCCCCCTTTTCCCACACTTAGCATGGACACACACACTCCTCCCTATCTAAGGAGCTCAGAGATCCTTCTTAGGCACTGCCCCCCCCCCCCGGCCTGCCTGGCCTGCAGGGAATCCATATAGCGAGTGGCGAAGCTGCTTGCTCCGCTACCGGGGGGCGGAGAGCAGGCGGGGGCGTAGCTGGTGCTCCCAGGGGTGTGGTGCACCACTGTGGGGGCGTGGTGTGCACCCCAGGGCATGGCACGCCACCCACAAGGGCGTGGCCTGGCACCTGCAGGGGTGTGGCGTGCGTTCTGGGTGCATGGCACACTGCCACGGGGAGTGGCATGCCACTGCGGGGCACTGCACGCACCCTGGGGGAGTGACACACCATCTGTGGGGGCGTGGCACCCAGCGTGCGCAGGGGTGTGTGGCGTGTGTTGGGGGGGGCACCGCGATGGTACCCTAGCGGAATAGTGGTGCCAGGGGCAGTGCACTCCCTCCGCACCCCCGTTCCTCCACCAGTGCATGTGACCCAGTGGGAAGACCCGAAGCGAAGACCCTTGATACTTGATTATTCTACGTAGACTCTCTGACTGTGAATGTTCTGTTTAGCCATTTGAGCACCAGCCACTGTGTGGACCCTCCTTCCCCATGAATTTGTCTCATCATTGTCCACTTGTTCCTTACCAAAAACCCTTGTGGTTTGCATATTTTCAGCTAAGGACTGAAAAAGGCAAAGCAGACAAACCTTGCTTGTGCCAAAATCACAATAATTCCCACTTAACACTCAATCCAATCCATCTACTCAAATCCATCAGAAGGTGGTGATTTCTGCATGGCAGGGGGTTGGACTAGATGACCCTTGATGTCCCTTCCAGCTCTATGATTCTACAATTCTAGTCTCATAGCAGACTAGTAGAAATAAATAAATTGCAGGCTTGTTGTTGACTTATTTGCAAGAGTGGTTTTAAATCACCGAGTTTGCTTTTCATTTTCTCCTGACATTTCCCCTCCACCCATCCTCATAATCCACCTAATGCCTCCTTTGCTGACTATTTTTCTCCCCAGGTGGCATGGCAGGAGGTGGCACGATGATGTTGAAACAAGTTTGGGGTAAAGCAGATAATCCATCAGTGCCTAGTTATGATTCCACTTTTCCAGGCCGACCTACTGACAAGTTTGAGGTGAGGAGGGACTTTCTATCAAGGTATCCCTCACCTGCAACTGCACTCTCCAAGGCTCTCTGTAACATAGGGCTGGCCCACCTGTGAGGCAGGGTGAGGCAAACTTTCTGCACTCATTTTGATGCATTTTTTGCTAATATTTACTAATATTTTACTAGTTACAAAGTTGTATAAAAGTCTTGATGATTTCCTTGCTTGGGCAGTGCTTTTGGGAATTGACCTAGAGAAGAAGAAGGAGAGTTTGGATTTGATACCCTGCTTTATCACTACCCGAAGGAGTCTCAAAGCGGCTAACATTCTCCTTTCCCTTCCTCCCTCACAACAAACACTCTGTGAGGTGAATGGGGCTGAGAGACTTCAAAGAAGTGTGACTGGCCCAAGGTCACCCAGCAGCTGCATGTGGAGGAGTGGAGCCATGAACCCAGTTGAGTCTACTGCTCTTAACCACTATACCACACTGGTTCTCAAGGTGCTGTCCTGCTGCAGCAGAATTAATAAAGGGTACCCACTAGACGCCTTGTTGGTTATCAGTGGTCCCATCTGTTGATTTAATATAAGTTAGATCTTACCTAGGACTATTTCCATGACATTTTCAAGAAACTATGTGAAGGATTGCACTAGATAAACTACAAAGTCACAAAGCAAGAGCAAGCTATGGCGTGACATCTGTGGAACAACTCATGGTTAGCTTGTAGTTTGTTAAAGAATCCAAGGGTTAGCATTATGTGCAGATCTGAACACTGTATTGCCTGCATGTCAGTGGTTTGATTGCTGTTGTGTTGGAGGAGGGGGGTCTACTTTCTACATTCCTTAAACAGGCTGAAAACCAGTGTGCTGTGGTGGCTAGAACTGAGGAAATCCATGAAGCTCCCTGGGTGACTTTGGGCCACTTGCTATCTCTTGACATACAGTAACCAGCCTCACAAGTGGTGTTGTACAGGGCTGGGTGAGCGGGAAAAAACCCTGGACTCTTTGGAGGCAAGGCAGGGTATCCTTTCCCCTAGTTATGTCACCCAGAGCAGCTGGAAGAAACCAAAATAATTTAATCATTTGCATTGAGGACAAAAAGTTAGATGGAATAAAAACAAGGCTACACCAGACATCCTTGAACGGAATGGAGAAGCTTTGTAACAGATAACAACCTTTGGAGATACCATGGGGTAGAAAAAGCAGCCAATCATGCTTTGCTACTTCTTTTGAATCAAGGTTGTGTATGCAGCAGTTGATTCAACACAATATTATTCCTGACCTCCTCTTGCATTTCCCAACAGTTCTCAGCGCAGAAGGTTCGATACTGCAGCTCTGGTGAGTCTGGGCAAAATTTGGGACTTGGAATGTAGAACTAGGCTGGCCACAACCAATGTTATGGGATGCAATTAAAATCTCAAAGGGGTTTCCCTTCCTCATTCTGAACTAGTCCTTTTCAACAACAGTAAGAGTTATCTTTGTAGGAAATTGTGGTCCCAGCCCACAATAAGGGGAATCTTTTACAGAGCCGAGTAACCTTAAGGTTTAGATCTTTCCTATTTCTTCAGCAATGCTCTCCTCTAAAAAGAGAGAGCCACCCAGTGTCATCTGGAGAAATTCCATTTGATGACTGACAGTATCTGAAAGCAAGGGTCCCTATTTCTGGTCTTGGAGAGTGCTTTTGCCCTCCTCGTCCACTGCCTGGATTTTAATGGTTGGGAAGAATCAGGACACTAGCATATTCTGAATGAAGAACATAGCTGGCTTTAACAGTTGATTTTGTTGGGAATATATATTATCTGAATATTATATGCACAAAAATGGCTTGAGGAGATGGTACCTACTAAAACAGAATGGCAACTGCAATTGACAAAATGTGTACAACTGGCAAGCTTGACTTGGAAAATTAGAGATCAAAAAGAGAGTGACTTTAAGGAGGACTGGAAAATATAGATTTTTTAAACACAATGGAAACATGTTAAAATGCAAGTAATATTTTGAGTAAGAACTGCAGAGGAAAGTCTGGTGGAGTTTTTTGTGAAGAAGCTAAGGCATAGAATAAATATAATATGCAGTAAGAATTGGAACTTTGGGGAAGCCATGGAGGGGAAGTCCTAGGTTGATTGATTGAATGTTAAATGTTCAACTAATATTTATTACTTACAATAAATAATGAAGGGGGGAATTGTGATTTGCACAAGCTCATGTATAGTACTTCAGGAGCTTTATGAGGGAGGGAGGTTGTTGGGCTTGTTGGGGAGATGCGTGTTTGCAGAATAGCATTGAGCGGTTCTCATGTGTTGCTGATTGAGGAGTTGGAAGTGATCCACCTGGGGGCTGGTTTCCCATGTTTGCATGCTGCACTGTGCAGAAAGGTTTCCTACAGGTTGAACACTAGCATATCTGAATACATTGCTAGGCTGTGTAAGCCTTTCTCTTGGTATTACCAATTTCTGAATAGGATTGTTGTGTGTTTTTTCTCAAAAAACTTTTTACGGAAGTTTTTTTGTGTTACAAAACAAATAGCTCAACAGTGAATGGTACATCTGTTGTCTCCACTTTCATTTCATAGTCTTTTTCACTGTTTGTTTACAGTTGGTGCGAGAGAATCTTTCAGTTGGGGAAGAGATGGGGGTATTGTTCTGTTGCCTTTTATTGGTGTAGGGGTTTGTGTCAGCATCATGTGGGTAGTTCCTTTGTTTGTTTGTTTGTTTGTTTGTTTGTTTGTTTGTTTGTTTGTTTTTATTGATAATGCAAGAGATTAAGGGGTTGAGCTTGGATGGTTGCATTCAGGTGATTGCAGTGTGGCTTGCTTGTATGTCTGGGTGGCGGTGATGGGTGGGGGGTAGGTTGTTGGGTCAGGTTAGCCATATTGACTTGTTTGCTGTTGGAGGACGTGAATGCTGGGGTTTTATGATTACAGTGGTACCTCGGCGGTCCGTACTTAACCTGAAACTGTTCTTAACCTGAAGCACCACTTTAGCTAATGGGGCCTCCTGCTGCTGACGCACCACTGGAGCACAATTTCTGTTCTCATCCTGAAGCAAGGTTCTTAACCCAAAGCACTATTTCTGGATTAGCGGAGTGTGTAACCTGAAGCGTATGTAACCTGAAGCATATGTAACCCGAGGTACCACGGTACTGTGTTTGTGGGTTTGGGGATACAAAATAACAGTCATGTGATATACACACACAATCCCTTTGCATAGCTGTCAACCTTCCCTTTTTTTGCAGGAAATTCCCTTATTCCAGCACCGTTTCCCACTGCTTCCCACTGCTATCCCGGATTGTTAGATATCCCGTAGACTGTGCCCAGGACAGGTGAGGCTGCTGATCCCTTATTTTCAAATCTGAAAGTTGACAACTATGCCCCTTTGCAACCTGACTTAGCACAGTGCATGTTGCTTCTCAAGCTTGGGCTGCCATTCGCCCGGATTTTCCTGGACATGACTGGGATTATTTCAATGGCAGAATTGATATCCAGGGGGAATTTCCCAAAGGCGGCACTTTGTCCTTTGCAGCCTGACTTAGGACAGTGCATGTTGCTTCTTGAGCAAAGCGGTGGCACAGAGGTGATGCGCTTGAACTGGAATAGTACTGTGCTGTCAGTCTTCTCTCCCTAGATTTTCTGATGTCTTCTCCCACCACCTCCTTGCTTCTCATCCTCTTCTGCAGGGATTATCTTGGGACAATGCACCAGAGGTCTCTCTACCAGGGTCCCCCCATGCACGGCATGGCTGGTTATGACACCCGTGGACCGCCACCCCGTGTAACAAGTGGCGGACCAATGGGAGAACACAGTCAAGTGTCCTTGATGGATGTCCAAGGTAAGAGGTTTCAGGCTTAAATGAGAAGGATCATTTACCGGTATAAATCACAGCACAGTAAGGGATTCATCAGCAGGGGTGATATATGAAACAAATAGCAGTGTAGCTAAAATAAACAATGCTGTATCTCATACAATATACTGCACAATAATGAATATAAATAATTATAAAGGGTATACCATGTTACAGAGGATCATATTGAAAAACACTTCCTAGAAACGTCCTTGCTAAGGAACCCTGTAAACTATAAAAACACACAAAATCAAAGCACAAAGGGTGTTAAACCAGACTGGTGCAATCCATTTTTAGTTCCCTCATACTTTCCTTAAACTCAATGGAGATTGTAAAAGTAAAACATAATGCTATCCATACTTCAAAAAACAAAATAAAAATTCAATAAAATAAAACGGAAATGTATCCACAAGAAAAAGAAACACTCTTATTCCTATTGTTATCTAATGCAACGTCTTAGCAGAACAGCAAATTCTCTGCAGACATTTTTGTTAATAATTGGATCTAAACAGAATAAATGCCTGCTCGGAAGTGCCAAATTATAAAATATTGATGAATAAGAGATAGCATTTAAAGTGACAGTTTTGATTGAGTTGCTAGATCTTAGGCAATGATTATTAAGTTCCTTAAACATTATGCCCTGGGGAGAGTAGGCCTTATGGGAGGACAAAGAGGTCCAAAGATTCCCCCCTTTGCCATCATAATCAGCACCACTGCTTCCAAGGGTGTGTGAGGAAATGCGTCTCTGCACTCTTACACCTATTGCCTTCTTCTGTCTGAAGGGAGCCCACTTCTGTCTGAAATACATGAAGCTTCATTCAAAGCTCCTCTATTCCTGTAGTAGGTGGGCATTTTCACTCTATTGGCATGGGCTCCTTGCATGGTCTCGGGCAGGTAACTCCCAGCGCTGTTTGTATAAGTGTAATTGTCTTCAATGCAGGTGGAAGAGGCATGGATGACAGGGGCATGGAATATCAAGGCATGGAGTGCAGAGAGATGGAAGAGAAGGACATGGAGCCCACTAGAGGCAGGGAGCCCAGACGCATGGAATATCAAGGCACGGAGCGCAGAGAGAGGGACGTGGCGCCCACTAGAGGCAGGGGAGAGATGGGAGAGAGGGATGTGGCACCCACTAGAGGCAGGGGAGAGATGGGAGAGAGGGATGTGGCACCCACTAGAGGCAGGGGAGAGATGGGAGAGAGGGATGTGGCACCCACTAGAGGCAGGGGAGAGATGGGAGAGAGGGATGTGGCACCCACTAGAGGCAGGGGAGAGATGGGAGAGAGGGACACGGAGCCCCCTAGAGGCAGGGAGGCCAGGCGCATGAAATATCAAGTCATGGAGTGCAGAGTGAGGGACAGGGAGCCCACTAGAGGCAGGGGAGAGATGGGAGAGAGGGACATGGAGCCCACTAGAGGCATGAGGCCCAGAGGAATGGGATATCAAGGGATGCAGCCCAGAGGGATAGAATACGTGGTCAAGGTGCTCCCTAGAGGCATGGAACCACCTAGAGGCATGAACTATCAAGGTACACAGCCTCATGGAATAGATCCCAGAGCCATGAATTATCAAGGCATGGAGCCCAGATGGAAGGAATACGTGGTCAAGGTGCTCCATATAGGCATCGTGCCACACATAGCCATGAATTATCAAGGCACGGAGGCCAGAAGGATGGAATTCTTGGTCATGGTGCTCCCTAGACGCATGGAGCCACCTAGAGTCATGAACTATCAAGGCACACAGCCTCATGGAATAGCTCCCAGAGCCATAGAGCCTCCCCAGGGCATGGAACCCAAAGGCTTGGAGCCGACTGGAGAAATTCAAGGTCCTGGACCTTTGAGCAAGGCAGCAACTGATCTGCAGGAACCTCAACAGGTATGTGGAGTAACCGTGTGCTTTTTCATTTTCCCCAGTGGGTTCCTAGACACATTCTTGGAGCCAGAACATGAACAGCCTCATAGGGTCATGGCCAGACGATTGGTATAGTGATTTATTTCCCAATGGAGATGGGAGTGGGTAGGTGCAATTTCCATCATTACCCCCATCCTTTTTTGTTCCTGAGCAACGCGGGGGGGGGGGGTACAGTGGTTGAGCTATCACTTAGATATGACTCTAGGATGGGGAACTTGCATCCCTCCAGGTGTTGCTGGACTCCAGCTCTCATCAGCCCCAGCCAGTTTGGCCAGTGATTACTGGGGGGGGGGGTCCCAACTTCTGCCCTGAAAGAAAAGGCAAACACTTTGGCAGGCCCTGCACCTTCAAAGCAGAAAACTGCTCGCAGTGCAAAGGCTGAAACCCAGCAATGAGAGAGATCATTAGAGAGAGCTAAGTTCCTAGCTTTGGAAATTGTATCAGGGATTTCAGGCCAGCTGTCATGCACCCTTCTGCCTCTGTTGCCCGGTACTCTCCTGAACTTTCCCCAGCTGTCAACATACCCCTCCTTTACCTGATGTTGGCAGGAAAATCCATGGATTGGACAAAGGAGCAGGAGTGGCACTTTATTTCTTTTGAAGTGGTAGTCAGAAGTTAAATTGCCTCCAGTGATGGGACAGCGGACCATGTCCCTGTGTGCTTTTCTAATCAAATAACTGCCCTTTATTTTCCCCATGCGTGTCCCCCAGCTCTTAGTGTCCAGAGGTAGTGCAGCTAGTAGTGTATGGAGCTGTTTTCAGACACCATGTGAATGTTGTCCATGTAAACCACATGATTGAGGAGGGGTCAGCAAACTTTCTGAAATCTTCCTTTGTGTTTACAGGTGGTCAGCATGCCTATAGCAGCAGCAGAACAAGTTGCAGGCATGCCAGGAGCAAGCGAGCAAGCAGGCAGCCAACCTGAGGGCTTCAGTCCTGGCCAAGATGAAGAAGAAGAACACCTGGATAAAGATGACGTAAGCCAAACAATGTTGCCTTCTTTGAGCTCTCTGTTAAAGAGGCAAGCAGCGACAGTCTGCAGGATGGGGTGGCAGCGCTTACCTGACCCATCACAGGTGAGGTCAGAACGGTGCAAAACGCACTGGTGGGGCCAATCCTGTGGTCCCACCAGTCCCCAACCTCATGGCCCCCTCCCTCCCTGTACTCCACAGTGGCACCAGTGACAGAAGGTCAGCTAAATGCTGCTGGCCAGTGCTGGGGGGCAATATCACTGGCAGTAACATCAAGGTCTTTTCAGCAGCTACCCCCAAACTCTGGAATGAGTGTGGTAGAACACATCCCTCTAATATGTTGATGTAATGTGCTTTGCAGATCTTTTCAAACTAGCTTTTAGAGTGTAATATGCTGTCCTAATATTGGGGGGGGGGGTTGTTGCTATATTAATATATAGTGTATAATATATAGTGTATAATAAACTATGATTTCTGAAATAAGAAAAGAAATATGAGCAGCAAGAATTTCACCACTGGTTCCAATTAGAGTGCAGGTGATTTGAGGTCAGATCAAAGGTCTATTTAGTCCAGTGTTCTGTTCTCACAGTGGCCAGCCAGGTGCCTTTGGAAACTCCACAAGCATGAAAAGAAAGCTGTAGCACTCTCCCACTCACAATCCGGCAACTGGTACACAGAGGTAGGCTTCCTCTCATCCTGGAGGCAATATAGCCCTTCTTGCTTAGCTTACCCACTTCTTAACATGGGACTGAAATGGCCTGCTTGAGTCTCCTAGTGGTGCAGCAACTGCTAGCACGTTTGCAAAGGTAAGCAGGGTAAGTCTGGTTTCAAATGGGATGGGGGGGCTGTGTGTTGAGATTTCGACTAGATGACCCTTGGGATCCTTCCCAGCTCTACCATTCTGTGAATCTGTGAATCTCCAGTTCAGATGCAATTGTCAGCATGGTTATTAATGCTATGGTTATGTGGGGGACAGAGGGAGAGAATAAGTTACCACGGTTTAATAACCACTCTGAAAAATCCCAAAGAGATTACCGTCTTTTCTACTGAAAAAACATATTGGTCTGAATGCATCCTTATCAGTTTCTTTCATCTCTCCATAGGCCGAATGCATTGAAGAATTCCTCAATATGACGGACGAAGAGTTGGCTGATTTTCATTCAGAGGAATGGCTGAGCAGTTTCGAAATGAAAGACGATGCACCGAATGGCTGCGACAACGCCATGGGGTAAGAGGGGAGCTGGGCTCTACAAAACATCCTAAGACCGTGCCAAGCCCAGCTTGGATGGCACTTGCTTCATAGTCTCACCCAGTCAATCATCTCATTAGCAAAGGCTGTGCTAGTTAATGTACTCCCATTGCCTTCTTTTCCCAATGAATAATCAGTTACACTAAAGGGCAGAATCCAGCACTTATTTCTCCTGTTCAAAACCCCTTGAAATGAAGGCAGGTGTACAAACACCCCCATGCCCTCATCTTCAGCTGACCATTTCAGGGTCTTGGAACATTGCACCTTTGGGGGAAAAGGTTGTGCCCACAGTCCCAGATTTATATAAAGGGTCGGCAAAGAGGCACAGTTCTTTAATATGCCTCAACAAGTTTCTCTAGCACTTCTAGAAGACCTTCCATATGAAGAAAACTATGCTGAAAAAGCCAAAGAGAAACGCTGAATGGCAGGCTTGGAAGAGTACTCAGAGGCATGCTCACTGGCAACTGCAGAATTGCAAAAGATCTGATGGCAAGTGTAGCCAGCAGCCAGACATGGAGCAAGGCACCATTCCTTAATCCAAGCAGCTCCAAACTGATGTATGCCCAGCCTTTAAACAGCAGCAAACTGCCCTCTCAGTACCCTTCATAGTCCCTAATTGGTCGTTTGCCCACAAAATCCCTCACAAATGTTCACCAACTTCTCTGCAGTTTAGCTTTTGCTGCTTGTTCTATTAGTGGTCCATATGTTGAACAGCTGTTTCTCTTTCTCCTTTCAGGGATCAGTCCGGCTGAACTCAACGTTTAGGTGTTTCTCAGCAGGAGATTGGTGTGATGGGAGCCTAATCCATCTTGTTAATACTGTACAGTGGTAACTCGGGTTAACAACTTAATTCGTTCCGGAGGTCCGTTCTTAATCTGAAACTGTTAAGCACCACTGAAGCACCACTATAGCTAATGGGGCCTCCTGCTCCCACTACGCTGCCGGAGCACAATTTCTGTTCTCATGCTGAAGCAAAGTTCTTAATCTGAGGTATTATTTCTGGGTTAGCAGAGTCTGCAACCTGAAGCATTTGTAACCTGAAGCATATGTAACCCAAGATACCACTGTAGAATTATTTTGAAAAATGTCTAACCAAATGGCATGTTGAAGACAGCATAGAAAATGGTTTCTACACCCTTCCTATGTCTGAACCAGATCAGTACTGAGGGGAAGGGGGCTCCCTTCCCCTTGTTTATCTTACTTCTCCCATCATTTTGTTTACTTCCTTGAGTTTCAATTAAAAGTTGGGTTTGACTAAAACCGTGTGGCTTGTCGTACATCTGTATTGCTTCCCCAGTCACCTCATCCTCCCTTCTAGATCAAAGCTTAGCTTACGTTCCCATGAAGTCGTTCCCACACATTCTGCCTGTTGTGTCATCCCTACTGCTGCACAATTATTTTTTCAAAGGCACTAGATTAAAATTCTCCTACTCTTATCTAACCAGCAAAGTAAAAGCTGATCCAGACAAGGAACTCCTACAGCACTCCTGAAAAATGGGGCAGAATAGGACTTCTTTATGCACTGCTGAGGAAAGTTTGTTCCATGACCACTGAGGAGGATCTGCAAAGTGTGCACCCATTCTGTCCTAACATGGCATGTTATCAAGAGGACCCTGTCAGGGCTAGAGGACACTCATTCCCTCCATACATGCACATGCATGCACCAACACAGGGAAGGGGGACCTTTGACCCTCCCAATGTTGGACTGCAACTCCCATCATCACTGGCCATGTTGGCTGGGGCTGATGGGAGTTGAGGTCCAACAGCACCAGAAGGGACACAGTTCCCTCACCATAGCTCTGAAGCTTCTGAGGCCGGTTAACCCAAATCTGCAACATGAGACCCACATTTAATTTCATTATGTTCTCCCAAGAGCTAAGGTGGCTACATGCTCACAAGAATTTTTTTGTGTGAGAATGTGGCACCGGACCATTTTGTCCCTGGACAACATCTAGCCTGCAAAACAACAAGGGATTCCCATTTATGCTTTCCATCATCCCCCACTCTCATTTATTTTTTAAAAAAGAAATTCAACATACATTATGATATACAAGCCCACAGATTCCTGGTGCTGAAGACTGATCTCTAAGTCAGGCGTGGGTAACTCATATTGTAGATGCTGTTGGACTACTGGTCCCATCACTCCTTGCCATTGGCTACGCTGCCTAGGACTGATGGCAGCTGGAGTCCAACAGCTGGAAGGCCACAGTTTAGCCACCCTTGACTAGGCTGTGTTGTGCTTCTCACAGCACAAGCCCAAGACATTTGGGCACCTGAGGTGAACCACAAAATGCCCCTTGCCAGGGAAGAAGGGTTGGGTGAAGATCTACACTGGTAACAAGGTGGGGAATCAAATGGACTTTCCCCCATCATAGAGTCTTTGAGAATGGGCCCACTTTGAATCACGCCAAGCAAGTGTACAGTCCAGGAGACTACAGAGGTCAGCCCCTGCTATTTTCTCCCTAGGGGTGGGAGAACCCTCCCATTCACCAAGAGGACACAGCAGCGGCAGCATGTAGGGGGTGCTGCCAAGGAGGCAGCCATTCTGGCCTCCAAGCAGTACACCACAGCTGTGTCTGCCACCACAGTTGCAGCAGCAGCAGCAGCACTGAGCAATGCATTTCTTGGAGGCTGAATCTGCTGCACCTTGGATCTTGCCACCTGAGGCAGTTGCCTCACCTTCCATCATGGGGGGGAGGGTGCAGTCCCAGTTCCCTGGAAAATCAAACAAGTCTTTCCCTGCTGCATATACCTTTCCTGGGACACCAGCATCATAGACTGCACACAGCCGGATTAATTGATCCTTGAAGTCCATCTCTCAGCAATAAAACAATTCCTCATCAGATTCCCTCTCTGTGCTTTTTATGAAGTTTGCCCTTGCAATTTTCTCACTGGAGGAATCCTTTCAGGGGACAAAGATCTCCCTGGCAGGCTGATTGCTTTAATACAGTGTGCAAATGCATACAGTGGTGCCTCGCAAGACGAAATTAATTCGTTCCGCCAGTCTCTTCGTCTTGCGGTTTTTTCGTCTTGTGAAGCATCCCTATTAGCGGCTTAGCGGCTAAGCGGCTATTAGCGGCTTAGAAAAAGGGGGGAAAGGGAAAAAACTCGCAAGACTCACAAGACGTTTTCGTCTTGCGAAACAAGCCAATAGGGAAATTCGTTTTGCGAAGCGCCTCCAAAACGGAAAACCCTTTCGTCTAGCGGGTTTTTCGTCTTGCGAGGCATTCGTCTTGCAGGGCACCACTGTATTTAGTGTCTGAATTGATTTTTGGCCTTACCCATTAAAGGGCAGTGCATGGGAGGTATCAGCTCTTTAACTGTGTTAAGAGAGAGCATTACAGTTCTGAATATTTAGCCACAGAATACATTTTTCAGCCATAGGATATCAAACTAGAGATTCCTGTCCTGTGCAGATTAAGGAAGGATCAAACATAGAGAATGCAGTGCATTTCAGAGTCTCTTTGTTAACAACTTGGTTTTTCAACTGGCAACTCCTTTAAAGCCGAGATGATTGCGGAAACTGCTGGTTTATTGATGGACCATTAAATCAGAAAACTATTTATTTTATTTATTCATTTATTAAATTTCTATACCGCCCTATACCCATAGGTCTCAACATAAAATGACAACATAAAATGACAACATAAAATGGTAATATAAAAACACAAAATACATAGTAAGAATAAAAACAAGGACAACCCAATAACACCCCCATCTCCTACTTGAAAATGTTTGTAGTCTGCAGCTTTTGCCCAAAGAAGCATATTGGGGCAAGGGTGGTCCAGGGAAACCAATGCCTTGCAGGGGTGGGAGTCTGGATCAAGCTACAACAACAGCATTTGGCAGCATTCAGGTCCACAAGTTTGGCCAGTTTCTGGCTGCAAGACGTGCTGGGGAGGAGTGGTATTCCTGCGCTTGACTTAAAAATTCTCTTTATTGAAGTAAAACTGGACGTTTCTGGGATCTAGGCTGGAGTGTTGATGGCAGTACTTTTGCAGAGTCTTAGCCAGGCTCTCTGGGCCACACAGAAACACACCCACTACAGACCTGCAAAGCCCAAGGAAGAAGCAATTAATGTCAGGAAACAAATGTTACTAATGGATTGCTTTGAGGAAAGGGAGAAGGGAAGGATAATACGCAGCAATGTTGTGCGAGCTGAATCATTCCATTTAGATGACAGAATCTGGGTGTCTTTTCTGCGGAATTCCCTACAAATGGGAGCAATAGAAAGGAGATCTATATGTATAGCTATGGTCTCCGCTCCGACAACCTGGGAACACAGCAGCAGACCTCACCTGGGATGGGCAGCTGCCACCGCTGAGAATTCATTGCTCCACATGGGCCTCCCAAAGAAAGTTTTCTGCCGCAGGCCCGTCACCATGTCGGTGGACCTGTCAAAGTTGACCGCTGCGTGACCAACCTAGAAAAGCAGCAAAAAATTGGGCAGGCCTCACAGCAGCTGCATAAATATTTCATACAATTTCTTAAAATTGACCTTTCAGCTTCTTTCTGATGTTCATGCTAACGGGCTAAGTTATGGATCTCAGCACAGTAGTTTTCATGGAATATTAAGTCTGGCTGTACATATTCCAGGATTCTGCCCTTCCTTCTGCTGCCAGGGGCATATGAAGGCAGGCATGGGGGGCAGCTCGCCCCTGGTGCCACCCGGGGGGGGGTGACAAGATGGCCCGCTGCCTCTCCCCCCCCCAGCTGTAGAGCAGCTGAGGGCACACACATGGTGTCCTTATGGGTGCCACGCATGCGCAATCCTGCCCTGGGGGCCGGAGAGGCTTCCTCCGCCATTGTCTGCTGCACAAGCTATAGATGCTTGGCCCCTGGGTATCTGAACAAGCACTCTGCTCCCAAAGGAACCTGCCCAGGCTATTTTCTGAGGCTCTGCTCCAGAGGCAAGGGGCTGTGGTGTCACTTTTAAGGAGGAAAGTTTGTGCATTTGGGGAAATGAGCTTCATATAACCAAGATGCTTAAGTCTAATTAATGCAGGAAGGGGTTAATAGCATAGACTAAGCTGTTCTGCCAGGCTTAGATGTGTCCACTTCCCCTTACCATGGGAGGAACTAAGTAATCAAGCTTTTGGTGTCCCCTAGTCTACCTGAGAAGCTCAGCGGGTGAAGAGGTTTGAGCTGGTTGCTCCTTCTCAAATTCATGGCTGTTGCATGCCATGCCTGCATTCTGATACTAATAATTTAGGAACTTTCACTATTTTGTAACTAAGCTTAGTTTTGCAGCCTGTGCAACTATTCTGAAGTACAGAAAAGACCTTTGGAGAGTTTGTTAGTAAACTATTTCTTAACTTACCACACGTGTGGTCTTTTCCCTATGCTTGGGGAAGAGGGAAACTTTGGAAAGAAACTTTTTAGGGAGTGTTTTGGAACTTGATTTAAAGAGCACATTTTAAAGCTTTACAACCTATATTTCCACGCTTTACTTTGCTGCATGTTTTGAAACTTTAAATCTCTGCTGGGGTTCTCTCACCAAAGAGTACAGTGGTGCCTCACAAGACGAAATTAATCCGTTCCGTGAGGCTCTTCGTATAGCGGTTTTCTCGTCTTGCGAAGCAAACCCATTGACAGCTTAGCGGATTAGCGCTATTAGCGGTTTAGCGGCTTTTAGTGGATCAGCTGATAAGAGGCTTAACGGCTTAGGAAAAGGGGGGGAAGGGGGAAAAACCCGCAGGAACTCGCAAGACATTTCGTCTTGCGAAGCAAGCCCATAGGGAAATTCGTTTTGCGAAGCGCCTCCAAAACGGAAAACCCTTTCGTCTAGTGGGTTTTCCGTCTTGCGAGGCGTTTGTCTTGCGGGGCACCACTGTACTTGCAGCTTCTTCTGCAAGTTCCAAAGATCTCAGAAGTCTGCTCCCCAGTAACTTGAAACAGAGCTTTTAGTGTGGCTGCCCTTATAAGCCTACGATTTATGCAAGGGTTCTGCTCCCAGGAACCACATGCAAATGTCCAAGCACATAAAGCCTGGAAAACACCTTAAAACAACCCGTAAAAAAACCCAAAAAAATGTAAAAAACAAAACCCTGCACCTCCTCTTTCTCAGATCACCTCTGACTGCTTGCTCTCCATGCTTTTGCATGGCCCTATCTCACTCTCCAGCTCCAACTCTCTGACGATGCCCAAACACACTCCCCAAGGTGAGTGAAATGGCCGTTGCCAACTGTTGTGTTCCATTCTCCTGACTCCCAACATTTTTTAACTGTGTATTTTGATTTTCTCAGCATTTTCTCTATTTATTTATTTATTTATTTATTTATTTATTTATTTCAGATACCTGTGTAGGGATGCCATCGCATAAGAAAAGTGATTTTAAGTTGCGGGCTTACTGCATTGATATTTCTCTCTGAATTCTAGTAAATATTTCCAGATTTGCGTCAATACATTTTATGCAAATCGATCCCATCTTTTATTGGCTATTTTTATATTTGTAAAGCTAATCCTCTTTGGGGGGGGGCAATGCACAACTGGCTACCCTAACTTCTGGCCGTCCACATATTGTTGGATTCCAACTCCCATCAGCTCCAGCAGCGGACAGGGATGATCAGAGTTGTGGTGGCACAGCAGCAATCAGAAAGTGCCACTGCCTCATAGCTGCTCTAGAAAAGACTGGTACGTGAAAGTGCCTTGGAACCATAGCTGTCAACCTTCCCTTTTTTTGCAGGAAATTCCCTTATCCCAGTGCCGTTTCCAAATGCTATCCCGGATTGTTAGATATCCCGTAGACTGTCCCCGGGACAGGTGAGGCTGCTGATCCCTTATTTTCGAGGCTGCTGATCCCTTATTTTCAAATCTGAAAGTTGACAGCTATGCTTCGAACTTCAGCCCTTGCAAAAGGACAATGTGGTACATTGCTGACATCTCAGACAAAAGCTGCTGCGCGTTTTGTGTGTGTTTCCTTGACAGAAGGATCAGGGCACTTTCAGAAGCTTGCTCTTCTGAGAAGGATGTGCATAGCCTGCCAATGGAAGCAAGATCACAAGGGGGATGCTGCGTGACTCACCATACTGCTGTTCCAGCCTGTGAGGTAGAGATGGTAGCTGAGCATGCCTGCCCTGCCACACTCCTCCATCTCTTGTTCCAGAGAGGCCAGCAGATCCCTGAACCAGGCAAAGGCCCCTGTCTCTCGACAGATCCAGTAGAAGTAAATCTTAAGAACACAGGGACACAGAGGAAGAGAAGAGCTATTGAAACTGGAGACAACTTTTAAGACAATGGTTTGCAAGGGGTAGGTTGGTTAGCTGACTGTGGACGGCACTAGCAGCTTTGCAGTATTTGCTGCTGCTTTTTATTTTTCTAATGTGAAGAAGAAGGATTATGGGGGATGAAGCAAGAGAGAGGCTATGGGTATGTTACAAATTTATACTGGTTGTGTTATAGCTTAGTTGTCACGCCTTCCTTCACACCTGGGAACTGTAGACTTGGTGCTATGAATTACCATATTTTTTGCTCTATAAGACTCACTTTTCCCCTCCTAAAAAGTAAGGGGAAATGTGTGTGCGTCTTATGGAGTGAATGCAGGCTGCGCAGCTATCCCAGAAGCCAGAACAGCAAGAGGGATCGCTGCTTTCGCTGCGCAGTGATCCCCTTGTTGTTCTGGCTTCTGAGATTCAGAATATTTTTTTTCTTGTTTTCCTCCTCCAAAAACTAGGTGCGTCTTATGGTCTGGTGCATTTTATAGAGCGAAAAAATGTGGTATACACATTTTTGCTGCCCAGAGCTCCATAATGCGAACAAACGTCTCTCTTTAACCTTTATTAACTGAGAAACACAAAAATTTAGCAACAGCAAGGGCATTTCAGAATTAGACCCAGTTCCATTTTACACATACACCCAGTGCTTTCCCCACCCCCTCCTGGTGGTACCCAAGGATACGCAGTATTGGCAACTTTTTTTCACCAAAGGTTAAAAACATGGCACATACTATAACAACTTCATGGTGGGTACCAGCAACTTTTTTCTTTTCTTTTTAAAAAAGCACTGCATACTGCCCATCCCATCTTTGTGTTTGTCTTTTGCTTGCAAAATGTTTTTTTTTAATGTTGTTTTTCATTTTAAAGGCACAGGAAAGACAAAGTTTCAAAGCAAAACTAAAAAGTGAAGAGGAAATTTTGTTCAGGAAATTTTTGCAGGGGAGGGTCAAAGATTCAGCCTAGTTAACCAGGTGATTAAGGGAAAATAAAAAGTAAAACAGAAGGTTATTCGCCTTCTGAGTGGCTGAAGGTTGGGAGAGACAAACTGCATATACAGTGGTACCTCGGGTTAAGTACTTAATTCATTCCGGAGGTATGTTCTTCACCTGAAACTGTTCTTAACCTGAAGCACCACTTTAGCTAATGGGGCCTCCTGCTGCCGCTGCGCCACCGAAGCACAGTTTCTGTTCTCATCCTGAAGCAAAGTTTTAACCCAAGGTACTATTTCTGGGTTAGCGGAGTCTGTAACCTGAAGCGTATGTAATCTGAAGCATCTGTAACCTAAGGTACCACTGTATAAGCAAGCTAGGAAACTGAGTAAAACAGTTATTGTGGGGTCAGAAGGTCGTGGAGCAAGACTTTTAAAGCTGAAGAGCGGCAGGAAGACAAAACTAGGAAAGGATTATGAAGGGATGAACTGTGGGGTACAAGGTGGTAACTATTGGCTTGGTTGGGAAAAGCCCAGGGCACACTTACTTGTGATTATTTTCATTTGTTCTTATAAAATTAGAATGCATTTTCCCCTAAAACCATTTTCTCTAAACTGTCTAACTCAGTGATGGGGTGTGTCTTCATGGTTCCTGGTGGGTGGGTGTGCGGGGGGGGGGGCATGGAGGGCAACATGAGGAGGACACAGCCAGGCAGGCATGCCCCCTTCCAATCAGCCTGATGGGACTGTTGTTTAGCAATATTTAAGTGTTCCACCCAGGTTGGGCCAATTAAAGTCAGGCCAATTAATGAGTTTTAAAAGTTGTTTAGTGGAGGCAGCCAAAGAAACTGTTATGTATTGAAGTTCTCACCCTGGCCATCAGGGAGTATTGTGTATATAGTTTTCACTCAGGTCCACAACAGTTAATTTAGGCAGGATACCCTGGGCTGTTGTTGTTACAATGTGACAACCGGCTGCCTATAAAAGCAGGCCGGCTGAGCTGTGTTCAGTTCAGTTCAGTTCCAGCTTACTTATAAAGAACTATTTGGAGAAATCTGTGTCGTCTGCTTGTCAGCCCACTACTTAATAAAAAAAAATACATTTAGTGACAGCGGTCGAGTTAAGGAGGAGAGCTTGGTTTGACTGGATAGTTTTCCCCACTTCCTTCCCATAGTGCAGGCAACAACCTGTGCCATCACAGAGACCTTTTAAGAAGATACAACGGAGCCATGGTTACCCATTGTGTTATACTCATTAAAGGTAAAGGGATCCCTGACCGTCCAGTCGCGAACCACTCTGGGGTTGTGGCGCTCATCTCGCTTTACTGGCCGAGGGAGCTGGCGTACAGCTCCCAGGTCATGTGGCCAGCATGACTAAGCCACTTCTGGCGAACCAGAGCAGTGCCGGAAATGCCGTTTACCTTCCCGCCAGAGTGGTACCTATTTATCTACTTGCACTTTGACATGCTTTCGAACTGCTAGGTTGGCAGGAGCAGGGACCGAGCAATGGGAGCTCACCGCGTCACAGGGATTCGAACCGCCGACTTTCTGATCGGCAAGCCCTAGGCTCTGTGGTTTAGACCACAGCGCCACCCGCGTCCCGTTATACTCATTGCTTCTGTCCTATTTTGTTATGTTCAAAAATCGCCAACTAATATGCCTCAGTACAACTTAGCCATTAGGTTTTATGACAGTTGAACGTGCTTGTACAAATGCTAATTATCTGCCTTACACCATCATCTTCCTCATGGTGCCAGATAAGACAGCTACAGTCATACCTCGGGATGCAAATGTTATCCGTGCAGAAGGCATGTTCGCAACCCGCAGCACCGCATCTGCGCACGCACGTGACGTGATTCGGCACTTCTGCGCATGCACGTGATGTCATTTTGTAATTCTGCACATGCGCAAGCGTTGAAACCCAGAAGTAACCCGTTCCGGTACTTCTGGTTTCAGCGCAGTCCGCAACCCAAAAAAGCGCAGCCTGCAGTATTCGTAACCCGAGGTATGACTGTAGTATATTTGGAAGGTGCTTCATGTACTCTGTAGAGTTTGTGATATGAGTTTGTGGGGAACAGACCTTTAAAGCCAAAGCTGGGATAGCTCAGTTGGTAGAACATGAGACTCATAGTCTCAGGGTTGGGGGTTCAAGCCCCACGTTGGGCAAATGATTCCTGCAATGCAGGGGGTTGGACTAGATGACCCTTGTGGTCCCTTCCAACTCCACAATTGTATGATTCTAACTCCTGCACCCAGCAAATGTTAAAATCTAAGCCTGATTGAAATATAAGCCCGGATGGCTCCATCAATAGAGACAAAGGGGAGATAACCCATTAAGAAAGCCATCAACCAAGCCAGCAAATGGGTAGAGCCCCACCATGGTCTTTGGGAAGATCGCAGAAGGAAAAGTAGTTGCAGTTTGCAAGTAGCAGAAAACTGGAGAAAGGGGGCTCAGAGTACAATATGCTAGAATCTCCTCCATCATAGGCTCAGGTTGTATATCTGTGCAAATAAACGATAAATCCTAAAGGCACCACTGCCTGTGCCTCATTTCCAAAGGAAACACGAACCCTGGGTAACTGCCTGGACCCCTGGTATCTCGGACCACTCAGAGATTGGTGTGGCATGTAACAGTCTGAAAGCTTTTAAGTGCACTAATAAATCCAAATGGTTGGCACTTTTGAGAACAAGTTCCATTTCTATTTCATTTCTCTATCGTTTTCTTTTCTTTTTTGCATCTTTCTGGTTTCTTGATGTGTGTTTCTGGCTTGTACATATTTGAAGCAATCCAAACCTGCACAATTGTTTGGAAAAGAGGTGGGTGGTGATGCAATTACATTTCCAGTCATTTTCAATATTCTGAGTGGGGGCAGGGTGGGGATATAACCTGTCCCTAGTTTGAGACTGCAAGATACTACATGTCAGAGGGAGTCTTCACTCCCTGCAACTCAAAGACTAGCATTCTCTAGCAAACCGAATTTATTTCATATTGGTCTCAGTGCAATGGGGCGATCCCACCATACCGTTTTTGTTTGGAGACCCTGGTCACCGTGCTGGAACTTGTACCAGATGGATTTCAGCACAGAGGCAAATGGTGTCACTCCAATCCCGGCTCCCACCAACATGGCCACCTCGTACTGGAACACATCTTCGCTGGCAGTGCCAAAGGGACCATCTACTTCAATCCTGGAAAGTTGAGAAAATCTATATGCTGCATAGAACTTTGTGCTCAAAAAAAATTAGTTCCACAAACTTAATCAATAATCAATTTATTGATACTGAAAGTATGCAGCCTTTCAGGGGAAGTCTTCTCAATAAAGTCTGCAAAAGATAGTTTACCTTTAGCAGGAATGTTATTCCGGTGCATTCCACATTTAACGCTTCCAGGCCAGACCCCAAATGATCTTCCTTTTACCCATAGACCTCACCTATGACCAGTTCTGCTGTGTTTATCTACCAGCGTTTTTCCCAGTCCTCTTGCCTTCTCCTCACCCTGTCTCCAAATCCCTCCTTCAATGGCCCAATGCAAACTTTGTTCTAATGATGAAAATATTTTGGGATTCATACAGCAGTTTCTTTCCTGTTTGGCTGGACTACCTTGATATTTGTCCTCTCCAAAGCCCTTCACATCTGCAGGCCACACAGTAACTGAGCAGCTCATGTACCTGAGCCTGAGCATAAGAGGGAGTTGCTGCTGCTTCACCCCCCCCCCATGGCCTCATCGAAGGCAAATGGTTGCTGGTTTACGCAGCTACTCACCTGGGCATCACCGGGTTTGGCTGCTTAAAGTTGTCAATCAGAGCCTCTGTCCAATCGCCTGCTGCCCTGATGTGGACAGAGAATAACTTTTCCTCTGGAGCAGATGTGAGGGTGAATGGATGCCACTCCAAATAGTAGATAGACGGGCAGTTGAGAAAAACATACTGCCCTACTTCCATGCTGAATCCTTTCTTGTACAACTGCAGCTCAAGGACATTTGAAGGGTGCATAATGGCCTGCAAACAAAAGTCATGCTGACATCGAAAGGGAGAGGAAAACTCCCTCTACCATTCGAAAGGAAATATTAATTGGACTTGAATTCAAAGCAGCTGGCCTTCTTCTGCGGCCAGAAATCTCAATGCCCAAGGTCTTTTCCTGGCACTTAAAAGCACCTAAAAGGCAATAGACAAGCCACCCAACTACAGAAATACATCGGGTTAAGAACTTAATTCGTTCTGGAGGTCCGTTCTTAACCTGAAACTGTTCGTAACCCTTAGCTGTTAACGTTTCCCTTTTTTTAAGGGAAATTCCCTTATTCCGAATAGGATTCCTTGCAAGAAAAGGGAAAAGTTGACAGCTACGTCTTAACCTGAAGTACCACTTTAGCCAATGGGGCCTCCTGCTGCTGCTGCGCCGCCGGAGCACAATTTCTGTTCTCATCCTGAAGCAAAGTTCTTAACCCGAAGTACTATTTCTGGGTTAGCAGAGTCTGTAACCTGAAGCGTATGTAACCTGAAGCGCCTGTAACCCGAAGTACCACTGTACAGAAGTTCACTATTGTGAGCCCACACGCTAAACCCTGTCCCTGAAGCCTACCCCACCCCCCAAGACGCTGAGATGGGGGCAGAGTGATGGCCACCCTGTAGCCAAGGTGGGTGGCACCCTGGTCCCAGGAAGCCCTGCGTAGTGTCACAAACCCTGCCCACCTCTTGGAGCATGTGAGCGGTAACTTTCATTTTGGCACCTGCTGAACAATTTCAACAAGACTTTTACATGGAGACTTTTACCCTGGCTTGCATCTCTATTGGATTTTAATTGGTTTGACATACGGTTTGTTGTTGGTTGCTCTTTTTACATTTTTTTTTTAATATTCATATGACTTGTTTAAAATTGTTTTTTATATATGCAAAAATTTTAGCTGCTTTTAAAACATGCCACTGCCATTTGTCTTTTGTTGTTGTACTGTAAACTGTATTGGGTGCCTCTTGGGAAGTCATAAATAAATAACCCACAGCTAAAGGACCTTGCAGCAAGTAACAGCCACAGGCTTCCACATTCCCACATTAGGCTCAGAGTGGAGAAGCAACAAAACTCATTTATTTATTATTTAATGTATTAAATCTGTATATCAACCTCCATTCGAGGATCATGGGGCAATTTACAGTATAAAAACACATAACATAATACACTGGAACCTCAGTTTTCGAACGTGATCCATTCCGGAAGACCACTCAACTTCCAAAATGTCTGAAAACTGACAGAAAACTGAAAAACTGAAAAAAAAAGCAGACGCCTCAATACAATAGGGAAGCTCAAAACAGAAGCTGCATGGCATGTTCGGCTTCTGAAAATCGTTCGAAAACCAAAGCAGTTACTTCCGGGTTTTTGGCGTTCGAAAGCTGAAACATTTGTCAATGGAGACATTAAACAACTGAGGTTCTACTGTAACAAATAAAACAATAACCCAACCACCACGCACACAGTTTAAAAGGCCATAGTTTCTTTAATTAGCCAAAGGCCTAGGGGAAGAGGAATGTTTTTGTCTGGTGCCAAAAGAGGTGTAATGAAGGAGCCAGGCTAGCCTCCCTGCGGAGAGCATTCAATAAATGGGTAATATTTGGTTGGGAGCTGCCCAGAGTGGCTGGGGAAACCCAACCAGATGGGCAGGGTATAAATAATAAATTATTATTATTATTATTATTATTATTATTATTATTATTATTATTATTGATGTGTTAGGGAAATTTCAGGGTTCAAGCCTGATACACAGGGCTGCCTGGACCAGCCAACTGAATCTGGACACAAATTGTCAGCAAAACAGGCCATCTTTATTGAAAAAGGATTGCAATGCATTCCAACCAGCTCTCACCAAGCAGGCGGGGCACCCCGGAAAAAAACAAAAAAATTCACCTCTATTCCTACTAAGCAGATGTCATATGACACCAGGGTTGTAGAACAGGATCATAAGGTTTCTGCCCTCTCCCCTATTCATTTATTCCTCACCAGAGTTTCTTAGTAAATAAAAAGTCCTGGAGATAACAGCTAAAGCCTACAGTATTCTTTGTCAAGGATTCCTGTTATCTATTCACAAACTGGCTATAGAGGAAGCCAGGAATGTATTGTCGCCTGAGGCAAAATACCCCACCACTGCTGCAAGAGAACTCTCCAAGGGCTTCCTAGAACACTAATCTCTTACCAAGACTCAGCAAAAGGGAGGTTTTTCTGGGGGACGAGGAAGACCAGCAGCAACGCTGTGCAGCGAGACGCTGTACCACCCTGCCACCACTGAAGCCTCCCTTACCTTGGCTGCTAGTAGGGTGGGTGAGTACACTTCTTCCACTACCACCACCCAAGGCAGCTGCTTCATGGGAGGGTTGGCTGCGCACATGTGCACACACTTAGAATTACATTTCTCATTCTTGATCTCTTCAAAATTTTGTTCTTTTTCCTCAGAGGGCAGAAAGAAGTGGCCCATCCATGCAGGACTTCGGAACAGAGGCCAAGGACCCCACCCAGCAGAATGAGCAGGAAGCCCCCCCCCATTCCCCCACCCAAACAGAGCGGGGAGTACAGTCATACCTCGGATTACAGACACTTCAGGTTGCGTTTTTTTGGGTTAAGGACCAGCCGAAACCTGGCAGTACCAGAAAAGGCTACTTCTGGGTTTCGGGTTCATGCAGGCGCAGAAGCACTACATCGCGCTATGCGCAGAAGCACCGAATCACAACCCGCGTGTGCACAAACGCACTGCTGGGTGTCCCGAACACTGTGGGTTGTGAACGTGCATCCCACACGGATCACGTTCACAACCCGAGCGTCCACTGTACTGTTATCTGAAGAGGCTGAAGGAGCCCCACATAAGACCACTTAAGTCCAGTGTCTACTCGATGCTGTGCTTTAGTCAGCTTTCATCCCAATCTGATTAGGCCAGGAGCACTTTCAGGCTCTCGCTGTTTCCAGGTGGAGTTCCAATCACACTCTAGCAAACTCATATTGCATCGTAATAGTCGGTGGTGGTGAGGTGTCTTGCGCAACAAGCCCACTTCCCCAAAAGACCAGACATTCCGTGAAAAGGAAAGGGATAGGGAAATGTGCTGGAAACTTGGGGACAAAACTTGCTATGGCACAACGCAGTGGCGTAGCGTGGGGGGTGCAGGGGGGGCCGGCCGCACCGGGCGCAACATCGGGGGG
The DNA here is from genome assembly GCF_964252035.2 of Podarcis erhardii. Lineage (NCBI taxonomy): Eukaryota > Metazoa > Chordata > Lepidosauria > Squamata > Lacertidae > Podarcis > Podarcis erhardii. The sequence continues at coordinate 17,959,083 of NC_138504.1, forward strand.
GGGCGCTCGCCGCCTCTGGAGTCGCCGAAGAGCCTCGGGCGCAGGCTGTAGCAGAGCCCCATGTCTCGCGGAACCGACGAGCTGTGCGCGCGTCCGGGCTGAAGGCGTCCGGCAGGCAGCGGCTGTCAGCGCTCGCTGCGGTCCCCGCGCATCAGGGCCGCAGAGGGCGCGCCAGGCAGCCCCTCCTCTCAGCCCCGCCTCTGCCGCCGCTGCTGCAGCTGCTGGGCCATGTTGCATTTTCCTCGCCTCTCTGCCCTCCTCCTCCTCCGGGCAAGCGGCGTCGTTTGGGCGGCAGCGCCAGCGGCAACTCGCCTCAGATCACCTGACACGGACCCGCCGCCACCGCCGTGGCTACCTTACCGTAAATACCCCAGCCCAGGCAGCAGCAAGAAGAAGCTGGCAGCGGCGGCAGGTTAGGGGTTAGGGGGGAAATTACTTGCCTTGCCCCGGGTGCTGACAACCCACGCTACGCCGCTGGCACAACGTCATAGAATTTCCCCGCAAACAAATCAGAATGTGTGCTTGTTAAATAGCTAACTTTGTCTAGTACCCCAACAAATAAATCAGGATGTAAACTGTAAACAGGTTGCAGAGTGGTAGGATGACATTGTGTCAAGCAAAGATTTCCCCATACTTATCAGTGTATTTTCCCATGATTTATCATGAAGAGTCTGATGGGGGGGGGGCAGGTTTGCTGTATAACAGTTCCAAATCAGCTTTAGTTGCAGAAAACCTCTCCTCTTCCCAGAGGGGGTTGTGAGCAGGAATCGCTTCCTGCAGTCGGGGGGGGGGGCATGGCTAGGCCCCTGCGTCACTGGAGCCCTGGGCCCACGTCATGCCCCCTCAGCCAGCCAATCCGGCTCGGTTTAGCCGGATTTAAACGGCCACAGGCCCATGAGCTCTCCCTTGCTTTTCTGGCTTCTACGGATTAGCAACCCACCCACCCACCCTCTAGGTTTTGCTTCAGCTCCTTCCCTTGCTATGGACTTCGGCTGGTCGCCTTGGTTGTCCAAGGGGTCTGGTAGGAATTTTTTCCACTTGGCAGATTGGAACTAGCCGCTTGGTTTATTGCCTACCTCACAGCAAATCGTCACAACTTGGTGGTTAGGCATTGGAAAATGCGTTGTGTGTTGGAGGGGAGGTTGTGACCATCACCCACCCCTCCACTTGAAGGGTATTCCATTAAAGGAATCCGGCGGTTGTGGTTTCTGTCCAACGCCCAGGTGGTGGCTAGGGCCATGGCACGACCCTCCGGTGACTCTAGGGCAGCGGTTCTCAACCTGTGGGTCCCCAGATGTTGTTGGACTACAACTCCCATCATCCCTGAGCTCTGGCCTTGCTAGCTAGGGGTGATGGGAGTTGTAGTTCAACAACATCTGGGGACCCACAGGTGGAGAAAGGCTGCTCTAGGGGAAAGCTTCCAGTTGATTTGCATCAATAAGCTCCCCCTACAGGTTGTTAACCCTTGCATGACTCCCTGCAGAGTGGTCAGGAGTCAAGTATAGTCTGTTCGGATGCAATGCCTAAGCCAATACCACTCACATTCTGTAACCAATAAAGTTGTGGCCTTTTTTAGCCCATTAACCCAAATACTTGTGTCCATGTATCTTATTTCATCACCAAGTGGGGAGCAGGGCCTTGACTCACAAGCTGAACCAGTATATGACTGAATCCCACCTGAAAACACCAGCAGTCTGAAAGTGCCCTCAATTTACCACTGACACGAAGAACTTGTCTTGATTTCCTTGAGCTCTAGCTGAGGGCAGATCCACACCACATATTTAAAACACATTTGATGAATGTTTAAAACAGATGACTTCCCCCAGAGAATCCTGGGAACTGTTGTTGTTTACCTCTCACAGAGCTACAATTCCCGACAACCTTAACAAACAACAGTTCCCATGATTCTTTGGGGGTGCTTTCAGTTGTATGGTGTGCTTCCATCTTGAGGCACACTTAAATGTGTCGTATGTATCCAACTCAAAGCCAAGAAGAAGAAGTAGAAAGCAGAGATGCTTACCTTTACAACAACCACCTTCTGGCAGGAACGCCAAATCCTCAAGGCTCTCTCAAAGGCATAGAGAATTATCGGGGCCAACACCCACTTCCAGGACTTTAAAGAAACAACATCCACGTTAGAATGGACAGTTTAATTGCGGATCCAGCATTTTCCCACTTGTGAAACCTTCCACCTTCATCACTTCAGTGCTTTCCTCATGTTGTACCGTATTTTTCGCCCCATAGGGCGCACTGGCCCATAGGGATGCAGGAAGCTCTCCGCAAGCCGTGGGCGCCCAGTACGAAGTTGCGCCGGGCTCCCACGGCTTGTGCAGAGCTGTGCGAAGCCCAAAGCCTGGGGCACGCTGCAGGCAGCTCTCTGCAAGCCTAGGGAGCCCGGCGGGAACTCCCGCGGGCTCCCAAGGCTTGCGGACAGCTTCCTGAAGCCTGGAGAGTGAGAGGGGTCGGTGCGCACCGACCCCTCTCACTCTCCAGGCTTCAGCAAAAGCCTGCATTCGCCCCATAGGACGCACACACATTTCCCCTTCATTTTTGGAGGGGGAAAAGTGCGTCCTATAGGGCGAAAAATACGGTATGTCATTCTTACCTCAGCAGGAAGACCCTGAAACTCAGGCACTTTGCAATGAGTGCTGTTGCCTTGAGCCCACTCTGTATACTGCCCAGCACAGAGCTTAGGATTGCTCTCCTCCAAGCTTTTGTCTGTCTGCCCACGAACAAGACCTCTGGAAAAAAGAACAGAACCATCAAAGCTGCAAATGTGAAAGAAAGGAACAAAAGCCCAGTACAGTGGTACCTCGGGTTAAGTACTTAATTCGTTCCAGAGGTCTGTTCTTAACCTGAAACTGTTCTTAATCTGAAGCACCACTTTAGCCAATGGGGCCTCCTGCTGCCGCCATGCCGCCGGAGCACAATTGTGTTCTTATCCTGAAGCAAAGTTCTTAACCTGAAGCACTATTTCTGGGTTAGCAGAGTCTGTAACCTGAAGCGTATGTAACCTGAAGCATATGTAACCTGAAGCGTATGTAACCCAAGGTACCACTGTAGTGGAAAAGGAGGTTTGCTCATACAGGCCATGTGAGCTAAGCAAACCTTTCCAATAGACTCTTTCAGCTCATATCGTGGTTGGTTTTCAGTTGTAAGGTGTGGGTTGCAAAAAGGTTGCTCTTTGCTTTAAATCAGCAGTGGAGAAGTGTGCACATAGAAACACGTATTAGTGAAAATAACATTCAAATGAACCATATGTGGATAAATTGTTTCGCAAAAAAAGTGTATATTAGGCAAAACAACACAACAAGATGTGCATGTTAGGAGAAATTCGCACTAAAAAACTAATGAATTTTCAGGAAGACTACTTAAAACACACACAGAGAGACAGACAAATACTGCTTTTGATTTGTAGAGAGCTTAACATTCCTCTTAGGGAAAAGAGGAACATGAAATGGTTAGATTCACCCACTCCTAGCTATCCTAGCTAGCCTACCCCACAATTGCAGAAGTGCCTTACGCAATGCCATGGATGACGAGGCCCAGAAAGTAGATAACAAAGAGATGATGGGTGTACCAGAAGACCTCAAAGTAGTTTCTGCGGATGAACTCCATAGAAGAAGTGACCATAAGGATGAAGGACAAGGTGATGATCACACCAGTTAGACCAGGAATGGTGGTGAATGCCACATACAAGGGTGTCTGCAGATGAAAGCCAGATTATGATATGTAAAGTTGTGCTTGATAAAAGCTCTGGCTTACAGACAAGGTTTAATTATGACATTTATATACCACCTTTTCTCCCAGGAGCTCAAGGTGGTGTACATGGTCCTTGACACTGAAAGATAGCTGTATACATGACGGAGCATCTCCATCCCCATCGTTCAGCATGGAGACTGAGGTCCAGCTCTGAGGGCCTTCTGGTGGGTTCCCTCATTGCAAGAAGTGAAGTTACAGGGAACCAGGCAGAGGCCCTTCTCAGTAGTGGTGCCTACCCTGTGGAATACTCTCCCATCAGATGTCAAACAGACATACAAATATTTGACTTTTAGAAGACATTTTAATGTATCATTTTTTTAAATACTCTGTTGGAAGCTGCTTAATAATAATAATAATAATAATAATAATAATAATAAGAGTTAGGTTAGGTTGAGAGATGATGATTGGTCCAAGCAAGGCTGAGTGGGGGGTCTTCTTCATAAGGGCTATAGACTCTTAGGTTGCGTTCACACATCCTAGTAACCCAGAACATACAAGCGCACCATTGAAATTCTCCTTAAAAATAACACCAACGAACTAATAACACCCAGATGAAAACTAATCACCAGTAGGCTCTAAATAGAACAAAATGCATAACACCGACAAGTTATTGCTTACAGTCAAAAGGAAAGGAAGCTTTCAGGAAGGCTGAAGCACCAGCAACTTTCCCTTTCAGAACTTCAATGATGCTTAAAGAGCAAAGCTTGTGAGGCACCAACCGTAGTGTTTGAATGGATGGGGTTTAGCCACAACCCATCGTCCTCATGTAAGTGAGAGAGGGTGGAAGCCAGGTCTCCGTCTGTTGCTTGCTTGGCACGGTTGTACCACTCAAAGTTGAGCAGGTGAGCAATGATGTGAACCGCTGGAAGAGAGGGCAAGAAAAACCTGAACCACATCCTTGCAGACAGCCAAATTATACTATATGCTGACACCAGCAAAGGGGCTATTTCTATACTGGTGTTCTCTTTCTATACTAATTGGGGCTAAATGCACGTAGCTGTCTGCCCTTGCTGGCTTAGTGTGTGTGTGTCCATCCGTGCACATTCCCATGTAGGTATGGGAGAGAAAGTGACTCAGTTCACATTTGTATACGAATCTACCTAATATGCACTTCCTGAACCAGTGAGCAAACTGAAATCATGGACCTCAAAGACCGCCTCTCCACATATAAACTGTCCCAGACTCTGTGAGATTCATCCGGTGAGGCCCTTCTTTATGTGCCTCCTTCACAAGAGGTCAGGAGGGTGGCAACATGAGAACAGGGCCTTCTCTGTAGTGGCTCCCCACCCGTGGAATGCTCTCCCAGGGAGGCTTTCCTGGCACCTTCATTATACATCGTCAGCCTCAAGGTGAAAACATTCCTCTTCAGCCAGGCCTTTGGCTGATTAATATCCTACAGCCCTACAGGGGTTATTATTTTGCTCCTTTGGCTTAATTTATAACTTGTGTTTTATCTTGCATTTTATTCTGTGAACTGCCCTGAGAATCTTTTGATGAAGGACAGTACCGTAGATTCCGTATTAGGTGACTGGGCGTATAAGACGACTCCCCAAATTGGGGCGTATAAGACGACTCCCCAAATTGGCAGCTGCAGCAGTGGGCAGCAGGCTCCGCTCCACGCCGGGAGGAAGCTGCTCAGTGGAGCCGGCTTAGCATCACTGGGCAGCTTCGCCGGGCAGCTTCCTCCCGACGCGGAGCCCGCCGCCCACTGCCACTGCCCAGCAAACCCATACCTGGTGTATAAGACGACCCCCAACTTTTTAGAGGATTTTCCAGGGCTAAAAAGTCGTCTTATATGCCGGAATCTACAGTATCTAATATGTGATGCAGTTCTCCAACCCAAACGTGTACATAGCAATACATGTATTGGCGAGAACAATGTACTAAAGTATGTCATGCTAATGATAATTCCTTGCAGAAATGTCAATATTAGGCACTGGTTTTCCACTTCCTCCTTTCCAGTCTCAGGACTCAGCTATGTTAGTAAAGATGGTGATTTGAACGTGCTATAAACATGCATCACCAGATTGCGCCATAGAGCAGGAAATTTTAAAACATGGTTTTCCATAGAGATTTCTTTCTTTTGTTATAACGATCTAATTCCTGACTTATTTATAGCTTCCCCCACCCCACCCCCCGTGTCTAGATCCACCCTCAGTCTTGTCCCTGCAGAACTCAACAGGAAGGAGGATGTGGCCAAACTAAGAATTAGTCATTGCCCTTGGCTCCAGCTACTGTTGACCACCCTGACTTCTGCCCCCACCATTCTGCACACATTTTTTAAATATAAAAAAAAATAGTTAACTGCTTTTGAAATTGTTATTTTGAAGACACTTTTTTGGTATTAAAAATGTTCTTAGCAAAATGTTATGAGTATTAACCTACCCAATCCATTACAAACATAAACTGTGAGCTCAACAGAACCCTTAGTTGGGAATCAATTTGAAGCACAATATACGGTAAATGCGCTAGTTTGGCAGTGTATTTCCTCCTCCCCCAGTTCATTTTAGTTCCACTGGTGACATCAGTGTTTATCACTGGACATTTGTGGTTTGCCTTACACTTCTTATTGTACTCATGAAAATGAATGTTGGGCCCTTTTGATTTCTCTAGAACAGAAGTCATTTTACCTGTGTGGAGGGCAATCATGTAGGCCACCAGCTTGTGGAAGGTCAAGTTGTGATCTAGTTGTTTCCTCATGGTGCGTCTGCAACACTGAATGGAAACAAAAAAACAGGCCAGCTAGCAGACTGGGGTGTAAAATTCAAGGTGGGTATAACACAGGGTGAGCACCCCAGCATTGGCCCCAACTTCACCCAAAGGATCACCCAAGCAACGCTCATCTGCCCCAGACCTGACATGATATGTGACTACAAAGCAATTTCACAGCAGGAATCAGGAGCTTAACAGGAGATTGCTCCTTTGCAAACAGGACTCCCTGTGATATGCAGCTGATCAGCAGAAGGGAATGGAAGAAATTATTTGAATTATTGTTACTATAGTAACATGATGATGATGATGATGATGATGATGATGATGATGATGATGTGGGGCTGATCAGCAAAGGGGGCTGGAGGAAATGGTTTGGATTGTTGTTGTAGTAGTAGTTGTTGTTGTTTCATGTATTTATATTCTACCTCTCTCCCAAGATTTAAAGGGCTTCTTCCATTCTAATGACACAGTATGATAAATATGCAGAGAGTTGTATCCAGTGTGTTAGCATCACTTAGCGGTGCACTTGTTTCGCTGGTGAAATGTTTTGCACCCCCAAGAGAATCCATAAGTAGGTTGTGGGGCTGAGCTATCTGTTGCCCAATGGTTTTCTGCAAGCCACAACTATTGTGTTGGGTTCCTCTTTTTGCACAGCCTTAAAACTCACCTGTCCATTAACACAACAGATATTGATGTAATAAACAGCCCAGAGGTCCCAAACACCATGATTTCCTCAGATGATGAAAACTGGACGAAGGAAACCTAGCTGGAAAGACAGCCTCCTTGACCACATTCACACCATACATTAACACCACTGTGATGCCTCTTTAAACAGGTATGACCTCCCCCCCACCAATAATCCTGGGAGCTGTTGGTTGTAAATGTAAGGTGTGAATGTAGCCTCCATATTTTTTTATATTGTAAACCACCTTGTGATCCTCAGATGAAGGGCAGTATAGAAATTGAATAAATAAATTATAAGCAACAAATTGGAGGTGCAGTTGAGATCCATTTCTTGCTCACCCAACAGCTGCCCCTCAGAAAGGAGAGAAGGTTCCGGCAAACAGGCAGCAGGATCAGCATGCTGTTGAAGTTGAGGCATTTGGCCGAAGCACGTGCCCAAGGCAGGGCAGACTACAAATAAAAAGAGGAGAAGCTGCAGAAGGGTGTTGGGGGGTTTTTTACTACTAACTTGTAACTGTTTTATACTCCAGTCTGGCTCTACCATTAGGTAAAGAGAGGCAGCTGCCGCTAGTGTCGGGATAGAGGTGGGCCCCAGAAATTTGGTTTGGTTTGCAATTTAATGTGAAACTCCCCAATTTGTACTTCCTGAAACAGTATGCAAACCTTAACACAGGCATCTTTCCACTCTCTCACTTTTCCGAATTTTGCACTACAGTTCTCCAATAAAATAATTGGTAATGTATGCCTATTAGGGGAAAGTGTGCCTTAAACAGCACATTAGTGAAAATATACATAGAAAAATGCATCGCATTTGGGAAATTTGTTTGCAAAAACAGGTTTATATCCAGAGAAATTTGAACAAAGATGCTAATTAAAGAGAACTTTTAAAAAATATTTGAAATTTACAAACAATGCAAAATTGTGAAGAGCTGAGGGCTGCCATACGTCAATCAAAATTTTGTGTTCCTGGTTGTTGTTGTTTTTTAAAAAGCTCAACAATATGGCAACCCTAGAAGAGCCGAGCTTAAGATTTGGAAAATGAGAAACTGAAATTGATAGGTGGAATATGCTGGGGGGGGGGGGGAATGGGGGAAAGTAGAAAATTGTTCAAGGGCATATGACATATGACCTGCTCTATGCAAATCACACTGCATGCCTTCAGTTGTCTTTTTCTCCCATCTACCTATGCCACATTTCCTCCTCTGCCTGCCTACTCCTCACATCATGCTCTCAGCCTGTGCACAAGAGCTAACTACAGTGGTACCTCAGGTTAATAACTTAATTTGTTCTGGAGGTCTGTTCTTAACCTGAAACTGTTCTTAACCTGAGGTACCACTTTAGCTAATGGGGCCTCCCGCTGATGTTGCGCCACCGCCGCATGATTTCTGTTCTCATCCTGAAGCAAAGTTCTTAACCCAAGGTACTATTTCTAGGTTAGAGGAGTCTGTAACCTGAAGCGTCTGTAACTCCAGGTACCACTGTAGTTGGTAATGCTTGCCATCATTTGTAATTTAGGTAGTTTATTATCTCCAACGGCCAATTGCAAGGCTTACTTTGAATCGGTAGAAGCTGGTCCAATTAGGGCAAATGCGGTGCTATCCAACCCCCAACCAGCCCCCACATGCCTGACTTCCAACTTCCAAGGGATTGTACTACCAACAACTCCCTCTTTCTGAACCTCAGTCTCAGGTGTTGCTCCTCAGCAGGAAGGATGGAGGGGGGTCAAAACTAGGATTAGTTGACTCTGACTCCCATTGGCTCAGGTTCCACCTACTTTTGAGGCTCCTTACCTTCTGCCCTAACAGCCCAATGATTCTTATGCTATATTAATTAACAATATGCAGGGTATTAATCCTGTCAATGAATTAGGATTTTGAAACAAGCGTATCTTGCTATCCTTTGCCAAGATCTTTCATCTCCTAAGAGCAGAGGCAATCAGAAATTGAGGAGATGATGCTCACCCCAAGGATCTGGCGGGTGTAGAAGTACTTTTCACCTCTGTCAAAGGTCAAGAAATAAACCACAAAGAGGGAAATGTTTACTCCCAGCCAAGCAGCCTAGAACACAGAAGGAGAAAACATAGTTGAGTTGGCTTACTAAACCCAATACACTTTAGAATATTGGGGGGGGGTTTGGGGGAATGGGCAAAGGTTTTAGCCCCATGACTGTCACCAAGGACTGTCACCAGTAGAGTAATCTGGGTTCTAGGCCCATTGTCTCCAATTTGGTCCATAACAGCCCCCTGCCAACAGTGTCAAAAGCAGCCTTAATATCTAGGAAGGCCACATAGAGATGTTCTTTGTGGAGCCACATGTACTTAGCGGCTTATTGGCCGATAGTTGGAAGGCAGCTTTTTATCACCCTTTTTAAAGATTGGAATAATTATAGATTGCTGCCATGAGTTAGGCATAATACAATATCTATCATAGTGAAAAGTTCTGCTAGTACCGGAGCCCACCACTCTGACTTGGCTTTGATCAATTCAGATGGAATGGCATCAGGGCCAGCAGCCTTTCCTAGTTTCATCTGGTCAATTAAACTTATAACTTTGGTAATGGAGACAGGAGGCCACTCATCCGCGAGAGTAAAAGTGGCATGATCCTGACTATCAGGAGGAGGAGCCAAGATGCCGTCGTTAGAGGAAGCACTGATTTGAGCGCTACGTTAGTTGTGGGGTTTTTATTAGTTTTTACTAGTTTTATCAGCTTTTTATTAATTTTTACTAGTTTTTGTTTATTGCTTGGTAGTTTAAAATAACTAAGATACCGAGCGATAAACTAAAACTAAAAGTTTTAGAGAAAGTCCTGGAAAGTCCCGGAGAAAGCCTTAATTAGCTCCAGCTCAACTCAATGTACCAACTACTTATCAGCAGGAGAGGAGTTCAAACGCCCTAATCTTGAAAGGATGCTGAGTTTCCTGATTTACAGCTGAAAATAGTAGCAGCTGCATTTCTGTGAAAATGTCTAAGAAAAAGAAGCGATTGGCTTCATCTCCACAAGTGAGCCTACAGCAGAATTGCAAGCGGAAAATAATCAAATCATTGTCATGCTTGTTAGGATATTAGTTAAGATCATTTCTTATAAATACATAAATCACATGGCACAATGAATACACACTATTTGAATGGGAATGCCCATCAATTTTGTGGGGGCTTAGCCCTCTCAAATATTTTAGGGGGGCAAATCCCCCACAGCCCCTAGGAGTTGGCTCTTATGTGCCTTGCATACAGAAGGTTCTGGGTTCGGTTCCTGAAATATCCAGGAACAGTTCATCCTCCGGTGCACAACTCTGGGGCAGAGGCCCATCCAGCAGAATGCTCAGGAGGGAGCTCAAATATAGCAGGGTCAGCTATAAAGCAAATGAAGCAATTGCCATCTATAAAGAGAGAGTCCCATAAAAACCATTTATGTTCAGTCTAAAATTAGCTAACCGCCCCACTGCTGAGACTGATCTTCTTTTTATTGCTCACCCGTCATTGTTTGTGCTCATGACGCTATGTGTCTCTTATCAATTTCTGATCAGTCAAGTACAGACTTAATATGTCAACTACTTACAACTTCTCTATGTTTGACCATATCACATATTTGAACTGCCTTTCCGGTTCAAACTAGTTAGGAACTGATCCAGATTCCATTAAGAGCAACGGCTGGAAACAGCCGCAGGCACCAGCAAGCTCTGGAGCTACTGCTCAGGCCATTAGCTGCGTTCCCACAGCCAGCAAATGTCACTCAGTGTGCACAGAAGCAGCAGCCTTGGCAGGGAGGAAGAGCAAATTTGTTCTTCTGAGTCAACTTTGCAACTGGCTCCTGAACATTCCTGCACCATAAAGTATGAGGAAGTTAGGGTGTTATGGAGGTTTTTAACAGGTTTTTTACTTTCTCTCTTTGTTTTGGTAAATATTGATTTTATTTTATCATTGTAGGTAAAGGACTCATTGCTTGTGACAACACTTGTATTTTGGAACTCCACGCCAATCGATGTGGGAGATGGCCTTCTCGGTGGCTGCTCCCAGGTTTTGGAATTCCCTTCCCAAAGAGGATGGACTGGCTCCTTCCTTGTTGTACTTCCGCTGGCAAGTGTAGACTCCTTTATTCCAGCAGACTATGAGAAACCAATTGCTTTTAAGAAAAGGGTTTTAATAATGTGTTGCACTGTTTGTATTTGTTTGCCATAACTATCTGCAATTTAATAGGCCTGTAATTTACACTGTTGCATTCCATTTTCAACAGTAACATTGTACTGTTTGTGCTTTAAGCAACATGTGCTTTATCTGTATTTGTGCTGATTTATGTGAACTGCCTCAAGTTCCGGGTTCTGGGGGAAAGATAAGATTTAAGAAGGAGGGTGACCAAGATGATCAAGGATCTGGAAACCAAGCCTTTTGAGGAGCGGTTGAAGGAGCTGGGTAAGCTCTTCTTCAAGTATCAAACAGGCTGTCCCATGGAAGAGGGAACAAGCTTTTTTTCTCCTGCTCTGGAGGGTAGGATCCAAACCAGGGGTAGGCAACCTACGCCCTGTGGGCTGGATGCGGCCCAATCGCCTTCTCAATCTGGCCCGGGGATGGTTTGGGAATCATCGTGTTTTTACATGAATAGAATGTGTGCTTTTATTTAAAATGCATCTCTGGGTTATTTGTGGGGCCTGCCTGGTGTTTTACATGGGTAGAACGTGTCCTTTTATTTAAAATGCATCTCTGGGTTATTTGTGGGGCATAGGAATTCGTTCATTTTTTTTCTTCAAAACATAGTCTGGTCTACCACATGGTCTGAGGGATGGTGGACCGGCCCATGGCTGAAAAAGGCTGCTGACCCCTGATCCAAACCAATGGCTTCAGGTTGCAAGAACATCAAGAAGAACTTTCTGACAGTAAGAGTTGTTTAACAGTGGAGCAGAATCCCAAGAGAGGTTGTGGGCTCTTCTTCCTTGGAGGTCTTTAAGCAGAGGTGGGCTAGGCCATCTGTCATGTATGAGCTAGTTCAGATTCCTGCATTGCTGGGGACTGAATTAGATGAGCCTTGAGGTCCCTCCCAACTCTACAGTTCTATGGTTCTATGAAATAAAATAAATAATATTGACACTGGCCAGGCACCATCACTGCCTTCCATCACTCACCCCTGCTGACACATGATTTAGTTGCCTCTGTCCTTCAATTTGCTTTAGATGTTTTTGAATGTTTTTGACAGTTTTTTAAGATGTTCTAAATTTGTTTTTATTAACTATATTTGTTTTTCTTGTTGTTGCAGAAATGCTTGCCTTCCTGGACTCCTTCCGAAAGAAGGACAAGATACAAATGTAATAATTAAAATTAATGAATTAATGAATAATAAACAAAAAAAATTAGACTAAACAGTTGTAAGAACTGAAACACAGCCATCTTCAAAATTTGCACAAATCCAAATTTGCAGTACGGTTTTCCAACTAACAATGTTTACAAAATTGCATTATATTCGACGAAATTACTTGCATAAATGTGTACTTCAGTTAAAACTGTGTTAAAAATCCATTTATTGGGAGTAATTCACTCAAAAATGATGAAGATTTTTTTTAAAAAAGAAAGTCACAAATTGCTGCAGAAATATGGGGAACTGAAGGATGAGAGATTGAAAATAACATGCTAAGAAGGATGAGAGATTGAAAATAACATGGCACCATCAAGTTAGTTGAAAAGAATATGAGAATGAGTGAATTTTAAGAGAAAAATAAATTTTGAATAAATATCATGTTAAAATTAGGTATTAAAGATTTAGATAAAAATATTCAAAGTTAGGGACAAAATATTGGAAATTTATAGAATAAGAATGGAAATAAGGTGATAAGTTGCTGATTAAAGTTGTATAAATTTGGAACGCAGGAGCGAGAGATGTGAGGAAGTCCAAAAAGTGAAGAAAATATGGCTATTATAATATGTTAATTTTATATCCGTTTCTTTTTTTGTTTTGTTTTGTTCTCTGTTTATTCTGTTTTCTTCTTTACTGTATTAATAAAATCTTTAATAAATTTTTAAAAAAAGAAAGAAATATGGGGAACTGAATATAAGATTGAAAAAAAATAGAATTTGTGAGAAATGAAATTGACAGATCCTTCCATCCCCAGTCTAGATTCCACTTCATCAGATGCATGAAGTGTTAGCTTCAGCTTGCATTTGGGCATGTATTTATAAGCATACATGGAGAGGGAGTACATAAATCCAGTTATCTTTCAGAAAAAATGATCCATCCCGGAACATAGAAGATCACTGTTCTAGGGCATCCTCCTAATTGCACAGAAACAAAAAACACATCCCTTTTACATACATACAGTGCTTTTTTCTTTTTAAAAAAAGTTTAGGAGTACTGTACTCTCATTTTCCTACTCATATTGAAATACTGCCCCTCAATGAGGCCAAATTTAGATTCACAAAATGTTTAGGGGTATGCATACCCCTGCGTCTCCCCAGAAAAAAAGCACTGCATACATATTATGTTAGTAAATGTCAAAAGATACCCTGCATGCTTAAGTGGGAGCAGGTGCCTTCTCAACAGTAGCACCACAACTGTAAAATTTCCTTAAAATACCAAAGGAGGGCCCTGCGAGATCAGACAGAAGTCCTATTAAGATAACTCAGACTTTCATTATTTTGTAGGAGCGATTCAAGCACATACCTAAACCTTAGGCCCCATCTGCACTATAAGATGTAAAATAGCATCATACCACTTTAAACCATCATGGGGGCTGTAGTTTGTTAGGGGTACTGAGAGTTATTTGGAGACCTCTCTTCCCCTCACAGAGTTACAATTCCCAGAGTCTGGCATCTTCCTTGCTTCTCAAATCTATCCCTTTAGAACTTAACAAGAGTTACTTACAATCACAAGAGCTGAAAACCAATGGTTAACGGCCCAGTTCCCCATCAGAGAGTCTGCGATGTCTCTTATCTGGCACGCCTGTGACCCTGGCAGGGCTTCCTTTTTTGGAACTGTTCTCAGGAGTCCTTCTACCTGTAGAGTCTCCTTCTGGGAAATAGAAAATTTGCTTCTTTTCACCTGCTTCATTGATTTTATGAACTGGGCAGGGATGTGATGTCTTAAGCCAAGCCCATAAGTATTGTTGGGTTTTCCCCTGCTCAGCTTTTTAAAAGGAAATGGTTGCGTTTTCTCTCTCTCTCTCTCTCTCTCTCTCTCTCTCTCTCTCTCTCTCTCTCTCAGCTACAAAAATTATTTCTCACCCACTTCAGTTCTGGTAAGTTATTGTTCAGAATAATCGAGATGAGTTGATTATAGATTCATTATAGATAAACACTTTCTATGAAATAATTTGAGTACTTCTAAGTGTTTCTTTCATGTAAACATTATAGTGTGCTTTCTAACCACAGCAAAGGTAAATGTAAAGGACCCCCTAGATGGTTAAGTCCTGTCAGAGGTGACTATGGGGTGCGGCACATATCTAGCTTTTCAGGCCCAACCACAATAACTTCTCAAAGCAACTTAGAAACATAAATCCTTCTAATAAAGGGCTCCTCCAGACTTGTGATATCACATCCACACCTGACATTTAAAGCACTCTCATGCCACTTTAACTGTCATGGCTTTCCCCAAATAATCCCGGGAACTGTAGTTTGCTAATGGGTCTTCTAACAATTCCATTTAAAGTGGTATAAGAGTGTTTTAAATGTATGGTGTGGGTGTGACACTGTTTATTCACATTCATCCTGATTTGTTTGGTAGTCAACAGCCTTTATTGAGCATTCATTCTGATTTGGTTATGGCAATGAACATTCATCCTGATCTTGGTTGTGGGGTGTTTAAACATCTTCCTTTTCATTGTTTGTTGTTCCCACACCTTTTAATGCATTTGCTCATCATTTTTCTAATAGCAAAAACTATGGGGTGAAGGTGGTTCATAATGGATTTGTTGTGTTAGAGCAGGAGCACTTTAATCCACATCAAATGCACAAACTTGAAGTTCCAGTATGTCCTTGAGTCCCTTCTACAAAATAATGTCAGCCTGGACCTTGTGTTATCATGACCCTGTGTTATTATGGGCAGGATGCTGGCATAGCAACAGCAGGGATCATTCAGTTTGTAATGCAACATAGGGGTGGGGAAGCTGTTTGGTTCCACAAACCATATCATTATCAGGATCCACTTCACAGGCCAAATTTGACATGGTTGTTGGTACCCAGCTGCCCAACATCTGGTATCCTCTCTGGGGATTTACACAGTGCCCTTTGGAGCATCCTCCTTTAAATGGGGTAGGGAGGTTATTTCAAACAGAGAACTCAGATAGATTGGTAAAGAAAAGGCGTATTACAGTGGTACCTAGGGTTAAGAACTTAATTCGTTCTGGAGGTCCGTTCTTAACCTGAAACTGTTCTTAACCTGAAGTACCACTTTAGCTAATAGGGCCTCCCACTGCCGCCACGCGATTTTTCTCATCCTGAAGCAAAATTCTTAACCCAAGGTACTTTTTCTGGGTTAGCGGAGTCTGTAACCTGAAGCGTCTGTAACCCGAGGTACCACTGTATATGTGTTGTATATGTGATATAACACTGTGACACCAGATGCCAATGTGCAGTCCCTTCTTTACCAACCAGATTTCCCTGTATGAGTTTACAACGCGCTTATCTGAATCGCTTCTTTGACGTGTCTAGATCGAGCCAGAGCTTTGCAGTCAAGCTATTTAAGGCACCCTGTGACAGAGCTATAATGTTGTTACGAGTTGCAGGGGATGTGGGGATAGGCTGTATGCTTGAGCCTCCTTCTAATTCCTGGATCAAGCAGGCATTAGTTCAGTTGGTAGAGCATGAGACTCTTAATTTCAGGGTCATGAGTTTGAGCCCCACGCTGGGCAAAAAGATTCCTGCATTGCAGGGGCTGGGACTAAATTACCCTTGTGGTCCCTTCCAACTTTACAATTCTTTGATCCTATGAATTCCTATACTTAGAGGGCCATCACCTGACCAGGAAGTTAGCCTGACTTTACTAGGAATTCATGTTAATGCTTCGAACCCCTAGATTGGATAAACGTCTGGAACCACTTGGAAATTGGGATGGCATGCACCAAAATACAGAATGGCTTAACAATCAATCCCTCTTACAAGGGAACTGTGGGATCTGTAATTCTGTTGGGGGAGGGGGTCCCCTAACAAGTCTCAGTACCAGTGCTATTTTTCTAGAAAAAGAGTTGCTGGAACTCACCATGAACTCCTCCCTTGTTCTCTTATAATGACAATGGCGCCCACCTGAGAGGGGCCAGAACTGAGTTCCAGTGAGTTCTGGCTGGGGAAAAAAGCCCTGCTCAGTACCCTTAAGAATTATTTGGAGGAATGACTGTTTAAAGCGGTACAATGGTGCTTTAAATGTATAGTGCAGTTAAGTCATTAGTCTGGAGCAGATGTGAGTTTCACATCATATTGTTGATGTCTGTCTACATCTCTTTGCGTGTCCCACATCAGAAGCATGAATAGCTGCCGTCCTGTATTTCTGAGTGTCCTAATATCTCTTAAATATTTCTTAGTCGGTAAGAGTGTAGAACCTGAACCCTGGACTTAGCTGCCAAAACAACTGCTACTTCTCAGCTTTCAGAGGTGCCTTCCACAATACATTTGCACTCCAAAACATTGAGGTTAGAATAATTTACTGTGTAATTTGGGTGCATATAGATTTCTTGTAGTGATAAAAAATTCAGGCATGATTTATTTTAATTTTACAATGTTTGTCTGCCCTTTTAATGAGTGAAGACCAGCCTTTTAACGTGACAAGTTTAATGTAGCAGGTAAAGTAGGAATACTGCGTTTCTCGAATGTTCTTTGGGAATGACTTGTTTTTTAAAAATAGAACAAGGATATGAACATTTTATTGCTACACCCAGCAATGGCATGGTCACTGCTGCCTATAAATATTGCCTATAAAGACCCAATTAAAAGCAAAATAAAACTTGAGCTATAGAAGGGTAAGTATAGACCGAGGTCGGCAAAGTATTTGGGGCTTGGGCCGGTTCACGGTCCCGCAGACACTGCGGTGGGCCGGAGTGCACACACGCATGCGCAAACGCTATTTCCAGTGCTCCTTCCGGCGCAGAGGAGGCATGTGCAGGTTTCCATTGGCAGCAGGAGCTTCCTGCAGCCAATGGGAAGCTGGTCAGCGTCGTGGAAGGCAGTCCCCGCTGTGCTCTGTGCTGATTTAGTGCGGTGCACAGGAGCCGACCGAGCGGGCGGCAGGGGTCCATGGGCCGGTTAAACGACCCCCATGGGCCTTAGGTTGCTGACCCCTGGTATAGACTATATCAATCACCTTCACAGCGGAGCCACTTCTTGCTTTCAGAGAAGGGTCTGTTTGAACTGGAGAATTATGATGGAAGTGGGAAGAACTGTAGTCAGGGATTTTGAGCTGAGTAGTAGTTTTCAGTCTCCCTTCCCCTACTGGGGAAAGCAAAAGGATGCTGATCAGCATACATACATACATACATATCTATCTATCTATCTATCATCTATCTATCATCTATCTATCTATCTATCTATCTATCTATCTATCTATCTATCTATCATCTATCTATCTATCTATCTATCTATCTATCTATCTATCTATATATCATCATCATCATCTATCTATCTATCATCTATCTAATCTCTCTAAAATATAGGTACTAGGGGTGGAGGGCAGATTTCTTTGGTTCTGCAAACCAACCTAATTTATACATCCTGGACTAATAAGCAAAATGCAACACAGTTATCCTTTGGAACTCAATACTTCTAATTTTGTGATACAGTTTTGTAACCCCCCAAAAAATGTAAGAACGTCAAAAGAACCTGCTAGGTCAGGCACATGGCCTATGTAGTTCAGCCTCCAGTTCCCCAGTGGCCACCAAGATGCCCATGGGAAGCCCACAAACAGAACCTGAGTACAACAGTGCTCTCCCCACCTGTGATTCCCATAAATTGGAATCCGGAACCATTACTGCCTACAGTCATGGAGGCAGAGCATAGTCATCATGGCTAATAGCCATTGATAACCTTCTGCTCTGTGAATTTATCTAATGCAGTCGTACCTTGGTTTTCGAACAGCTTAGTTCTTGAATGTTTTGGCTCCCAAATGCTGCAAATGCAGAAGTGAATGTTCCGGTTTGCGACTCTATTTTTGAAAGTCAAACATCCGACAGGGCTTCCACGGCTTACGATTGGCTGCAGGAGCTTCCTGCATCAGAAGCCACACTTTGGTTTCTGAACATTTTGGAAGTTGAACAGACTTCCGGAATGGATTCCGTTCGTCTTCCAAGTTACAACTGTACTCTTTCTTTATACTCTTCCTATTTTCTATAACCTCTAGGTTGGATTACTGCAATATATTATATGTGGGGCTGCCTCTGAGAACATTTCAGAAGCTTCAGCAGGTGCAGAATTCAGCAACCCGGATGCTCACTGAGGCAAGATGATTTGAGCATATTACACCAATCTGGGCTTGACTGGGAAAACCTGGCTTATATTTGATTATGATGAGTTACTTCTGAGGCACGCATAGGAACACACCACAATTTTAAGGTTTAAAAGGTTTGCCGCTACCAGGAAGTTCAGAGATAAATCTCTGTGATCAATCTATTCAAATTAGTGCATGAATACTAGCTTCAGGTTTTAATGAGAGCAGAGGGGAATTCAGAATTTTTATGTGTGTGTTTTCAAGGGTCAAAAGTGTCATTAACTAACAAGGGGGAGAGAAAGCGAGAGAGAGAAGGAAGGGAATTTACTACTAATTCTCCTTGGAGTACTGGATCCAGATGGTACGCTAGATTAGACGCGCTTGTTAGAGCTCTCCTCAATTGTATGTTGGGGGCTCCTACTCCTTTTAACTTCTTAAACTTTTTAATTTTGTAACTTTTAAACCCTCTTCTTATCGAAAGTAGGGTATGTTTTATGTGTTTGGTAACCTGGGGTCTTATATCAGAGAACTTGTGAAGTTGGCACCATAAATTAGATCTAACAAAGTCGAACAGCTTAACAGCTACCGCCCAGCCTATTCCAAGGACTCATAACTCTAAACAATTTTAATTAATCTTCTGAACTTTTTTTCGAACTGACTCTGACACAGGCTTTGACTCGGCGTTTTAAATGAACTAAGGGAGGTGGAGAAAGGTTATTGCTACCGAAGACTCTATGTTACAAGAGTGTTCCATTTGGGCTTGCCTCTACCTTCTTAGCTTGTAAATCCAACTGTGCTGTATGCCTTGCTTCTATATTCCCAGTTGTGAATTCAACTGTCCTGCATGCCAGCAGTACAGTGGTACCTCGGGTTAAGAACTTAATTCGTTCTGGAGGTCTGTTCTTAACCTGAAACTGTTCTTAACCTGAAGCACCACTTTAGCTAATGGGGCCTCCCGCTGCCACTGCACCGCCACTGCACGATTTCTGTTCTCATCCTGAAGCAAAGTTCTTAACCCGAGGTACTATTTCTGGGTTAGCGGAGTCTGTAACCTGAAGCGTATGTAACCCTGAAGCGTATGTAACCCAAGGTACCACTGTACTCCTAACTGAAACAGACTGATTAAATGGTCGGCATGGAGCCTGGGTCAAGATATATTACTCAACTGAAAGCAGTGGCGTAGCGTGGGTTGTCAGCACCCGGGGCAAGGCAAGTAATTTGCGCCCCCTAACCCGTGGATTTGCACCCCCTAACCCTAACCCCCAGATGTTGCGCCCGGTGCGGCCGGGCCCCCCTGCACCCCCTACGCTACGCCACTGACTGAAAGGCACCTAGGGAAGCCGGGGGGGGTGTCCCACCCTCAAGATGCCAGAGACTCTTAAGCCACAGGGCTGGCAGCTGGCTGTAGCAGAGGAGGTAAACAACAGAACTTATGTGAGGCCAAGGCTCTCAGGGGCCTTTGTGGTGAGGGCCTTCCACCTGGGGATGAGTCGACATCCGTTCTTCAGGTGGCAGCTGGAGCTTAGGATGAGGCCAATTCTGAACCTCTCAGGTCTCAAGACACCCAAGATTGAACCTACCCAGGTGGCAGCTGGAGGACGGTCAGTCCTGGAGGTAGCAACACTGGTGGCTCCCACCCTGGCATGGAGAAGGATGATGTAATGGAGGCTCCCCCCCCCCCGGATGTATCATCCCATGGCCCTGAGAATACCAGCTGTGGGGGAAACCTGAGGACTCCTGATGCTAAGAGGAACACTTTATCTGCCACTACAAGTGCTAGCGCAACAGCAAGGGGAGGGCCCCCTGAGACCATCGGGCACAGCATCGACATCGAACAGGGCATTTACTGAGCCTGCCCCTCCTTGTTTTGCCCATCCCCCGATGTTGCCTGGTTGTCCAGGTTGGCAGATCATTTGAGTAGACTCAAGCTGGCGCGTGATGTTACAAGAACTTCATCTGCTACAAGAACCCTTTTTCTCTTTTCTTTCTCCCCCCCCCCCCGCCCCTTCCTTTGCCATCTGTTTTAGTTCTTTATAGTCCATTGTTTCATGATTATATTTAAGTTTTGCTTGTTTACTGTTAGATGCTTGATTGTTGTTCTCCTACTATTTAGGTGGTTTTTCTTCCCTGAATGTATGTTATATGGTAGTTCTGTTTAGCTGTGGAATGTTTTGTGGTTTATTTTCCAATTTAATTAATTAATTACTACCCGGTTTCGAATTTTCCATTCCTGGGTAAGGTGATTGAGAGAGCTTGGTGGGTTTCTGGATGAAACATTGGCTCTGGATCCATTCCAGTCCGGCTTCCGCGCTGGTCATGGGACCAAGACGGCTCTGGTCGCCCTAACAGATGATCTCCATAGGCAGCTGGATCGTGGCGGGTTGGGGCTGCTGATTCTTTTAGACCTGTCAGCAGCCTTTGACATGGTCAGTCATGAACTCCTGGACCACTGCCTCACCAATGTGGGGATCCAAGGCACAGTCCTTCAATGGCTGCGCTCGTTTCTCTCTGGTCGGGGACAGAGGGTGGCGCTTGGGGAAAAACTGTCATTGTGCCACTCCTTGGTGTGTGGAGTGCCACAGGGTGCGATACTCTCTCCGATGCTTTTCAACATCTTTATGCGCCCCCTCGCCCAGCTTGTCCGGAGTTTTGGGTTGGGCTGCCATCAGTTTTGGGTTGGGCTGCCATCAGCTGATGACACCTAGCTCTATCTGTTGATGGATGACCATCCTGACTCGGCCCCAGACACACTGATCAGATGTTTGGAAGCTGTGGCTGGATGGTTACATGGGAGCCGGCTGAAGTTAAATCCTTCAAAGACAGAGGTCCTTTGGCTGGGTCAGGATGATATGGGATGGGGGGCAATTCCCATCTCTTGCGGGGGCACAATTAGTGCCAGCACCATCCGTTAAGAGTTTGGGTGTAATCTTCGAAACCTCCCTTTCCATGGAGGTGCAGATTGCAGCTATAACAAAGGCGGCATTTTTTCATCTCTACCAAGCTAAGCAGTTGGCTCCTTACCTCTCTTGCCCTGACCTAGCCACTGTGATCCACACAACTGTCACCTCCAGACTGGATTATTATAACTCACTCTACATGGGGCTGCCCTTGAGACTGACCCAGAAACTCCAGCAGGTGCAGAATGCCGCGGCAAGACTCCTTACAGGGTCCTTGCTGCACTGGCTCCCGGTGGAGTACAGGATCAGGTTTAAGGTACTGGTTTTAACTTTTAAAGCCTTGTATGGCCTGGGACCCTCGTACCTACGGGACTGCCTCTCCTGGTATAGCCCACGGAGGACCTTATGGTCTTCAAACAAAAACATCTTGGAGGTCCCGGGCCACAGGGAAGTTAGGCTGGCCTCAACCAGAGCCAGGGCTTTTTCGGCTGTGGCTCCAATCTGGTGGAATGCTCTGTCACAATAGACTAGGGCCCTGCGGGACTTGACATCTTTCCGCAGGGCCTGCAAGACAGAGCTGTTCCACCAGGCCTTTGGCCAGGGCACAGCCTGACCCCCTCCTTTGGTAATCCTCACAGAACTCTAGCCCAATGGTTGCCATTAATTTGATTTGAACTGATTTTATAATGAAATGATTTTAGAATGCTGTATTACTTTACTGTTGTTAGCCACTATGAGCCAGGGTTCAGTTGGGGAGGATGGGATATAAATAAATAAATTATTATTATTATTATTATTATTATTATTATTATTATTATTATTAGATTCTTTTCTCCCTGGCCCCAAAGGGACCTGGACAGGTTTACTTGGACTTCCAACAAAGGTCCTCTTGCATCTATTGGTTAAGTCTCAGGAAGCAAAGAATAGGAATAAATGGACAGTTATCCAAATGGAGAGATGTAAAAAGTGAAGTCCCTCAAGGTTCAGTATTGGGGCCTGTACATTCTAACTTTTCATACATGATCTAGAGTTAGGAGTGAGGAATGAGGTGGCCAAGTTTGCTGATGATACTAAATTGTCCAGGTCATTAAAACAAAAATACTGTGAAGCGCTCCAAAAGGACCTCTCCCAACCTAAGTGAACAGGCAGAAAATGGCAAATGTGATTAAATGTCAACAAGTGTAAGGTGATACGTGTTATCACATTATAATGAGACCTTGGAGTCATAGTAGATAGCTTGATGAAGATTTTGATGCAGTGTGCAGCAGCTGTGAAGCAGGCAATTTTCATGCTAGGAAAGGAATTTAAAATAAAACTTTTGCTAGCATAATGCTATTATGGTCACTTCACCTCAAAATGGGTGTTGTATGGCTAGAAAATGATACAACTAGAATTAGACACAATTGTTGAGTGACAAAATGTAATGTTGTTGTTGTTTAGTCGTTTAGTTGTGTCCGACTCTTTGTGATCTCATGGACCAGAGCACGCCAGGCACTCCTGTCTTCCACTGCCTCCCACAGTTTGGTCAAACTCATGCTGGTAGCTTCGAGAACAGTATCCATCCTGTCCTCTGTCGTCCCCTTCTCCTTGTGCCCTCCATCTTTCCGAACCTCAGGGTCTTTTCCAGAGAATCTTCTCTTCTCATGAGGTGGCCAAAGTATTGGATTCTCAGCTTCAGGATCTGTCCTTCCAGTGAGCACTCAGGGCTGATTTCCTTAAGAATGGAGAGGTTTGATCTTCTTGCAGTCCATGGGACTCTCAAGAGTCTCCTCCAGCACCAAAATGTAATATTTAAGCTCAAAAAAATATTAATGGGGGGGGGGAGGATGAATGTTCATTGTTGTATAACCTCCCCACAAACAATGCAGAAAGAAACATAATCTGCAGGTGCCTCCCTCCCCGATAGTGAATACTACTAATACTCTCTGGCATGATTTCTGTTCCTGACCTCCAGCAAACATAGAAGTGCAGTAATTTCTACTCCCATTTCTATTGCTGATGGAATTCTCCAACATCTCAGACAGCGAACTTGCAAGTACTTCTAAGCAAAGTCTTACATTGCTGTTTTGTTTTCTGTGGTTTGATTTGTTTGCAAGTTTCATGGGTTTTCTTGCCCGGAAGAACCTTGGGCAAGATAGTGCTTGTACGCACTCTACAGCTAGTAGAACTGAAAGTAGCTTCTAACTTATCAAAAACAAAAACAAAAAAAACCCAACTCAGAATTTTTCCTCTGCCACTTTTGTGAAATAGTCTCCAGATCATTTTCTTAAGTAGGATATCTGCCAAGTATTTGACATCCTACAACATTTTGTTTCAGTAGTTGACCTTTCACAATATTTAATACCTGTCGTGTAATGATTCAACAATATTTTATGGTTGGCATGCAATATTTAGTGTCTGATTGCATACTATTGTTAACATGAAATAATATTTGGCACTCGATAGCATTTGACAGACAACATACATTTAGGATTTGACAGCTTTTGAGATTCCATATTTGATATCCGCTGAGACACAATGTGAATAAAGCACTTGAATATTGAGGTAAAATTTCAAATTCAAAATGCATATTTCAAATGCTGGGAGTTCAATATTTCACATTCCAAACGGGAATAGCAAAACTTGAAATTCTGGACAATTTCAAACTTTCTTTTCAGCTCTACATTTTTGCTCTAGGTCACAGTGGGGAAAGTGGGGCAGCACCCAAAACCAAAAGAAGTTGAAGAAGGGCTAAGTTTGTAAAACGGTGCTTTAAAAAAAAATCAAGCTATCAAATAATATAATTCTATATAATAGCAAAAAGCCCAATACACATGAGAGCAGAATGTTAACAGAGGAAACTGCCTTCTACTGAGTCAGAGAATTGGTCCATCTAGGTCAGTAGTGTCTGCACGGACTGGCAGCAGCTTTCCAGGATGTCAGACATACAGTAGAATCTTTTCAGACCTACCTGAGGATGCAGGGAATGAACCTTGTAACTTCTATGTGCAAATCAGATACTCTACCATTGAACTATGGCCTTTCTGCAACCTTTAATACAAACACATTGGGCATTTCAGTAATGATATAACTATATTGTTTTAAAAAGTTCCGTTATTCTTATTTTGAGCACCGCTCTGAGTCCTTGCATCTTTCTCTGCTTCTAGCCTAAACCAAATCACAGCTGCCATCTAGTGGTTGATTTCTGCATCTTCTCAGTTTTAGACTGAAGACGCTTACTAAACCCATGTCGACCCGAGATTCCATAAAATACCATTCTGGAAAACATGTGGGCCCCAGTTCTATTATGCTAGCCTTACTGCATTACAGGATCAAGGACCAATCTTTTGAGAAGAGAGGACTTCTTCATCTGTTTCATTTCAAATCCAGAGAAAACTGAAAACACTAACTTAACGTTCCAAAACTACCTTGGCTGCTGCTGCTCTCTGTTTTAGGCACCTGATAAGCATAAGGCTGATAAGCATAAGCATAAAACATGAGCAATATATTATTGTACTTATTAAATCAGGGGTGTTATATTTATTTATCTTAATGACGCAGGGATAGGGAACAGAGCGGCCTTCAAACTTTGTCAGACTCCCAACTGTCATCAGCCCCAGACAGCATGGCCAACGGCCAAGAAGATTTGAGAGTTGTAGTCCAGGATCATCCTGAAGGCTGCAGGTTCTGCTCCCTTAGACCAGTAATAATAATAATGATGATGATGATGATGATGATGATGATGATGATCTCTCCCAGCAGCTTCATATAGATATTAAAAAGCACGGGGGAGAGAATGGAACCCTGAGGCACCCCACAAGTGAGAGCCCAGGGGTCTGAACACTCATCCCCCACCACCACTTTCTGGACACGGCCCAGGAGAAAGGAGCGGAACCACTGTATAACAGTACCCCCAGCTTCCAGCCTCTCAAGACGGTCCAGAAGGATGTTATGGTCGATGGTGTCAAAGGCTGCTAAGAGATGGTGTCAAAGGCTGCTAAGAGATCCAGCAGAACAAGGAAACAGCTCTCACCTTTATCCCTAGCCCACCGGAGATCATCGGCCAGTGCGACCAAGGCAGTTTCAGTCGCATGGTGAGGCCTGAATCCCGCCTGGAAGGGATCCAAATGGTCCGCATCCTCCAGCCGTCCTTGGAGTTGTTCAGCAACCACCCATTCAATCATCTTGCCCAAGAATGGTAGATTTGAGACTGGGCGATAGTTGGCTATATTGGGCGATAGTTGGCTATATTCAGTGGCGTAGCGTGGGTTGTCAGCACCCGGGGCAAGGCAAGTAATTTGCGCCCCCTAACACATGGATTTGCGCCCCCTAACCCGTGGATTTGCACCCCCTAACCCGTGGATTTGCCCTAACCCCAGATGTTGCGCCCGGTGCGGCCGGCCCCCCCTGCACCCCCCACGCTGCGCCACTGGCTATATTGGTCAGGTCTAAAGATGTTTTTTTAAGAAGCTGTTTTTCAGTAGGTCTGGGAAGGCTCCCTCACAGAGGGAAGCATTCACCACCCCGCAGAGGCCATGCTCAGCCCTTCCGGGCTTGCTTTTATTAGCCAGGATGGGCAAGGATCAAGGAGACAAGTGGTTGGTTTCACGCGTCCAAGCAGCCTGTCCACATCCTCAGAGGTAACAGATTGGAATTGATTCCATGTAACATAACTAGACAGAACTCTAGCACTCTCCCGCCCTGGCCCTGCTCCCACGGTGGAGTCTACCTCCTTCTGAATCTGAGCGACTTTATCTGCAAAAAACTTCGCAAAAGCATTGCAGGAGATCTTGGGGTCCCTACCAGGCCCCGGTGGTGCAGGTGGTTCCAATAGATTGCGAACCACCTGAAAAAAGTCTCCTGCTGCTGTTTTCTGCAGATGCAATGGAAGTGGCGAAGAAGGCCCTCTTTGCCATTGCCATTGCCACTTGGTAGGCTCGACGTTGAGCTCTAGCCTGTGTCCGGTCTGATTCAGAATGAGTTTTCCGCCACTGGCGCTCTAGCCGTCTCAGTGATTGTTTCATCGCCCTCAGCTCCAGGGAAAACCATGGGGCTGTCTGGGCTCCATGCAATCGGAGAGGGCGCTTCAGAGCCAGTCAGTCAATAGCCCTGGTTAACTCCGTATTCCAGCAGGCCACCAGGGACTCAGCTGAAAGGCCATCAACTTGGGATAAAGCATCCCCTACTGCTCGCTGGAAGCCAATTGGGTCCATTAAGTAGCGGGGGTGGACCATCTGAATCGGTCCCACCTCCCTGCAGAGGGGAAGGGTCACGGAGAAGTCCAGTTGCACCAGGAAGTGATCTGACCATGCCACATCTTTTGTTTCACTTTTAGTTAGTGTCAGATCATCAACATCCGTAGAGGTAAACACCAAGTCTAAGGCATGTCCGCGGCTATGAGTTGGGCCAAACTTATTCAGGGACAGCCCCATGGAGGCCATGCTTTCCACGAAGTCCTGAGCGGCCCCTTGTGGGCATGGATGTTAAAATCCCCCAGGACAACCAAACTAGGTGTCTCCAGGAGCATATCCACCACAACCCGAAGCAGCTCGGGCAGGGAATCCTTGGTGCAGCGGGGAGGTCGGTACACCAATAGGAATCCTGTACTGCCCCTATTGCCCAACTTCCAGAACATGCACTCAGAAAACTAGGTCTTCCCAATAGGACACCTGGTGCAGACTAATGACTTCCTAAAAATCACTGCAACCCCCCCTCCCCGCCCACATGACCTGGGTTGCTGTGCGTAAGAGAAACCTGGTGGGCAAGCAGCGGCAAGGACAGGCCCATCTGCTTCATCCAACCAGGTCTCTGTCACACATTCCAGGTCAAATCCTCCACCCACAATCAGGTCATGGATGGCAGTGGTTTTATTCATCATTGACCTGGCATTGCACAGCAACACTTTCAGGTCATGTGGGTTTCACTTGCTGATTCCAGTATCCTTCCGGTCAGGACCAGACCTGGAGGCAGGGATAGTCCTCAAACAACGACTAAACCTGCCTCCTCGGTAATGACATGGTCTGGTCTTAGCATAACTCCTCCTCCTGCCCGTGATCACTGAGATCGGGCGTCCCAATACCTCCCCCCCGTGGAACCTGCCCCAGCCATTCTGTTGGCTGAGGCCCACTCCCACGCAGCCCTGACCCCTCCCCTTAAAAGGCAAAATACAAACTATATAGTAACTTAACAGAATTAAAGACAAATAAAAACAAAACAAGAAACAATTATGTTAAATTACATTGCTCCCCACCCTGACTAAATACTTATCACACCCCAAGCAGAAATAAAATAAAATAATAAAATAATATATTATAAAAAACAACAACCACCATTTAAGGTGCAGCAAATTAAAAGCACTTAAAACATTTAAAACCATTTTTGTCACTTGCTGCAGGTAGCTGCTCAGGCCTCTAAACTGTAGTGGTGAGTGCAGGCCCCACCCCCTAGGCCCGATGGCGTTGGCAGGAGAGGGTTAGGGTTAGATCAATACAGTGGTACCTCAGGTTAAGAACTTAATTCGTTCTGGAGGTCCGTTCTTAACCTGAAACTGTTCTTAACCTGAAGCACCACTTTAGCTAATGGGGCCTCCTGCTGCCACTGCACCGCCACTGCACGATTTCTGTTCTCATCCTGAAGCAAAGTTCTTAACCCGAGGTACTATTTCTGGGTTAGCGGAGTCTGTAACCTGAAGCGTCTGTGACCCGAGGTACCACTGTAATCTACTCTAGCCTTTTCCTTGACTTTCTATGTACGTGTACATCTCCAACATGTTATCTTCCTCTTCCAGTCTGAAAAAGCTGTATTTTACAACTCTGCTATCTGGAGGAAAGGGCTAGGGGCTGCTAGGCCCATGTTCTGCATGCAGAATGCCATTGGTTCAATCCTTGGGATCTCTAGGGACAGTTGGTAAAGTTTTCTGCCTGAAACCCTGGTGAGCCACTGCCAATCATTGTAGACCAGGGATGGGGAACCTGTGGCGCTCTGGATGTTGCTAGATTCAAACACCCATCAGCCCCAGACAGCATGACCAATGGGCAGGAATGATTGGAGTTGTAATCCAAGTAATACATAGAGGACCAGAGGTTCCCCACCCATGACATCCCCATGATGTCCCCACCCCCATCCCTGGGCCCTGGGCCCGATCTTGACTGGGAAGGGTGGGGTATAAATAAAATGTATTATTATTATAATAAATAAAATTTATTATGATGATGATGAAAAGTGATTGCATAGAATGCTGCATTGCTGCAACACTTGACCAACTTGTCCCCACCCCTGTCTATGTCTCCATTAGGTAAAGGTTAGGTCCAGTCGCAAACGACTGTGGGGTTGCGCACTCATCTCACTCTATAGGCCGAGGGAGCCAGCGTTTTTCCACAGACAGCTTCCGGGTCATGTGGCCAGCATGACTAAGCCACTTCTGGCGAACCAGAGCAGCGCACAGAAACACCGTTTACCTTCCTGCTGGAGCGGTACCTATTTATCTACTTGCACTTCGTGCTTTCAAACTGCTAGGTGGGCACGAGCAGGGACTGAACAACGGGAGCTCACCCCATCAAGGGGATTTGAACTGCCAACCTTCCGATAGGCAAGCCCTAGGCTCTGTGGTTTAGACCAGTGTTTCCCAACCGGTGTTCCGCGGCACACTAGTGTGCCGCGAGACGTTGCCTGGTGTGCCGTGGGAGTCACTAAGGCTTGTGTGGGCAGACACGTCTCTGGCCGCGGGCGTGTTTTGTGTGTGCGCTCGTGGGGACGCCGGAGCCGCCTTGCTTGTGGGTCGGGAGCTCCGTCGGAAGAGCGCACTCCTCGATGTCTCTCTCTCTCTCTCTGCCTCCGCCCCGCGGAAAGCCTCTGACTAACTTGGGTCTCCTCGCTGGCGCTGGCCACACACACTCACTCCGAAGTAGGACACGGCGCCATCTCTCCCCCCCCCCCCCCCCGTCGAACTGCAAAGGAGAGAAGAGGCTGGGCTGGGAAGCGGAGGAGCCCTCTGGCTCCGTGCGAGGAGGAGGAGGAGGAGAACGCAATCTGCACGGACGCCTAGAAAACAAAACAAAAAAATATGGGGGGGGGGACATGCTCGTTCTTAAGCTGGGCGGGGGAGTGTCTGTGGATCGCGGCGCCCACCCGCAGGAATCTCTGCGCGCGGTGCATAATTCCTTCCCGGGCGGCGGGAGCAGCAGAGCGAGCGAGAGAGAGAGAGAGAGAAGTAGGGAAGCGCCTCCACCCACCCCGCGCCCTCCTTCCCCCCCGTGCGCACGCTTGGGCTCCGATCACGGGAACGGACGGGGTGGGGGGGGTGGACGGTGGCGCTTAGCCGCCTTGGAGCCAAAGGGGGCAGCCGCCCGCCCGCCCGCCCGCCTGCCTCCCTCCGCCGTGCGTGCGTGCGAGCGAGCCGAACATGACTGCCAGCTTCCAGGGGCTGCCTTTTTGTCACTGGTGTCACTGACGCGGGAGGCGGAGAGGCGCGCCGTTTAGACGGGCAAAACGGCCAGGAAAAGGAGGTTTGCACAAGCATTACGGAAGTTGCACCCAAGGTGATTGCGGGGCGGGATGTAGTTTGAAGGACGATCTTGCTTTCGGGGGCCCAGGAATTTCCCATCTGCTTGCTGTTGGTGGGAAGGGGGGGGGCTTTTTGGAATCAGCCAGTCATTTTAAAGTGCTTCCCGACAGAGACAATATTTGGGTCGGGAGGAAGGGGGGGCTGTGGCCCAGGTTGCGCACTGAATAAAGTATTTTATAATTTTTCATATTTCTGTTTACTTACTATTTCATAATAAAGTAATTATAAAATACTTTCTTTGTGTTTATTTGATTCCTATTAAAGAGAGTTACTTTATATATAGTCAATATAGGCACAGAGTTAATTTTTTAAACATTTTCTAATGGTGGTGTGCCTCGAGATTTTTTTCATGAAACAAGTGTGCCTTTGCCCAAAAAAGGTTGGGAAACACTGGTTTAGACCACAGTGCCACCCTAAAACCTCTGGATTAGGGGTTCCCAAGCTGTGGTCTAAGGACGCATAAGCCTTCTTCAGGTAGTCAGCAACATGCCTACATTAACGATCCATTACTTAGCTTTAATTGTATCTTTGTTGCTTCTTTTATTGCTTATATTGCATTTTAATGATTTACAACTTGAATTCTGAGGAATGCAAACTGTGTAATACAATAAAATGCAATATAAGCAATAAAAGAATCAATAAAAAATAAAATAAAAAAACACACCACATTGTAATTGCTTAGGGTTGCCAGAAGTCCGGAAAGTACCAAACATGCATGGAATACTGCAGCCACAGGCAGTGTCCGAGTGGAAATTGATGGAATGTCTGGGAAAAGCTGGACATATGGCAACCCATGTTGGCAGTGTCGGTTTTTTTGCAGATTTTTTTTCATAAATAGCTCAACAACTTTGGGCAAAACTAAACAAAAAAAGCTTGACAACTACTTTTCTGTCAGATTTTCACTATTTGAAATATGGCAACCCTATAATTGCTAGAAGAGGCATAAAAATCATTAAGTGGTTTGCAAAAAACGAACAGTAGTTTTCAAGTGACTGGCGGACAGTGGGAAGTTTGGAAACCTGTGGGCTAAGGTCTCCAGTGCTGCATTTAAATAATCCTTGGTAAACAGAAAATTTGTGGGGAGATATGCGTTGTTGTTTTTAGGAAACATGCATAAAAGCAGAGCATATCACATGTGACACCTGAGCCTAGAGTTTTCTGTATTCACAGCCCTGTTGGTCTGTCAGTCTGGTGCAAAGCAATAATCAAGAACCAGAAAGTTGTGAGGTGCAAACTGAGATCAAGATTTTCCTAAGGGCTGGTTTGCACTCAGCTCTTATCTCTGGCTAGGTCTTCCATTGCTGATGTTGGTACATGCTAGATAGACTGTGAAATTCTACCCATGGGTGTAGAGATATGTTTCTGTGGAACTCTTTATCAGTTATTGAATTGGCTTCCTTGAGATATGTTCTTAATTTGTACCATGTGTTGTATGAGAAAGAGAGAAGCTTCAGTTCAAAATCATGATGGATGAGGTGTCCAGATCCTCTCTGCAACCAATTTTTTATTCTGTACTGCAATCCTTAAGGGTCAGCAACCTTTTGGGACCAGTGAACACACATTTGGAATTTTGATAAGTAGTCACAAAATAGCTATGGGGAATGGGGTGGTGGTGGAATGGCATAAATGCAAAGTGGCTGCCACTTCTGAAAGTGCACATCCATTGCCTACTGCAGTGTTTACACACAGAGAAGCATTTTGCTCCTCTATTCTGTTCAGAATGGAAGGGAAGGTGGGTGTCCAGTCCTTGCATCCACTGAAGGAGTCGTGTTCAAGGTAGGAAAGGCTGAGTCAGTGCAAGCAGGAACCAAGCAGGAAGAGCAAATGGTCTCTTGTGTGTTGTGAATTTTTTGAAGGGTTATTTACTGAGACCTTTCACAAGCGCCACAGAAAGCATTGGCAAGCACACCAGTGCCTGTGGGCACTGCGTTGGAAATCCCTGCCTTAACACATATAACTAATAAATAAAGGTACTTTATTTGTGGAAAAGAAAATTCACAGTCATTAAGAGAATTTAAATAACATATATTTGAACAAGGTAACCTGAAGGCCCACCAGGTCTTGAGCAAGAAAAGAAGTTTTTTTAAAAAAAGAAAATAAATGTTTCATGTCACCCAAACATAGCTAACTGGAAAACAGCTGCAGTCAAGATACTAAACAACAGAAATCCAGAAGTTCTGAAGTTACCTAAATTGTGTTTAAATTGAGTATAAAAAGAGGCCAAATTCCTTTAAAATGAAAAAAGCACTTAAAAATGTCTATTCTCAGCTCAACATATAAATAAACACAGAACTACAAATGGGGGAGGAGCACCAAGGGTGCTGAAGGACAACCAAGTCTTAGAGCCTCAGCTGTCACGACTGTCAGGACTATCCTTGAAAATGCGGGGCCACAATTCTATCCATCTGAAGACTGACCATGGTGCCTATGTGGATGCAGTGGTGTAAACAGATGGCTGCCGCAGCAAGACCCATTAACCACCCTTCCAAAGGATCTCCCCTTACTTAAGCTAACCGTGAGTTCAACCCAATTGAGTATCCTTCAAACATCTGACATAACATCAGTCAATGGTTATCATCTAGAAATGACAACACAGTCCTTCTCAACGTAATAACTGACCCTGCTGCATTGGTGTGCAATGCAGACTACTCCAGGCTCTGCAGGCAGATAAGGAAATTGAAATTGCCCCCCTTATTGCCCATCCCAATTTGATCTGTCAGTTCAGACAATGCTCTGGAAGGCTCAGTCCTGCCACTATGACTCCCTGCATTGTCCCTTGTTGATAAATTATACCTGCTGAGGCCAGGTATGGCGTATGCCCCTGTTGAGATGTTAGGATATAGTTTCCGTTCCACCTTCAGCAGAATGATTTATGATTTGATTTCGACTTATGTCCCATCAGACAATGCTATGCTTCACGCCAGGCTCCCAGGGAGGCTCAAGGTGCAGGGGTTCAGGTGCTTCGTCCCGCTTACAGCAGACGCACTGCAAGAAGTCAGAGACGTTGTGCGTAAAGAGGCTGCGGCAGGGGTGGAGATACTGCATGAAGAAGAGCATGAAGGCGATAGCCAAGCAGTAGGCTACAATCAGCTGCAGCACCAAAAAGGGGGCACAGAAGTACGCGTAGACGTCCGTCATGAAGAAGTACCAGACGACAAGCAGCACACTGTTCTCCAGCCCTCGGAACACATAGAAGAGAGCCAAGCATCCCCAGTTTTGTGACTTAGCAATCAATTCCCGGTCACCCAGCCTGAGCTGCACAGCTGACCAGCAGAAGATATTGATGCCAGCGTAAAGCAAAGTGATGGAGAACAGGACCGAAAGGGTGCCCACCCGGCTGAAGTTCTTCTCCACATTGTCAGGCAGCTGGGCACCACTCCACCAAAACTGCACCCAGGGCAAGAAGAAGAAGAGCAGGAAGTTGGCCCCACCAATGCCCATGGCATAGTACTTGAAAACACTCCCAAAGAGGACCAAGATGGTGATGCGGGTGGAGATCTCCAGGCTACGCCACAAGATGATGCAGATGAAGGCCAATGGGTGCAGGCGGATCTTGTAGTCGTCATACTTGATCTGGATGGCCAGGACGTTGCAGACTAAAGCTCCATAGGTGACCGACACCAAGCAGATGCACATCAGGACGGCTAAAAGAGGTAGGAAGGAAGGCCAAAGAGTGAGCACACAGAATCAGCCCAATGAGTGTTCACTGCACAATTATTGTCACACCTCGGTGTACTTCTGCCTTGCAATTAAGCCCACAAAAGTTACTAGCCCATTGTAGCTCACCTAGGAGCAACGTTAGTAGTAACTTTGTGGCTTAGGGCCCTCGTATTTACAGGACCACCTCTCCTGGTATGCCCCACAGAGGACCTTAAGGTCCATGAATAATCATAGTTTAGATGTCCCGGGCCCTAAGGAAGTCAGATTATCCTCCACCAGGGCCAGGGTCTTTTCAGTGATGGCTCTGACCTGGTGGAATGCTCTGTCCCATGAGACCAGGGCCCTGTAGGATTTAACTTCCTTCTGCAGGGCCTCTAAGACAGAGCTATTCCACCTGGCTTTCAATTTGAACTTAGCCTGATCTTTTATTCCCCTTCCTTCCTTCCCCCTCCCCTTTTTATGAAGATTACCCACTCTGGGATCCCACAGCTAATTATCCCCTGGTTTCTTCACTGGCCCTAATTTAGCCAGCTAGCCCTGGTGATCATCTAATGTTTATTGGATGGATTTTCCTAAACTGATATTTGAATTCTGAATTTATTGGTATTCACGTTTTATACTGTATTTTGTGTTAATTTTTGTTGCATCAATTAAGTGTTTTAAATTTGTTGTTAGCCACCCTGAGCCCGGTTTTCTGAACCGGGAAGGGCGGGGTATAAATAAAAAATTATTTATATTTATTATTAACTTGGTGCTAACTGGCTGCTCATTCTTCTCTGCAATGTGTTGAAACTGGAGCTGCTCAGATAGTTTACAGAGTGTCAGCTGGGGCAAGAGGCACACACTGGGAGATGGCAGAGATGAGATGGTTAGACAGAGATTGCTCAGGGCAGGTGTTCGGTCAGCTGCTGCCAAAGAGGTAAGAGCGCTAGATATTCAGGCCTGAAATAGCCTAAGTAGTAGCTCTGTTGAAATGGGGAAAGAATGTCCTGATGCAGAGGTTTTGGCTTGTTCTGCAATGGCAAGTATGTCTCTCTCATCATCTGCTGGACATAGCTGGGAAATGTGCAAGCAGCCACATTGTACAGACCAGGCATGTACAATGGCAGCCCTTTGGACCAAATCGGGCCAGCAGCCATTCACGAACTATTGGTCCAGCAAACTACCCTTCATTTAATTTGCCTTACCATTCCAAGGTCACTGGTGGCTGTTGCTGTGCTAAATATTTATACAACAACCATACAAACAAAGCCAGGGGTTCATGTAAAGGTATGGCTAAAGCGATGGCTGATCTGTATCTTTTGTGTAGCACAAGCTTTTGTTTGTTTTTTTAAAAAAAGAATCCAGCTGTTTCCTGCTGGAAACGCAACAGGTCTTCCTGCACATACAGATGAAAAACATTTGTAAATTTTGAAATCAGCTCACCTACTAGCATGGCCACTTTCCTTTTTATTTTATTTTCTTTTCAAAGGGGACTCCAGATAGGGAGAAATGTGTTCTGAATTTCCTCATTCAGAACTGGCTAGGCAGTCTCATTCAAATGGAAAGAGGCTCTGCTCAGGGCTTTGGTCACACCCAGTTCCAAATACTGCTCCCAGGAAATACCATTTGGCTTTCAAAATAGATTATGCAAATCAACAATAAGCAAACATGAATTGTGAGGCAGAAACCCCAGGGAAGGGCACAAGATACCTGCAGAGTGACAAGACTTCTGTAACACTGAGAACTTATTTACAGGAAGACCAGCAGCAGTGATGTGGGGGTGGGTAGGACTGTCTTTGGAGAAGCATCTTCCATTTCTCTGATGTGCTGTCACCCCACATGGAAACTATGCAAGCAGCATTAACTCCACAGAAGTGGCTGCTGAGTTCCTGTTCATCATTCAATACCTAAAGAAGCTAAGAGCTGGTAAACCCATTATTATTCCATCACCTTCACCCACACTGGGCACTTCCAGATTGTCACTATTTTCATATGGCATTCCATCACATGTATTGACAAGTTCAGGTTGTTCAGTTAAACATAAACAGTGGTAAGGGAAAGGTATTTTACACATGGGCAGAGGCACTGATGCTCACCCAGTGCACTTCATAGCTGAGCAGGGACCTGAAGCTGTTTATTCCGTCTGATTTAACTGCATGGTTCACATCACATAGTAATTAGGCCAGAGCTTTCCAAACTTTTCATTTTTTTCAGACATGTATCATTTCGCGACATAGTAATTCAGTTTTACTAGCGAAAAGGGTTGAACTAACCCTTTTCCACCCCCAGGAGGTGCATGGGGAGCATTCACGCAACATACCTACACACTGCAGCCGACACACTAACGTGTCTCAACAGACAAGTTTGGAAAGCTCTGAATTACGCTTACCAGGACTTTGCATATGGGCAGGCTCCCAGTGAGGAGCTCACCGCTGCTTTGCTGCTCCCTCATCCTTTTTGCTCTCACACTGTGCTATGCTAAGCCATGATTCAGTGTGTCTTTTTTTAGTGTGCTAAACTCTCTCCTCACTCACCATAAGCTAAGGCCAATAACAAACCTTGGTTAATGAGGAGAGAGATTAACCATGAGACCCAGTTCAGAAGGCATGCTATGCTAAACCTTGGCTTAGCACAGTGCAGCACAACAGAGAGAAAGGCCAGGAAGAAGCAAAGAGCCTATGAACTCTCCAGGAGCTTGCAGATTCACACAATCCCATCAAGCTACGGTATGGCTCCACATGCAGTGTGACCCAGGCCAGTGTTGTGGAAGCATTCTTGTTTGTATGCTCCAAGGCTGATCTCCAGCACCAAAAGCACAGAGCAGCACTGCTTGAATCTAAGCAATGGGAACACCTGCTGCCTCTTGACAGGTATTCATTACTGCAACCACACCCCTGGGAGTTGGGCAGAATCCTATATTAAACAGGTGCCAGAACTGAGTCACACCCAAAGAGTCACACTCTTGGTTGCAAAGAGAACAGACACTCTTGACTCATTCTTGACTATTTCTGTGGAATTTATGAGCTACGCCACTTGCAGCTGATCTAGGCCTATGTTTCAAGGTGCATTTTCATCATCAGCCAGAAGTCTGTGATAGTCTTTAGCTCACTTCTGGCACGCCCTCATTGAAAGAAACACACAGATTTGTAGAGGGATTGATATGTAGTTTGGGTTACAACTTAATGCATAAAGCAAGGATGGAGAACCTGTGGCTGTCCAGATGTGACTTGATGGCAGTTCCCATCATTCTTGACCATTGGAGATGGTGGAGGTTGGAGTCCCACAACATCTGGAGAGCCACAGGTTCTCCAACCCTAACATAAAGCATCACATATCAGGGGAAGGGTTCAACTAGTGATTTGGCAGAAACTTTTCAGTCATCCGTGGCAGCCGCAACATATGCAACAGCTAACCAGATGGATCACCATTACTGACTGCATGCATATCCTTTGCAGAAAAACCCTTTCTATAATGACAACTCACGTGAAAAGCTGTTTTGCATTTCACAACCAACACATAGTTCACAGAAAGGGCAGGTGCGTTTGTTGCATTTATATCTTAGCTGTCTGAGCGGCTGACAGACCCACATGTGGGTCTTCAGATTTAGCGATAACTATCTCACGATTGTTCCATGGCAGGTCAGAGGACTGAATGCTTTGCCAATACATCTATTTATGTGTGTGTCTGTGTAATGTAAGTTGAGCAGTTAATGGGCATAACAAGCAGGCATTGTGTACATTCACCATGCTTCATGGAAAATGTATACATAACCCTTCTGTGAAGAGGGAATTGTGCACATTTCGCAATTGTATCTACATAATACTCAACAGGTCTTGGGGAATGTGCATATCTCAGCTGAATTTTACATGCATAACCACACAGTTTAATTCCCCTTAAAAAAGACATACATATAGGCAAAATACTTTAATAACCTGAGTGTCCGGGGGCAAGAATTCCAGCCTAACCCTGTCCCTCATATGCTAGCTTTCTATGTGCAGTGAACTATTTTCATAGGAATACTATCAACCATCTGCCCTCCCACCTGAAGATGAAAGTGGTACAATCCAGAAAGAGCTTTATCAGCTGTCTGCAGGAAGAGAACATGCAGGCCATTTCAAGAGGCTTTT
This sequence comes from Podarcis erhardii, assembly GCF_964252035.2. Classification (NCBI taxonomy): domain Eukaryota; kingdom Metazoa; phylum Chordata; class Lepidosauria; order Squamata; family Lacertidae; genus Podarcis; species Podarcis erhardii. Next base: position 17,996,836 of record NC_138504.1, read on the forward strand.
GTGCAGGGGATCTTACACACAGCTTGATTTTTAGCTACAAAAATTTAAGATACAAGCACTGGAAAGAGCTGGATAATAGTGTACCGTGTGCTTCAGAGGCTTCCTGTACACAATCCCTTCTTTTCTGAAGTGCTTAAACAGGAATAACATGAAGCCACAAGCACGCCTGTCTATTAGCTGAAACTTTGGGCTTGTCTACACTTCTGCTTCTACCATGCCTAAAAAGAAGGGCTCTTGGGGGTTCTGATAACCTTGGGGGAAAGCTAAATGGCCATTTACACTTGGCAGTGGAATATGACACCAAACTATTAGCAATTATAGTTTTCTGGGCATTCCTGTTTGAGCCAGGTTCAGTCAGACTTCCCCAAGTTGTTCCAACCAACTAAGCCAGTCTGTTTCTCCTTCTCAAGTACACAAAGTAAGATCTATGTGCTAGGCTGTGGGAGACGTGGTTGACAGAGGATTTGACTGAGAAGACCTAAGTTCAAATCACTTATTGGGGGACAAAGTGAGGCAATCCCAACCTCACTACCTTGACTGCAGGGGCAAGGGAATATAAACTTAGGGAGCTTCCAGACTACAAGCTCCATCCAATGTTCTATGTCTGATAGTGTAACGCAAATTTTAATGTTAGACAAAGCCATTTCCCGTTCCTGCGGAGCTGACGTTGCAGACTGGGAGCAAGCCTGCCCCACGCACATGGGGCGGTATAGTTCCTGCACCATTGGGGAGTCCCGGCAGCGTCATTCCTTGGCCGTCCAATCCAGATGGTCCAGGAGCGTGGTGCAGGTTATTTAAACTGGCCATGGCCGAAGACTCACCCCTTTTCTTCCTGCTTGCTCAGTTCTCTTGCCCTCCCTCCCTAAGGTTAGGCTCTTTATCTCTTGACCTTGCTATGGACCTCGGTTGGTCACCTATCAAAGGGGCCTGGTAGGAATTTTTTCCACTTGGCAAATTGGCACCGGCCAATTGGTTTTTTGCCTACCTCGTAGCAAATCGTCACAACTTTGTAAGGTTTGATGGTTAGGCATTGGAGTGTTTGGTTGAAGGTGAATGGTGGTAGTGGCCATCACCTACCCCTCCTAATTCAAGGGTAATCCGTTATAGGAATCTGAGGGGCGTGGTCTCTGTCCGAAGCCCCAGAGAGGGGGCTAGGGCCATAGCACAACCCCTAACGGTGACCCTGGGGGAGTTCCTAGTTGATGTGCATCAGCAGGGCTCCCCCTTCTGGTGGTTAACCCTTCCAAGACTTCCTGCAGACGGGCAGGAGTCAGATATAGTCATGTGGTTTCCAATGCCTAAGCCAATACCACTCACATTCTGTAAGTTGTGGTCTTTTCCGCCCATTAACTCTAAATTGTTTCATGTGTCTTTATTCCAACTTCCTGGGAGGCTTTGGGACCTTGCCACGCAACAGAGGGTTCCAATGCAACAGCTGCACCAGAGGAAACCCACTGTGCATTGCAAAAGATCGCACAATCTATTCTGCAAAGAAGTTACTAGCAACCCGATTGTGTATTCTCACCCTTATACTGGCACGAAACATCTCACCTTCGGAACAAGTACAGTAGGTTGCTAGTGGCTTTAACCTAGCGCTACATTGCATCCAACCCTTCTAGTTTATTAATTGTTCGTCCTGATTTGTTGGCAGGGAAATTCTACAACCCTAGCTATTTAACAGGTAGTCATTCTGATTTGTTTGCAGGGAAGCTTAGCTGACGTTGTGTCAGTGCATTTTTCCATCTCTTCCCTTATTGCAAAAAAAAAAGGGGGGAAGCCCCACCTTTTTGGGAAGAGGGTTTGCTGTGCAAGACCTCCCAATCAATTATAGTAGCACAACCTGAACTTGCTGGTATGCAATTGGAATCTCTCCTGAAAGAAGCAACCGCCTGGGAGCAGGCCAAGAAAATATGGCTAACTCTCTTCTCCCGTCCTAAAAATGCCAAACATAGGTAAGTCTCATCTCCTGCCTTGATGCCTTCTCCTCCCTTCAGTCTGCAGTTGTCACATCTCAGCCCTCTTCATCTTTGTCCAAATGTCTGCTGCCAATATCCAGTCTGTGCACAGGGCAGGTCTCCGAGGGCAGCAGTCCAGGGCCCCAATAAGCAGAATGAGCTGGAAGGCCTCCAAGCACAACTCCATCCTTTGGAGTAGGTGGAACAATACACATTACCATCCAAAGCAGGAGTGGGAGAACCTCAGTGTGGGGCTGAATGTGGCCCTCCAAGCATCTCTAACTGGCTCTTAGAACTCTCCCCAGGCCACACCTCCTCACCAGCTCCGCTTCATGATCTTGAACTGTGACCATGCCCTCTCACTTGACTGGATGGAGGACAGTGAACAGCAGTGTAGCTAGCTGCTCGGCGCACCCGTGGGCAGGACAAGCCAGGGCAGAGCATGCTGCGCAGAACCTCCATGGAGTCTGCAAGACCCACATGTCATTTGGGGCAGCACAGAGCCTGCAGGTGCCCGAGCCACCGTGTTACTACCCAGGAAAGACATGTGGCTCGGGTGCACTGCAGGCCAGGCCCTGCCGTGGACCCCCTCAGTGATGACACCCAGGGCGGTCCATACCCTGCCTTCCTAAGCCACTGACAGTGAAGTATGGGCAAGTGTGCAGAAGGTGCTGGCTGTTATGTGGCTGCATTGTAACTCTACAAAGGTTAAACATTGGATTGATGACTCCACCTACTTTTACTACTGGCACCACGCACCAGTGGCAATATGACTTCCAGGCTGCAAAAGATTCCTCAACCCTAGTTCAAAGAGAGGTTCCCCTGAGACCATTGAGCTCAGAGTCTAAAATTACCAAGCTGCATCACTGCAAAATCTCTCATCATTCTAGCCAAAGGATGCACATCCTTAAATCCCTATGGGGACATCCTGTCCAAATCCTGACCCCTTATCCCTTACCTTCCAAGCCTTTCACAATCTTGCACTCTCTCTCTTCACTCTTGTATCACATTACAACTCTGCCTAGGACCTTCACTCCTCTAGCTCCATCGGCTTGGATATCAGACTCGCACAAATGAGTTGCCCCTTATGCCTGGAACTGCCTCTCAGAACACTCCTAGGATGCCATCTCTCCTACCTCCTCCAGTTCCCTCTTCAAAGCCCACCTTTTCCATGAATCTTTTGGCACCATCTCCTTACCTGCCTTCCCCAACCCTGCCCAATATCCTTCTGCACCCCACCCTGCAACCCGGTGCCCTCCAGACATTTGGGACTACAATTCCCATCAGCTGCTGGCTGGGGCTGATGGGAGTTGTAGTTCAAAAACATCTGGAGAGCACCAGGTTGCGGAAGATGACCCTACTGTAAGTGAGCCTAAGAATGCGTAGCTGGTTTGGTTTATCCAGGAATGGAGTCTCAGGTGACCCTGATGCTGTACATGTATTATCTTCCCCCAGTGCAGGACGTTTAGGAGTTTGGAGGCATGAATTAGATTAGGGATGCTCCTGTCAAAATTGCCATGTAGTGTCCATATGAAATTTGTTTGGCAAAATCCTTGATATTTGCAGGTGTTCATGCACTTTACAATTATAGTCCTGTAGCATGGAGATTAATGGCAAGAGAAAAGAAATTTGCAATACTTTACAGTCACCAAGAGACTTCTACTCTAAGCCTGGAAGGACAAACAGTGCCATATATTATGCAATAGTCTGGTGACCTCTTGCTACATTTGAACATACATATATAAATATTTAACAGGGTGGCAAACAGTTGTTGTTGTTTTCTGGAAACAAGTAATACATAAATGAGTGCTAAACTTCTGCGGGATTCAACTACATTTCTAGAGTGGCTTTTATGTCATGCGAAAGACCACATAAAATGCAAATATTAACAGGTCAGGAAGAATAATGTGCTGCCCTCTGATGGATGTATGGATGGGGTATTATATTGTTAACGTGAGCTGGAAGGGCAGTAGAGGTTCTCTGGGTTTATTTTTTCTTTCTCTCATTCTACTTTTTCTCTCTGTTCTTTCTTTCTTTCTTTAATACATTTGCATTTTTAAAAAATACTCTTGTAGCTGCTTTTAAATTTTAACAAACAAACAAAGTCATGATTAAGTATATATTGGCTCTTAGATTGTATGAGCCTCAGGATAGGGACTTGTGGGTTTTTTCCCCCCCTGTAAAGCACGATGCTCATTCAGAATGACGTGCAGTATATTGCTATAAATAATGAAATGGATGATAAAATTTGAGAGTGGGGAAAATATAGGATGAGTTTATTGTTCTGGTTTGATTTTTCTAGTTTTGGAACAATATTCTGAGGCAGAATCAACAAGTTTTTCCAGAACTATTATATAACTCTATGAGCTGCAGTCTGAAAATAAGCAATAAACCTCACTCGGCTTATGATGAAATCGGAGTAGCCTTGATGCTACAACATCCACAGCAATATTTCAATGGGGACCTATATCCAGCCCTGTATCGTTTTTTAAAAAACAAGTTGAAGTGGAGACAATAGCTGTACCATCCCCTGTTTATCTGTTTGCTTTGTAACACAAAACCCACCCAATAAAAACTATTTTTTTAAAAAAAAAAAAAGTTCAAAGTCGAGGCCCCATTTTAAAATTTTCATTTTGCTTCCAAGGTAGGCTAGTACTACATCCTGATTCAGCAAAATCAGGCTTGGGTGATGCAAAAAAAAGTCCTATAGGATTGCCATTATTGTTGTTATTTGGGGTTGCACAGTAGAAGCCAATGGAATCAGTTAGATCGGTGGTTGCTGACCTTTTTAGTCCTATGGGTACATACTGTACATTTGCATTCTTGTGTGAATACTTTGGGCACGCAGACCCAGTAGAATCAAACTGAGCTTCCAAAAGCACATAGAGCTAAGAGGAAAGAGCATCACTTCTCACATTCCTCCTCCAGCTCTATGTGCTTTTCCAGGTGCAGTGTAGCAGCTGGGCAAGGACCCAGGAGACCACTGTTCAAATCCTCACTCACTGGTGAGTTTGGGCCAGTCACAGTCTCTTAGCCTAACCCACTGCATAGGGCTGTTGGAAAGATAAAACTGATGGGGAGAACCAGGCATGCAACCCTGAGCTCACTATAGGCAAGGCAGGCTATAAATACAGAGAAAGGGGGAGAGAGAGAGAGGTTGAAAAATAATAAAATGGCTGGAGCAACTTCCCTGTAAGTAAAGGTTGTAATGTTTTGGGCATTGTAAATTTTGGAAAAAAGGGGGCAACATGATAGATATGTAGAAAACCATTCATAGTGTGGAGAAAAGAGGTGAGGAGAGACCTTTTTCTCTCTCTCTCATAATACTAGAATCCAGGATCATGAAATGACGCTGGAACAGTGACAGGTTCAGAGCAGACAAAAGGAAATACTTCTTCATACAATAAATAGAACTTTTACACGCCGTACATTAAAAGCAACCCCTGCCCAAATAAAGGATCCTGGGAACTGTAGTTAGTTAAGGGTGCTGGGAATTGTAGCGCTGTGAGGGGGGGAAACTACAGCTGCCAGGTTGCTTTTGTGGGAGAGCATGCTTTAAATTTATGGTGTGCATCCAGCCGTTGTTTTCACAAGAGGTACTAGCGATGGCCATCAACTTGCATGGCTTTAAAAGAGGGTTAGACAATATTGTGGTGCAAAAGGCCATCAGTGGCTACTAGTTACAATGGCTGCCTATTACCTCCAGTATGAGAGGCAACATCTGAATTGCAGCTGCTGTGGAGCAACAGTGGGAGAGGGCTCTTCCTCCCTCCCACCCCGTGTCCTGCTTTTTGCCTTCCCAGATGCTTCTGTTTGGCAGCTGTGGGAAAGAGGATGCTGGATTAGATAGGACTTTGGCCTCAACCAGTAAGGTGTTCCTTATAGACCTCTGCTGGCCAGACCATATCAATTGTTAATATCATTGATTTAATGTCCTTTTGTTCTGTCTGGGGTGGGGTTCTTAAGGTCTGCTTCAGGCCCATTGACAAAGCTTTGATTTTGTAATGCTCCAGTTCACCTTGAAAGCCTGTTTCTGTAACCATAAGGAAACCATAGATGAACTTCACCAGGGATGTGGCAAGCCCAGCAGGCACCAGCCAAAAGGCAGGTTATCACTGTGATAGAAGCCCAGAGTATACGAATAACTTCAGTGAGAGTTGTCAGCTTCACTTACCAATCGTGCTCCCATGCCTTTAGCAGCAGCCAGATGTTAACTTAAGGATCTGAAGCTTTTTCATGTTAGTTTTCCTTTTTTCTGTTACTTTAACTCATAGCTGTCAACTTACAGATTTGAAAATAAGGGACCAGCAGCCTTGAAAATAAGGGATCAGCAGCCAAAACAATGAATTTTTAGGGCACGGGTATGTTCAACTTCTGAGCCCCTCTGAGCCAAAGGCAGAAAGCCCAGCCAGCAGCCAAACGAAGCCTCAAGCGGTGGTTCCCACAGCACAGCAATCCGGCAAAGGGGATACAGCAAGGAAAACCACCGTCACCTCTCCGCTGGGAAGCGCTGAGCAAAGACGAGTCGCCAGGCAACATGGCTGATTTGATCAGCACAAGGCATGCAAGCTCCACCCCCCAGTTGTTCTTAGACTCCTTATTGGGTGAGCAATGCAGCCAAGCAACACAGTTGGAGCCTCCCTCCTCCCTGGCCGGCAGGGAGGGAGGGAGAGGAGCTGCTTCCTTTGAAACCCGGGAAATTTAAGGGACATCATCAATAAGGGACAGCAGCGGGACATGGCGCTGGGATAAGGGAGTTTCCCATCAAATAAGGGACGGTTGACAGCTATGCTTTAACTCCCTTCTAAAATAAACTTCACCTACCTGCTTACTTTCTGCAGGGTGCACGGTTATTAAAGGTGGAAGAACAGAGCCTGTAGAAAGTTGGGCAACATGGCTGCATTTTTTAACGTTCCCTTACATGTCTTTGCCACCTGCTTAAAACTTTTTGGTTTAAACAAATCTACCTGGACATGTAATTTTATCATATATGGGGTTTTAAAATTTAAAAATCTGATTGTATTTATATTTTAGCAATTTTATTACATCTACTTTTATTGCTACTCTAAATGAATATTATTTAATGAAGATTTTATACGTTTTTGTAAACTGCGTAGTGATTCGTTTTTAGATTAAGTGTTATACAAATCTTGTTAAAAAAAAATTAAAACAACAACAACCTCCCTGCAAACAGAAACCTAGCACTGCAGGTACAAAGCTGGGATAGAAGCCTTCTAGCCTTCTGTGCCATATGCCTTAATTTTCTATTGGCACTGTGTTTTTGTTTTGTTTGTTTGAATGAGGAATATGCATCCCATGCATTCTGAAGTGCAACTGCCCACCCTTACCATCCTAGCATTTGCAATGCCTTATTCTGTTGCAAGTCTAGACCCTGTTTGAGTCAGGAGAGAGCAGTGAGAGAGAGAAAGGTTACAATCACACCATACATTTGAAGCACTATCATGTCACTGTCCAGCAATCCTGGATAATCATCAGAATCATAGTTTGTTAAGGGTTCTGGGAACTGCCATTCTGTGAGGTCAGCAATGTAAACAAACTGTGGCAGCCAGGACTCTGCAGGGCTATTAAAATGGTATAAAAGTAAAGGGACCCATGGCCATTAGGTCCAGTTGCAGATGACTCTGGGGTTGCGGCACTCATCTCGCTTTATTGGCCGAGGGAGCTGGAGTACAGCTTCCGGATCATGTGGCCAGCATGACTAAGCCGCTTCTGGCGAACCAGAGCAGCACACAGAAATGCCATTTACCTTCCCGCTGGAGAGGTACCTATTTATCTACTTACACTTTGACGTGCTTTTGAAATGCTAGGTTGGCAGGAGCTGGGACCGAGCAACGGGAGCTCACTCGTCACGGGGATTCGAACAGCCAACCTTCTGATTGGCAAACCCTAGGCTCTGTGGTTTAGACCACAGCACCACCCACGTCCCCACAACCCTCCTCCCAAACCCTTTATAGTTTGCACCAGACAAGCAAACTGGCTCCTAGCTGAAAACCCATGCCCTTTAAGTCCCCTCCCATTCTGCACAGTAAAGTCCTGCAATGCTCTGCTCTGCCTTTTACCTCTGCTGGTGGGGACCTCCTGCTCCACAACGCTGACATAGAGCTGCAACGTGAGCTGCGGGGTAGAACCTAGGAAGGCCTGGATGACAGCCATGCGCTTGAAAGCGTTGCGGTGGGTGACCAGCCTGCGCACCAGGTGACCCACTTCCTGCTCCAGCTCAATCTCAGCGTCCTTGTAGATCTGCTTCTTGCGAGTGATGGTGACGTAGGGCTCTTCCTCCTTCCCCAACCTGGAGAACATCACTATGGCCTCTAAGCACCTGCATGAGAGAAAGAGTCAGGATCAGTATAGAAGCCACCAGCCCTTCTCTTAAGGTCTTCACAAGGGAGAAACAAACAGACATACTCATGAATATTCATGTGTTGTTTTGGGAATGGGGGGAGGGTAAAAGTCTGATGGTATTTTGAGCCAGGGTTTCAGCCATAGGACTTTAGGGTTGCAAAGGATATTGGAATACCCTTAGTCCAGCCTTCTTCAGCCCTGAGTCCCCAGGTGTAGTTGGAGAATTCCCACCATCATTCCAAATCATTGGCTAATGTGGTTGGGGATGATGTAGTCCCAAAACACCTGGAGACCCAAAGCTGAAGAACTCTGATATAGTCCAACACCATCATTCTCAACCAAAGCCAGGTGTAAAATAGTGATGTGGAGGGAAAGGGAGAAAAGCAACACTTGGTGTAGTGGCTAGAGTGTTGAACTAGTGCCCGGAAGCCTAGGTTTCAAATTCCCACTCAGGCATTAAAGATCAATGGATGACCTTGGACAGTCGACATTTCTCAGTCTAACCTACCTTGCAGGGAGAGGGAATGAACCATCTACACTGCTCAGAGCTCCCAGGAGGAAATGTGAAATGTAAATATAATAAAATAATATTTCATACTAATAATACCACCTCTGGATATGTTTTAGCCCAAGAAATAGGTTATCGTACCAGATCTGAACTCAATGTCTTTTTACACACAAAGGTCCACTATTTTTCAGCCTGATTTAGAATAGTTAAAAAATGATTTTTGTTGTTGTTGTTGCTGCTGCTGCTGCATGATTTGGAGTCAGATCTATAGCAAATCACCCAAAGGTCTGCAAATAGAGCTTTGTCTCTTTTCTGCCCTCCACTGGGGTTGCCTATTTCCTTCCGGTTCATTATCTGTTGCTGCAGAAGTAGTAGTAGCTATAACAAGAAACTGCCGATCTCAAACGTTAGCTACGAGCAGGTGATAAACATCCAGCTTCCGAACGCGTCCGCCGCTCAGGACTTTCCCACAGTTTTAAAAGCAGCACACCCACAACTGTCTCCCAAGGCAAAATATGAGACTGAGAGCACACACCCTCTTCGAATGATCCAGCAAGACATTTTGATGGGGACAAAGCAGTGCTTCTCCGCCAGAATGACTCACCACGACTAGAGCGACATGCTTTCAGCTCCACCAACCTGACAGTGTTTTGTTTTTTGGCTTTTTGACCGCTTATTTTTTTTAAAGCAGACCACCTCTTTTTTTCTTTTTCTTTTTAATTGTTTTTAATAAAAGCAAACAACTTTTAATGCACTGTGGTCCAGCAGTGCCAATTAAAAGAAGAGAAAGAGAGGCTAGGCCTTTCAGGTAGCTATGGGGACGGTGGTGGTGTGCGTCTTGAGGGAGCCATGAGGTCATTCCTTTAGGCAAAGACCCCCTCTTTCTCCAACTCAGACTCATATGAACATGGGAAGCTGCCTTATTCTGAATCAGAATAAGCCATCTAGCCTTTGGCCATCTAGCCCAGTATTAGCTGTGTGGACAGGAAGAGGCTCTCTAGGGATTCAAAACAGGGTCTGTTTTGATCCTATTCAACCTGGAACGGTTTGTATGCAAAGCAGGTGCGGTACCTCTGACCAAGGCTGCATATACACCATAAAGTACATTTATAGCACATTTTCCCCAAAAGAATCCTGAGAACTGTAGTCACCCCCACAGAACTACAATTCCCAGCACCCTTAGCAAACTACATTTCCCATGATTCTTTGAGGGGAAAGCCATGTGCTTTAAATGTATGGTGTCCACACAGCCCCAGACATAGATCCTGTGCTTTTCATGGCTACACAGCGGCCAGAATATCAACTGGTAAAGCTTTCCCCATCCCTGTGCTACCATACACAGAATTCTCAGATGTAGGAAGCAGCCTTATATACAGAGTTAAACCTTTGATCTGTCTACCTCAGCAGTGTTTATGCCAACTGGCAGCAGCTTTTCTGGGTTTCAAACAGGAAACTCAAGTCTTTCCCGGCTTCTAGCTGGAGATTCAGGGGACAGAACCTGGAAACTTCTGCATAATTCAAAGGTTACAGGGACTTGGGATGAGACCAGGAAAGTACTGACAGTACCTGTGTTCAGCAATTGCAGAACATAACCTCATAGGCCATTCCAAGTGAATAGATCCTGGGAATTATTACTCAGATGCAAGCATGTATCGGATTTTGATATGTGTCTGTCAGTGTTTTTGTAGGCTAGAGCCTACATCAGATACATGAGGTGTGTCCTTAGCTGGTAGATATTCGTCAATATGTTTATTTTGTATACATCTCAGCTTTGCATAGAAACATTTGAGACTGTACCCCTTGCCTTTCACCGACTTTCTGACTTCTCTGTTTACCATTTTATTCCTTTATGTGTGTCTGTCTGTGTATCCACTTCACACATCTGATGAAGTGAACTCTTGTTCATGGAAGTCTATGTCACAGCCCTGTTAACTTCCCTATGTTTCTCATGATCATGCCACAGCTGCTCGTGGGACGAGCATGCAACTCTTCCCCACAATCTAAGATTTAGTGCAACACGGCAGCTTGTTAATCAAAATGACAGGTAATGAGGTATAAATGGGAGCATTAGAAATGGATACAATAAACCCCCATGTCTGAACACAGCCTAAATTTGGAGAAAACCTTTTTTGGGACCAACCAAATTGTCAGAAATATGTGGCAATCCTTCAAGTTAGAAGCTGGAAATGACAAACCAGGTATTAATTTGGGGAGGAGCAGCCATGGCTTCTTCACCTCAGAACCATAGGTGTGTGACTTCATACCTGTAACACCTGGGAGGGACTCACGTCAGCCTGCAATCACCATCTTGGAACCAAGTCTATAATTTGGCTTCATGGTTACCACATCCAGCCTAATTTCTGCACTGTTTTGGTTTTCCTTCATTCCCACCTCCCACTGCCACCCTCCCTGCTTTGTATAATACCTCACCTGATGGGAGAATTCAAAAAGTTGCCACATTTTTGTGGCATTTTGGTTGGTTCTAATAAAAGTTATGACCCAGCTTTTGGATTTTATTTTTTCCCCTTATGGACCAACCTGTTAAAGTCTTTAAGGTGCCACAAGACTTTTTGTTATTTTGGGGAATCCAGGAGCCTCTCGTCATCTCACATGAATGATCCAGCCCCAAAACATGCTAAATTTGCATCCCTCTGTCTTTGCCCACTCCTCCCAAGGCCCCATAAACTGCCTTGTGCATTATGCTTTCAAAGCTTCGTTCAACCTGGAATGAAAGGGAGGCGAAGTCCGCAAACAGAAAACTTAAAGAAAGGCTCTTTGACGAGTTCCATATGCTAAGAATAGTACTGACGGCAGCTTCACTCCATTCCCTCACCAGTGAGAGAGGGAGGCGGAAGACTGAAATTGAAGGGTAGAGCACAGGGCAAATAAATGAGGGCTAAATAAAGCACAGGGTAAAAGCAGGCAGAGAAGAGGACCTTCCCGGCTTGTCCAGTCAGAGGAATGCTGGCCAACAGGGCTGGCAGGACAGAGAGGGAGAACCCTAATGATTTTGTACTTCAGGCTTAAGCTGGAGAAAGAAGAAGCATTTGGCATGAAGAAGCTGGCTTGCTTAAATGAACCATTAGTTGCAGCAAACCACAATCCTGGAGTCAGACACAGGAACGTGCTAACTTTAAGGGAAACAGCAAGTAAACACTGCTAAAGTACACCTGGCCACGTGGAAGAAAGGAAACACACAACACTGGGGCTTGCCTGGTCTTGTTCCAACCTGTGCATGTTCCACTAAACCATAAACAACATCACTGGCTTCAAGTTAGTTCTCCAGCCCATTTCAAAGTTTGAATTCTAAAATCCCAAATGATCTGGGGCCAGCATACCTACAGATCCGCTCCTTTCTCTTACGTATATTAAGGCTGCAATATTACACACTTTTACCTGGGAGCAAGTCCCATTGAACTCAGTGCGGCTTTCTTCAGAACAGACATGCATAGGATTGTTTGATAAGGTGTGGGTTTTTTGTGTGGAGGCTCTGCTCCATGGGCTCTCACCACCCAAACTACAGTAGATGGGTACATGGGACTCCTCGTCAGGTCCACTGCAACTGTGGGACTTCCTTTGCAGGGACACATTAGCCTCACTCCTTCCCTGTGGGCTTTCAGGTCGCCACCCAAGGCAGTTCTCTTCCAAGGAGCTTTCGGAGTGTCCTGGCCATTTTAATTTGTAAGGAGTGTCATGCTTTTGCTGCTTTGGTTGGCTAATAATAACAGATGATGATCTGATAGTCTGCATCATTTAATTGCAGCCAATTCATTGTAGTGATTAGGAGTGTGCAGACTAGGACCAGGGTTCAAATCACCCACTCAGCCGTGAAATTCACTGGGTGAAGTTGGGCCAGTCACTATCTCTCTGTCTTATCAACCTCACAGGGTTGTTGAGAGGATAAAATGGAGTTCGGGAGAATTATATACGCTGCCTTGAGTGCTTTGGAGTGCGGCAAGTAACAAAACAAAAGTATTTTGTTAAGCTGCCTTGGGGATTATAAAGCTGGTAGATGGCAGGCTACAAAGCAGCCTTCCCCAACCTGGTGCCCTCCAAACGTTTTGGACTACAACTCCCATCAGCCTCCAACCCATGCTGGCAGCAGCATGATTGCAGTTGCAGCCCAAAATATCAGAAGGGCATCAGCGTGACAAAAGCAGATATAAATGTTTTTAATTAATAACATAAAGCCTTGCGTCTTGAGCAAGGAAAACCACATCTGTCTATAACAATGAATGTAAATTTATGCATGTTATTTCTCTTCTGCACTGTGTTCCACAACAACCACATTCACAGCAGCCTCCAAAGTTTGTGGGGGGTGGGGTTCCAATGTGAAGAGCATTCCAAAAAGAGCTCCCCACCCACTTCCCTTCCTGCACTCAAAGAGGTGGAAGAAGAGCAAAGCAGAGACTGGGGTGGGGAGTGGAGAATGAAACATCTGGACAAGCAGAGGCAGGGTTAAGAATTACAGCCTTTGCTGACACCCACCCCCCTGTTTGACTCATGGGATCAAACCAGTTTCCTTGCTATGCTGCCTAAAGGAGGCAGCCAACGACCTTTCACCTTGGAAAGCAACCAGATTGAAAACAGCAAGTTCCCATCGTTACAGAGCGCATATGATTCTCTGAAGGCAGCTGGGATGTGCTCGCAAGGCAAAAAGAAAGTATCATACTTTAAACCAGGGTTTCCCAAAATTGGCTCTCCCCTGTTGCTGGACTACAACTCCCATCATCCCTAGCTAGCAGGAACAGTGATCAGAGATGGTGGGAACTGTAGTCCAGAAGCAGCTGGAGACCCAAGTTTGTCGAACCCTGCTTTAAACAGTCGGGCTTTCTGCAAAGAATCCTGGGTAGTGTAGTTTGTTAGGGGTGCTAAGAGTTGTTAGGAGACCCCTATTTGTTATGTACTGAAGTTCTCACCCTGGGCCAACAGGGGGATACTGTAGATAGTTATGCAAATGAAGGATCGAAAGTGACATTCAATGATTGGATAGTTTTAGAAAGTTGCTACAGTTACGTTGTTCTGTAGCTCTATATAAGCAGGCTGACTGAGCTCTTCAGTTCAGTTCTGTTCTGGCCTTTGAATAAACAAGAGCTGTTTGCGGAATTGCTGTGTGCAGCATCTTCTGCAAGTCAATGAATCCTGCAGCTTTCCAGTTTCATAGCGAAATTGGTGTTTCAGCCCTTGCAAAGACAGGATTGGAAGTGGGGACGGGGGTCCCTGTTCACTCATGGGTGGGGAACCTTTGTCAGAGCAAGAGCTGTATTCCCTTGCAGACAGTCTTCTGGTAGGCTGCTTGCTAGTGGTGGGCAGGGTCAGAGGATAGAACAACAGGTGTGACAGGTGTGGTTCTTACATTTCTATAGTGGTCTACATTATAGCTGCAAAAAAAATTCAAAGGTTCCTACACACAAACACCACACACACCACTTGTGTCACCCTCCAGGAAAATAAAAGGCATTGTTAACAAGGGCACATTCCACCACTGAATTAGATTTGAATTTGACGATAAGTGTGATTAAGGAAAATATAAATTTTTTGGAGAACTGCTAGATTTTATTTAAATGAGCGGATATAAGGTTCTAAACAAGATGATAATTTGCTTGAAAAAAATTTATAACGATGTAAGTGGGAGCGGGAGACGTGAGGGAGTCCAAAGAAGTGATGAAACTATGTTATGATATAAGTAATGTTGTTTATTATTTATGTATTGTATTCAAAAACTTTAATAAATATTAAAAAACAACAACAAGGGCACATTCCAGCCAAGCAAAAGCACAGCACCGTGAATGGGGATGTGGCCTGGAGAAGGGGCGTGGCCTAGTGAGAGTCTCAAGGGCCAGTTAGATATGTCTAGAGGGCCGTATTTGCCCCCCCCCCCCAGACCTGAAGTTCCCCATTCCTATGCAATGGTGCTAGGAGTGCTGAATGGCACTTCCAAATGGACAGGTGAGTTTTTAGTATTCTGAATGGCACTTGGCCAGAGCTACCATCAGGCTAGCAGTGGCAGATTTTGGGCTCTCAAATTTCAGCACCAATCTGTGTGATGCTAAAATTGGGGTACCCTCTGCGTTCCGTTCTACAGCATTGTTGTGATGGCCCGTGCAGCACAATGGCCAATGTGGCCGAACAGGTTGCACTACCCTAAAACTGCCTCTGAGGCTAGAATTGAGTGGTGGGATAGGAGAGATGAAATAATGCCAATATATTTCACACCTGGCTACCAATTTGCTTCTTTGGTTTCTGATAGTACATGGGTAAAAGAGTCTCAAAAGTCCAGGGCAAAAGTTTTCATGGCCCTCTAGCAGCTATGGTAGCTCATTTACCAGAAGCAATGTATTTAGCATTAACTCTGGAAGTATATACTTGATTCTGACCAAACACAGCTTCCTTATGTATATTTTGCTCTGGGATGCTTAGTTTAGTCGGAATCAAGTATACATTCCCATAGTTAATGCTAAATACAGTACATTACTTCTGGTAAATAAGCCAACATAGTCACTAGAGGGCTGTGAAGTTTTGTGTTCCAGGCTTTTTAGACTCGTCTACCCATGTACTATTTGAAAACAAAGGGGCACATTGGCTGCCAGATGTGAATTTTCTTCCAGCTCTCCTGCCCCACTACTGAGTGGCAAAGGTCCAGGGCCCACTCAGCAGAATGAGCAGGAGCAGCAACCTTAAGAAGCATAATAGGGTGCTGGATCATTTATGGAAGATGTTACCGTACTTATGCGAAACTAATGCACCATTGAATCTAACGCACAACTCAATTTTCAAAACCTTGAAACCAAAAAAGTATTTGCTGGCGCCATCAAATCTAATGTGCACCCTAATGCACACCATAATTTGGCCAAAAAAGGTGTGCATTACATTCAATTAAATATGGCATTGCTTTTTTTCAGGACACACACAGTAACTTGCAACTGCCTTTTGCTTCTTCTTTCTAAGGTAAAGATAAAGGGACCCCTGACCATTAGGTCCAGTCGTGGCCGACTCTGGGGTTGCGGTGCTCATCTCACTTTATTGGCCAAGGGAGCTGGCGTACAGCTTCCGGGTCATGTGGCCAGCATGACTAAGCCGCTTCTGGCGAACCAGAGCAGCGCACGGAAACACCGTTTACCTTCTTGCTGTACCTATTTATCTACTTGCACTTTGACGTTCTTTTGAACTGCTAGGTTGGCAGGAGCAGGGACCAAGCAACAGGAGCTCACCCCGTTACAGGGATTCGAACTGCTGACCTTCTGATCAGCAAGTCCTAGGCTCTGCGGTTTAGACCACAGCGCCACCTGCATCTCCTTTCTTCTTTCTAAGCTCAGAGCTTATGACTGCAGTTCTACACAAAGAACCCTCCAGCTCCCTGCTGGGTAAAGCTCCCTGCTGAGTAAAGTTGAGGGGGGTGGGCAGGGGGAGGGAATTAGGAAGCTGCCTTATATGGAGGCAGGCAATTGACCCTTCTAGCTCAGTAATGTCTGCACTGACAGGCAGTGTCTCTCCAGGGTTTCAAGCAGAAAGTATTTCCCCAGCCCTCCCTGGAGATGCCAGGGACTGAACCTGGAACCTTCTGCATGCAAATAAAGATGCTCTACCACTGAGCTACTACAGTCCTTCCCTAGCCACTGCTTCATCTAACTTAGTACTATCTACAGCAGGGGTTTCTCCAGGAGTTCAGGCAGGGGGAATTCCCAATGCTACCTGGAGATGCTGGGGATCGAACCTGGGACACACACACACACACACACACACACACGTTTGTGAGGCAGATGCTCCACCCCTGAGCTATATGGCACCTTCTCCAAATAAAGTTGCTAGCACGGCTCACCTGATGAGAGGACCCAGCAACACAAGATGCATGAAAAGGATAAAGGGCTGGTCACTAGTCAGGTCCCGGTTCACAAAGATGAGGGTAAGCTGGTCCATGACGGCAGGTATCAGCATCAAGAGGAGAGTCAGGGAGAGCCAGAAGACATCATTGGAGCAGCTGTAGGCATAGCTCACGACGCAGGCAGAAGAAATCTCTGCACAGTAGAGGAGGGTGATAAAGGCGATCCCTATGGGTGGGTTCACCTTGGTCACAGTCTGGGATGCGACTCTGCGCACTACGTGGCGGCGTTGGTACCCTGCCACCCTGGGAAGGACCTGGTCTGACCATTCCCCACTGGAAATGTTACACACAGTGTCCATCCTGGGGCCCACTGACCCTCCAGTCCAGAGCTGATCTCCTCCAATGGAGGCTTTGGGACCCTAAAGAGGAGGCGACCAGTAATTGTGACCCAAGTTCCTTTTTACAGACAACAGTCTCTTTCCACCAGCAGGTAGTCTGTCTCTGCAAACAAACCAGCACATGCACCACTCTGCACAGTTTCTCTTTTTTCAGGCTCCAGCCTACAATATGGAGTGAAGAGCGGGCGATTAAGGGGTCCAGCTCCAGCAGCGTTCTTTCCCCTTTACACCCACACCCATTTGCGGAAGGGAAGAGAAGCGCAAAACTGAGACCCCAGCAACCGAGTTTCTACAGCAACCGGGGCGCGTCCTCAGAGGCTGTTCTTCCAAAACGCCAGAAAACTTAGTATGGCTCTTTCCCAGAGACAATACCGGGAAGCCAAGCGCAAAAGCGACCCTAGACAGATCCAGAAATCAGCGAGTCAGATGACTCGGAGGGAGAAAGGAGGCTTCGATGAGGTCAAGAACATTCACACGAAGAAACCCAGGCTTGATCCCGGTGGCTTCTCCGGCATCGATCCTGCAGAGGGACTTCGCGTTTCCAGCCTCCAAAGAAGTCCTGAGTCCCTCGCGACCGATTCAAGGCGAAGAGGGTCTTCCCAGAAACAGCCGCTTTTTATTTCCTTCGCTCCAAAAGCCACGTGGGAGTTCCAGCACCCTCCGGCTCTAAAGCGCAGCGAAACCCGAAGTCCCTCGCTTTTTAACTGAGGGAGGCGTGTCTCCCTTCTCCGCTGAGAACAAGACGGCGGCGTCCGCAGTCACTCTCACTCCGCCAGAGCGCGCTGTCGCCGTCGGGGGTCTTCGGGCCAGCTCAGCTCCGCTGAAGGGGAAAAAAGAGAAAACGACAAGAAGTCAGCAGCGGAGGGCGGGGGCGAGAAGCAACCCAGATGCCACGACGAAGGACGTCGGGCTGGAGGCGTCGGCGATCGCTTCCTTCCAGCTGTCTTGCTAGCGACCGATCCGTGCGCTCCGCGAAGCGCGCGAATTGGCAAAGCAAGCAGAGGGAAAGGCTGGCCAGAAAGAGCCCCTTTGCGCAGCCCGACTGGGAGCCAGACGGGAGATGTCTCGCCCCCTGCGCACTCGCTCGCCCTGTCTGTTTGGTCTTATCTTGGAAAACAGGTGTGTCTGCACTCGCTGTTGGCGGCAACGCTGGGTCCTAGTGCACGCCTGCTACAGGGCAGAGTTACATTCCTTAAGACGCCGCCATCTGCAACTCCTCGCTTGATCAGCAGTAGGGTTGTAACTTAACCAGCGGCCGCCCTTTCTTTCTGACGGAGGTCCTGACCTGTGCCTTTAATTGCTGCAGGCAGAAATTCAAGAGATGTGGCTATCCCAGCATAGGCATGAGATGGAGAAGTTTCACCTGTTGAATTTCTAACTGCTACACTGCTGCTAAAGGAGATGGGGGGGGGGAGTGCCTTTCAGCCTCTAGCTTGTGCACCTATGAACATTATCAGTACTAAAGTGGGAGAGAAAAGCAGAAGAGAGCCAGGAGTCCTGCTGCATCAGATCAAGGCTAGGCTGAGACTTTTCAGGTCACAATTTAATCTTGCTGTAGACTGCAGGGAGGGGAAATGAATTTCTTAACCTGATGCAAATGGCCTGATTTGTTTTCCCATGCCTGCAATTCCTGCAAGCTCCTTTTCAATGAAGCCACCCTCTGTGCGCACGCTGTAATCTGGGTGTGCAATGGATGTCTGAAATGTACACACCTCAGCTTAGCCATGGCTTACATGTTCAAACTGGGTGGAATGGCTGAGAGAAAAGGCATCTCAAGAAACTGAAGGACACAGGTGGATTGTGGCTAAACACATGTGTAGCTTCAAATGCCAGAGCACATTGGAATTGGAGTAAACAGTAATTGGGTGCACTGAGAGTCAAAGCATCTTTTTTTCCTGTTTTGCCACAGTGGCCAACCAGGTGTCTTTGGGAAGTCCATGAGCAAAGAAATGAGGGTAATAAAACCTCTCCCAGTGTTGTTCCTTAGCAACTGGTTGTTGTTGTTGTTGTTGTTGTTGTTGTTGTTGTTGTCACCATCATTTTAATTACATTTACACCCCACCTTTCCTCCAAAAAGTTCAAGGTGGTGTACATGTGTCTTTCCTCCATTTTACTCTTCCCATCAGACCCTACAATCAACCAGTGGGCATCATTGCTGAGTGTTGATTTCAACCCACATGCAGGTTTTGCAGTGGCCCACAAAGCCCACTTTCTGCCCAACCACGTCTTTACCTGCCCCACATCTGATGTCACACTGGATATCAGGTGTAGGGGCAGGTGCATGTAGCTTAGCCAGAACAATCTCGCATGCCAAATGAGGATGTCTGGCATCTGCCCAACTGATCATCAACACTTGCAAAATGCTGTTTCTTTGCTTCCAAACTGCATCATGGGTCACCTGGCATCACTGCGACATGTGAGTGACAAGTGGGCAGGGCTCTCTTGTCAAAAAACATGTCCCATGGAAGAAGTAAGGACCTGGTGTGCCCACTGGATCCAGGCCCCCACCCCTAATTGACCCCTCTAACCTCTATACCACACGTAGAGCTCGGTTGAGTTAGTTTTTCCCCACTGTGTTTCACAGCTCTTCCCCACCCACACGCACAACAACTGTTCACATCAGCACAGCTTCGTTAGTATCAGCTTCATTTCTGTACACTCCAGGAGAGGTTGATGGGGTGAGGATATATGTGCCCTATGCAAAGCTGTTCACACCTTGACTAGAGATGACTTCAGAACGGCTTAGGGACTCCAATGGGTTTGAGAAACAACACATCAAGCAGACCCATATGCCTTTTGGATAACATCAGGTGAACACTGATGTTTCTCAGCCCTCAGAAACACAAAGTAAACAGGAATGTGGACATGGCCTAATTAAGAAGCATATCATCACCAGGACTGGAAGCAGTAACCAGCCATCACGACTAGAAGTTGTTGACTGCCGCATCCTCCATCAAAGTTGGTATCTGCTGCAGAGCTACATTTTCCCCCGAGTGGTTTAAGAATCAGTCTCTCTTCCCAGTGAACTCTATGAATTGTAATTAATAGGGAGTTTTCTAACAACTTTCAGTACCCTTAACAAGCTACACTTCCCAGGATTGGGGGCGGGGGGGGGGGAGCCATGACTGCATATGGTAGCCTTTTAAATGTAAAATGTGGATGGACCTACTTAACCTCTAAAGAAACATGCTTACTGTTGGAATTGAGGGGAGATGTTTTCACAATTTTTTGAAGAAGAAGAAAAGAAGTCTGCAAAGTGGTTGTGTAAATCTGGCCATGATGTTGTGAAACAGGAAATCATCTGTCTCAGTGCTATTTCCATTTGCTGAGCTGAGGCTGAGAGAGAGCTGTGTGTGAAAGGGAATGCTGCGGAAATCCCTACACCCAGAGCTCTCATGTTGACCCAACTGCATAACCCTTGCACTTCTTAACCATCATGTGGCTGGGCTGATGCTCCAGGCCCAAGTATGTCTCTGTCACCAGACGCCAAAGTGTCTTCTGTGGCTAGGAGTACTTTACCAGTTGCACTGGCTCCCGGTGGAGTATTGGGTCAGGTTCAAGGTGCTGGTCTTGACCTTTAAAGCTCTTTGTGGCTTAGGGCCCTCATATTTACGGGACCGCCTCTCCTGGTATGCCCCGCAGAGGACCTTAAGGTCCATGAATAACCATAGTTTAGAGGTCCCGGGCCTTAAGGAAGTGAGACTATCCTCCACCAGGGTCAGGGCCTTTTCAGTGATGGCTCTGACCTGGTGGATTGCTCTGTCCTATGAGACTAGGGCCCTTCAGGATTTAACCTCCTTCCGCTGGGCCTGTAAGACAGAGCTATTCCACCTGGCCTTTAATTTGAACTTAGCCTGATCTTTTATTTCCCTTCTCTTCCTTCCCTCTCCCCTTTTATGAAGATTACCTGCTCTGAGACCCCACAGCTAATTCTCCCCTGGCCTCCTCGCTGGCCCAAGTAGGACCAATTTAGCCAGCTAGCCTTGGGGATTATTCTAATGCTTATTTCCCCTAAATTGATTTCTGAATTCTGAATTTTATTGTTATCCATGTTTTTATACTGTATTTTATGCTGCTTTTACAATTAAGCATTTTAAATTTGTTGTTAGCCGCCCTGCGCCCGGTTTTTGAACTGGGAAGGGCGCGGTATAAATAAAATATTATTATTATTATTATTATTATTATTATTATTATTATTATTATTATTACCACCATCTTCATATAGGTTGCAACTATGACTACTCCTGCTCTGGGATACCCTGACCACTGTAGTCCATGCACTGGTCAAGTCTGGATTGCTGTAATGTTTTTCTATGTTGGGCTGCTCTTGGGTCTGCCTTGGAAGCTCCAGCTGGTGCAGAATGTGGTGGCCAGACAGCTGACAGCTTCTGGCAGAGATACACCATTGTTCCAACAGCTGCATTGGCTGACCAGCTACTACTGAGCCAGATTCAGGGTTCTTGTATTAATTTGTGGAGCCCTGAACAACAACGTAGGTCAAGGGTATCTCAGGGATTGCCTGAACTCTTATATCCCCAGCTCAGTCACCTGAAGGAGCTGGTTGTTCCCCAAGTTGGTGAGATCTTAAGAGACTGGAGAACTGGGCCCAAACCAACAAAATGAATTTCAATAGGCTCTACACTTAGGCAGGAAAAACAAGCTTCACAAATACAGGATGGGAGATACCTATAAAGTCCTTCACCTGGATTGCCAACAGAATGTGTGAAAAGGTTCTAGGGGGTCCTAGCAGACAACAACATGAATCAACAGTGTGACACAGCAGCAAAAAAAGCTGCATCAACAGAAGTATAGTCATACCTCGGGTTACAGACGCTTAAGGTTGCATTTTTTTGGGTTACGGATGCGCCAAAACCCGGAAGTACCGGAACGGGTTACTTCTGGGTTTCGGCGGTCGCGCACGTGCAGAAATGCTAAATCGTGCTTTGCGCATGTGCAGAAGCGCTGAATCGCAACCTGCGCATGCGCAGACGTGGTGCTGCCTCCCGCACAGATCACGTTTGCAACCCAAGCATCCACTGTATAGTGTCCGGCTCAAGGGAAGTAATATTAATGCCCTATTCTTCCTTGGTCAGAACATACCTGAAATACTTTGTCCAGTTATGGAATCTGTGCAGAGGAAGGTAACAAAGGGTCTGGAAACCAGTACTTAAGAGGAACGTTCAAGGGAACTGGGTATCATATTGAGCAAAGAGTTGGGCGCAGGCCCACAGCCGGTCATTTTTTACTGAGGGGGCCTTCCTGTGGGGTGGTATAGATAGGGGACATGGGCAAGTCAATATAGAACAGCCAGAACCTCTATACATCTGAACAGATTTAGGTAAATATTAATAAAACACATCTACTAGAGTAAATAAATAAATAAATAAATAAAATTGTAGAGTTGGAAATGCCCCCAAGGGTCATCTAGTCCAGCGCCCTGCAATGCAGGCATCACTACTGAAGAATCCCTGACAGATTACCATCCAGCCTCTGCATTAAAACCTCCATGAAAGGAGTCTCCACCAGCTTCCAAGGGAGTCTGTTCCACTGTTGAACAGCTCCTACTGCCCAAAAGTTACTCTTGGTGTTCAGTTGGAATTTCCATTCTTATAATTTGAATCCTTATTCAGAAAAGTTGTCTCATAGCTAAATTTTGCATGGTGGTTCCTCAGATCAAGGAAACGGTTTTTTGTCTATGTTTGGATACATTTGGAAACTATTCTGAATCAAGACGGTGAACTAAACCTTTCAAAGCTGTATTGATTTTAACCAAATTTAAGATATTGTAAGCAAATTTTGCATGATAGTCCCTGAGAAGAAGGTGCAGGTTTTGTCTGTGCTTGGATACAATTGGAAACCTTTAAAAACTGGACTAATTTTTAATCACTGATTTCAAAACTGAAATGCCTTTTTTTTCTTTCTCTCCAAGATCTGACAATTTCTGAGCAGTTTGCACCAGAAATTCTTGCATCACACTAATTGAACACACTCACATGCGCACAACCTGTGACTCCTGGCTGAGAATTCAAAGCTACCAACCTGGAGGAGGCAGCTGAGTCAAGGTTTGATGCCGAAGTAACATAGTGCTCAAGTTGCATAATGCATAAAGTCGGCAGCTTTTCAATTTAGAAAAAAAGGGCAAGTAAGAGGAGACAGGACTGAGATGTATAAAATTAAACATGTCATGGGGCAAGTGGATGGAGAAAAGTCCCGCCCCCCGCCCCCGCCCATAATACTAGACCTTGGGACTTGTATTTAAGCTGCAGGCTTAAATATTTCAAGACAGACAAAAGAAATTACTTCTTCAAATAGTGCATAGTTAAACAGTGGATTAGACAAATAACGTGCTTGCTAAGAGTTTCACAGACCTGATCAGGAGAGCTTTAAACTGGATCTTGAGGGAGAGGGAGACAACTTTACAGGTGGCAGAAGAACACCTGGTACTGGGGATAATCGCTTCATAGATGCACAGGAAACTGAGGTGGTGCTCCAGAAACTTGCTAAAGAGCAAGAAACTACAAGAAGGAAGCAGCTGGAGAGAACTACTCATGATCTCAGTTGCCTCTACACAAATGAGTATACAGTGGTACCTCAGGTTAAGAGCTTAATTCGTTCTGGAGATCTGTTCTTAACCTGAAGCTGTTCTTAACCTGAGGTACCACTTTAGCTAATGGGGCCTCCCACTGCCACTGCGCCGCCGCCACATGATTTCTGTTCTCATCCTGAAGCAAAGTTCTTAACTCGAGGTACTACTTCTGGGTTAGCAGAGTCTGTAACCTGAAGCGTCTGTAACCTGAAGCGTCTGTAACCCGAGGTACCACTGTACTCTACAGAGTATAGGAAACAAGCAAGATGAATTGGAACTTTTAATATAGGATGGCAAGTATGACCTGGTAGGCATTACTGAAACCTGGTGGGATGAGACTCATGACTGGAATGTAGGAATTGAGGGGTATAACCTGTTCAAAAGGAATAGACCAAAAAGAAAGGGAGACGCAGCAACATTATATGTAAAGGACGTGTACACTTGTGAAGAAATCCATGACTTGGAGCACAGAAAGTAAATTGAAACTAGGAGAGGGAAACAACAGTGACCTTAAGTGTAGCTGTCCGCTAAAGACCTCCAAGCCAGACTGATGACCTGGACGGCGCCTTCCTAGAGCAAATTACCAAACATTCAAAAAGGAGAGACAGAGTAGTCACGAGTGACTTCGACTTCCCCAATATCTGTTGGAACTCAAACTCTGCCAAGAATGTAGCGTCCAACAAATTGCTCCATTGGCTTCAAGTTACAAGAAAGGAGATTCCAGCCAAACATCAGGACAAACTGTCTGACAGCAAGAGCTGTTCAACAGTGGAACGGACCCCCTTTGGGAGGTTGTGGACTCTGCTCCTTGGAGGTTTTTAAGCAGAGGTTGTTGTTTTTTTTTATAATAATATTTATTAAAGTTTCGAAAATGTTACAAAAATGAAAAAGAAAAAGAAAATAAGAAAAATACAAAATACAGAAAAATAAAAACAATTAAAAACATTTCAATCTTTCCATGTCTTGTCTTTCATTTACTTGTTTCCCTGACCTCCTCACACCTCCCTTTTTTGTATTCTAATTCAATTAACAGTTTCAGCAAATCCTTTCCATTTTTGCTTTTACAGTATCTTAATAATTTATCTTAATATTTATAACTTTACATTCTCACCTATTCATAATCCAATTTTACCTTATTCTATAACATTACTGCTAAAAATTTGCGTTACTTTGTTTAACCTTATCCTGCCGTAAACCACCTTGAAACTTAAAACTTAATGCTTATTTATACATAACTCCTTATATCATTTCTACTATAGCCAGACAGTTTCATTCCAACATTTCCCCTAATATTCATTAATTTTACAGCAGAGGTTGGATGGCCATCTGTCATAGATGCTTTAGCTGAGATGCTTTAGATGCTTTAGCTGAGATTCCTGCATTTCAAGGGGTTGGACTAAGTGACCCTTCAGGTCCCTTCCAACTCTACGATTCTATTATTCTTGGAAGATAAGGCTGCCAGTGGCTGCTAACCATGGTGACTATATTTTACCTGCACTGTTGGAAGCAATATACTGGGGAGCACAAGTGGTGTTGTGTTCAGCTTCTGTCTGCAGGCTACCTATGGGTATCTGGCTGGCCACTGTGAGAACAGAGTTTGGGCCTGATCCAGCAGGACTCCTATGTTCTTACGTTCAAGTGGAGTATGATGCAGCAGGCTTGGCAGGACACACTTCTGACTAATTGCCAAAACTGGCTTGTGGGGTTTGTTGAGAAGTCCTTGAACCTTCTCTTCAAGACAATGTGTAACAAGAAGAGATGAATCTGGCAGAAAACAAACCTTTGGTAAGGAACGAAGGTGGTAAAATCCATGGGGGCAGGGAGCTGATAGCAAGGTCAGTCACCACACCACAACAAATAAATCAGCTTTGGGACACAGGGCAGCTGGAACTGTTCCTAGCACCCAGTACGGGCCTGGATAAGGCATGTTTTTTCAGACCAAACGCAGCCCTTGAGCCTTGTAATTGGGCCCTGCTGGGTGCCTAGCAAGCTCTATATGTAGTCCTAGACAGGCACCAAAACCAGGAGGACTGTGGGCATTGATTCACATGTAATAAATAAATTCACAGCTGGGAGAACTGTTTTTGGTTGACATGTTCTTTCAGGCCTGCCCTGAATAAAAGGCAAATAGTGAAAGCAAAGCGAGAAGATAGAAGAGACCCTTCTCTTCACTACCACAAAGGCTTCAAGCGATTTGGTATTTATCTTGCAAGCTCAAGTTTTCTCTCTGTTTACATCACGAACCTTTGGAACTGACTGCCCCAGGATAGAACAGAGGGCAACAACATTATCCTAATAGTCTTCTTCTCCTTGTGGCTGGTAGAAAAGTAAATCAATAACATGCCAGCAGTGGATTTTGAGTACCTTATTCCCCACCCCACATTATTTCATATCAACCAGAGATCATTTAAATAAACAAACAAATGAACAAACAAACATCTTTCGTAAATAAGTCCCATTGCATTTATGGAAACTTCAAGATGAGGGCAGAGAATGTTTCTCTGAATTGATTTGATTTTAAATTGATTTGGCCAGTGCTCATTTATTTAAAAATACAACCCCCCCCCCTCTGTTTACAATCCAGAGCAATTTTAATTTGTTAACTCTATTGTTTGCTCCAGGTAATTATTATTTTAAAAAAAGAAGACTAACTTATTCCCTATGCTGCTGTTAGTCTGGAATTAGTCTGAAAAAGAATTCCTTTTCGTGCAGAATGATTTCGTCTATTTGTGGGTGTGGGGCTTCTAAAAAATCCTGTGATTGCAAAATATGCAGTAAGTCTTTTGTTTAAATATCCCCTTGCCTGCCATTCATCTTTATTTTGCCTCCCTCCTGTCTGCTCTGAAAAGCATCTAAGAGACAATAACTGGAAGAAAACTGAAGGTAACTTAAATCCCCTTAAAGGCCCAAGCAACCTGACTTTAGTGTACAGCTGTCTGCTCCCTTACTGTTGCATTGGTTTGTGTTAGGACCCAGGAGAGAGCGTGGCTCTAAGAGGAAACCAGTAAACCCTGCCAAGAGATTTACATGGTCCCTTTCCCAAATATAGTAAAGTTCTGGGTCTGGAGGCAGATGGGTGACTAAGGGAAGACAGAGAAACCAGTGTTAAATCTCCCGCAAAAAAACCATTTGTGCTAAGCAGTGGATAATGCTTGATTTGATAAGGCCAAATTCCTGGAAAAGAGCTTTCTGAAGGCAACAGGAAGCAGGCCACTATTAGTTAAGAAAAGGTTTTTAAAACTATAGGGGGGAGGGGAGGGCTAAATTCATTATATCTTTGCAGCATAGTATAAGTCTTATAACATTATGAATGGTGTAGCTGGAAATGTATTTTCCTCCTCTCTCTCATATTTCTGACTTGAAGTCACACACTGATGCTGATTGACTGTAGGCTCAGGACTAACAAAAGGAAGCATTTCTTCACATGCTAGGCCATTAACCTATGGAACTTACTGCCACAAGGTATTGTGGTGGCCACCAACTTGGGTTGCTGTCCTGAAAAAGCTTAGATAAATGGAATCCAGGTCTATCCATAATTATGAATTAGGGCTGCTACTCAGTTAAAGGCATACGCCACTCCAAGCACTTTTTTCTCAACAACCTGTGGGATTGGGAAAAGGCTCACTATCCCTATTTTAAAAGATGCAGATATATATAACAGGCATCATCTTAGAAGAGGCTTTCTTCCTATGTATGAAAGAAGAGGAAATGCCTCTATTGTGGTTTTCGTCACCTGCAGTTTCTGTAAGCACATTTGTTAAAAATTGTGCATATGTAGCTGCTGCTTGATTTTACTCGGAGCCCTTTCAGACAATTAAATTCTCATACTCTCTAGAGACAGTGAACTGATGGAATGTTTCACACAGCTAAACTGCCACTAGAATCTTCAGCTATAGAGGCAGGCAGCCTCCAAAGGCCAGAGACTGGAGCATCCAGCTAGCAACTTTTAGAAGAAAAAGAAAAAAGCTAAACAAGGTGGCCTTGGGAGTAATTGATTCCAGAGCAAGGCCCTTCTTTTGCAAATCCCAGAACACTTGCAAACAAAGAAGACTAAAACCTGGCACTACAAAATTAGCAGTGCAATCCAGTATATTTCTTCTCAGATGTCACGGGGTTCAATTGTACTTACTCCCGGGTTTGTAGGCCAAGGCAATTTAAACACTTGTGGCAATTTAACTCTCCTCTTCATGGCATAGCAGGGAGAGGTAACCTCGTTTATCTATCAAGGGTTGACACTGCCAATTTTAAATGAGTCAGTGGATTACACTAAAGACACGCACTGTGCATTGGTGTGAGATGTACACTCACAGATAGATTGAAGCAAACACTTGCCTCAGTATACAGTGACATTTGCAGTTACTGTGCATCAGACATGAAACATAACTTGTTAGAAGCAGCTGTTTCCCCATACCCCCCCACAGCTCACAGATCTGCTTCTGAAAAAAAGAATGACACTGGGTTCACAACACACAATGAAGAGTGGGGGCATTTGTCTGAATCTACAGGCTCTCCTTATCAAATAGTAAAGGTAAAGTGACCCCTGACCATTAGGTCCAGTCACGGACGACTCATCTCAATTTACTGGCCGAGGGAACCGGCGTGCAGCTTCCGGGTCATGTGGCCAGCATGACTAAGCTGCTTCTGGAGAACCAGAGCAGCGCACGGAAATGCCGTTTACCTTCCCGCCAGAGCGGTACCTATTTGTCTCCTTGCACTTTGACATGCTTTTGAACTGCTAGGTTGACATAAGCAGGGACCGAACAACGGGAGCTCACCACATCACGGGGATTCGAACCTCCAACCTTCTGATCGGCAAGCCGCGTCCCTCCTTATCAAGTACATATGTGCAAATCTCTCACCTACCCTCCAGGTCATATCTTTTTAGGTATTGCTTAAGGCTGTAATCCTATGTACACTTACTAAGGAGTAAGCCCCAGTGAATTCAACAGGACCTCCTCCTATTCTGAGTGAACCTGGATAGGATGAGGCAGTGAGAATATTCCTGCCAACTGAACTTTGCACAAATTTTTGGTGGAATTTCAGTAAGCTTGTCTTGTGCTGGCATCAGAAAGCAGGAGTGTTAATCAGAGGCACTATTTGGGTCAGATTACAAGGGGCAGGTTTGGGAATCCCCAACTGCAGGACGGTCCCAAACGATTCTGTAGCAGCAATTGCTGCAACATCTTCCTTAAAAATTCAAAAAAGCATTTTACAACATAGGCATGCTACTCCTGAATAAAGTTCCAGAAAATACCTAGAGGCCGGCCACATACTTAGGTCAAAGAAAAAGTGAGCTTGTGCCTTGAACACAGGGTATTCAGGAATTAACCAGTGAAGATTTCCCACCGCTACCCTCAGCAGCATGGAAAAAAGCACGATCACTGTTTATCCCTTGCAAACAAAGATGATGCAGAGGGCAGTAAACAAACTGGCAACTCTCCCACCCACTCGTCTCCTTCCCTCCACCCCCATTCTGAAATGGAAACCAAGACCTGTCAGCAAATGGGTACAGTGAGTCAGGCCTGGTGTACTTATGATTTCCAGCCAAGATAATGTATCTGAAGCATCCCTGCCAGAGCTGGCTTACCTGCCATGTAGGGAGAAAGCAGTACTGGCAACCATATTTGGCTAATTGTTTTGAGTCTTCAATTCATGCTAATGCACACTGTGTACTTTTGCTTCTGGCCTGACCAGCACCCTTTGTGATCAAAGGATGACTGTGATCAGAAGGCATTCTAGCAGCCTCTGTAGCCTCCTCCTGGGGCATCTTTGATGCCTGCACAGTTTGTAAGGACTGCTAGCAAGGGGTGCTTGCTGGAAGCACTACAAGAGCCTAGGCCAGCCATCTCTTTGTGTTCAGTCTTCTTCTTCCTGGGTGATCACTCATAGCCAAGTAAGATTGTTTTCCATGAACATGGTCTTAACAGTGAGTCCGTAAGTGACTGTGGAGGCCAATTCTGGATCCACACGTCCTTCTACAGTGGGGACATTGGTTTCCAGGCGGAAGTTGATCACGGTGAGGGTTTGCCAAACGTGCCTTCCTCTTAGCTCATTTCTCCCTTTCATCCTGAGTTCAAGCATCTTCAAAGTCCACGACACCTTCCGTAAAGGCTGTTCTCCAACTGGAGTGCTCACAGATCAGTGTTTCCCAGGTGTCAGTGTTTATACTAGATTTTTTTTTTTTTAGATTTGCCTTGAGAGAGTCTTTAAACCTCCTTTGTTGACCACCAGGAATTATTTTTTCCATTTTTAAGTTTGGAATAGAGTAGTTGCTTTGGAAGACAATAATCAGACATCCAAACAGCATGACCAGTCCAACAAAGTTGATGTTGAAGAATCATTGCTTCGACACTGGTGATCTTTGCTTCTTCCAGTACACTTAATGTGTATGCATAGATTTAGAATCTATACCAGTGGAGGCTGGCCCCCTAGGACAAAGGGGGCACTGCCCTACCAACCTCCGTCTATCCTCAGCCAGACCCTGCCTGTCTGCCTTCTTACTTAACAAGCAGTCCAAGGGGTGACACAGCCTATCAGCTTCCTCTTCCTTAGTCTCAGCAGTGCTCTGGTAGAATTCAGAATGGAAGATGGGGAGAAAACTGAAACTGATGGATTCTGCTTCTCATTTGCTGTGACTCTACTTACTGTTTAGGCTTCCTGCCTTCCACTCCATCAGTCCCAGTGGGCACCACTCATGAAGAAAGTTGGGATTTCCTCCCTGCCCCAGGTAAGAGCTCATAGGCTTCTTACAGCTGTGCAACCGGAAAATATTCAGCAATTGTTTTTCTTAGGAAGGTAATGCCCTGATAGGTAAGCATTTCCCCCTTTACATGCTGTCTCTTAATATTGTTTTATAGGTACAGAATACCTAACTACTTTCTGCCTGTTAGAAGAAGGGTCATCTAGCAGCCTGCTTGCATAGGACTTACAACCTTTGCGTTGGCTTCTGCTGTTGTCCCTTTAATTACTGGGCTGGCCCTTCCATGAGGCAACATGCTGTAGCTG
The DNA here is from genome assembly GCF_964252035.2 of Podarcis erhardii. Lineage (NCBI taxonomy): Eukaryota > Metazoa > Chordata > Lepidosauria > Squamata > Lacertidae > Podarcis > Podarcis erhardii. Next base: position 18,027,473 of record NC_138504.1, read on the forward strand.
CCTCAGGTGGCAAATTTCAAGGGGTGGAAAGTGGTTAGAAATGTGTGCCCTGTGTTCTGCTCTGCAGCCCCTAAGCTTGTTTGCTGTCCAAGGGTGCGGTAGAGGACTTCGTTCAATCACCAATTGTGGAGTAAGATTCAACTACCAGTCTAATCAGTTTTTGTGCACGGCATGGGAAATGCACCATCTTGCCCATTACCTCAGGCAGCAAAATGGCTTGGGCCACTCCTGAGGTCTTTGAGCTACAGGTAGTCATGTTGAATCCCACTGCGGATGATTTCTGCAGATCAACCATCTGTTCTTCCTTGCAAGCTAAGGTTGGTTTTCAACAGCAAGTGACAAGAACAGGCCAGACTTTATTTTCTGGCCAGCTGGCAGCCCCACAATAGATAGGTACATGGTGAGAAGCCAGTATTTGTAAGTTGTGTTCAGTTTACTTTTTGTAAAATAAAAAAGTGAACAACTTCAATTAGAAAAAATAAGAATAAGAGAGTGCTGGGGTTGTTCTGGGAGACCAGGGTTTGAATTCCCACTCATTCACGAAGCTCACTGAATGATCTTACACCAGTCACAGTCTCTCAGCCTAACCTACCTCATAGGGTTGTTGTGAAGATAAAATGGGGAGGAAGAGAACAATGTATGCCACCTTAAGCTCCCTGAAGGAAAGGTGAGGTATAAATGTGATATTAAAATAAGCAACACAAGAAAATGAAAACTGTCCTCTCTGGCTCAAGGTACGATTTCAGCCAGGGATGGGTCATTCTTTGCCCTCCAAGTGTTGTTGGGAACCAACTCCTATCAGCCCCCCAGCCAGCATTGCCAGTGGCCAGGGATGATGGGGACTGCAGTTCCACAACAGAAGAGTCACACATTCTGTATCGCTGCATTAAATTCTATATAGGAGGCTGCTAATCATCTAGCCCAGAATTCTCAACACTGACTGACAGTGGCTCTGTATGGTTTCAGGCAGGAGTCTCAATCAGTCCTACCTGGAGATTCAACCTGGGACCATCTGCATGCAAAGCAGGTGCTGTACCACTGAGCTACAGCACTCGAATTTAGAAAAGGGGACAGTGAGAACTGTAGTTTGCAGCGTTGCTTAGCGCCAAATGGTCCTGTGCCAACAGAAACCAGGATCTGATGCTTACTTGTAACACATCTAAAAGGCTAAGCTAAACTTTAACCAAGCCCCTTGTTCTCTCCCTCCTGCCTTCAGCAGACTAGAGGCAGATCTCCGCTTTCAGCACCCCAAGCCCTTATCAAAAGCTGCCTTTCCATTTCCTTCCCCGGTGACTAGCCAGGCCACAGTTACCTTCTGATGCCAGTTCTTGTTTGTATGCAATTAGTTCTGCTGGCTTTATTATCATGACCAGCCAGAGTTTGCAAGGGGGCAGGGAGGAAACACTGAGGAGAAGGCACAAGTATTTAAAGAGATTGTGCCAAGCACTTGTGTCTTTTACAACTATACAACAACCTGAAACCCTAACAGGTACTATTTTACATAACGGTGATGGGTTGAGTGTCCCCAGGGCTTTTTTTCCTGCCAGAACTCACTGGAACTCAGTTCTGACACACCCCAGGTGGGTGCCATTGCCCTTCTAAGAGAACAAGGGAGGTGTTCGTGGTGAGTTCCGGCACCTCTTTTTCTAGAAAAATAGCACTGAGTGTCCCCATCCTTGTGCAGCTGTTTCAAGGCACAGGTGTGTGTGTGTGTGTGTGTGTGTGTGTGTTTCTAAGTGCAATCCTAGCTTGAGTGCATTTTAATTAAATAAAAGGGTTTTAAGGAAATTGCTAAATGATATTCTTCAAAAGCTGTTTATTCTCCTTAATTTCTGCTGGTAGCTTTGAAACTTCTTGATTCTGTACCCTAACTAGCATGAGTTCATAACAAGAGCAGATACAGTGGTACCTTGGGTTACATACGCTTCAGGTTACAGACTCCACTAACCCAGAAATAGTACCTCGGGTTAATAACTTTGCTTCAGGATGAGAACAGAAATTGTGCTCCGGCAGTGCGGCAGCAGCAGGAAGCCCCACTAGCTAAAGTGGTGCTTCAGGGTAAGAACAGTTTCAGGTTAAGAACGGACCTCCAGAATGAATTAAGTACTTAACCTGAGGTACCACTGTAATCAGAAGCAAGTCATGCTTGATGGCAAAGGTCAGGCAGGTGGGCGTGGCTTGGCCAAAATAGCTCAGTCAGTAAGAGCATGAGGCTCTTAATCTCAGGGCTGTGAGTTCCAGCGCCACATTGGGCAAAAGATTACTGCATTGCACAGGGGTTGAACTAGAGGGCCCCAGTGGCCCCTTCCAACTCTACAATTCTATGATTCTATGAAATGGTGGCATAGACTATAGGGAAAGCCCTACTAAACAGTGGTGCACAGTCATTGGGCAAGAGGGACTTAATGTTTCCCTGGTGCCTCCTTCCCAAAGCTTCTGCCCGGCTTAGGGAAGGAGGCGCAGTGCTCAAGGAAACAACGTCATCCTCCCTCCCCCCCCAAAAAAAAACTCCTTTGCAAGCTGGTGCCTCTGGCCCTAACTGTTCCCCTATGGAAAATGTCACCGCATGCTTCCGATACATACTGATAAATATAAATATCACACGGGTGAAGATATAGAGACATTCATTCCGAAATGTTGCTTAAATCACATAAACACCCCACCGCCTCCATCCTGCATTTGTAAATTGAATGAAAAATGCACACTGATGAAAATGTGTGTTCTGAGTATAAAACGACTGTTCTCTTTCACTTTTTGTACCGCATTAATGATGTTCACAAAAGTTTCATGATCTTTGTTAACATGCTTCATCAGAAGTAAGTCCTACCATTCAGAGGAAGTTTACTTCCTGGTAAATCAAATGCTGCTAATAAAGATGGCTAACTTCCTTCCTTCCTTCCTTCCTTTCTTTTTCTTTTCTTTTCTTTTTCTTTTTTAAGGGCCCTGCCCTTTAATGACAGCCTGACATGCAGAAATGTAACAGGTGAGACATTTCCCTGCCATTGAGATGAAGTGGTGGAAGATGGTCCACGGGTTTAATTGCTGCATCTTGGGCTAGTCTTACTGCATGGGTAAGCAAACTAAGGCCCGGGGGCCGGATCCGGCCCAATTGCCTTCTAAATCCGGCCCTCAGACGGTCCAGGAATCACCGTGTTTTTACATTAGTAAAATGTGTCCTTTCATTTAAAATGCATCTCTGGGTCATTTGTGGGGCATAGGAATTCATTCTTTTTTTCTCCTTCTTCAAAATATAGTCACCCCCCCCACACCACAAGGTCTGAGGGACAGTGGACCAGCCCCCTGCTGAAAAACTTTGCTGATCCCTGTCTTAGAGGCACCCAGGGTCTGGCAACTTCAGACATAGCCTGTTCCCTTTTTGTCATGTTAATTTTGACAAACCTGAGCTCTTCCCATTCGTTTTTGATGTCTCAGCTGGCACAAGAACAAATGGGCAGGCCTTGTCTGTCATCAGCAGTCCTCTGTCTTCTATCTTCAAGAAACACCAAGAGATGTTTGAGAGTGCTGGGGAAATGCTTTAAAATGTTTGAAAAGTCTTAAAAGGATGCCTGTATGAAGACAGCCAACTATACCCCAGAAATACTCACGTGTGACTGTCTCATCTCTGAATCCATTCCACAGCAGGTTGCCTCTAAGGAATGACCAGTGGAACATGAAAAAGAGGCTCTCTCTTTTTCATCTAAACTGGTTAACAGCCAAGCAGCTTCTGTTATCACCTAAGGATGCAAATTCTACCATGGAGCGTATCCCTGGGCAACTGTTCCCATGGAAACCTGGTCTCACATCACAAAGCCAGTTCAAAGGTCCAGACAATAGGTCTCCCGAGGAAGCTATGGTTGGTATCTGCTGCTGACTACTCAAGTGTAAATTGACAACAACTGTGCTTGCTTTCATGAGGCTCCTCTGGATCAGCCTGAGAGTGGATTATTATAGCTGTACACTTGTGTAAACGAGAGACTGTTGAACTTGAGATGCTTATCTCAATGCTCCCAGCTAAGAGGTCCAGCTGTGTAACTTGATGCCTGCTCAGCCAGCCAGCCAAATAAAGGTCACCAGCGAAACTAACACCGCTTCTCCTGTTCTAATCATATATTGAGCAGTCTTGGTTGCAGGCAAACCAACCAAGCGTCAAGTTGCATCTAAGTTACTAATAAATGTAATGTAACATACTACTTTAGTGCACCACAGTTAGGCTTGGGGAAGAAATTAGTTTGGTTTACAATTTAATGTGAGCCTACATCCAAATCCAGGGTACACCTGCATCAGCTCAACCAGACATCTTCACTGCCCCTGCTACAACAAAGCATGTCTCTCCCATTTCGGTCTCTACAGCCACGGCAGGCGCTGTAACTCTCCAACGGTTCGACTTCAGCCCCGAAGTTGCGCTTTTCCACTGTCTCCAGAGACAGGTGGATGCCAATCAACATTTAAACTGAAAAAAACTATCCTTCCAAAATCACATTTCTGGGCCTTTCTGCATGCAGTAAGTAAACAGCTGTATGATGTAATGTTTTTCAAAAAGAATTTTTAGCTGCTTGTATGCACCTTTGGCCATATGTTGCTGATATTGGAGACGGTGTGTGTGTGTGTGTTTCCTTCCCACACTAATGGTGGATTGTGCCTGAATTGAGAAAAGTTGTGTGGCTGTTGTCACATCCCTTCGGTACCTTTCTTGTTCTTCCAGCTAGCAAAGGTTTGTGTTATGAATATGCACATTTGGGTTAGCATTTTCAGAGCTTTTTTCTTTTTCATTTTTCATTTAATGCCTGCTGTTCAAGGATTCTAATCTTGCGGGAGTTTAGGATATCAGAAGGGAAATTAAAGTATGCGCCTGCCTGACCTATGGCAAACCTGGTTATTTGTAATGTAATTTTGCCTGCAGTTAACAACAGCTATCATGAGCAGTACTTTGACCTAATACCATCATCTCTGCCTGCTACATCTCTCCTCTGGAATGAGCTTGCAAACTGACAGCCCACATGAGTGAGAGGGAGGTTGCAAGAAACAGACGCTCCCAAAACACACCCACCAATCCTCAGCCCCTGCACACAAAAAGCAGGACAATGTTTGTATACATGTCACACAAATGAAAAATAGTGAGGATCCATTCCAACAAAGGTCAGTAGAAAATAAAGCAGGGGTGCTTTTTTTAGTACATTATTCTGGAACAGAAGCTGAATAATGATGACATAGTCTGGTAGCATGCCATTATTATTATTTTTAAAAAGACCCCAGCAACTATACCATTACAAATTTCAATTTTGTGATGCCACAAAAATGTGTACAAAAATGGTTGCATTAGGGGGAAGTGTGTATTAAAACTTCACGTATTACTGAAAATACCCAAAAATGTTTTTATTAGCATGAATTAGCATTAAGATGAAGACAAATTTTGGAGAGGACTCCTTGTTAAAAACTTGCAAACTGATGAAGAAATGTGAAGAACTGGACTGGGGGGGGGAGAGAATCAAGGAATGGAGAGAACTCAAAATCAAAATTTCCAAGCTACAGCATGACGCAGTCTTCAAAAATTGCTAGTGACAAAATTTCTTAAAAAGTACTGTGCTTATGAGGTCTGGAATCGTTGGTTTGTTGTTGTTTTTTTAAAAAAAACACATTGAAAGTGCCATGAACACCACCTAGAACATGTATGTATTGTAAATGGCTCAGAAACTGTGGTTGGTCCAGACTTTAAACTGGAAGGACTGAGCATTTTTACCACGTTACATCTGTACTTTGCCAGCTGCCAGACTCCCAGTCTGATCCTAGGCCAAATTTAAAGAGATGGCTTGGAACCAGGGTACCTAAAATAACACCTTCTCACTGGCAGGGCTTATCCCGAGTCACAATGCAGCTATAGAGCGCAGAGGTCAACCGTCAACATTTCTCGGATGAAAATAGGTGCATAACCCATACATCTTACTGGCTTACTGGCTTGCCCCCAGCCACTCTGGGCAGCTTCCAACATACATAAAACACAATAAAACGTTTTGTTTTTTTTTAAATTAAAAACCCAACCCTTCCCTATACAGGATTGCCTTCAGACACCTTGGGGATCAGATAACTTCATACCCTCCTATGAAAATAGGGACATCCTAAGGGAAAGTGGGACATTATGGGATCAAATCAGAAACCAGGACGGCTTCTCTAAATCAGGAATGTCCCTGGAAAATAGGGACAGTTTGGAGGGTCTGTCAATGTGATTTACTCATAGCTACAGGAGAAAAGATGCCCCTTGTTCATCACCATCACACACCTGATAAAGTCCTTTGACCCTGTCAGCTGAAAAGGACTCTTCACAACGCTCAGCAGTTTAGGATGCCCACCTAAGCTCCACAAGATTATTGGGTCCTTCCATGGGAACATGCATGGCATCATCCAGTATGATGGTTCATCCTCAGGTGCCTTCCCTATAAAGAGCAATGTGAAACAGGGCTGTGTTCTCGTCCCAATTCTCTTTAGCATATTCTTGCCCCTCTTGGTCTCCTGTGCCTTCACCTCAACTGAAGACGGTGTGGATTTCCATTCAAGGGGCAACTGGGGTCTTATTCTGTTCAACCTGGGATGTCTCCATGCTAAGATAAAAGTGTGTCAGGTTCTTATCACAAGGCAGGACAGAGTCTCAAACAAATATGTGCTCTTCCAAGTCCACATTCCCAACATGCTCCCACTTCTGTCTCAGCAAGGTCTATGCTGGCTTGATCGTGTACACAGAATAGAAGATGGCAGAATCCCCAAGGACGTGTTTTATGGAGAGTTGACATCAGACACCAGGCCCATTGGCAGACTAACTCTTCATTATAAAGTTGTCTGCAACATGACATGAAGCCTGGTAACATTAAACACCCCGCCCCCCTCCACTGTGTAGCAGTCACTTGCAGAAGACTGCTGTGCCAGGAGACAGACAGTCAGGCCTTGTATCCACAGCAGTGATCAGAGGAGAAATGACCGCTAGGTGGAGCACAGAGAGAAGAAAAGCCATGGTGCATCTGTAACAGCAAAACTGGATGCTTTCATCTGTCCCAGCTGCAATAAAATGTGTCTCTCCCATACGGGTCTCTACAGCCACAGCAGGTGCTGTAATTCTCCAACCACCTCAGATGGCACACTCTTCCATTGCCTCTTGAGACAGACAGATGCAAACACCTTGCCCAAACCTAAGGATGCTCTTCAGAAGTGCAAGTGGCCCCTGCCAAATGAAGTATGGTAGGTAACATGTAGGGCATGTAGAGTCGGGAAACTTTTCCAGCCCAAGGGACAGCTGCCCCTGTGGGCAGCCATCTGGGAGCCACATACAAATGATGGACATAGCCAGAAGCAGAAATACACAGTATAATGGATGTGACTCTTTCCTTTGTACAGTAGGCTAAATTCAAGCCATGCAAAAGCCAGATCTTTCTACATACTTGCACCCACACAGAATAACAGAGTTGTAGAGTTGCAGAGTTGGAAAGGATCCCGAGAGTCATCTGGTCCATCATTTATTTTGTTATCACCACGTTGGGCATTGCTTTCCTTTTGGGTGAAGACAGAGGCAAAGTAGGTGTTGAGTAGTTCCACCCAATAGCATTTCTCCATCTTCTAGACACAGAGGACTTACTACTTGATTGTTCTTCCTCTTGCTTTGAACACAGCCAAAGACACCTTTTATTACTGTATTATTATCAACCACTCTTGCAAGCCTGAGCTCATTCTGAATTTTTGCCTGCCTGACCTTCTCCCTGCAACTGCTGGCTACTTGTGTATACTTCTCCTTTGTGATTTCCCCTTTCTTCCATTTATTATATACACCCTTCTTAAATTTCAGCTCATTTGTAAGCTCCTTATGCAGCCGAACTGGTTTCTTTAGAGGCCTCTTACTTTTCTTTCTTTCACAAGCATTTAGCAATACAAATGTTAAAAATAACAGTTAATAAGAAAATAAACAGTTAAGTAAGCATATTAACAACAATAAAACAAGATATTGGATGTTCATTTGCATGCTAACTCTCACAACCAGTTATTGTTAGGGGTGTCAGGTAAGGAGTATCCCAGACACTGAGATTTCATGTTCCAAACCTGAGACCTAGGGGCGGCTACTGGTGACGTCACAGAGGCAGGCCCTAGTGATGTCATGGAGGTGGTTGCTGGAGACAGAGGTTAATTGGCAGAGGGGAAAGGAGAAGTGCAGGGGGGACCCCCTCCCCACCAATTATCTATGTTATAATTTGCAGCTATAGCTATAGCTCTTTTCCTCAAATTAACTGCAAGGACTGGTTTGCATGTAATACCTATCTCTGGCTTGTCCTTTACTGCTTCATTAAATACAGAAGTTGGGGAGGACCAAAGCATTGCCTTTTGAGCTGTGTTTACCAGCATGCAGCTCATTCACATTTCAAGCCCAGTTTAAAATAAACCATGGTTTAATGTGACACCATTATTGGCTTCTGATTTTAGTCTGGAGTTTAGCCAAAGTGTGAGTCTTCTTCCTGTCTAATGCAGAACTCATTTCCCAGCAGATTTTAATGCATCTAAATTGTTTCCCATAAAGTGTGCTGTGCTCAACCCTGCATGCGCACACACACATAGTTTAAATATACACCAGTTCTGTGTGAGAGAAAGTGACAACCCCATCAAGGTCACCCACCTGTATAGGGACTTCATTTTGCTTTTCAAACTACTTTCCTTGGAAGATTTATAGCCAAACGCTGTAAGCAAGGGGTGGACAACCTTTTAATCTCTCAGAGCCCACATTACCTTGTGGGGTGATATATCAGATGCATGCTGGCATTCTGTGGGGCTGAAGACAGTATTGGGCAGGGCCAGATCCAGGAAGGGGGGGCACCTCTCTTTTCTCACTCTTCCTGGCACCTGTCTCTTTCTGACAACCCTTTCTCTTCTTCTCTCAGTCCCTCCTTGCCCAACATTCTGCTAGGAGAAGGAAAGATTGTTTTTGCAAAAGTCTGACACGATTCCTTTCAAAGAGCTTTTGGCATAAGAGCCACAGGCTAACCCACCCTCCACCCCTACTCTAATCACTATACTACACCACAGTCTTCCACTGTTTTTTGTTTTCCCCCTCTTCTCACTGCCCTTCAGCACATCAGACTTTATCTAGGACACAACTTTAATCTGCTCAAATCCCTCACAGTTAACTAGTTTTACAGCACTCTCATCTTCTAGCTTTTCTGATTTTACCACCTTTCTCCAGTGCCAGACTAGTCTAGTTTGCAGGGTTGGCTCAATACCTTTCACCCCTGTAGGCAAAATTCCCCCACCCATGCCCATGCCCCAATGATACCCACAAATCTGAGCCTCTGCCCTTGTTGGCATACACCCAAGGAAACCGGGGCAATTGGCAGGCCCCCAGCTGGCTCCAGCCCACCGGCCGGTGTGCCGGGCAAACTCCGGCCCTTGGTGCAGCATGAATCTGTGCCCAGGCTTCAGATGACTGAGCACACAATTCAGCAGAATAAACACTGCGCAAACAGAAGTGGCACAAGAGGCTGTGTGAGCATATTTACAAGCAGATTTATTCAGGGTAGATCAGGACAAAAGGAAAACATGTCTGATCTCCTTCGTGTCCAAAGCAAAACAGAAAGCTATACAGTGGTACCTCGGGTTAAGTACTTAATTCGTTCCGGATGTCCGTTCTGTTATGTACTGAAGTTCTCACCCTGGGCCAGCAGGGGGATACTGTAGATAGTTTTCACTCAGGTCAACATATGCAAATAAGGGATTGAAAGTGACATTCAGTGATTGGATAGTTACAGAAAGTGGTTACTGTTGCGTTCTAGCGGAGCTCTATATAAGCAGGCTGGCTGAACCCTTCAGTTCAGTTCAGTTCTGTTCTGTTCTGACCTGTGAATAAACAAGAGCTGTTTGAAGAATCACTGTGTCGTCTGATATGTTCACCCACAACTTAACACGTTCTTAACCTGAAACTGTTCTTAACCTGAAGCACCACTTTAGCTAATGGGCCTCCTGCTGCCGCTGTGCTGCTGGAGCCCAATTTCTGTTCTTATCCTGAAGCAAAGTTCTTAACATGAAGCACTAATTCTGGGTTAGCGGAGTGTGTAACCTGAAGCGTATGTAACCTGAAGCGTATAGAACCTGAGGTACCACTGTACACAAACAGAAGTTCCCAGCATACTGAGCTGGAGTGTAAACGGACATGTGACACACAACAATCATGCCTGTTTCTTAAGGTGGAACAGAACATCCCAACAGTCCTGTCCCACCCTCTCCCTGCTTCTGCTGTTGTGCTCACACTGCTGCCAGCCCTGCCACCACAACTCACCTGCAGCTGCACCTGTGCTGCCGACATGATCCTGCTGCTGCTGCAAGGGTACAGCAATGAGGGCACAGCAGCAGGGGTGAGGGCAATGGCACTTTGTGGGTGGCACACGCAAAGCCCCAGCAGGGCTGTCACCTGCACAACAGTGGTGGCAGGGAGGGGGTCAGATCTGCCACCCAAGACAAATAGCTTCACCTCGCCTCATGCACAATAAAGAGGATAATACCACGTACCACCCTGAGCTTCCCAGAGTGAGAATATAATATGAAACATGCTAAAATTAATCATGTAAAAGGGCACCCAAGCGTAGTTCATTTATTAAAATTTATTTGCCAATATGTTTGTATTGTCATCAATGCTGCTTTATGAATGGTCTTATGTACACTGAAGCTTTTCGATGTATTGTCTCTGCTTTTTAAATTGCTTCACAGTGGCTCTCCTGCTGCCATTGCCCACTTGTCCAAGACTCTCTCTCCCAAGAATACAAAACTTGCGGCTCTCTAGATGTTGCTGGACTCCTACTCCCACCACCTCAAGCCAGCATGGACAATTATCAGGGGTAATGGGAATTGTAGTCCAACAAATTATGCAGGACAAGAAGTTCCCCATCTCTGATCTCTCCAGTACACTGACTGACTGTTGCCTGCAAATAAGGAAGTTTCAGAACGACTGTAGAATGAATGGCTGTGCTTTCCTGCAGGTGCAGAGAGGTCAATCCCAGGATTAAACCAACACATGACTGACTGAACCATGATGTGATCCATTACAAGAGATTTGCTGAACTGCCCAATTGGTGTGTTCCATTTTCTCAAGCCATTTAAAACAAGTGACAAATCTGATTGCTCCTTTCCTCAGACACTCAGGGCATAGCCCGTACAGAAAATCATAGGCATCTTCTCACACACATCTTGTCATTTCTGGATAAAGAAGCAAGGCCTTCAAACTGACAGTCCTTTGGATTTGCCGTTTTTCCTCCCTTGGATGTCCTTGGGATTAAAGAAACAAGGGATGGTGAATACATTAAATCCAGATTAAGTTTAGCTGGATGCAGCGGAGCCATCAACAGGGAAGAGCAACACATGAAAGCAAGAAAGAGGTGAGAGTTTATGTTTTAATTTCACCCTCCTGAAGAATAGGAATTCTTCAGCCTGCCTTGGTTTGCTAGCCACACATATTTGAAATATATTCCTGGCCATGGCTTTCTGTTAGGTTAGGCCTAACTGGGATGTGAGGGCGATCTGGCTGCGACATCTGTCACCCCATTGATCGCCAGGGTTGATTCGGCTGATCTGGCTGGCTAGGCGGGTGTCCCCTTCCTCCCTCACCGCTCCATGTGCGTCCCTCCCGAAGCTGCGCGCTCGGTGGAAGAGGACGACCATCCCAGATAGAAGGAGTGTACCCTTCTTCGGTCAAGGGTATACGATAGCTGCACCCCCCTGCTAGAACCTCCAAACAACCTCAAGGTTAGGCCTAACTGACCGTTGGGAGATGGTCTTCAAGAGGAAAGGGGAGATACAGTGTGTGAAGCAAGGGACCATCAATCTCTTACAGAGCCAAATCCTGGATCAAAGTCCATGTAAAGAGCTTTTTAAAGAGAGATTTGAGGAAAGGGTGTATTTATTTATAAGGTTTTTTTAAATAAATAAAAATCTGCATTTCACTGTAAGGTCCCAGGATAGATTACAAGTGCATAATATACAGGTATACTCACTGCACTTGGGGTGGCATAGCTTAGTAAGAGGCTGAGTAAGAGCTTAGTAAGAGCTGAGTAAGAGGCAACATAATACAAGTATATAAAGAATTATGCATGGCATGGAGGAGGTGGACAGAGAAAAGCTGTTCCCTTTTAACGCTAGAGCTCACGGGCTTCCAGTGAAGATGACTGTTGAAAGATTCAGGGCAGACAAAATAAAACTACTACTTCACCTGGCTCACAGTTAAACTACAGAGCTCACCCCCATGAGAAGCAGCAATGGCCACCAACTCTGATGGCTTTAAAAAAGGATTTGACAGAGAAATGGACTATCAATGAGTGCTCGCCTTCATAGCTATGATCTGCCTCCACAACTGGAGGCAGTAATTCTTCTGAATAGCAATTGCTGGAAACTTCAGGAAGGGAGACTGCTGCTGTGCTCAGGTGACTGATGCCCTGCTTGCATGTCTGCCACAGGCATCTGACTGTGGTGGACTAGATGGGGCACTAGCGTGATCTAGCAGGAGTGTTCTTATGTTCTCATGTGTGTGGAAGGACTGAGAGAGCACCATTCAGTTCTGCTATTCAAAACAAAATTGTGGAGTCCAAAATCTTTGATTTTAAGCATGTGCTTTGTACTGGGTTCTGTTGATAGATCCTGGGGTCTTAGTTAAAATCTAAAGTCTGCTATTTATTTATTTTAAGCCATCAACATGCCCTATACTGAAGTACGCACATAGCCACCAGTAAAGCATCCCCCCCCCCAATTTTTTTAAGGGAAGAAAATCTTACAACAGGATTGTTGTTGCTTTGCTATTTTTCTTCAAGGACGGCGGGGGGAAGCCAGAGACTCAACCTGCCCCTGTTCATCTCTGTGGTGTGCTGGAGTATGTTTCACCTCTTCTCTTACTGCTGGTCTTGGCTGCAGGCTATCCAAGAGCCAATGAGGTAAATCTGGAGAGCAAGGATATCTGGTGCCCTGTGGGACTGGTGGGGAAGAAGGCTGGGAAGTCAGTGGTAGGTGAAGGCAAAGCCAGTTATAGATGGAGCCACAGGTTGAGCTAGCTAACTTTGTCCCCATCCTCATTCCTATGGATTTCTACAAGGGTAACATACTAAGGAGGATGAAAGTAACATGTGGTGGCAGCCCCAGGACTAGTTGTTGGAATCCTGGAAGTCAAGCCCCAAGTTTGAGGAAAGTACTCTTTGGTGAGAGAACAGCAGCGATTTAACGTCGCAACGAAAAGCGTTGACTTCTGCATGTGGAACTGGGAGATGTCGCAATCTTGTTCTTTTCCTCAGACAGCAAATGTCTTGCTCTGGTCCTGCTTTTAGCCTCAATATCTTTTCCCTTTTTTTTTTTTTTTTTAAGGAACTGCTGCATTTAGTGCCTAAGTAAGCAGGGCATTCTGGGTAACGAGAGACTCACCATACATCTCTCTCCCAGCTTTATGCGACCACTGAATTCTGGTTTGTTTGCATAGTGCCAAACAAAGGTTGCTAAGGCAATAAGCTGAAGCCCTGCTGGTTGCCAAGTGATGCACTTTGTGCTTCCATCCACTTCTGTTCCAAGTATATGTTGCCCTTTCAACTAGGCCTGCGCCCCATAAAAAAATCACTATAGCAACACAGAAGGCCTGCACTATGCTACTACGCATGCCACATTTTCACAAAGAGAGGGGATGAGTATGCCATGTTCCCTCAGAATGGCAATGCAATGATGAGGAAATATTTGCTCTGATTCATTTTTGCCTGCCGTTCTTAAACAGAGAACTCCTGTACCTGTTGTGGGGTGGTGGGGGGAAGAGGAGAGAAATAAAACAGACCCTTCACATCAATGGTAATTCTCCTCACAAAACGATGGCTTGAAAACATTTTTTCGGAAGAACTATTAGTCCCACTGTGGAGAGCTTCAGGGCCAAAGTACTCATTACAATAATTACATTTCTGAAGCGGCGTGCTTAGGACTTGCCATGCATCTTTCTTAACAAAAAAGCGCAGCCATAGGGATGGAGAGGAAGGGTGGAATGTGTGCACAAAGCAGTTGTGTGTGTGTTTTAAAGGTGTTTCCATGCAATAGTTTCTCACAGTCTCCCTCTGCAACAAAATAGTTCCTCGCAGTGTCCCCTGCAACAAAATGTCATCCAAAGGCCAGCCCATGCTTTTTAAACATTTCATCTGGATTTCACTTTACTATGGGAACTCTAATCCTCCCTCCCTGCAAAGGTGTTACCAGATTGCATCTTTACATTACCCTTCTCTTTCCCATCAGGAAAGTGACCATCCTTGTCCTTGGCCTAGACAGCGCAGGAAAAAGTTCCCTCGTGAAAGAAATCCAGAGAGGTGAGTTGCTGAGCAGAACTTAATGTCAGCTAAGCTTTCCAGCTCTTCCACTCCTGAACCTGAACTCAGTGCCCAGTAGAGCTGACAGGAGTGTCTCTAAAGGCTCATCCACACTTAACCTTTGCTCTGAGTTTATAGGTCCATGCTTTCCAGGTCTGTGTCTGAGTATTCTGTTCCGTTCTGGTGCTTTCCCAAGGAAAACTCATGTTTTACCACCGAATCGGAGCAAGCAGCAATCCATTTGCTCTAATTCAGCAGTAAAACATGCTGGGACATAGACCTGGGAGGCCCAGACTTGTGCCTAGAGATGCGGCGCAAAAGGAAGTGTGAATGAGTCCTCAGCCTGTGCTGAAGGCCTTTCTTTCATATAACATTCCTCAGCCAGTCTTACACAGTTTAGTTCTAGGAGACTAGCTGTCAGGTAGACCTAAGTCTCAGCATCAACCTATAACCCTTGTTGCTGATTTCAGCTGCCTATGAGCCCTGTACGCACTGGCTGACCTGACACATTACTCTGTACAACCGTCACTTAAATAGTAAAGCTCTATTATTCCCTTAATTCCCAATGTTTGGGCTGTGAGTACCATTGCTCAAACCGCCAAAATGGCAATACCTATGGCCAAGAGAGTAGTATCAGTAGGCTTGGGGAAACCCCAAAGTTTGCAAAAGAACAGAAAACTGGGAGACTACCAAAACAATAAAATAAGGACTTGGGCTGCATACATACCATACATTTAAAGCACACAAACAAAAATATTGGGACCTGTGGTTAACCCCTCACAGAGGTACAATTTCCAGCAAACTACAGTTCCCAGTATTGTTTGGGGGAATAAATGTGGTTTAAATGCATGGATGCATACACAGCCTGAGTGTATGCCGACTGTCAAGGGAATATAATGGGAAACAGAGCTTGAGTGGGCAAATACAATGGTGTATCCTAGAGGAAGGAGCTGAACAGGAATGCTTCACTGTGCAACATTTTATATCAGGCCCTCCTTGCAACTTCCTATATTTTTTCTGGAAATTAGAGGAAAGCACCTGTGGTGTATGACCTTACCTGTATTTTTACTGTTGTTGTTGTTTCGTTTGCTCTTGCTACTTTTGTTTGCAGTCCTCTCCTGTGAAGTTCTTCCCGTCACGAAGCCAAACCAGACGGCACTCAGGGTGGACAGGTTTGAGGTGTCCCTCATTGACCTGCCTGGTGGACAGCAGTCCTTGGGAACCTGGAGGGACCAATACAGCACTGCACATGGGATTATCTTTGTGCTTGACTCCAGCGATGTGGCAAGGATGGAAGAGGCCAAGAAGACTCTCTCCCGTGTTCTGGGGCACCCCAAAGTTTCAGGAAAGCCTCTGTTACTGTGAGATACTGATTCTCCTGGCATCTTCCTTCCTTTGTACCCTGTGGTGAATGAATGGGTCTAAAACAGGGGTGGAGATTTCTCTCCCCTCTCCTCTCCCCCCTCCCCTGTTTTATTAGACCCATTAGGATTCCTCTTTGGGACGCGGGTGGTGCTGTGGGTTAAACCACAGAGCCTAGGACTTGCCGATCAGAAGGTCGGTGGTTCGAATCCCCGTGATGGGGTGAGCTCCCGTTGCTCAGTCCCTGCTCCTGCCAACCTAGCACGTCAAAGTACAAGTAGATAAATAGGTACCACTCTGGCGGGAAGGTAAACGGCATTTCCGTGTGCTGCTCTGGTTCGCCAGAAGTGGCTTAGTCATGCTGGCCACATGACCCGGAAACTGTACTCCGGCTCCCTTGGCCAATAAAGCGAGATGAGCGCCGCAACCCCAGAGTCAGTCACGACTGGACCTAATGGTCAGGGGCCCCTTTACCTAGGATTCCTCTTTAGGCCCATGAGGCCATTTCAGCCAAGCTACATCCACCTGCCATACACTTGACATTATATATGACATCAGATGCTGGGCATGTTAGATCCGCTGACATGAAAGAGAGGTTGCAGGCAGAACTGATCCGAGGCAACTACAAAGTGCCACAGAGAGCAGTAAAGGGAGTGGTTTTATACCTTCCAAGTCATGATCAGATCCACAAGCCAGTTTACAGGGGAAACGACATATCTTCAAGCCATCTCAATCAGCTTACACTCAGCCCACTTCTGTGAGCAGTGAAAAGTTCCAGGGGGCAGGTTTTAGTTCCCTTTGGAAGGAGGCCACTGGAGCCAAAGCCCAGGTCTCATGGGAAACAGGTGCTGCTCCCTACAGCCAAATACTGTTATCTTACAGAGTTCTGGAGCTCCTCCAGATATTTACTGACCATTCATCCTGGTTTGCTTGCCCAAAGCTACTGTGGAAGCTGTACAGTGTCCACTCTTTATTGAACATCCATTCAAATCTGTTTGATGAGGCAGTGATACAACAAATAGCATTTATCCTGATTTGGTTGTGGGGTGTTTATATGTCTTCTTCCCATTAATAATTTGTTCATCCCACACCTTTCAGTGCCTTCCCCCATCACATTCCTGACTAAAAAAGGTCACCCCTTTCCTTTCCTTTCCTTTCCTTTCCTTTCCTTTCCTTTCCTTTCCTTTCTTTTTTCAGAATGGATTTATTGTACTACAGCAGCAGAGTGCTTTAATCTACTTTAATTGTGCAGACCTAATTTGCTACTACGTGCTTTAATCCTTCCCACAAAATAATGACAGTCTGGAGCAGGGGTCAGCAAACTTTTTCAGCAGGGGGCCGGTCCACTGTCCCTCAGACCTTGTGGGGGGCTGGACTATATTTGGGGTGTGTGTGAACGAATTCCTATGCCCCACAAATAACCCAGAGATGCATTTTAAATAAAAGGACACATTCTACTCGTGTCAAAACACACTGATTCCCAGACCATCCGCGGGCCAGATTTAGAAGGTGATTGGGCTGGATCTGGCCCCCGGGCCTTAGTTTGCCTACCCATGGCCTGGAAGCAGGGATAGACAGTTTAGCACTTTCCTAACCCTTTTCCTAACTAGAAGGGGTAAATCGGGATGAGTCATCTCCTCTGACCATCACTTCATCTTTTGGGGCCCTCTTAGCACCCATGGAATAACACTGGCAGAATATCAGAGCTATTAGTAGTCTTTTATCAAGCCTAAAGTCACATCAACACCATACCTTTAAAGCACATAGCTTCCCCCCAAAAAAACAATCCTGGGAACTGTAGTTTGTTAAGTGTGCTGGGCATGTTAGCTCAGTGAGGGGTAAACTTCAGTTCCCAGAATTCCTTTGAGGAAGTCATGTGCTTTAAATGTGTGTTAAATGTGCTTTAAGCGTGTGAATCTGCCCATTCAATACTGCATAGTAGACCTGGTGCCCTGCAGATGTTGTTGGACTTCGGGTTAGAGCATAAATTTGATTCAGCACATATTTAAAGCTTTAAAGCTCAGTCTATCAAGTTTGCACTTTCTAAAACAATATGCGAACAAAAACACAGCAATTATTCGTAATCCATTCTTACCCAAATTTTGTGATGCAGTTCTCCAAACAAACAATGTTTACAAAAATGCATATATAAGGGGAAAGCGTGCATAAAAATGGAGATATTGTGGGGAGGGGGAGCATACAAAATAGAGTTATATTATTAGGATAAATGTTCACTGATGGATGTAAAATTGGAAAAAGGAGAAACTGAGAAGTAGACAGAACCTTTCACCTTTGTATTACAACTCCCACTAGCCACAGCCAGCATGGCCAATGGACAGCAGTTATGGAACGTGTAGTCTAACAACGTCTGAATGGCCAAAGATTCCCCATTGCTTTTTTAAATGGTATAGCTACAACAGTGAGTGTGCTGTTTGCTAATGGAATCTTGCCTTTCCGTCTGTTCTGTTTTCAAAATTCTATGTGAATGGTTCAAGGCTGGCAAACAAGCAGGACAAACCGGATGCTCTCTTGCCCTGTGAGATCATTGAGTACCTGTCTCTGGAAAAGTTGGTGAATGAAAACAAGTCGTTGTGTCGAATTGTAAGTAAAATGATACCCTCTTTACACAGGTTGGCTATTCTTCACAAGGGATGGAAAGGAAGTCTCCCTTTTGTCCACTCTGCCCTTCATGATGATCATTTTCATGGAGTTTGTACAGACTGTTACTTCCTCTTGTTCAGATTACACATCCCATTTTAATTCTTGCCCAATGGAATTGAGGAAATTGGGTCAGAGAGATCTGGACAGGAAGTCCTTGCAGTCAGAGATGATGGGAGTTGTAGTCCCACAACACCTGGAATAATGGAGGCTGGTGGCCATTAGGACTGGTAAGACACCAGTCGGCAGACTCAGAAGCCATGACAGATGGAGCCAAATAATTTTAGTTTTGCCCACATCCAGCTCCCTGTGGTTGCACAAAGGCAACCAGAAGACTAAAAAGGGTAGAGATAACAGCCAGTGACCGACCCCCCCTGCACAGGTTGTAAGAAGGCAAGCAGGTAGGAGTTAACTGAGAGCAAGCGGACACCTCCTCTTGCCTCCTGGGTGGGTTGGCCCTGGAATTCAGCACTATCTTAGCAGTATCTAGCTCACATAAGGTCTAGTTTGCTCCTACCTTCGGGCAGGAGATACAGAAGTATAGTCAGCCTCACCAACAGGTTAAAGGACAGTTTTTATCCGTGGGCTGTTGGGCTGCTGAATGGGAGAAAAAAAATAGTGGTGCAATTGACTCCCGACAAGCACACAGAGCGCAAACAAGACTGAGTGTAGGGGGGGGGGCTTGTTTAATTTCACTGCACACAGGTGGTGTAGTGACAATAAAGTTTTATTTATTTATTTATTTATTTTTATTTTTTATTTACTTAACAACTCCTGATGCATAGAAAACATATTGATGGTTGTTTGGCAGAAAGTGGCTTCTTGCAGCAAGCTGGTTCATCTACAGTACATCAATTTCCCTTGTCATTTAGCAGGTTTTGCATTGCACCAGGAAATGTCTCCCCTTTGCTTGCTGGTCTCAACATGTCACCAGAGAGAGCCTGCCAGAATTCTTGTAACAGACCTCCCATAGGTATTATGGTTATGTTGTTGGCATCCATCTGCCAACTCACAAACTCCTCCACTTTCTTTGCCTTGAATGGGAGAGCTGGGTTTTCAGACTGGCTGTCCTCTACCTTCATCTTACAGGAACCATGTTCAGCTTCCAAAAGGCTTCCCAAAATCCAATGCTGGACCATCGTTCAAGGGCTACATTGGCTATTGCATACAATTGCCACCAACTACAGTGTACTGTGTGGTCGCATCCAGGAAGACAGTCCTGAACAGCAAGTGTCACTAGAGCAGGAGGTATCCAAGAAAGCACAGAAATCCAGGAACAGGACATCAGAAGCCAGGTTCCTCCTTCTTCCTGCAAGCCTATGCTGTGTGTAATGCCTACTCTTAAGATCTTAGAGGGGGTTGGACCATAGCTCAGTGCTGGAGCATCTTGCTTTACATGCTGAAGGTCGTAGGTTCAATCCCCGTCATTTCTATATAAGGGTGGGGGAAGATTTCTTGTATGAAATCCTGGAGGGCCGCTGCTGGTCAACATTGACAATATGGAGGTAGATGTGCCAATGGTTTGACTCAGTACTGTATAAAGCAGCTTACATTTTATGTTCCTAGAATGCATAGGGGAGGGGCGCAGAATGGTGAGAAACGAAAACAAAGGTCCGTTTATAAGAAGATTGTTTAGTGGAGGGTGGTGAAGAGAGAGAAGGGGAAAGGGCAAGGTGATGAAAAGCTGAACAGAGAACAAGCTGGCAAAAGGGGAAAAGACAAGAAGGGAACAATTAGAGCGGAAACTGAAGCAGGAGTCAACAACATGGCACCCAAGGTTCCAATAGGACCCTTGAGGTCTTACCTTGGGGCCAACGAAACCTCTGTGTCCCCCCCCCACACTGCCCTCTTGGTCATAAGGTAAAGAGAGTGCTTGCCTATTTCTTCTTTTAAAAGTACATAGAGATTAAGAAGGAAGTTGACAGAGTGGTGCTCTTTCCCACTTCCTTTTTCAGCTGTATGTGGTCTTCAAAGCTCAGCTTAATTCTATTGGATCTGGTTTTTACCCAGATTCCTTGGTAAAATGAAGTGTGTGCCCACAGACCTAAAAAGTAGAGCAAATGGGACAAGCTGAAAGACCAAAGACAGAAATTACTACCCAAACAGCAGCAATTACTTGACATTGACTGAGGCTGAGAAACTGAGGGTGAGAAACAGTGAGGCCACATCGACACCATATATTTAACACAAATTTAAAGCACATCACCTTCTCCTGAAGAATCCTAGGAACTGTCATTTGTTAAAGGTGCTGGAATGTAGTTATGTAAACTACAACTCCCAGGGTTATTTGAGGGAACCCATGTGTTTCTAAAGTGCTTTAAATACATAGTAGGGATTGCACCTGATTTGCTCAAGGGTCGACCAGTAGATCTACAGTTGAATAGAGACCAAGTTCTCCAAAAACTACATTTATTTGTTGTACCACATAGACATAGAAGATGGCAGAGCTGTTTTTAGCACCACTGCTTAGTTTCAAAGTTGAAGGAATAGAATAATATGTACATATGTGTATCTTTTGAATAATTTATTACATCTGCTTTTAGGGAGTCATTGGCCAGAAGAGAGTGCAGTCAAGGAGGAAATGCCAAGATGGAGGAAAAGAAACCCACAAAGCTGCCCCAGAATATCCCCTCCCAGGTAACTGGTGATTCTGCTATATTTTGTCTGCCAGGAATTTTACACTTTTAAAGATGCAGTGTTTCATAAAATTAATTAGTGGCATAATGGTCAGGTTTAGACATCACGATAAACCACAGTTAATTATTTACCACACGTGAACCATTTGCACCCAGTTTGCTCCTTGCTAGCACTGGGGAGAAACAGATCACAATTCCTGCCTTAGCATTACATCTGAGCCAGAAATCATGGGTCGTTTCACTCAAACAAACTCATGATCAGGAAGTCAAGAACAATCCATGTGTGGGCAATGGGGATGCAAAAAGGCACCATTTCCTGTTCCATTCCACCTTGCATTCATTTCAGCAGCTCATCTTCCATCAAAATTGCTGTTGCTTATCTCACTGTCCGCCATGGCAAAACTACATAATTTATGTGATTTATGTAATTAATTCCACAAATTACGTAAATTATGTTGTCATCATGCTATTCTACCGCATTCATTTCAATGCAAAGGAAATGCAATGCAAATGTGGGAGGGGGGTACGTAATCAATTATGTACTGTTTGCAGGCTCAAAGCAGCAGCAACAGTGAATGCCAATTGTATTTGCTGTTCTGGACATGAGACGAATACAGTGGTACCTCGGGTTACATACACTTCAGGTTACATACGCTTCAGGCTCCACTAACAGACTCCGCTATCCCAGAAATAGTACCTCGGGTTAAGAACTTTGCTTCAGGATGAGAACAGAAATCGTGCTCCAGCAGCGCGGCGGCAGCGGGAGGCCCCATTAGCTAAAGTGGTGCTTCAGGTTAAGAACAGTTTCAGGTTATGAACGGACCTCTGGAACGAATTAAGTACGTAACCAGAGGTACCACTGTAGGTGAACATTGGCAGTTTCCATTTTCATTGGAATTCTCCAGCATCCCTAGCGTGCAGGGCCATAGTTCAATGGCACAGAACCTTCTTTCCAGGCGGAAACGCCCAGGTTCAATCCTTGGCATTTACAAGTTGGCCAGTGCAACTTATAATTCCTTCCTGAAAGCGTGAAAGGCTGCTGCCAGTCCGTTACTGAGCTAGATGGACCAATTGTTTGGCTCAGTTATACAGCTTCCTATGTTCCTGACATTTTCTGTGCCACGTTTTCTGAAAGCATTCCCAGAGACAGGGCTTTTTCTCACATGCACACACTTTGTTTCTGCTCAGCAGGAAGAAATGCCGGTGGCCTCCAAGAAAAAGAAAGGGAAATTAAAGCTGAAGGTGAAGAAGAAAGGTTTGGTGCAGTCGGAGAATACCTTGACAGAAGATGACAGTGCGAAAGCAGCAGCAAGTGGGAGCAAAGTGGGAGGTGTCACTGTCTGCCGTCCCAGCAACAAGGTTGCCCAAGAGAACCCCAGAGTTCTGGAAACAGCTGCACCCCCAGCAGGTAAACATAGATTTCTTAGAAACATGAGAGAAACGCTAGAAGCATGACGATGAAGAAGAAGTAGCAGTATTATATTTAAATCCCACCTTTCTTCCAAAGAGCTTGAGGTGGCACAGGTAGTGCTCCCCCTCTCCATTTTATCCTCACACCAATCCTGTGAGGTAGGTTAGGGTTGAGAGACAGTGACTGGCCCAAGATCACTTCAGTGAGCTTCAGGGTTGAGTGAGTCTCTGTAGAACTTCCTCAGAGTGCGCTGTCAGCTGCAAACAACATCTCGCAGGTAAAGATCTGCCGTGCTTTCATCTTGGCATGGTCAGGCCTCCATCACTCGTGAATAGAAGTCCACACTGTCCTCAGCTGAGCTGAAGGCATTGGAGAGCAACAGGAAGAAGAATATGCCAAAGAGAGTCAAGGTGAGAACACAGCCCTCTTTCACACCACCTTTTATAGGGAAGGTGGACAAGGATGAACCATCATGCTGTCACTGGGGGGAAACAAAATCTCATTTCTCTATCAGATTGTTCCTCCAATTTTAGGGCCAGATCTTCTGTTGCCATTTGTAGCATTTGAATGTCCACCTGGTTGTTTAGTTCTAGGTTTAGCTCTAGTGCTTTTATTAGTCCAGTCTGCAATTTGCCCAGATAGATATTTAAATTTCTGTTTGAAAGCTCTGCCCGATCTGAGGCAGGAGCTTTCCTTATCTTGCTTATGTAGTAGTCTGATTCTTTGTCTTCCTCCACAGTTGCTTGCATTTTCATGCCTTTTTGTGTTCTCATTCCTCCCTTGACCATCTCTGAATCTGAGGCCTGAAAGAAGGATTCGTCAATTTCTTCTTGAATACTGAGTCTTGCTTACTTCTTTTTTGGACCCTGGAGTCTGTGTGGCTTTAGTCTGCCAGAGCAGGAATAAAGTTTTAGAATTGTATGTGTCTTCTCTGCATCAAAGTAGTCCTTAGGCAATTAGACAGTAAACTATGCTGCCATTTAGCTCCTTGGCTAGCCATGCTCCCCAAACGCTGGTGAATTTTCATGAGGATTCCTTTAAAAAAATATGTGTGTAAATGTTACATATATGCAGAGAACTGAATTTATGATTGGAAAAATGAGAGATTGAGAGAACCACTACTGACAGATCCTTCTGTCCCTGCTAGTTACTATGATGTAGCTCTGAAATCAGGTTTGAGTCTGTAGCACAAATATGGGATTCTGGTTAATTCTGTCCTCCTGAACCAGTACCTATAGATCAAACTATAGTTTACTGTGGCTTGCAAACCAGAGAATTTATTCCATTCCCCCCCCTCCCTACTTCTTTTTTTTTCAGGACAAAGCACAAAGAAGAAAAATAAAAGACTGAAAAATAAAGTCAAATCTCAGGAATCATCACAGACCCAGCCAAACGAGCACCTATCAAGCACTTTTGGTACATCTTACACAGCTAGGAAAGGGGTTTGTGGGAAGAGTTGCAAAATATCAAGGATACTCATTAAAGCAACAAATGCTCTGATGGTGTTTCCTGCTTGGCAGGGGGTTGGACTCGATGGCCCTTGTGGTCTCTTCCAACTCTATGATTCTATGATTCTATGATTCTAAGTTTGATTAGCTTTGGGGGGAAACAAAAGCTCTGCATATTTTAGGGTCTTGAGCCAGATTGTGGGCAAATGTGAAGTCCTGTGGCAATGCTTCCAAACCAAGGTGGAAGCAGGATTAGGCAAAATTGCATAAAAAACACATGTATAAGGGAGAATTTCTCACTAAAATGCTGAAAAATGTTCGTGAGGACTTGCCAATTTATGTAGAAATGTGGATAAATAAATTTTCAAGGCTAGAAAAATTATAAACTGAGAGAACCCAGCTTTTACATATTTGCCCATTCCTACTTTAGACTAACCATTTACTTAGCTGTCTTGTTCATCCTTGGGTGGATAACTAGGGTATGAATCTTCTTAAATAATTGTCAGATTTATATGATCCCACCTGCTGAAGCACCTGTTGTTGTTGGCATTCATCTGTCTTGAGAGGCACTGGTGTGCACCTCTGGAGATGAAGCCAGACCACTGTGTCAGCAGTGTCTCCCCAGGGCACAAGCCTGGGCAGTGTGGAGGTCCTGGGATCCCCAGAAGACAAGACCCTCCCTCTCAGCCTCCCTGATGTAGTCCAAAGGAAAGCAGAGAAATACATTTGTCACCAGCTTGGCTGCAGGAGTTGCTGGAAGGAGGCGGGCAAAGGGCCATCCAGCTGTCTTAGGGACTCTGCTTTTGATTTGAGTAGGACTAGAGGTCTTGTTATTTCCTTTGTATGTATAACAGTTAAGAAAAAGTAATTAGATCAGTCCAGGGTGACTGTGTCCTACTTTACACAGGATGGTCCCCTGTCTGAAGGGCTGTATGCTTCAAAATTCTTTAAAGTTAAAGAACCATAAAAAGGGAGAACTTCCAGAGGCCAGTGAAGTTTCCCATCAACGGTTAGCAGCAGGATTGCAGACTGAGCAGGTCTCCTGGTCACAATCTTCCCCACTTTGTGCAAATGTATGTCCTCTTTTTTCCTCTTTCTGGCAATCTGTAAGTGGTCACCCTGTTTCATCCATGGCTCCTTCTTCCACAGATTTGTATCGGAGAGCCATGCTGGCTCTGAAAATGCAGCCACAGGGCCGGAAGCCACAGTCTACAACCACTCCCTAAATGAGGTGCTCCACACTTTCCCTTGGGAGTGGGGATTCAAAGTGGTACTAAGAGAATTGAAGAAACTGCAGCAGCAAGGCCAAACCTGATTCTGAGGTGTTCCAAGCTCATCTCTGCAAGATGTTGCAAGGTGTTTAAAGGGGCAGGTGTTAGCATACAGTTGGTAGTCGACGGAAAGAGCCCTCCCCAAATGGAAAGCTAGGGAGCTTCCTGCCTGTCGCTGTTTTCGAGGGGGTTCAATCACATACTGTCAAAGTAAAGTTGTACAATTATAAGAGGTCTTGCGCAACAAATCCGCTTCCCTCAAAACACTGAACTTCTTTTGCAATAAGCAAAGGGAAAGGCACTGGAATGTGTGGGATAATGCTAGTTTTGACACAAATCATCTTAACTTCCTGGAAGCAAATCATAACAAATCCTCATTAAATAGCCAATGGCAGCTAATTTCCCTGCAATGAAATCAGGATGAATGCTCTACTAACAAGGCAACTGGAAGCATCCCTGGTCTCAGAAGTAGAACCTGGCCTTCAGAACTCCTCCAAGTCATTTTGCTACCTCAGGCAGAAGGCAAGATGGTGTGTCCATCTTCTACACAAGAAGCCAAACAAGACTGGTGGTTGAATCTCTGCCTTCAGCACAGAACAGCATCTCCACCATGCCTGAAGGTAGCAGACTTGCCTAGGGAAGGTAGCAGACATTGTAGGCCATGTGTGCACACAGCTCCCCAGAATCTTGCTGCTGGTTCCCTGCCTCCCAGCATTTCCTGCCTGAGCTGGTTGCCTCATTTTGCCTAATAGTTGAGTTGGCCCTGGGTGGCTCTGGGGCAGCGGTGGAGAACCTTTTTCATTTCTTTGATGGCTAACTTTCCATGAGCCACATGCCAGTAGTGGGAAGAGCCATTGCAAAAGGTGGGTGGGGGTGGGGCCACTCCCCCCCTCTCTTTCTCTCTCTCTCACACACACACACATTTACATCCACACACAAATACAATTTTGCATTCATACACATGCACACATTATACCCACATGCATCTTATCTCACATATAACATACACACATTCAATACTTCTCTCCCTCTCTCTCAGACACATCTGTGAAATTAGAATTCAATAAGATTTGGGCTGTGTACACATCAAATTTTAAAGAGCATTCTGTGCACAGCAAGTGCGGACGTTTTCCAAATTGTCACACTACATCATACATATCCAACACATGTTCTGAAGTTATTCTCCACTTCTTCTCATTCTTATTTTAAGTTGAGAGCATTGGGGAAATGCAATATAAATTTGCATCGCTCCGTTGTGTAGACATCAGGAAGCACATTGTGTGACTACCAAGTTGTTGGATGGTTTCACAATTGTTCAGGTGTGGAAAGCAGATAGGGTCACATTACTTCTGGAAGCAGTAACAGACTTTTGAAGGCTAGTTGAGGGGAGGGAATGTCAGTGAAACAATTCATATCCATCCCATCACACCATGACGACTGATGTGCATGGCATGAACCAGCATAAGTCTACCTGAAATTGACATTAAAGCATAAATGTGAAGATGGGTTTCATAAGTGCTCACTGAATAAATCTGAGTTAAAATGGCTTTTGTATGTTTTAAACCAGCAATGTGTGCATATGCCTTCCTGCCTCATCCTATGAAGAGGGAGAGTTTTCAGGCATCATATTTATGAAGAAGAAAGGATCGATATTCTGGATACCTTTAGAAATTGCCTTATCCTTTATGTCCAACTGTGACTGACAAGTGGGCACTCCCTTAAGACCATTACCTGTACCAAATGATATTTTATTTTGTATATTGTTTTTCAAAACTGTTGGTTTCATCTGTACTTTCATAATTTTATTGTGTCTACTTTTAAAGTTTGTCGATTTTATTGATATTTTCTTATGAATATTTTATATTATTTTGTGTAAGCCATTTAGAGAGGGTTTATTATTATTATTATTAAGTGGGATATAACTCTTGTTAAATAAATTTAAAAAGTAAATGTACAACTATGGGGAGTACTCAGAGGCTGAAACAGTCTTCTGTTGGAGTACTGCCAGAGCCTCTGTGGATTCCATAAACCTAAAACAGCACAATTGTGGCTTGATTGAACATAGAATCATAAAGCAGTACAGATTGTTCCCTTCTGAAAGAAAATTATATGAAAATGATGTATAGATGGTATATAACACCAGTACAGATAGCAAAAATGTATAAAACCGGCTCTAACATTTGCTGGAAATGTAAAGAAAAAGAAGGGACTTTTTATCCTATGTGGTAGGAATGTAAAGAAATTAAAAAAACTTTGGGAAATGATATATAATGAATTGAAGAAAATGTTTAAAATGACATTTGTAAAATAACACCAGAAGCACTTTTGTTAGGGATTGAAGGACAAGACCTGCCAAAGAAATAAGGAACTTGTTTATGTATGCTACAACAGTGGCAAGAGTCTTGATAGCACAAGGATGGAAGAATGAGGAAACCCCGACAAAAGAACAGTGGCAGGAGAAATTGATGAATTATGCAGAACTGGCTAAATTGACATACAAACTGCGAGACAAGGACAACTGTGACTTTAAGGAGGAATGGGAACTTTATACAAATTATTTAAAAACACAACAAAATGAACTGGATTCCTTGGCAGGTTTTGAATTAAACATACACAGATTCATTGTTGACAACATGATGGAAAGATATGTAAGGATATATACAATTTTATAATATGCAGAGAAAATATGTGCAGTGAAACCAGGAAGAGGAGCTGAGGGAAGTCCGGGGGGGGGGGGGAATTATGTAGCTTCACTCAACCTTTTTATTCGACCGTCAGTCAGAAAAAAATACAAATACATTTGTCAATACACAGTTAAAGCATCCAGAAAGCTTTTAGAGCTTAGCCAACACTAAAAAGGGCTAAACAGATAGCCCCATATCAATACAGTCAATTATGGTCTTGCGACGCTTAAAGGCTAAAAAAAGAAATTTGGCCACCAAGAAAGGTATAGCTCTAGTAACATTATTCAGCAAGTGTAAAACCTGGTTTTCTCCGGGTAGGAAGCTAAGTTGACATAGGAGTGGGGGGGGGAGAGATTATGTAGGTGATTATATGGTTTGATAATTTGTTATGTGGAAATTGAGCAATAAAAAAATATTTTTTTTAAAAAAAAAGAATCATAAAGCGGTAGAGTTGGATGGGACACCAATGGTAATCTAATTTAACCCACTTCAATGCAGGAATCTCAACTAGATCATATATGACAGTTAGTCATCCAACTTCTGCTTAAAAACTTCCAAGGTCTACCACCTCTCATGGGAGTCTGTTCAACCGTCGAACATCTCTGTCAGAAAGTTCTTTCTGATGTTTCATAGGAATCTCCTTTCTTGTAATTTGAATCTATTGGTTCCGGTCCTAACCTCTGGAGGAGAAAACAAGCTTTCTCCATCTTCCACATGATAGCCCTGTAAGTATTTGAAAATAGCTATCATATCTCCTCCCAGTCTCCTCTTATCCAGGTTAAACATACCCAACTCTCTCAACCGTTCCTCATCAGGCTTGTTTTCCAGACCCTTGACCATCTTGGTTGCACTCCTCTGCATACATTCCAGCTTATCAATGTTCTTCTTAAATTGTGGCACCCAGAACTGGACACAGGACTCCACAGCTGGCCCCAGGTTTGATGGGACTCTTAGTAAAGTGACATCTGGTGAGTCCTGTTCTAACTCAATAAAGACTCATGAAATAGCATCCTTCCAATCTGATGGTAGGCTGTTGTTTTCTCGTGGTTAAATTTTGCAGCATGGCATTAGCGCAAATATAATGCTTTAGTGGTGGGTTTATACTGGACCCTCTGTGTTGTGTATTGAGTCAAAGGATTTTATATCTGTATTATTATTGTCTGTATTTGCATTAGGGTAAAGTAACTGCCTTTTGGTTCCAGAGGGTACAGCTACTATTGGTTCATTTAAGCTGCTGTATTTGGATCCTCTGTCTTATTGGTTGCCTCCAAAAGGCAGGACTGTGATTGCCTGATATTGTTCCCTCCAAAATGTATCCTTTCTAGCTAGTTCCCTGTCCCTATAAATGTA
The DNA here is from genome assembly GCF_964252035.2 of Podarcis erhardii. NCBI lineage: Eukaryota > Metazoa > Chordata > Lepidosauria > Squamata > Lacertidae > Podarcis > Podarcis erhardii. The sequence continues at coordinate 18,056,623 of NC_138504.1, forward strand.
GCTCTCCCCTCCTCAAGTTTCAGTCTTGTTGCTTTTAATAAAGAAGTGTTACTAGAGAACTGTCTCCAGCATATTATGTCAAGAGAGCTGAAATCACAAACCCCACGTCACAACAACTGGCGACGAAGGTGGGATCCGGAATGCTGAGGAGCGGTTAAACGCAGCCCTGCCTCAGAGTCCGGATTGTAGCTAAGAACAAGACTCACTGGCCGGCTGAGAAGACGACCCTGCCCACAGGACAATGGAGAGTCCAAGGGTATTGGAGCCCTTCCAGCCATCAGAGCCCCACACGTGGGAAGACTACGTTGAACGCTTCGAGTTCTTCGCAGTGGCTCAAGGGATCACCGATGCCAGCAAAAGAAGGGCCACATTCCTGAGCTACTGTGGGCCTGAGACCTTCAAGCTGGCCAAGGCATTGCTTGCCCCAGCGAAGCTAAGTGAGACATCTCTCAAAGATATTCTTGCCTGCCTAACAAGCCATTTAGCGCCTACTGAGACCAAGATGGCCCGGCGGATGGAGTTTCATAAGAGGCAGCAGCATGCTGGGGAGTCTGTATTTGCATTTCTAGCTGAACTGCGGAAGCTCGCTCAGCACTGCGACTTCCAAGATCTGGAAGAGACTCTCCTGGATTGGTTTGTCGGTGGTCTGAGCAGCAAGAAAGGCAGAAGACGCATCATGGCTAAAGAAGAGGTTACCCTTGCTTCAGCCTTGAAGGAGGCCACTGCCACAGAGAATTATGAAAGAGAGGAGCTTGATGCCAGTCGCAGGGCCCCTAAGCCACAGATAAAAGTTGCGCATGCCATGGACGAGCTAGAGGCTACTCCGAGCCAGAGCCCAGTCCGTGGGGTCGAGTCAGTGCGTCAGGCCTGCACAGTGCACAAAGATCACCGAGGCAGGTGCCCTGGTTGTGGCGGAAACCATGAGCGGAAGAGTTGTCGTTTCCGGGATGCTATGTGCCGGACGTGCGGAAAGACAGGTCACATCGCCAGGGTCTGTAGATCGGCGGCGTTGGGAGCGACAGGAGCACCTAGACTGGAGCATCGCAGATCGCCCACAGCAAACCATGTTCTAAAGGACTGCCACTACGTAACGGAGATCAACGGGAGGGTCGTGCAGTTTCCAGCGCAAGGCAAGGCACACATCAAGGTGAAGATTGAGGGTCAGCTGTGCGACATGGAGGTAGACTCCGGATCTGGATTCACTATTGTGTCGGACCAGACCGCGAGGACATTCTTCCCCAGGGGTAAGTTGCCCCCTCTGGAGCCCTTCCCGGCAACTTTGCAGTCATACTCAGCGGGCCGCATCCATGTCATGGGAATGCGTGCCGTGAGAGTACAGTTCCGGGACAAACAGGCGGTACTCAAACTGGTGATTGCGAAGGGCAGTCGCCCCAGTCTCTTGGGCACTGACTGGTTTCCCGCCCTGGGACTGAGTATATCAGGGCTTAATTCAATCCAAACCTGCCCCGAGATGAGCGAGGCATTATACAAAGAATTTGCTGGTCTCTTTAATGGAAAACTGGGTTGTTATAAAGGGCCCCCAGTTGACTTCGAATTGGACCCTGGGGTGGCCCCAATCCGACTCAAACCAAGGCGAGTGCCATTTGCACTGCAACCCAAGATCGAAGCAGAGCTGGATAAATTGGTCAAGCAGGGAGTTCTCTCACCCGTGGACTCCGCTAAGTGGGAGACTCCAATCGTCACGCCCCTTAAAGCAAATGGGGAAGTTAGGATCTGTGCTGATTACAAATGTACTATCAATAAGGCACTCAGGGGAAATTCATACCCCATTCCAGTCGTATCACATCTGTTGGCTAAACTGGCTGGGGGCAAGGTGTTCGCCAAACTTGACCTGGCACAAGCTTACCAACAGCTGCCAGTAACCCCACAATCAGCGGAAGCACAGACTATTGTCACACATAAAGGGGTGTTCAGAGTTAACAGATTACAATTTGGAGTTTGTGTGGCCCCAGGGATTTTTCAAGGGCTCATGGAACGCCTGTTAAGAGGTCTGCCGGGGGTCTTGCCATTTTTTGATGACGTTTTGATTGCTGGAAAAGACCCACAGGAACTGGTTGCGCGTGTCCGTACAGTGTTGCTCAAGTTCAAGGAGGTGGGGTTGCAACTAAAAAAGGAAAAATGCAGTTTTGGGGTGCCAACTGTGGAATTCTTGGGGTTTAAAATTGATGCATCAGGCATCCACCCCACAGATGCTAAGGTTAAGGCCATCATCGAGGCACCACGACCACAGAACAAGACGGAGTTGCAGTCATTCCTGGGACTTATTAACTTTTATCATTCATTCTTACCCCAGAAAGCTTCGGTAGCTGAACCATTACATAGACTGTTGCAGAAAAAGAATGTGTGGCGATGGGGGCAGGAGCAGCAGAAGGCTTTTGACTCCTTGCGAGGAATGCTGAGTAGCAAGAGCGTCCTTGCTCATTATGATGAATCGAAGCCGCTGGTCCTGGCATGTGATGCCTCTCAATACGGCCTGGGGGCGGTGCTGAGTCATAGGGAACCGGATGGGTCGGAAAAGCCCATCTCTTTCTATTCCCATATGTTGTCGCCCACGGAGCGCAACTATGCTCAAATTGACAAAGAGGCGCTTGCAATTGTGGCAGGAATCAAAAAGTTCCATGATTATGTGTATGGTCGTCATTTCTCCATTGAAACGGACCACAAACCACTGTTGGGGTTGTTCAACCCGAACAAACAAACGCCACAAATTCTCTCCCCCAGAATGTTGCGTTGGTCTATATTCCTGAACGGGTTCCAGTACACCTTGACCCATGTGCCGGGAAAACGGTTGTGCCACGCTGATGCGCTGAGTCGATTGCCCCTTCCTGGCGGGAGCAATGAGGATCCTGCTCCAGCGGAGCACATAATGATGCTGGAAACACTTCCGGGGGCTCCTGTAACGGCTACTGATATTGCTGAGAAAACAAGGAAAGATGCTGTTCTCTCCCGTGTGCTCACTTGGGTGGGGAGGGGGTGGCCAGGTGGTCCGCATGAAGACAAATTCAGGCCTTATGCGACAAGGCAGCACGAGTTATCCATGCATAAGGGTTGTCTCCTGTGGGGAGATAGGGTGATCATCCCAGCACCACTGAGAAACAGGGTTCTTGAGACGCTTCACATGGGACACCCGGGAATGGTCAGGATGAAGTCGCTAGCCCGATGTTATGTGTGGTGGCCTGGAATGGACCACAACATAGAGCAATGGGTACGAACATGCAAGGCATGCCAAGAGGTGCGGCCAGAAGTGGCCAGAGCACCAGTTCACTGGTGGGAGCAGTCCAGATCTCCCTGGAGCCGGCTGCACTTAGATTTTGCTGGGCCATTCCAGGGGAAGGTCTTTTTGGTTATCGTCAATGCATATTCCAAATGGTTAGAAGTGGCGATGGTCCCTAGCATGGCATCAGCTGCCGTAATCAAGGTGTTGAGGCAGCTGTTTGCAACCCACGGGTTACCTGAGACCATTGTATCAGATAATTCTTTTGTATCCCAAGAATTCAAGGCATTCTTGGCTGATAACTTCATAAGAGGGGTCACATCCGCGCCCTTTCACCCATCCTCCAATGGGCAGGCGGAGCGCATGGTCAGAACAGCCAAAGAATCCATTGCACACTTAATGGAGGGTAACTGGTCAGCTCGCATCGCGCGAATGTTATTTTTGCAGCATGCGACGCCATGTACTGCGACGGGCAAGTCACCAGCTGAGCTGCTATTGGGTAGAAGATTGGTAACGGTGCTGGATTATGTCCACCCGGATAAAATGCCAAACCGTAATTCAAGAGCAAACCCCCAGGCTGAGACTGAAACAACAAGGTATTTCGCCCCTGAAGATCTGGTCTGGGTGAGGAACTATTCACGAGGTTCGCGGTGGGTGGCTGGTGTGGTCACCCGGGCTAGTGGACCTGTGTCCTATTATGTGACCTTGGAAAATGGGCAGGTTTGGAAGAGACATATAGATCAGCTGAGGCGCCGGGCGCTCAGCAGGGAGGAGTCTGATAATTCATCCCTGGCTAACGATGCAGAGCTGCAAGACCAGATTGAAAATGGCCCAGAGGTGCAATCACCAGGGGCTTCAGCAAATGAACCAGGGTCTGCTAGTCCTCAGGATGACGAGGTACAGGTAGGGGACCCTGAGATGTCTGGGACTCCATCTGTTCCTGACGAAACCCCTATAGCAGCCCCCCTACCACAGGTGACACCCAATCCAGAACCGGCAACACCTGTTGTCAGGAGATCAAGTAGAAGTTGTAGGACCCCACAGTACCTGAGAGATTACGTCTGCTGTGCTCACTAGGGGGGGAGGGGTGTTGTGTATTGAGTCAAAAGATTTTATATCTGTATTATTATTGTCTGTTTTTGCATTAGGGTAAAGTAACTGCCTTTTGGTTCCAGAGGGTACAGCTACTATTGGTTCATTTAAGCTGCTGTATTTGGATCCTCTGTCTTATTGGTTGCCTCCAAAAGGCAAGACTGTGATTGCCTGATATTGTTCCCTCCAAAATGTATCCTTTCTAGCTAGTTCCCTGTCCCTATAAATGTAGCTCTCCCCTCCTCAAGTTTCAGTCTTGTTGCTTTTAATAAAGAAGTGTTACTAGAGAACTGTCTCCAGCCTATTATGTCAAGAGAGCTGAAATCACAAACCCCACGTCACAACAATCTGCACACCTGTTCACTTTATTAGCTGTTCTGCAATGCTTCCCCAGTGTTATTGCATTACTTGCCACCTGCACTATACTACAAGAAAAGTGGTTGAAAGAAAGGTAAGAACCAAAAGTTCTGGGATAGGCACTGATTGGTAGTGAAGTAGTATGTCTGCTCCAAAACATTTGCAGGCACAAACAGTACTGAAAGTGGGATCACATATAACTGCCCCAGTGCCATCACGAGCACAGGCCATCATGAATGCACAATTTAAAAAATGATGCGTAGAAGGGCCCATGGACAACACTGTCCCTCTCCAGTTCCTCCAAAGGTCTCTGGGCTGGCCCAGGACATTTTGGAGCTTGAAACAAAATGCCCTGCCACCACCCTCCCCCTGCAGATCTGGGACCACCCCACCTTTGCCTTTGCTGTTGCTGTGCCTCAGCACCTACTGTAAGGAGATAAAGCTAGTCTCCAAGATGCTTTGAAGGGAAGCATGCTTTAAATGCATGGTGTGTAAACAGTTATGTCGCAGGAAAAAACTAAAAGCAGTTGTGCTGACTTATATGAATGATGTCAAATTCCACATTAGGGCCCTACTATGCTAGGCCAGTCAAAATGTTCCGAAAAGGGTATGCAAGCTTTCCTGTTCTCTGGAAGACTTCATTGGGTTGATGGTAAACAAAACAAGGTTAGTTTTGGACTAAGACTCTTAGTTTTTGCTAAAGATGGAGCTTCTAACACGATTATTTATTTTTATTATTTTTACAATGGGGGGAGGGAGTCCCCTAAATTCCTGGATTTAGTGAAAGTTTGAATTAATTAAGGTTTGATTCAACTTTGCCAAACACAAAAACCCCAGGATTTATTATGCTAAATGAAGGGCAGTCTACTAATAATAATAATAACGCTGGGGGTCTCAAGAGTTATCCTAAATTATTTACTGAGTTGCTTCCAGTCCAGCCTCAGAACGCCAAGCCTGCAGTCCTGAACCCACTTACCTGGCTGGGAGTGATCACTCTCAAGGCTCATCTGGAGCCCTGCCCAGATAAATCCAGAACTGCATTGCCAATCACATTTGGAGCAAGGAGACAGGCTGAAAGTGAATGATGCCGGAATGCCATTGAAAGGCACTGGTGCCCTTTTGGTTGGCTACAGGTAAACATTGCATTTCAGGATGTGTGCGGCTCAGAGAAATTGGGGTTGCCCAGAGGATGGGCTTTAGGGGCCTTCCACAAGCAGCCAGGCAAGAAAGAGTTGAACAAAATAACTATTTATAGACTAATACAATCTTTCTCACATTAATTCTTACAAGTCTGGCTGATGAAGAATTGATCAAGATTGGCTGATGAAGCATTGAACGAAACAGATTGGTTATCCGGAAACTGTTCTGGCGATATTTGGTGACAGATTATGTATATATCAAACTTTTGAATTATTCTGCTGTGACTGGTGAAGAAGATTTAGAGACTTTGGTTGCAATTTCTGATCATTTGTATTAGTCTATAAATAGTGTTTAGTGCCATTGTTATTGGCCATCATGTTGTGTTATTTTGTTCAGCTCATCCAGGCAAGAAAGCATGGGATGACAGGTGGCCTGCATTAGGGTGAGTCTGGATCCTGCACCCCGATCCTCCATCCTCTCAGTTAAAGCACACCCTGACAAGTGTCTTTTTGGAATGGCTATAAGAACTGCATTAGGATGGCTTGAATCCTGAGCCATGATAAAGTTTAGACTTAAAAAACTAAATATATTTTTGTGTTGCTTTCTAATGGCTGTTTGGGCAGGTAATATTTTGTGTGTTTGTAGATGGTTCCTAAAATCCACTGTGTCTCTGGCTGGGGAGTTTATGGGTCCAACAATAGCCCCTTCTAGGATCTTTTCCTTCTCTTCAGGGAAATAATCTGGGTTGCCCTATGTGGCAGTTTAACAGTCCAGTTTTATTTATTTTTTTTAATTTCCACTCCCTCCTGATTGATTAACACTCCATGAGCTCTGATTGGCTTCTCGGTCTCCAATAGGACAACCCATGGTCTGTCAGTGGTGGTCGGGTCCAGAGGCAATAGTGAGTGGGGCAACAAAAGTCAGTTCTGCCTTTGTGCAGTAGGCTAGTAGGCATTCACACACCACATCATGTGCTTGCCAGTGGAGAAAGGCTGGAAACGACACAAATATAAACAAACAAGTTGGACTTGCAGCAAAATGTTAATATGTGGTGTGTGCCAGTGTTCCAGCCAGCCAGCCAGCCATGGCCTCCCTCAGAATAGCCCATTCTGTCTCTCCCCCCGCCCAACCCAGTTTCCTAGGAGTTTCCCCTCCAACATTCAGTCAGCATTCTGTGGCTCAGTCCTTTTCCAGGGGATTTAAAAACAATTTTTTGCACTTCTGCCAACCTTGCTTTTCCTTGCTCACACCTCCCTCTTGTGTGGAAATGCTGTCATTTTAGCTTGGAAGTCAGAAACTGTTAGTCTGTATCTAGGATGGGGAACTTGTAGCCCTCCAAATGCTGGACTCCCAACTCCCATCATCACTGGACATGATTTTTAGGACTGATGAGAGTTGGAGTCCCAATATCTGGAAAACCACAATTTCCTCATATATAATTTACAGTGTTATGAGTTTGCAGGTGCCAGACACCCTAAATTCCTGGGTTGAGTAGGTGTTAGAATTTAATCAAGGCTTGGAGTGTTAAAACAGGGTGCTAGACATAAGTGTATTAACTCTAACAGGGACCAAGAACTTGCTTCATTTATTTATTTATTATTTACATCATTAAATTACATGGCACGTTTAATCAATGGAATTAAAGAATTCACAACTAAATCAACAGTAATTAATTTCATTTTAGCAGTAATTTTTAGACAAATAATGCAGCTGTTGCAGGAAAGATTTTTTTTCATGGGGGGGGGGCATCAATACAGCTCCTTGCCAAGGGCGCAAGGGACCCTAAGTACACCCATGAATGCAAATCTAGGAGAGGAGGGAACTGGGGGATGGGGGAGAGAAAAGAAATTCAGAATGAGTGGAAGGAAATACAGTAACCCCCTGAATTATTATTTTTAAAAGCAACCAGATTGTACAACACATGCAAATAATACCTTTTTGCATAATTTTTTCCAGTAATATATTGGATAGATCAGTCGGTAGAGCATGAGATTCTTAATCTCAGGGTTGTGGGTTCAAGTACCACATTAGGCAAAAAAGATTCCTGCATTACAGGGGGTTGGACTAGATGACCCATGTAGCTTCTTCCATTTCTACAATTGTATGAAAAGGATTTATCTCTGAATGTGGTGAGTGAGGGGTTTTTTGTGTGAGGGGGTGCTGTTTTAAGTTGAATGCACACTGAAGCATCAATAGATTTAATAAATTGCCCAGAATACTTGTATGTAACCCACAAATAGTAATCAGATTAGATTCTTCTCTTAGTTTAAGGAATCCTGCAGATGACAATTGTGTTCAGCATTCATGCTGCTTTGCTTGCGTAAAGCTTACATAGTGGATAGACTATATCCTGTGTTTTTTTGAGCATTTGTTCTGATTTGCTTGCAGTGTACTTATCCGACAATGAGCATTCATCCTGATTTGCTTGTGGGGTGTTTGTATGTCTTCTTATTAATCATTAGTTCATTCTACAGTTTTCAGTGCATTTCCCTGTCACTTTCCAAAGTGCAGAAAGTCTTTTTTTTTTTTTTTTTTACAGTGGTACCTCGGGTTACATACACTTCAGGTTACATACACTTCAGGTTACAGACTCCGCTAACCCAGAAACAGTGCTTCAGGTTAAGAACTTTGCTTCAGGATAAGAACAGAAATCGTGCTCAGGCGGCGCGGCAGCAGCAGGAGGCCCCATTAGCTAAAGTGGTGCTTCAGGTTAAGAACAGTTTCAGGTTAAGTACGGACCCCCGGAATGAATTAAGTACTTAACCCGAGGTACCACGGCATTTTTAAAAAGTGGATTTGTTTCAATAGAGCAATCAAGCACTTTAATTGTGAAAACCCTAGAATTTTCAACACTATACCAAGACACTGGAGACATAAAAATTGAAAACCACTCTAGTAATGTGGTGGCGGAGAAAGATGAGGAGGCATTCCAGTTAATCCTCCCTAAAGCGTTCCAGAGATTGCAACCATATGTTGCTGCTCAAAAAGTGTCAACCTCATCCACGTTTTAAAAATTCCCACCCACTCTTTAGATGTCAAACAGCATAGCTAATTCTACCAACTGCAAATCTTAAATCTGTATAATTAACCTAGAACTTCAAAGCTACGCAGGAACAACTGCATAATTGGGGTCATTTTCCAATGTTATCTAGCCCATCCCACTGTCATTTAACGCAGCAGGATTTCTTGGGGAATATATCCACACCCCCAATAGGCTTTCCTGCATACACTCCTTCCATTGAGTTCAATGGAGTTAACAGTAAAGCCCAGCTCCAGTCTGTATGATAGGCAGCCTGTAAGAGGCATCTTGATTGGCTGGGCTATGGATAAAATCAGCTGTGGACCTGAGTGGGGCAAGTCACCACCTCTCAGCCTAACCAACATTACAGGGTTGTTATGTGGATAAAAGATGGGGGGGGGGACTTGTAGGCTGCCTTGAGTTCACTGGAGGAAGGATCCTGTTTCCTGTCCATACATGATCAGACAGAGCAGATCCTCCTGCAGACTACGCTTGACTACAGTGGCTTCAGACTAGATATCTCTCTAGCTAAGGCTGCTTACAGATCTGGTCTGGCCTGGACAGTTTCCTTTCATGTATGAGATTACAAATTCAGCCTTGGGATCTCCAATTAAAGGAGATCATGTAGGAAGAGGTAGGAAAACCTGCCACCATAATAAGCCAGAATAGACCATACTGACTAGATGGGCCAGTAGCCTGGCTCTATATAACTTTGATCATACTGGTTGTAAAACAGGGCAAAGCCTCTTTTTTAAAATATCAAGTTGGTGCAGTGGCTGGCCCTGTTTTTTAGGAGCTTCAGAAATAAAAGTTTTCATCTGCTGCAATCGACCCTGTAATAATTCTTCACCAACAATCTTTTTCTGAACACACTAATCAGAAATAGTACCCACTTGAAATTGGCAAGGCGTCTTCTAAATTATCGATGCAATAGACCAAGACACCCTCTTGTGCAAGTTCTGCCAAAACAAATGGGAGAAAGAGCTGAAGCTGACCCTAGATTGCAGTCAGGTTGTTAATGAACGTACTGAAAATCCATCTGCTTTTGGTCCTCAAGAATTTATTGGTTGCAGAGGAGTGGCAAAACTGAAACGTTTGTTAGCATTCATATATCTCTCCAACCACTCTTTGGGATTTCCCTGCAGCAATCCTCCTTCATCATCATCATAATACTTAATGTGTATATAACACTCTGGAGGTTATTATCTCAGTAATTATGCAGCTATAGAAAGCATCTGAGCCCTGTATACTGGAGATATTTGGGGCTCAATGTTGAGGAGCTGTTAACGCTGCCAATTTAAAGAAGAGCAAAATTGCTACTTCAAATGGTATTCAGTACAAATATGTGCAAGGATGAGGAATTGAGGTGTGCTTGTTTGTTCAACGTCGCGGGAAGATGGGAAGAGCATAGTAGCCAGCTAAGGAGAATAAATCGTGAGACAATTTCCTTGTGCTAGACAGAGATTCTTGGGCAGCTAGCTAGTCGAAGCTCCTAAATGCCTTCATGTCTACACTGTACTGCGTCTTAGATTTGAATAGCTCCTGAGGTTCCCCAAAGGATTAAAAATAATAAATGGGGCGGAGAGAGCTTGGAATAGCAGACATTTGTGGCATGTTACAATCGGGTGTGTGTGTTGGGTTTGGGGTTTTTTTTGGAATAGAGACAGGTTTGGAAATGCAAGATCTAACCATCGCATTATTAGAAAGAGGAGAGGTTGCTGCTATGAAACGTAATGCAGCAGTCGGTGTGTGCATTCGGCTATTTTGCATATTGCCTTTTGGGGACAGGAGCTGTTGTAGATTTCACAAAGGTTTGCAAATAGCTTTGGAACAGGAGTGCTATAGCAACATCCTGGCTTTTTGTCCATAATATTTTCCTGCCCGTTCCGTAACAGATGTCGCCTTGCTGTTGTCGGGAACGTGGGACATTAGGACCCAGAGGCTGCTGAACAGGAGAGGCAGAATTGCTTCTCTCTTTTGTCATCTTCCCTTGCCTCTGCAGCCTTCCTCTCCTGATCTCCTTCAATGGTGACTGACCATATCTTACACAGCCAGGGAGCCAAACCACGGTAGGACCAGACCCGATGGCCTCTCCCAGGACTATAACAATTGTAGCCCTCTCGGTAGCCTTGGGGCTCTTCTTCGTCTTTATGGGGACCATCAAACTGACCCCCAGGCTCAGCAGAGATGCCTACAATGAGATGGTGAGTAGTACATCTGGGGTGGGAGACATTTTACTGCCAGCACTGGCTGGCATTCATCCTCTTGCAGCCGCTGCTGTCTGTTTCTATTTGCAAGTAGTATCAGCCATGTAAAAAGAAGGCAGCTGTTGCTGTGAATGTGCCAAGGGTGGGAGAAGAGAAACAAATGGGTACCACAGAATGACATCCTCATCCTTATTTGGCTGGGAATAGAGATCAAGAAGCCTGAACCTCCTTTTGCGGCTGCTGAAATTATATTTCTTGTTAGCTGGTGGTTTGGCTACTGTGGCATTCATTTCTAAGGCTGCCCTCCACCCCCACAGCAAAAGCACCTATAAATTGAGAAGGGCTGCTGGAACAGGGGTGAACAGGATGGGGGAGAGCTCTGCAAAAAGATAAATGTGTCTGATCTGAGAAGACTCGATCACAACATGGGTGCATTTTTCCCATCAAGTGAAGTGGCATGGAGGGTGGCAGTCCCAAGTGTTTTTTTAGGATTGTGAGCAAGGTGACATAGGGCACTGGATCCCTGTTCCCTCTCCTCTAAAGTGGATCACCTTCCCAGGCGAAGGACAGAACCAGCCCAACAGAACAAGGCAGCTCATGTCAGGGCATGAATTCTGAGTACCGTTTAAAGGCCACAAACTGTAAAATTATTTAGCATGTTGCCACTCTGTGGGGTATTGTGGATATTTTGCTGAAAGTACCAAAATGTATTGGGTCAGCCCTGTTAAAGGGTAATATGATTTTGTCCGCTGCCTGCCCTCTAATTTCTTTCCCAAGAGAAGGTTCTGGAAAATGACAAATGTGGGTCCTTCATAAACCTAGGATTTCTGGCTGAGATGCTGCCAGTCTTCCAGTTAGTCAACATGCTTCCATTTCCTCCTGTTTCTTGCCTATAATTCATCCACCCGCGAGCCCCACCTATGTTGCGATGCAGACAACCAAAGTGTGACTGCCCATCATTTAGTCTTCCTGCTGCTACCACCTCAGCTATGTTTTGCCCATCTATCCTAAATACATTATTTCTTTATGAAAATGGCTAGAGTTTCTTGGAAGTCCTAAGAAACAACTATGAAACTTTCTGACGTGTTCTAATTTTTCCTTGCCTTGCTACACAATCTGGAATATCAGGGGGGATATAGATCTCATCCACTCTGCTTGTGCCAAGCTGCCTCCTTGAAGGACTGGCAAAATACTCTGGAACCCTCAAGTAAAGGCCAGCCATAGGAATGTTCAGTTATGTCAGGCTGGCTGTAAAGCACAAATCTCATCAGCACTGTACTTCATTTCTTACCCTTTCTACCCTTAGCCTCTTATTAATGAGATTTCAGTATCATTAGCATCAGTGACCTCATCAACACAGGCTTTGGTTTAATGAGGCTTTTTGTGATGGCCCTTTAAACAAATGCACACACAAACAACCCTTTTCATCAGTTATGTTACCGTCTAGAATTATTGTTAGACAACTTTGGTTTTAACAACATCTCAGAAGAGCCAGCTGCAGATTTCATCTCCCTGCTTTCCTATTCTTCTGCATCTCCCCGCTTTGCATCTTATTTTGAAAATCATGCAACATATGTCTTAGTTTGCTTTTTCCTTTTACTAATAATCCTAATCTTGTTAATAATAATAATAATATCAATATCGATATTAATAGAAATAATAATAATATCAATATTAATAGAAATAATGACCATTATTTTCCGGCTGCCCATTATTTTCCTTATAAGCAAGATACAGTGGTACCTCGGGTTACATACACTTCAGGTTACACACTCCTCTAACCCAGAAATAGTGCTTCAGGTTAAGAACTTTGCTTCAGGATAAGATCAGAAATCGTGCAGTGGCGGCATAGCAGCAGCAGGAAGCCCCATTAGCTAAAGTGGTACTTCAGCATAAGAACAGTTTCAGGTTAAAAACAGATCTCTGGAACAAATTAAGTACTTAACCCGAGGTACCACTGTACCCAACTAACAGATGCTTGGAATTTGCAACATGGTCTGCTTTTCAGTTTGAACTTGTAACTTTCAGATAAGAAAGGTGGCAGAGAGCAGTATTAGAACCTAAAACCAAGGTTGCAGTCGCTAAAACAGGTTGCAGTTACGAGTTGCCATGTTTGAGCAAAACGGTTCTGAAATCTTATTTTTCAAATGATGGACTGACTGTGATTGATTCTCAGGAAAACAACTGGCTAGTTCAGATGACAACCTTGAGCTAGTTTAAGAACTTTGAGAACTTAAAGAAAACAAGTCATTTGAACCAGAGATAGTCCATGTATATATTCGAACCTTTTTTTCTTAATGGTGATTGCTCCTGCTCTGGCTGCACAGAAAAAGCAAGTTGGTTCCAGAAATTCATTCTGATTGTGCAGAAAAAAATGTAAAACAGTCCAGATACAATGATCCTCACATGGTGAAGGTGTCAGGTGCCATCCTGGCATCCAGGTATCTTCACTTATTCGCAAGTGGTCGAAAGTCAGGTGCAAAATGCTCCTTGCACCTGGCTAATTTCGAACATTGGCAGAGAGTGCAGATTGCTCTGACTGTTACTCTTACTATGACGCTTAACTCTCTTTTCAGATAACTTCTTCCTTCTGATTACTCCTATGATGTGTGTGTTACATTTGGGGAGCTTTCTCCAAGTGAGAAAGTCAAAGGTTCCCCCAAATAAGTGGTGTGCATTATTTCATAACTAATGAAGAACTGAACGGAATCAGTGCCATTTTCTTCTTAAATGAATGCCAAGAGTAATAGACAGAGCTGATTTTGTTCATTCATTCATCCATTCATAGCATTCATTTCCCCATATCTTTAAATAAAAAGGCCCCTAGGGTGGCTTACTTACAATTAATTAAAACCTATGCACCCTTGTAGGGATGTGGGTGGTACTGTGGGTTAAACCACAGAGCCTAGGGCTTGCTGATCAGAAGGTCGGCGGTTCGAATCCCCACGACGGGGTGAGCTCCCGTTGTTCAGTCCCTGCTCCTGCCAACCTAGCAGTTCGAAAGCACGTCAAAGTGCAAGTAGATAAATAGGTACTGCTCCGGCGGGAAGGTAAACGGTGTTTCCGTGTGCTGCTCTGGTTCGCCAGAAGCGGCTTAGTCATGCTGGCCACATGACCCGGAAGCTGTACGCCGGCTCCCTCAGCCAATAAAGCGAGATGAGCGCCACAACCCCAGAGTCGGTCACGACTTGACCTAATGGTCCATTTACCTTTACCTATGTTGGTTATATGAGGCTGGTTATCCCACAATTTCGTCATATCAGGACAATTGGAGATTGGGTGGGGTGGGAATGACAGCCTTCAGTGCAGTCAACCATTTTTTTGTGTGTTGACCATCAAAAAATCCAAGGCTTTCTGGGAAAAGAATATGACAGCCTCCAAAAGAACCTCTGTTGTTGTTGTTTTACCTTTATTAGCGTAAGTTTAAACAATAAAATCATACAAAGTCACCCAAATACATTAATAATCCAGTTAATGTTGTTGCAAGAAGCAGCAACAAAAAATACTAAACAACACTGTGAATAGCAAAACAAATGTGATATTAATAAATTAATAAAACAAAATTAAGAGTTTAATAATAAAAATGAAATGGATACCCCTCTACTAAATTCAACCTCACATTATTTTGTGATGGTACCTCTGTGACTTGCATCTGTAGAGAGAAGACAGGGGCAGGCATAAATATGCACTCAATGTTGCTATGTCCATTTGCTTTGAAGTTTGTGTTTCACATACAGCTGGTAACATATAAAAATTAAAAGTGTCCATATCAGAATAAACTGAAAAGCTTGCCTCGATAGATGTTTGACTTTCCATGCCATAGTTTGAAATGTACACCTTAACTCTTAGGAGCCATAGGAAGCTTTGCTAGAGAAAATAAGAGAGATTTGGGGAAGCCATTTCCTGTTCCAGGGGAAATGATGTTGCGGGCTGGGAGCAAGCCCTGCCCACGCGCACGGGGAGAGATAGCCCCTGTGCCATTGGGGGGTCCTCGGCCGTGTCATCGCTGGCCGACCAATCTGGACGGTCCGGGGGCGTGGAATGGGCTATTTAAACTGCCCGTGACCGAGGACTCGCCCCCTTTTCTTCCTGCTTGCTCAGTTCTCTTGCCCTCCCTCCCTAAGGTTAGGCTCATTATCTCTTGACCTTGCTATGGACCTCGGTTGGTGACCTGTCAAAGGGGCCTGGTAGGAATTTTTTTTCCGCTTGGAAAATTGGCATTTGGTTTTTTGCCTACCTTGTAGCAAATCGTCACAACTTTGTAAGGTTTGGTGGTTAGGCATTGAAGTGTTTGGTTGAAGGGGAGGGGGGTAGTGGCCATCCCAACCCCTCCTAATTCAAGAGTATTCCATTAAAGGAATCCAAGGGGCGTGGTCTCTGTCCAAAGCCCCACAGAGGGGGCTAGGGCCATGGCACAACACCTAGCGGTGACCCTGGGGGAGTTCCTGGTTGATGTGCATTGGCAGGGTTCCCCGTACTGGTGGTTCACCCTTCCAAGACTTCTTGTGGATTCACAGGAGTCAGATATAGACGTGTGGTTTCCAATGCCTAAGCCAATACCACTCACATTCTGTAACCAATAATGTTGTGGCCTTTTTCACCCATTAACCCAAAATATTCTTTCATGTGTCTTTATTCCAACATCCCGGGGGGAGGGGGACCTTGCCACGCAAGGAGGTCCTACCTGTACTTACACACCAACTTGAAAGCATCTGGCCACCTCCCCCCCAAGGTGATTCTGTGTATGTGTGAGAGAGCGAACTTAGACAGATTCTACCAGGCGTGGATGTGGAGTCCACTACAGGGTAAGCTGTTAAGATTCTAATCTCCTTCCTCTGTTTTCAGACCTGGGTGGTGGGTGGTGGACCCACACATGGTGGATGTTGTTGAATAATTTCAGTTGTATATGTGTGGTGGGGTTTGTGTGTCTGCATCTTGTTTGACCTAGTGTTATAAGAAATCAAACTGCTCCTTTCCCATTATGGGGTACCCAAGTGCCCATATAGAGTCCTTTTGTAGGTTCTCTATCGGCTGGAGAAAATAACAGAGACCAACCAGAGACTATTGAGAAGCAAAGCAGCTAGTAAGCCTGATCTTTATTAACTGCTGCAACAGGATTTTCCCCCACACGCAAGAGGGAGGAGGAGGACCCAGAACAAAGGTGTGCCTGCCCTTACATAGACATTTTAAATTACCCACCCTGGAGTCCAAGATTACCCCCAGAAACATCATACATTCATCACAGAAGGGGTGTAGCCCAAGACCACCCCCCAGATACATCATATCTAGGTAAAGGTAAAGAGACCCCTGACCATTAGGTCCAGTCGTGGCCGACTCTGGGGTTGCAGCGCTCATCTCACTTTACTGGCTGAGGCAGCAGGCGTACAGCTTCCGGGTCATGTGGCCAGCATGACTAACCCGCTTCTGGCAAACCAGAGCAGCACACAGAAACGCCATTTACCTTTCCGCTGGAGCTGTACCTATTTATCTACTTGCACTTTGACGTGCTTTCGAACTGCTAGGTTGGCAGGAGCAGGGGCCGAGCAACAGGAGCTCACCCCGTCACATCATACCTACATCACAGAAAAGGCGATCTACAACAGAAATCTCAGTGTGTTGTTTATCTCCTGTCTGGCAAGGTACCTGATTGCATTATCTGGATTTTGACCACTCCTTTGTTATTATAACTACTTAATTCCTGAATCTAGGTCACAGGCTCACACCCTGTTCATATCTTGAATGTGCCCTTGAGATAGGATTTGTGGGGACAGAATTTGTGAGGAAAGAGACAATGGGGAGGTTTCCCACTTTGACCTTGCAGAGAAGTAGTTGAGGTCAATTTGTTCAGGACCTTTTCTATGGGGTTTCAGACATGTGGTTTATATATACAGTTATGAACATTTATTTTTTATATATATGACCTTAAAATTCTTATAACACTAGCAATGTGAAATGAGGATGTTAGTGATTCTGAGCATGTGTAGAATGAACAACAATCTGTAGGGCAGCCAGTTTCCTTTTTCCTGAAATGGGGATAAGGCTTCCCGATCAAAAGGTTATTTTCCTGGTCAGTTTAGAAACTGGTACCTCTTTTTTGTTGTTGTTGTTGGGGACAAAATTAATCAAGAAGAGAAACACAATATTGCAAACTAAGGACAGAAAAAAATCTATTGTTTTGGGAATATGGGAGTTAATCTGGTTAAATCAGCAAAATACCGTAAATCTTAGGCTGCAATACTAGTTCCACATACATGAGAGTAAGCCCTACTGAACTCCACTGGACTTACTTATGAGTAGACGTGTTTAGGTTTGTACTGTTAGTTGCTTAATTGTAGGAACTTCAATTATTTTAAATTGGGGGATTTCTTTATTTAAATCTGCATACATTGGTATCTGACAAAAACAATTATTCTAAAAGGAACTTGAGGTCCTCCAGATGTTGCTAGGCTACAACTCTTAGCCTTAACAATAACAGTCGGTGATCAAAGATGATACAAGTTGCAGTCCATCAACCTTTGGAGGGCCATAGGTTCCCCATTCGTGTTATTTGTTGTTAGCCACTCTGAAGACATTAGTAAAAAAGCAGAATGGCAATAATAATAATAATAATAATAATGCACTTTGTATTTATATGCCGCCTCCCTAAATATTCAAAATACTTCTCTAACTCTGAAATCTACCTTTATATTCTTAGTGGTTAAGTGAATGTTGGTAACCTCATCATCGTTGTTGTTGTTTAGTCGTTTAGTCGTGTCTGACTCTTCGTGACCCCATGGACCAGAGCACGCCAGGCACTTCTGTCTTCCACTGCCTCCCGCAGTTTGGTCAAACTCATGCTGGTAGCTTCGAGAACACTGTCCAACCATCTCGTCCTCTGTCGTCTCCTTCTCCTTGTGCCCTCCATCTTTCCCAACTTCAGGGTCTTTTCCAGGGAGTCTTCTCTTCTCATGAGGTGACCAAAGTATTGGAGTCTCAGCTTCAGGATCTGTCCTTCCAGTGAGCACTCAGGGCTGATTTCCTTCAGAATGGATACGTTTGATCTTCTTGCAGTCCATGGGACTCTCAAGAGTCTCCTCCAGCACCATAATTCAAAAGCATCAATTCTTCGGCGATCAGCCTTCTTTATGGTCCAGCTCTCACTTCCATACATCACTACTGGGAAAACCATAGCTTTAACTATATGGACCTTTGTCGGCAAGGTGATGTCTCTGCTTTTTAAGATGCTGTCTAGGTTTGTCATTGCTTTTCTCCCAAGAAGCAGGCGTCTTTTAATTTCGTGACTGCTGTCACCATCTGCAGTGATCATGGAGCCCAAGAAAGTAAAATCTCTCACTGCCTCCATTTCTTCCCCTTCTATTTGCCAGGAGGTGATGGGACCAGTGGCCATGATCTTCGGTTTTTTATGTTGAGCTTCAGACCATATTTTGCACTCTCCTCTTTCACCCTCATTAAAAGGTTCTTTAATTCCTCCTCACTTTCTGCCATCAATGTTGTGTGATCTGCATATCTGAGGTTGTTGATATTTCTTCCGGCGATCTTAATTCTGGCTTGGGATTCATCCAGCCCAGCCTTTCGCATGATTAATTCTGCATATAAGTTAAATAAGCAGGGAGACAATATACAGCCTTGCCATACTCCTTGCCCAATTTTGAACCAATCAGTTGTTCCATATCCAGTTCTAACTGTAGCTTCTTGTCCCACATAGAGATTTCTCAGGAGACAGATGAGGTGATCAGGCACTCCCATTTCTTTAAGAACTTGCCATAGTTTGCTGTGATCGACACAGTCAAAGGCTTTTGCTTAGTCAATGAAGCAGAAGTAGATGTCTTTCTGGAACTCTCTAGCTTTCTCCATAATCCAGCGCATGTTTGCAATTTGGTCTCTGGTTCCTCTGCCTCTTCTAAATCCAGCTTGCACTTCTGGGAGTTCTCGGTCCACATACTGCTTGAGCCTTCCTTGTAGAATTTTAAGCATAACCTTGCTAGCGTGTGAAATGAGTGCAATTGTGCGGTAGTTAGAGCATTCTTTGGCACTGCCCTTCTTTGGGATTGGGATGTAGACTGATCTATCCAATCCTACTGTAATGTGCTATAGGAGGGGCTACCCTTGTAGTTGGTTCAGAAGCTCCAGCTAGTGCAAATTGTAGCTGCTAGAATGCTTAGTGGGACACTTAGCTATGCAAATATTATTACATCAGCACTGTGAGATCAGTGGTGCTTCTCTGTTTTGTGGAACATTTTCCCCAGGAAGACATGCTTGGTTCTACCACTATCAGTTTTTATTCATCCAGCTTTTGAACCCTATTTTGGAAGGTAATGTATGTTTGCAGCCTCTTCTTCTGCTCATCTTTTTAGTGAGGTGGGCTAGATCAGCCCTGATTTACATGTTACTGTTGGGCATGTAAGGATGTTTTTACACTTGCTTGTATACGTTTACAATGTTTGTTTCTGTAAGTCACTTTGAGTCACTTTTGTGAAAAAACGTGCAGAAGGAGGAGAAGCAGCCGCAGCTATTGAGCCAAGTTCAATATTTGTTGTTGACTTTTGAAGTCTTCGAGAACTTGGGCCCACACTACCTATCTGGCTGCTTCTACTGTTACAGAGCAAGCTTATATTTCATATATTCCAAGGAGACCTTGCAGGTCACTTTACAAATGGTGGATTGTCACTTGGCGACAGTGTAGAAATGGGCCTTCTCAGTGATAGTACCCAACCTCTGGAATGCCCTCCTTCAGGTTGGAGGCAGTAAAGACTTTTAAATTCCTCATAAAAACTTACATGCTTACTTCAGCTTTCTTGAACTCTGACTCTTACTTTGTAATTTGTTTCTTTTCATGCATATATTTGTGACATATGGTTTTTAGGAAATGTTATTGAATATTATTCTATTTTTATTGTTTTTACATAACCTGCTTACATATTTTCATTGTATTAATCAGTACATTTTATAGTCTATTATTAATAGCCAGGGAAGAAAGACTCTGCCTCAGTGCATGACACAGGTGACTGAGAACTCTTCAACACTATGATGGAAGAAACTGAATATAAGATGGAAAATCCCATCTCTGCCTGTGCTAACAGCTTCTTTTTATCTGACTTGTGGCTTTGCTTTATTATGGGCAAGACTGATCTTCCTTTCACAGCTTTAATCAAGTAGAAGCTGTACTCCACTTAGAGCCTGTATATTCAGATGGGGGGGGGGGAATCTGTATGTCAGATCCCAATCAGTACTGAATCACATGTTGTTGATGCTTTTATTCCAGAAACGAGCCTACAAGAGCTATATCCGTGCATTGCCCATGCTTAAGAAGATGGGGGTCAGCTCCATCATTCTCCGCAAGAGCATTGGAGCCTTAGAGGTGGCCTGCGGTATTGTCATGACACTCGTCCCTGGACGCCCCAAGGACGTGGCTAACTTTCTGCTGCTGCTGCTTGTTCTGGCTGTGCTTTTCTTCCACCAGCTGGTGGGTGACCCACTCAAGCGCTATGCCCATGCCCTGGTCTTTGGGATCCTGCTTACCTGCCGCTTGCTGATCACCCGTCAGCCTGAGGAGCAGTTGCCAGAGAAGAAGACCCTTTCGGTGAATGGAGAGGAGCAGCCACCTCTTGCGGAGGCAGCCCCGGAAAAGGGAAAAATCAAGGTGTCCTAGTGGGAAGCCTATGAGGGACACACGGGGACCCTCCAAGCAGCTCTCTCCAAAACCTGAAAAGATTTGCATTTCTTTTTCTTTTTGTGGTTTTTGTAAAGGGTTACCTTTTGGAGCATGGGGAAAACCTTAATCTGCCGGCTCCACAACAGCTTGGCTTGTGCACTCCAAACCTCTAGAGCTGCTCTCTCCTGTGTCCCACACACATGTAGACATGACTTAATTTAATGGTTCTAGAGGGGAATAAATGTACCATGTGGTGTGTGCGTGCGTGTATGTGAGTGAGTGAGTGAGAGAGACTGAACTGCTTAACTTGAACTGCCTCTGCATCCGTCTGTATTCTTCAGAGGCAAAAGGCATGGGAAGTTCCAACCCTGTGCTTGCTCACCTTCCCAGTACTTTGCCCCTGTTTGCCTAGCATCTAGCACTGGAGTGACAAACTTTTTTTTTCCTGCTTCAAATAAGCCAAGTGGTGCATCCCACCCACCTATCTCAGCAGAGAATGCTGTATACCCAAGAATAAACCCAGCAGTCATTCCCCAAACCCTTTCTACTCCCAGTTCTCACTGTCTGCTGCTGTCAAAAGATCAGGGACTGCTCACTGTCTGCCTACACATAAAACTGCTTTTTCAGCCATCCATTCACTCTAACTTTAAATAAGTGACAGGTTACTGTGGGTGGGTGAGGGCTTGATGCTAAGAACAGGATTCATTTTCCATCCAACATGGGAATCTACTGATGAGCCAAAACATAGTCAGGTCCCTGTTAAGAAGCTGCTTCAATTGTTTTAGTGTTGAGCTTGGAGGGCAAATAAACAGAAAGGTTAAACTGTCCTGGGAAATAAGGTTTTTAAATGGTAGGTTGCCTTTTTTTGGTATTGTCTGGTTTGCATTCTCCACCTCCTCCTCCCTTTCTTTGCCCTCCCCATTAATTTATAAAAATAAACTTTTTGAAATTTGAAGGAAAATGTCTTTGTAAATATTTGAATTTTCATGTGTGTGAAACATACTTAGGATTGAAATGCCTTGCATCTGCCTGTGACTTCCAGCTTGCTATTAGTAACATGATTATTTATTCTTGGATGATAGAGGGAGTAAGTCAGGAACCCCTCAAATTATATGGGGCCATGGATTCTTTCAACTTGCTATGAGCTCTGATGTGACTTCTCTGAGTACTGGGGTTGTTATACTAGAACAAGCCCTTAAGATGACATTCCTGGATAAGGGAAGAATCAGGGCTTCAACACAATAAATGCTGCTGGTGAATTTTCCACCTGAAAAATGACTATGTGAAAGGATTGTGTGACCAACTCTTAAGACTCCATGCTGCAGAGGTAGAAGAGGCCCCATAAGCAATGGTCATTCATCTACAGCAGGGATGGGCTAAGCTTGAGAGACATCGTCTACATTTCCTTCCTTTCACTGTTGGATGGGAAAAATATGGAATATGCATTCACAGCATGCTTGTGAGGCAGGACCTTCCCACAGCACTGTACCTAAAGACTTAATATGGCAACAAACCCAGGTCAATGAAGAATCCAGCTCATGTATGTCCAGATGGCAACATTAAAGAATTCAAATGATTACTCTAGACCAGTTGATTTTGAACTATTTTGTTAGAATTTCTGGGGTTTAAAGCTTATGGGGATCTTGACTTTTTCAGTCACTTTTTCAGATAGCTCGACTACCACCACCAATTACCTCCTGCAGAGTGTAGCCACAAAAGAGTTTTGGGAGCACTGTAGGACAGGCTTGCAGTTCATTCAGGGCAGAAGCAATGGGAGAAGGGCCATAGCTTAGTGGTAAAGCACCTGCTTACATTCAGAAGGTCTCAGGTTCAATCTGTTGTATCTCCAGGTAGAATGTCCTCTGTCTGAAACTCTGGAGAGTTTTTGCCATCCATTGTAGACAACACTGAGCTAGATGGAGCCATAGTGTGACTCACTATAAGGCAGCCTCCTATTGTCCCAGCAACAAGCCTTTGCCATGCACAGTAAAGGTAAAGGGACCCCTGACCATTAGGTCCAGTCGTAGCCAACTCTGGGGTTGTGGCGCTCATCTCGCTTTATTGGCCGAGGGAGCCAGCGTACAGCTTCCGGGTTATGTGACCAGCATGACTAAGCCGCTTCTGGCGAACCAGAGCAGCGCACATAAATGCCATTTACCTTCCCGCTGGAGCGGTACCTATTTATCTACTTGCACTTTGACGTGCTTTCGAACTGCTAGGTTGGCAGGAGCTGGGACTGAAGAACAGAAGCTCACCCCATCGCAGGGATTCAAACCGCCGACCTTCTGATCGGCAAGTCCTAGGCTCTGTGGTTTAACCCACAGCGCGAGAGGACTCCTTAAATAAATTTGCCTTGGAAAAGGATGCTGAAAATTAGTCAAAATTAGAAAGCACTGGGACAATAAAACACTCGGAGACAGTGCCTTTAAAGCACAGACCTGTGCCTAGGAAGCATGGGGCACAAGGTAACTGGATGAGTCCTGAGAGATTGCTGTCCAAAGTACTGAAGGGATTGAATACAGAGATGCAATTTGTTATAATTTAAGGTGGCATGATGGTGCTTTGAATGTATAAAGCAGATGCGGTCTAACTTGCACAGTTGCAGAATTAACTGAATTGAACTACTAGAAGAACCAGGACTACATGGGATATAGAACCCTATACAGGAAATGGCTTATGAATGGCCCATCGGTAGAGGCACATTATGCAAAAAGCAGTTTAAAATCAATTCATGGGAAACTGAGCTCCAAAAACCTGCTCTCTGAAATCCTGGAGAACAGCTGTTGGCTATGGCAGACAATACAGAACTAGATGGCTCAGCGGTCTCACTGGGTTTTCAACCCAGAGCAGAGCTTAAGCGCCCCAAGAACGAACCAATTTTTAATTCCCAAAACTGTTACTAATCACAGTTTCGTTTTTAAAACGATGGTAGTTAAAAGCATTTATTTGGGGATTTTCAATGTTCAAAAGCACTTCGTATGCCTTGCCTTGCGTTCTGTGGAACTACACGAAGGCCTTATTTACACATGGGATTATTCTTCTGAATTTTATAATGGTGCAAACTGCTTGATTTATTCGTGAAATAACGACCGAAAAAGAAAAAAAAATGACAGCGAGTACAATGACATGAAAAACAAGGTTTCCTCCCGCCTGACGGAGAGACTGTAAAACGAACCCCTCCCGCTCTGAACCAAAAGCCCGCCCATTTTTTTTTCCACCATTCCCTTTCATTTGTGAGCATGCGCGGCTCTCCAGTTCCGTTCCCCGCTTACTCTTCGGGAGCCTGCGGTTATACCATCCCCCCGCTGCCCTCTACGTTTTTCGTCTGAAGGGAGGGGGCGCGAGCAGTTCGCGCATGCTCATACTGAGACC
Organism: Podarcis erhardii; assembly: GCF_964252035.2. Classification (NCBI taxonomy): domain Eukaryota; kingdom Metazoa; phylum Chordata; class Lepidosauria; order Squamata; family Lacertidae; genus Podarcis; species Podarcis erhardii. Next base: position 18,080,697 of record NC_138504.1, read on the forward strand.
AGCTCCGCTCGTGCCAACGGTGGGAAGTGACGCAGCCAAAGGGAAACCCGAGCCTTTTCTCCCGAGCGCACCCGCTTCCTTCCTTCTTCCAACGGCCCCGCCCCCGATCGCGATTTGCGCCTGCGCGCGGAAATATTTTTTGAACTGAAGGGCGGCTACTGAGGAGGGAGTTTTTTGACGGCGCTGGTTTTGACGGTGCGAGCTGGGGAAGGAGCAAAAGGTAGGTGGGCCTCGAAAACTGGGAAATGGCGCGAGAGGAGAGCGGAGTGCTGGTGGGAAGGAAGGATTTAATTTTTAAAATATTTTTTTAAAGGGCTGTTTGAGGTGAAGAGAGGTAGGCTGTGGAGCATGCCATACTCGGACACTGTAAATACTATTCACTTTAAAGGTAGCCAAACTTTCAAGCTCCACCCTCCTCCTCGCCTATGTTTCTTTGCCTATGACAAGAAATTAGGTGTTTATGGTTTTCTGTTGTTCGTCGGCTCCACGTCTGTCCCCTCTGATTCCACTTTGAACAAAACAAAACCGAAGTATCTGTATAATATTTTATGAACTCTTCCAAAGAAGACTTTTCGGGGGGGGGGGCATCGCTGAGACACTGGTTCTGTCATATTGCTATTGCCCTGTTGTTATTATTGGGTTCATTGATGTGCCTAAGGCACCTTTGTTTGTTTGTTTTAGAAGGTAGCTCTCCATTCATTTTCTGCACCAAACGTGATTATTGGAGGACAGGAAAATACTAACAAAAGAAAACAAAAAGAAAGTTGACCTTGTCTTGTGTTTCTTTCCTGGAATAAGAAAAAAATGAAGAGAAGCAGGAGTTCAAAACAAACTTTGCCAGCTACTGGTAGTAAACAAACCAGAAGTGTCACAAAGCCTGAAGAGATAGAAGATGACAGACTTTCCATTGAAGAAGCCTTGAACTGTTTGAATAAAAGTAAGAACAAAGATAGGGCTTAATGCTTATCCAGCAAAAAAAGAGAAATACATGTAAATCTGCTCTTGTATGTTTGTTTCTTCCTGGATCACGAACTGGGAATCAAGCTGGTGCATATCTGAGTATTAGTACTGTACTGCATTGTTTCCAATATGATGTGCTTTTGAATGTATATTTCTATTCATATTTTAGCTCAACAAGCCATACTTTAAAATTGTGTTTACATGTAACTAGGGTTGGGTAAGGTCCTTATCATAAGGATTTTAATACTTGGATGCTGAATTGAAGTTTATCCCATTCTCTTCAGCTGTTTAAGGACTGCCCCTCTTTCTGATTTACTCCCTCTGAACTTGGTACCATCTGCAGATTTTAACATGCTTCTACTTACCCTGATCAAAACTATTGACAATGTTGCTTCATGCTGTTATGTGACAAGGAACATAACAAAGGGCAGGACTATGCAAATAGGGGTTGGCTTTCATTGAGTTCTTTGGACACAGTAAAAAAACAAAAAACTGCCATCTGGTTTCTCTCTGGATGTTAGGATTGTTGAAAACAGATTTGATCTCCACTGTGACAATCTCTCTCAGCATACCATTTTTCCCCAGATAGGTGGCTACTATTCACTTGTAGGAAGATGTGCTTATTTAGAGTACAACATTTCAGTGGGAGCAAAACCCACATTTCTTCCCTCTAGCGGGTTAGTCTAGTTTCTATTCATATGGACTTCTTGGAGTATGTGCTCTTGCAGGGTCTGCTTCCTTGTGAGCGGAAACTATTGCAGGTGTATATATTTTGGCAGAAATGGTTCACAAATATGCATGATGGCAAGCAGGCAGACAGTAACAGTTACAAATCAACCTTGGCCCTGCATAGCCTAGAAGCTGTTTCCAACTAGTGAAATAGAAACCTTTCAGCAACCTTTACAGCCATCTACAAACACCAAAGTTTGTATTTTCTTTAGCTTTCTATAGAGAAGTAGCAGCTGTTTTGTATATTGGAGCATAATAGTGTATGAAGTCTAATGTTTTGTTTAAAGCAACCCCTTATTAAGTGTCTTGAGCTGAATTGGGCTTGTGCACAGATCTTAGCACACTAACCAACAAACAGAACTTCTGGCCCTCCAGACGTTGCTTAACTACCATTCTCATCATCCTGCCCATTGGCAATGCTGGCTGGGGCTGATTAATTTCAGTAAAGCTTTAAACTTGCCCCTACCTGCTCCTACACACTAAACCAAAGAGCAAGAAAGCAGATGGCAAATTAAACAAGAATTCCATAGTTTTACAAATGCCATGGCATCTCAATGGGGCTACCTTGCCAATTGATGGTAAAGCAAGCCATTTGAAAGGCCATCATGTATGAGGATGGTTTTTAGAATGTATGTTACTCACACTTTGACTTTTTTCTAGTTAAAGGTAGTGCGTCAAAAAAGCATAGAGCTTTGCAGGGTCCTTTGAAGACTGTGGAAAAGATTGCACAAGAGAGAGGCTTGGCACCAGAAGAAATTCATAACTTGCTGAACATCGCACTCAGTGGCAAGCTTGGTAAAGAAAAAAAAAATTTCTCTCTTTTCCCTTGGCAGTAAAGTATGTCAAAGTAGCTGCATTGCCATGCCTTCTCCCTTAACAAGAACCTGTGCTGCTTCTAACTTGTGACAAATTATCAGTAGTGAAGATGTTAAGAATGTTAAGCAGTGTATTTCAATGTCTTGCAGGTACAGTGATAAGCACTAGGCTACTGAAGAATCTGATTCCCATTTCCGTAATAACAGAGGATTCTGTTATTTCAGCTGTGTCTTGGCTTTGTGCTCGCAAGTGTTCTAGTGACATTCAGGTAACTTGGAAAGCATGGTAATGATGTCTTGGTTCTGAAGAGTGATATTTTTGCCAGTCTGACTTATTTATCCTGGTGATTATTAAACTAGATGTTGTACAATTCCTGAACATATTCCAGAAGGGGTTTGTTATCTTGGTCTTGCTTTCACTTACTGATATCTATCTTCTCCCTATAGGTGCTCGTTCTAAAATGGCTAATTGTAATGTTTGACTTCATTGATCAGAAGGAAAATATTAATGCTCTCTATGGTTTCTTCTTCAGCTTCTTACGATATGACAAATTGGTAAGATAAAAATGAATGTGTTATTTTGAAGGAACTAGCTTTTGTTCTCTGACAGTAACCAAAATCAAACAATAAAGAGTACTTTCTGACCACACAACAGGACACAATGTAAAAAGTGGGGCCTTTAAAAAACCTGAACATTATTAAATACTGAATTCTGAACACAACAATAAAATAGACAGTCATACCTTGGTTATCGAATAGAATCCGTTCTGGAAGCCAGTCCAACTTCTGGAAATGTTTGACAACCAAGGTACGGCTTCCGATTAGCTACACGAGCTTCCTGCACACAATTGGAAGCTGCGTTGGACGTTTGGCTTCCAAAGAACATTTGAAAACCAGAACATTCACTGCCATATTTGCGGCGTTTGGGATCCAAAACGTTAGACTCCCTAGGCATTCTGCTTCCAAGGTATGACTGTAATAGGCTATATCCAATGTTAGTCATAGACCCATTGAAATTGGCATGACTAACATAGATCCATTAAATTCATTGCACCAATCTTTTTTTTGTACAGGCAACCCTGGATTGTGTTCCGGGTTTTCGTGCATGTTGGCGGAGCATGCATAAATCCATTATGTCCTGGCCCCGCTTCTCCCTCTTCCAGGTCCAAAAAATGGGTTGCAAATTCTTTGAATGTACACAAAAAGGGGCTTGCCTGTATTTAATTTTGATTCATTTCACGTATGAAAACAAACATACATATAAAGTCATGCATTAGACATCTTTATCATCCCTGATACAATAACAATGCATTATTTGACTTTATCCCACTTTAGAACTAATTGGATACGAATATACCCACCAAATGTAAATAACAATGCCAGCACCTAAATGATTTAAAGTTTAGATAATTGTGCCTACATTTAAGGGAAGACAGAATGTTACATAAATACTAAACAGTGAGAGACATTACATAGCTTGTAGTATATTTAACTGTATGGTCTGAGATGACAAATACAATTCTACTTAGGGTTCCATAGCCATGGCAAAAAAGCAGGGGTGGCAGTGACCAGCTCTGCTTTGTGCCCCAGCCAATGAGAAATATCAGAGTGTTCCCCATTCAGCAAAAATTAGTTCACTGACCCATAGTATAAATTAAAAAGTGGATCAACCCAGGATGTACTAATGCCAAAGGAACATAGAATTGTAAAGCGATCTTGCAAGTCTAAACAATCAAATGCCCTGACTGTGTCCAGCATCAGGAGAATAGTAGGTTCTGGATGTGACTGATTCCAAGCTAGGCTATTTTTGCTTCCAGGGAAGGAAGGAGCAGCAGATCGAAATTTCATCTTGCTTCAGTGATACCAACTTGAGTGATGGTTTTTCTAAAAACATTTCATTTTCACAAAAAGTCTGATGCAGAGGCCAAATAGTTAAATCTGTATTCTATTTAAGCACTTGCCTGGTATCCATAGGCAACAAGGAATTTCATGCCAGGCCCTCCCCACTGCATTCTAGCATCCAGCTGCAGTAGTAGACTGCTAGTGGTAAACCCCACCCCGACCCTGAATGGTTCCAATGAGTAGAGACTTCTGAGTAAACATTTGGCAGTTAAATACTGTCTATAAGCAGGGTAGTAATTTAGAACTCATTGTCACTTGGACACTAAAATACTTGCTGAATTAAATGCCATCTGCTTTTCAGGATTGTGTTGAGATGAAAAGAACTGAATTTACCTGTTAACTGCTTTTGTGTAATATATTTTCTTTCTTACTGTAGCTCCCCTTTGCCTGTCATGTGCTGTGTTTGCTGACCAGAATGGAGAGTGGTGAGATCTTAATTAGATTCATGGTACATGTTATGTGATTGCATCGTAAGCTTTTTGTCATTTGTCACAGGAGGCAAGACATCCCCACCACCCAGTCTTGGGGGCCCACTTTATGGATTTACCACCCTCCAAAGTGTGCTCAGCCCTTTTATTCAAACTGGCTGATTTTGTGCAAGAGAGTATGACCTATCTTGTTTCTAGATCTGATATGCTGCTTTACTTGGAATAAAGATCCCCTTGCTGTTTTACCTACAGCTGCCTTGAGTACAGACTCATTGTTAAAACTGTGTTTATGGAAGACAATGTTTCTCAGCTACCAGTGATCGCCAAAGAAGAAGAAGAATATGTGAAAGGCAGAACATAACTTTTTCGAATAAGTATTGAGTTTTGTTTTCTTCTCCCTAGTGAAACTTTTCCATGTGAGGAAACTTCTAAATTTACACGGCAGCATGGTAAGCACTTGAGATATGAAAGTTGAAGCAAGACAAAACTTTTTTTAAAAAAAAATGGAATCTAATCTTTATAGGAACTCCAGTGTGGCATAAAAGCTTAATATTTGGATAGCTGACAAATATCTGATGTAATTTAAATGGTGCATTATCTTGCATTCTAAGACGTAAAGCAAAGCTGCAAATAGTAGCATCTACTATTCTTTATAACCTGCTGATGGTGTAGGTCTAATGCTGAGCTCATCTGAGAGGGCATGCAACCTTTGTCCTTTGCTCTCTAAGCAAAAGGTATACAGTCATACCTCGGGATGAATACGCTTCGGGTTAGGCATTTTTGGGTTTCGCCGCGTGCATGTGCAGACCGTCAAAATGATATCATGCGCAGAAGCGCCGAAACGTGACCCGCGCAGATGTGCGGACACGGGTTACGTTTGCTTCGGGATGCAAATGGGGCTCCGGAATGGATCCCGTTCACATCCCGAGGTACCACTGTACAGCATAAATGAACAAAAGAGATGGAAGAGATTCTTTTGTTAGCTTTTCATCTCTTTGGATTTTTTGTTTCTACAGCAGCTGTAGCCGCCTCACTCCACTAACTGCCCCTAATTAACTATAGTGCATCCACTGCATGGTATGCCAATTAAATGAATTTCTACAATTTACCACAGTCTTATGTGAAGGAAAACTTTTTTTATATAATATTTTTATTAGATTTTCAACAAAAATAAAAAACAAACAACCTCAAACAAAGAAAAATATACATAAAAGCAATATCAAATCCATAAAATAGGATTCTCCGCATCCCATGACTTCCCTCTCCTGGTTCCTTAAATTTCCTTTTCAACTGCATATCATTTCTACTCCAAATTATTTTTTCCACCTCAAATTTCCTATACTATTTCTGTAATTACAAGTGTTCTTAAAATCCTGCCAATGTATTAACCTGTTTACAATACTTTTGTAAATATATGATAAACATTTCCCATTCTTTTTAACATTTATTGTCATCGTCATTTCCAGTTAGTTTTGCCATTTAAGCGTGGTCCATTAACTTGGTTTGCCGATCTTCTTTGGTGGGGACTGCTTCCTCTTTCCATCTTTGGGCTAACAGTATCTGGGCAGCCATCGTAGCATATGTAAACTTTTTTTCTGTTCTTTTGGAATCTCCACTCCTAGAGTACCTAATAAAAAGGCTTCTGGTTTTAAAAAAAGGTTACTCTAAACATTTTTTCCCCATTTCATTACAAATCATTTCCCAAAAGTTTTCAACCTTCCTATATTCCCACATCATATGATAAAACGTACCCTCTGTTTCTTTAGATTTCCAGCACTTATTAGTACTTGTTCTACATACATTTTTGCTAATTTAACCGGGGTTAAATACCACCGATACATCATTTTCATGTTGTTCTCTTTCAGTAAAGTACATGCAGTAAATTTCATATATGACTTCCAAAACCTTTCCCAATCCATCATTAGTATATTATGTCCCACATCTTTCGCCCATTTTATCATAACACATTTGACCTGTTCCTCTTTGGTTTCCCACCAATTCTACAAGAGCAGATTGTACAATTTATTTCATGGGGTATATCCTCTCACATGACCTCAGGTAGGAGTAAAGACTTGTGGGAGGCAGGCTGGCACTTCCTCGGTTTTTTCTCCTGCCTTACTCAGAATGTTTTTCCTGGCTCTCCTGCTTCTTCAGATAAATTTTTCAGTTTTGACACTTGCTTCTATTTTTATTGATTTATGAGCCAGGAAGGGAGGCAGGTTGTTTTGTTTCTGGTACTTTGGCGAACATTGCTGCCTGGTGAATCTGAAAAACTGAGGAAGTGCCAGCCTGCCTCCCACAAGTCTTTGCTCCTGCCTGAGGTCACATGAGAGGATATACCCAATCCACTGTCCCCAGCATCCCCAATTGTGTGGTTTTTTCAGCAATTTGGTACTACCTTCTACTATTTCTCTCGGAAATCGTGACACTTCATAACTAAATGCTTTCTTTTTATCATTTTAAAAATTTTAATTTAATTGCAGGTATTGTACCCAGTCTACTCCTTTTTCCTCTTACTCCTTCAAAACCTTTTAATTTTAGTTGGTTATCTGTTTCTGTTAATAGCTCTCTATATGTCGGCCAATTTATCCTCATACTCACTTTTTTCAAAGCTATTACTTCTAATGGGGAAAGCTAGCATGGTGTTTTCTGTTCTAATAAATATTTGTATTTCTCCCAAACTTTGAGTTTCTTATTATGTGAGTATAAAAACTTTTATGAACTTTTGCCTTATGGTAAGGCATACCATAAATATGCATGCCAACCAAATCTATTGCCAAATCTAATAAATCAGCATTTGTTAAATTTATCCAATCCCGGATCGAGCAGATACAAGATGCTTCATAATATAATCTTAAATCCAGTAGAGAGAAATCTCCTCTAACATCTATTAATAATTTATGTTTAATTCTGGGTTTTTCCCCTATCCAGATAAATCTTGAAATGTCTTTTTGCCATTCCTTGAAGCAGCTCACATTGCTTACCACCAGGATTGACTGAAATAAAAACAACATTTTTGGCAATGCGTTCATTTTGATCACTGAAATTCCACCTAATAATAACAAACTCATCCTTCCCTAAATTTCTATGTTCCGTTTTATTTCTTTCCATAGTTTTTCATAGTTGTCTTTAAATATACTAATATTCTTGGCTATCAATCATATTCCCAAATATTTAACTTTCTTTTATATACTTATCTCTGTCTTCTGCTGTATCTCCTTTTTATCTTGCTCTGAAATGTTCTTCACTAAAAGCTTAATCTTATTTTTATTCAGTTAAAAACCTGATACTTCTCCAAATTCCAGTATTTTTTCTAATACTTTTGGTAATAAGTTTATAGGATCTTCAACCGTTATCACAAGGTCATCCGCAAATGTTTTCAATTTACCATATTGGTCCAAATATAAGCTGCACCCGCAAATAAGCCACACCTTTAAAATTGGTGGGAGGGGAGACAATACCCATATATAAACCACTCCCTTAAAATTGGGTTACAGGCTGAAAATCGCTGCGGTTGGTAGAATTGTAACTCCGAGCCAATTTAAGCCTTTGATCTTGCAAGCCTGCAAAAGTTATCGTACAATCACTAAAATCGCAAATCCCTATTCAATTGCTACAATTCCGCAGGCACTCATACCCATAAATGGCAAATGAACCATCTCAAGCTCGCAAATTGGCAATAAACCTTTTTTTTTTGTTCCGTTTTACCATATGTCTGTTTCAGCAGCAATATTGTAAAAGCCCATTTTGTAAGGTCGCAAATTTAAGCCGCACTTTAACTTCACGGTCAGAATTTGGAAAAAAAAGTGAGGCTTATATTCAGGCCAACACAGTATATGCTTTGTTTCCTACTTTTGTTCCTCTGAAGGTTTCTTCTGTGCTTATATTTCTCACCAGAACTGTGTAAAGGAAAAGCTCAGGGAGTCTTAGGCAGGAGTTGATCAAACAAAAAAGTTTTATTTCCAGAAAAAGAGTTTGGTGAAAGAAAGTTGAGATAGGAGATGGCCCATCTTCAGGTATAAGTCTACTTGTTTAGACACAGTATATGCACATCTTTTCTGAAACTTCAGTTACTCAGAAATCAGTTGTTCAGTTTCTGTTACTTCTCTCTCATTTTACTTAGTTATGACAGATGTTTCAGGTTAATGCTTTTAACGCAGCACAACTTCCTTCACAGTTTATTAATTAATTTGGTTCATGAGCAAGGTGCACTTTTCATCAGTTACCCACTTTTTCAACAATCTGATTCCTGGGGTATTCTGATTAGTATACCAAACCCAGAGGATCACCTCACCCCTTGTTACTGGCTTGGGAGTCTTCTTTACCTAGAAGAACTCTCCCATCCTGGCAGGAATGAGACCCAGGTAGCCTGTATTCCCATAGCTTCTACCTCTCCTGGCTCAGACTCAGCCCTCCAGTTAAATCCTGTCTGTATACCTTCGCCAGACACTCAACCCAGTCTTCCTATCTAAACTGAGGCTCCTTCCTCTTGCTATAGATAGTCTCCTCAGAGCTGATGTTCAACTCAAATCAGAACCAATTCTCTCAGACAAACCCTTTCCTAATCCCTATCTCTCATCTCAAATCAACTCCTATCTCTCAAACTAAACCCTATCCTCCTACTCTTTCCCTTCACTATCCCTATCTAAAAACTCATTCAGAAACCCCTCCTTTTATTCTCCCTCCCAAAGTTCTGCTCCACACTCGCCCCTCTGGCTGGCCGTTGTGGTAGCTAATCAGAGAGAATTCTGGTGGAATTCTGAGGGACTGCATCACCATATTCTGGTCTGGCTTGCTGTCTGTCACAACAGCATTTGCTTGGCATTGGTATAGCCCTCCATCTCCTATTTGTAGGGTCATGGCTAGAGATTTGCTATGTCTAATGCAGTGCAGTGCTTTTTTTTCTAAAAAGGAATTTGTTTAGGGGCACTTTCTTTTTTCTTTTTAAATAATATTTATTAGCCGTTTAAAGATTACAAAAGAAAAGAAAAAGAATTAAACAAGACAGTACAATACAATACAAAAACAAAACAAAAACACCACACAACCCAAACCCTAAAACACTGAATCAACCAAACAAAACAAAAACAATTAAAAACACATCCAATAATTTCGATATCATAACTTTCATTCACTTGTTTCAGCGACCTCCTCACACCTCCCTTTTTGTATTCCACTTCAATTAGCTGTTTCAGCAATTCCTTTCCATCTTCCTCTGTTTTCTGTCCTGTAATTTATCTTAACATATTCTAACCTTATTTTTTCCCTTTAATACATTTACAATCTGTCTGTACCTAATTCCTTATAACATTTCTGCTAAAGCCATATAACTTCATTCCATCATTTTTCTAACATTCATTAATTTTACAATATTTATTGTTTAGGGGCACTTTCATTACCCTGCTCATATTGAAATACTGCCCCTCAATGAGGCCAAACTTAGATTCACAAAATGTTTAGGGGTATGCGTCGCTGTCCCCCGTCCGTCCGTCCCCGCCGCCGCCAGAAAAAAAGCACTGATGCAGTGGGTTTCATAGTTTCTCAGCTACTATGTTGGAACATTATCAGGTGCAACAACATCGAACTCATTTCTTTTCAGACATCAGCTTCTCTGCAGACTCTGCTATGGAAGTACAAGATCTGTTCTCCTGAAATGGTAACAGTAACTTTGCCTACAAAAACAAAGGTGAGGATGCTTTCAAATGAGATCTGTGCTGTGCTGTGAGATCTGCGCTGGGAGACTAGGCATCTGAATTCAGTGTTGCCAAATTATTAAACTACTCATTGATGAGGAAGAAACAGTTAAATTGGAACTGGTGTACACATAACTGAATTCTTAAACTTTGCATATCACGTTGCTTAATATTAAATTAATAATGAAGTTGAAGCCAAGGGTGTCATGTGATTGTTGTAATTTCTAGCAGACAATAATAGTTATAAAAAATCCTTCATGAGTTACTTTTGAAGTGCAGTGGTACCTTGGTTCTCAAACTTAATCTGTTCCAGAAGTCCGTTCCAAAACCAAGGCACGTTTTCCCATAGAAAGTAATGCAAAACGAATTAATCCATTCCAGACTTTTTTAAAAAAACAACAACCTAAAACAGCAATTTAACATAAATTTTACTATCTATGACCATTGCTCCATAAAATGAAAGCAATAATCAATGTACTGTACTATGAAATAAATAAGACAGTTTTGTAAAGGGACCCCTGACCATTAGGTCCAGTCGTGACTGACTCTGGGGTTGCGGCGCTCATCTTGCTTTATTGGCCGAGGGAGGCAGCATACAGCTTCCGGGTCATGTGGCCAGCATGACTAAGCTGCTTCTGGTGAACCAGAGCAGCACACGGAAATGCCGTTTACCTTCCCGCCAGAGCGGTACCTATTTATCTACTTGCACTTTGATGTGCTTTTGAACTGCTAAGTTGGCAGGAGCAGGGACCGAGCAACGGGAGCTCACCCCGTCATGGGGATTCAAACCGCTAACCTTCTGATTGGCAAGTCCTAGGCTCTGTGGTTTAACTCACAGCGCCACCCACGCCCCTAGTAAGTATTGTAGATGATAACAATTAAAATTATTATTATTTTCTTACCTGTAGTGATGATAGTCATTGTTTGGATGGGGGGCATTTATCCATTTCCGCAGTCACACAATCAATCAACTGAACTGGGTTCCTCACAAAAACAAATTAACAGCCATCTGACAGTATTTTACAGCCATCGCTGCACACGTGAGAAAGCCTTCTTGCATCTGGATCTGCAAAAAAACACTTAAGAAAGCTTGCTTTTTGTAGATGGCAGTAAGAGGGACGACAGCTACCTTTCTCAATGCTTGTCTTTGGCTGCCTGTGCCTGTTCCCAGGAGGAACCAGAGAGCGTGGCTGAACTGAGCAGGATTAGCACCCAGTCATCAGCTAATTGAGCCCAAATTTAATGCTATTGCATTGCAACACCAGCTGATGGATAGGTGGGTATGGTTTGAGGGAAATTACCTGTCAAACCAAAATGGACCCACAGACTGGAGATTCTGTACTCCTGTTGTAAGATCCATGACGAAATAATGCCAGCTCCAAATATGGTAAGGATGTACCCATATAGCTTAGCCAAATCAAAGCAGAAATTAAAATCAGCAGCCAGCTGTCATCTTAACTGACATTTATTACTCTTGTACTGAGTTCTCCTCTGCCAATAAACTTTGTTGAGGTTTGCTGGGCTGCTCCTACTAGGTCTGAAGCACAGAGCTGACCTTGCCAATGGATCAGCTGAGCTACCTTTTTCGTTCTGCTGTGTTTTTTTAAAGCAGACTGGCAGATTTGTCAGCCTGCTCTATAATGAAGGAAGAAATCTGCTTTCCTCCACAGCAAACATGAAAACAAAGTTGCTGGGTAAGGAATGAGCTACATGTCCTTTCACCACCAACCAGCTCACTCATCTGCATGGAATTCCTAGTTGTTTATGGTACCAGGCTAATTGTTGAGTACAAGGCTGGTATAGAGCATCCTATTCAATGATACCCTCCTCCACTGTAGGTAAATAGATCATTGGACTTAGTATGCAAAGTTCCTCTTCCACGCTGGATGGAGGATAGCTTACCTGCCCTGGAGGCGTGATTCCCATTGCTGGGAAAAGTTGGGGGTGGTTGTATGCTCTCAGTTCTATTTGGGTTTTGATATCACCCATATCAATTTTCCCCCAATGCCTGCTGTTTTTGCTATTAAGGGTTGCAGTCCCTCTCCTATCAAGGACAGTTTGAGCATTCATAGTTCAATTTGTTATGTTATGTCCCAAAAGTGGAGAGGTTCTCTTCCACACATGTTGGCAGTAAAAAGTTTGATTTGCGTAGCCTGTTGGAGCAAGTGCAGAGTCAACGCATTTGAGGATACCCTCCATTTGCCACAGAAAAGAACTTCATCTCAACAAAACCAATCTTCTTCTTCCCCCGCCAGATGTTATTTAGGACTTTTTCACATCCGTGGAAAACAGCAATTGACAACATAAAACTGCGAATTCACGGAACACCATCTGCATCCCAGCTAACTTTGAAATGCATGGAGTATCCCCAATCTCGGAAGAAGGTTTGTTGCTGGGGATAGTTTGAATGCAGTTATTGGGCTACAACTGTGCATGCTAATTTTATTTACTTTATTGACAACTAGTTAGTGTCAGTGATGGCAGGAGAATCTCTGTCTACTCAGATATGGAAAGGGTTTCCTGATGGTAGCAAGTGTTGAATAACTTTATTATATTTTCATATTTGACAAAGTTTAGAGTAGCTTACATGACGCTTTTAGTAGACTCCTGTTCTGATTATTATTGGATTCACACTTGCTATAGCAACAGATGCTCTGTGGTCATTTATTTTTTCAGTTACATTATAAATGGAATGCAATATGTAAAGCTCACACATTTATTATTATTATAATTCTGATCAGGAAGAGGCAGACTTTAAGGAGGAGTGTAAACCTTTTATTGAATATTTAAAGCACACAAAGCTTGAAATACTGTTTGGTTTTCTTCTTCCACCTGAACATTATAATTACACAGAATTGTAAAGAAAATTAATCACTGAAGGCACAACTTTAGAAAAGATTTGGAAGATAATATGATAGCTGAAATTGGGATTAGGGTGGACAGAGGCATAATCTAGAAATGTAGCTGTGAGCCGTTTAATTTTGGCATTTTGTTTTCTCCATAGGAAAGGAATACAAAGTTGATTCCGCCTGTATGCAGCTCCAATGCAGAAAGCTTAGCTGAGAGTGAAAAGCATAAATTCTTTTCGTTGGAACAGCTGCAGACCTTCCCCCAGCTTCTGCAGAACATTCAATATTTAGAGGTAGGTTTGTGAATAGCACTTTACTAATATAATGCAGAGGTCAAATAGACCCCAAATGAAACACAGCTTTAAAACAATTAAGAATGTTTGACAATGATTCCAATTTAATGTAAAAATATGAATGTAAAGATTATTGTAGCCTTCTGTTAAACAACCATCATGGCCTTTCTCCTAATTTCTAGCCATAGGGTTTTTGCTTACTCATGCAATTTTTTCTGTAACTTAACCTCGAAGCATGGATTCTAAACAAAAAGGAATGGTTAAAGGTGAATGTTAACACCAGTGCAACAGTTAAGTGAGATACTGTGGTAGTAATAATGTTTTGCTTGAACCATTGCTACTGTAGATGTGCAACAATTCATTCACCTGCCCCCCCAAAAAACCACTTAAAATGAGGGCTTAACTAAACTGCTTTGAATGAAATATTCAGAGTGGAAAAGAGGCACTATGTGTGCACAATAGGTGAGAGATTTGAAACATGGCAAAAAGCATAATGTAACAAATAATAATAATTTATTATTTATACCCCGCCCATCTGGCTGGGCTTCCACAGCCACTCTGGGAGGCTTCCAAAAAAAATATTAAAATACTGTACTACATCAATCATTAAAAGCCTCCCTAAACAGGGCCGCCTTCAGATGTCTTCTAAAAGTCTGGTAATTGTTGTTCTCTTTGACATTTGGTGGGAGGGCATTCCACAGGGAGGGCGCCACTACCGAGAAGGCCCTCTGCCTGGTTCCCTGTAACTTGGCTTCTCGCAGTGAGGGAACTGCCAGAAGGCCCTCGGTGCTGGACCTCAGCGTCCGGGTAGAATGATGGGGGTGGAGACGCTCCTTCAGATATACTGGACCGAGGCCGTTTAGGGCTTTAAAGGTCAGCACCAACACTTTGAATTGTGCTCAGAAACGTATTGGGAGCCAATGTAGGTCTCTCAAGACTGGTGTTATATGGTCTCGGCGGCCGCTCCCAGTCACCAGTCTAGCTGCCGCATTCTGGATTAGTTGTAGTTTCCGGGTCACCTTCAAAGGTAGCCCCATGTAGAGCGCATTGCAGTAGTCCAAGCGGGAGATAACCAGAGCATGCACCACTCTAGCGAGGCAGTCCGCAGGCAGATAGGGTCTCAGCCTACGTACCAGATGGAGCTGGTAAACAGCTGCCCTGGACACAGATTTGACCTGTGCCTCCATGGACGGCTGTGAGTTCAAAATGACTCCCAGGCTGCGCACCTGGTCCTTCAGGGGCACAGTTACCCCATTCAGGACCAGGGAATCCTCCACACCTGCCTCTTATGTCCACCCAAAACAGTACTTCTGTCTTGTCAGGATTCAACCTCAATCTGTTAGCCGCCATCCATCCTCCAACCGCCTCCAGACACTCACACAGGACCTTCACCGCCTTCACTGGTTTTGATTTAAAAGAGAGGTAGAGCAAAGCCTACAGAATATGAAATTGCACATATTTGGGGGAAAATATGTGTATTTAATGCCACATTGGAGCTATTTACTAAAAGTGTAGGATAGCTAGCTACATGATGGATTTTTAATTAGACGCGACTAGACTTCATCCTTTGGTGTGGGTGGCACTTATGAACTATATTTATACTAAGATTTACTAAGCACTTCAGATTAAGAACAAGACAGTTCCTGCCCACAGACTTGCAATCTAAAAGATGTAATTCAAAAAGAAAACAAGGAAACTCTGATGCCAGTTTTTGAAAACACTAGCTTGAACGGAAACAGTCCAGGGAGGAGCAAAATGAACTTGTACATCAGCCAAGTCAATGGTGAAGGCCCTATTTCCTGATCCATCTCTTTATTCACTACAGCCAGATGTGGGATGGCTACTATTAGGGGAGTTGGATGGGCAGCAGCTGTGCTAGGGTAGTGCCAAGGAATAGCCATATGTTCTGCTTGCAGCAACCATGTTGATTAAGCAACTTCTGTGAGGCAAGGTTCCTTTTGGCTATGCAAAACACTTAGGGACGTGAGGACCTGCATTCTGTTGGCAGCAAGGGTATGGACAGGCAAAGAAGAGCAAGTGGGTCGAAGAACCATGTGGTGGGAGGGCTCTAAATTTTCCATTGACTTGAACCAACCTGTTCAATTCTGGTTATGTGAGATATCTAGTATAAGTGTTCTTAGAAGCAATGGCTTTTCTATAAACTGAAGTTTTTTTTAGAAAAATACTGCTGATTAAATGAGGCATTCTGTTAAAATCAAAATCTTTGACTGTTTCCAACCCTGGGGGTGGCTTGCAAGGACAATTACCCTCCAATTAGTCCTGGTTTACGTTCCGTGAACAGACTCCGCTAACATGAGATTTGCTTTCATCGTGGCGGAGCACTGGAAGTCTGAGTTTTTGTGTTCCCTTCTGAACAGTTTCTTCTGGCTTCTCTTCCAGCCTCCAGCCCAAATAGGCTCGGTGATAGGCAATCCTCTGTTGCTCCACTACTTCAGCCTCAAAGATAAATCAGTCTCTAGGAGGATACATTACTGGATGGGTCATACATTAAAAGAAGGTAGGGAGACTAATTTGATTCCCACATAGGAGAAACTGATGCCTTAGATCTAGGCTACGGCCTGGTTCTCACAGAGATAATATTGTGTCTGAGATGTGAGAGCTCACATGATTGATTGTTCTGCTGCATTATAGATCTTGGAGAGCTGAGCTTTAACCTAATATGCGAGTTTTCTATCTGCAGAACATTTTTTGTACTGAGAAGCATTTCATCTTATGAGTCCATCCCCTCTCCAAATATCTGACTTGGTACTGCACAGACACAGGTCACATCTCAGTGTACCTCAGCTGTGCCAAGGCAAAATGGGTGGCAGACTATATACAAAGGTGAAAACTTGGGGGATGTCAGAAAATAAGAACTTGGAGGATAAGCAATTTTTTACCCCTTTGTCTCATGATTCAGGATGCCCTTGGTATAAGATGATGAACCAGGAAGATGAATTGAACTTCAAGGTCTTCTTAGAGGAAGTCTTCAAAGCAGAGTGTTTCTTGCAGGTTAGTTCATATGTGATTCTCATCCCATCATTCCTTGGACATTGTCTTTTGTCCACCACCATTCTATGCCTTGACTAAAACATCAATATTCTGTTAGTAGGATGTTAAATAATGGTATGTCAGAAATGAAAATACTGTCGCTTTTTTAAAAAAAGCACAGGAGGGAGAGAAGCTGGGAGGTGGGAAGAGACGAAGGGGCTGTACTATTCTATTGTAGTAATGTGAAAACCCTAATAAACCATAAGTAAAAAACTATTCTATTGAAAGTCATGAAGCTATCCAAATTAATTACACAGCTGTGGGCTTCCTTATCAAAGGACAGTGGTGGCCAAATTGCAGCTCTCCTTATTTTTTTCCTAAGAGCTGCATGATGAAGGAAACAGAGAGGGCATCCAGGGGCAGGTGGTGAGTGACACAGCCTAAATCTGCGCAGTCAAGAAATAGGGTTCCTGAAGAAGGCAAACTGGGAAGCAGAAAAGAGTGGCATGAATAAAAGTAATTTGGGATCTGCTTTTTAGGAGGAGCGGTAGAGGCTCTTGGGCCAAAGAAGATCACTTGAATTATTAGAAACTTTTGCTATCCCTAGCAAAGTACTTTTAAGATGGCAGCCCAACTAATCTGCTTCACTAGCTTATCCCTTGAATTCTTAGAAGTTATCTGTCTTGGCCTTCTTAGGTATTTTCTGCTATGGAAGAGCACTGTCAGGCTGGGTGCATGAAAAGGGCTGGCTTTCAAGAATCTTTAGCAGTGTCTGTTGTGCCTTTCAGAGGGGTTTCTTGGCCTGCGAAGAATTCTTGTGGAAGAGTCTGCGCTTCTGGGATGGCTGCTGCTGTCAGTCACAGGTCCTGCAGCTGGTGAGATGGATCTCTCCCAACAGCTTCTCAGGTATGGGATGCAGCCTAACCAATCTTACCCTGCTTTGTGGTCCAGACAGGCCTGCTTCAAACTCTCTGTTCCTTTTTTGTTTCTTTCCTTTCAGAAATGAAGACTTATCTCTACCAGCCATTGTTGAAGCTTTTTTCCATATCATCTCTTTATTTTAAGGTAATGGAGGCAAAGTGGCCAGTGAATGCCTGCTTTGGCATGTAAGAATTACCAAATTTGATCCCTGACATACAACTAGGAAATATGTTTGTCTGAGGTGCCCAAGAGTAGGGCAGTTGAGAGCAAAATACCAGGCGCATTGCGGTTGATACAAGACAAATCCTTGAATATGTTTGGGATTGCTATCCTTGTTAAAGGAAGGAGACAAAATACTTGTCAGACTCAGATGAATTTCTTGTTGTATGTAAACTAGTTGAATGAGCCTTAATTGGACGTACAGAATCTCTGCTTTTTGCTATGCGCAAACTAGGAATCCTAGCTTGCAACAATCATTGGTGGTTACCAAGCAAGCTCGCTTCAGACAATGGGCTATGAAGCTGGTTTGTATAGCTACAAACTGTTTGCCATAAGCCATGATTCTTATTTCACATATAACACTAGTGCATTATAACAATAATGCACATAACATTGAGCATTATGTGTGAACTAGCTTTTCGGAATTACAAATACAGCACCATAGCAATAAGAATGGTTGCTGTTTTTCTTCCTTCAGCTAGAAGTATGCAAGTTTCCTATAATTTTTCTCTGCTTTTATCTCCTGTCTCTCTGGGGGCTAACATCACAACTGCAGGCTACTGAAGCACCCTAGGAGAATTCTTAAACTTGTGTGTATGGATAACCTGGGCTTTAAAAACCTTTTCAAGCATATTACTGCAGTACTGCCGGTATGGAGCTCCCCCAAATCTGAAATACAATGGATCCATTTTTTTGTTTTTTGCTCTTCCATAGTATGAAGTTCTTGAAAGCCTAAGGGAACTGTTACTGAACATGCTGAATTGCCACATGCAAGCAGACATGGCAACAGAATCAAATGTTGATGTGTTGTAAGTATAATCTTTACAAAGTGGTACACCTCTAGAACACAGGCAATCAAGCAATAATGCAGCTCACATGGGCACAACCATTCTCTTCCTACTAGATGCTAAGGCTGATATCTATCTTGTTTTGTTGCAGGAACACCACCCAAGTTGACCTGATAAGCTCCTTGGCAGAGCTCATTCACTTTGTAAGCAGGCTCTCAACTGTTGGTCTGTGCTTGGAGAACAACTCTACTTTGTTGATGAATGTTATCCTGGATTTCTATGAGACAGTATGTAAGCTGTTCACACTGCAAATTTGTTTAATATCTTTAGACGTTATGTATTTGACAATCCTGAGGGAGGTTCTGATAATTTGAGGGGGAGGCAGAGAAAGAGAAATCCAAAGGAAAAAAGTGGGTAGATTGTTTGAAGCCCATGTTTGCCTCTAAAGTAGAACGTCTATATATAATGTTGTAGACTGGGACATAATGTCTGAGTAGGCAAGAACAAGGCTGTTCCTCTGTTTTTCCTGTGAAGGTAATGTGCTAAGGGCAGAGAGCTGAGAATACAAGCTTATACAGCTATCTTTCCTACTTGTAGGTATCTGATATATATCTGAAGTACAACGTCCCCTTGGTTATTATGCTTCCTACTGGAGTCTTCTATCCAGCACTTCTCAGCATGAATTCTGCCACACTTGACCAACTCTGCTACATTATGTACAGGTACTGAGAAAATTCCTTTTTCTGCCCCTTGTGCTTTTCCTCAGCCTTTCTGCATGGCCATAATCTCGCTTGTACTAGACCACTTCAACTTCTCTACTAATCTGCGATTGCCCACTTGATTCTCCACACTATAATAATGCCAGAAGGCAGAATGTCAATTTGTCCTTTCTAACTTGTTGTTCTTACATTTAGTGAATGTTATGAAGGCGGTTTGCTAACTTTCACAGTGTTGTAGATTTCTTGGGGGGGGCGGGGGGTGCTTGTGGCCCTGATGCTTAAGTTTTTTAATGAGTTTTTGCTTGCTAAAGAAAGTTCTTCCCATGATAGAGAGAGTCCTCATTTCAGGCTCGGGATGCAATACCTCTCCATATGAACCAACCTGGGCCTTGAGATTATCATCTGAGGCCACCTTTGTTTTTGTTTTTGTTTTTGTTTTGTTTTTTAAATAATATTTATTAAGTTTTCCATTTTAACAAGCCAATAAAAGCCACATTAAAAACATTCCAAATTATAAAATAATCAAACAGTCCAAATTTTATGCCAAATGTTAAGTCTTTGGTTGACTTCCCATGCTCTGAGGTTCGGGGAGTGACGATCTCACAATTGTGCTGCTTCTCTTAATTAGTCCAGATAGTTCCAAATAAGACATTCTGATGTTGATCCTTCATTTATTTTTAACAGCCTCTGAGTTCGTCTAGCAAGCGGATTAAACCAATATTCGTATTTATTTTCTTCTTTGTACTCTGGCAGTCTGTCTGGCAACTCACTTTCACTTTCTCATGCCTATAATTTTCTGCTGCGACACATCTCGAGCTGGAGGAAATCTGGCATCCACCATTTGTACCAGGCATATGTCCAAACTTCTTTGTTTCATCTCCTTCCAAGACAAATAAGCCTGTACTTTAGCTAGAAACCATAATTTCCATCACCTATTCTTTTTTATTGATCCATTGAAAGTGATTGCAAAATTCACAGACCAGTTCCACACAGTTAATTCTATAGTTAAACCATAATTATAACAATACAGTGGTGCCTCGCAAGATGAAATTAATCCGTTCCGTTAGGCTCTTCGTATAGCGGTTTTTTCGTCTTGCGAACAAGCCCATTGACAGCTTAGCGGATTAGTGCTATTAGCGGTTTAGCGGCTTTTAGCGATCAGCTGTTAAGCGGCTTATCAGCGGAACAGCTGATTAGCGGCTTAGGGAAAGGGGGGGAAAGGGGGGAAACCCGCAGGAACTCGCAAGACATTTCGTTGGATGATTAC
This sequence comes from Podarcis erhardii, assembly GCF_964252035.2. Taxonomy (NCBI): domain Eukaryota; kingdom Metazoa; phylum Chordata; class Lepidosauria; order Squamata; family Lacertidae; genus Podarcis; species Podarcis erhardii. The sequence goes on from NC_138504.1 coordinate 18,101,271, forward strand.
TCCCATCTCATTTTCAAAATATTGCGTGTGAGATGGCTCTGATGTAATGGGCAGCTGTTCGCTAAAGCAGCCAAACAGGAAGTCCTGAGGCCACCTTTGTGTGCCTCCTCCATGAGAGGTCTGGCGGGTGGTATCACAAGATCAGGTCTTTTCTGTGGTGACTTTCTGTGTGTGGAATGCTCTTCCTAAGGAGGCTCACCTGGTGTCTTTGCATATCTTTAGGTGCCAGGTGAAAATATTTCTCCATAAAGAGGCCTTTGGCTGATTAATATTATAAGATCTTTTAAATGTGTTTGTGGGATGGGCGTTGGTGGTTTGTGTTTGCTTCTTTATTATCTACTTTGTGTTTTTATCTTATATTTTTATGTTGTGAACCATCATCGATATGTTGTGAATGCGCTCCTCAATGGAGAAGAGTAAAGGAGCCCCCACTCCAGCTTGTGTGAGCCGGAGGCAGGATGGGGGCTTTGTTAGACTTCTCCACTGAGGGACAGGCAGCACATTCCCCTCAGTGGAGAAGTCTAAAGGGGGTGCCTGCCCGCATGAGCACAAGGGAGGAACAAGCTACATCAGCCCTCTGTGGTATGAGGGCCAGAGTGAGATGGCTGTTTCACCCAGCGGTGTATCACAAGTGAAACCACCACCGCTCCTGAGTCCCTCTGCTACCAGCATCCATCTGCAGCTTGGTTCTCCCTCGGCACGCTGGGCACTGGTGGCAAAGAGACTTAGGAGCGGCAGTACGTAGTTTCACTCGCGATATACCTCCAGTTGAAGACGCCACCACGGTCTGGGCCTCACCCGCTACATCATCCAGGCCTAGATAGTGTGTCTTGGAGAAAAGTGGTGTGGAGGAGCAACATAAAGCAACCCCTTGGGGAGAATGTCAGGTGAAATAAAGGTGCCTTGTGCACCCAGTTAAAGGGAAAACTTAAGAATACCACGCCATGCAAGTGAAAGGGCTCTTTCACACAGTCCAGTTTCAGATATGAGTAACATTACATAAAAAAGAAAGATGTGATGTTCTTGAGACATCTTGAGTTGAGTCAATTGTCATGCCACAGGGTTAGAACCCAGCCACTAGGATGTTTCTGTTCATTTAATCTATTTTTAGCAAAGTGATCTTTCTTTTGCTGAAATGGGATAGACTTGGACTTCTCAGGAAATAAAACCATGGTACATAACAAGTTTACTGACTGATGCTCATTTTTTTCAAGTAGGAGATTACTGGCTGAACTGAGAATGTTACTTGTGTTACATGTGGTATTGGATTTTGCAGTTGATGAGAACCTTGTATTTGTGACTGGCATGCCAGATTATATCAGGCTGGCTCATATTGTTCTTTAGTGACTACAGTGATACCCATTGGCGGAGGAAGAGGAGTGCGGGGGGAGCGCACCGCCCCTGACAGTGCGATCCCACTGGGATGCCATCGCGGTTGCCTCCCCACCCGTGCTGGGTGCCATGCCCCCGCCTTCTCTCCGCCCCCCAGTGCCAGAGCATGAAGCTCTGCCACTGATGATACCCTCATTGCCTAGAGCAAAGCTAAATTACACACACATTTGTGGGGCATATGCAGAAATTCAACTGAACTGAGCTTCTCTGTTGTGTAACCCATAAACTTACCTGTGTGACACTGATGAAGCTATTCTGATTTTTGAATCAAATTTTTAACCCAGTAGTCAAATTTTTAACCCAGAGTCTCAAACAGGTGATAATGTGTTGGGGTGGCATTGCTGTGCTGATTACTGACTAACAAAAGTTCAAGCCTTTGAGGCCAGTTATGCATCTGGATGATTTTATTTTTTTTAATGCCCTGTTCTCTTCAGGAAATGGTACATAAGAGTGCCATTCTTAACATTAGTTCCAGCAGTTGTGTCTGATGTGAGAAGTAGCCAATTGTTGTCAGCTGGTGTAGAGCTCTGTTCAGCTTCCTGCTTGAGGAAGCTGCAGAGTAATTAATATGGAAGGATGCAGTTGCTGAAGATTCACTGAAACTAGTGTCTATTATACAGAGCAGCTGCCAGGACCTATACTTCTATTTCCTTCCAGTTTCTATAGTGACTGAACAAGGAGTCAGTGCTGCTGTTTGCTGCTTGAGGTCGTGCTCCACCTTTTTGTCTCATGCTTACAGCTCATGCATAACAGTTTCTTTTCACATACGCACCCTTGTGAACAGAAATGAGCATCCATTTAAGTGTTTGTCTTTCTTTCTAAGTAACAGTTGCTTCTGAACAGTGAAAAGTGCCCTTTGAACTCATTGAATCTCTTTATATTCAGAACCAAATTCAGCATGCTCTCTATTGGGTGATTAGTAACTGTTTTGCATGGCGTCTGTGTTTTTCTCTCAAAGTCTACTCTGTAGATGGCTCTCCTATTACAGGGACATGTGGTAGGTAAGCAAGAGAGAGATTTATGTAACATAACCCAAGAAATGGAACCAAATGAGAAAAGATATGTGCTATCTTGCTGCCTCATAATGCTAAGTGAAAGATAGCTATGTACTCTGGGATAGTCACTGCTCACCTGTTCATAGTAATAATTGTATGGCACTGTCATGTGTTCAAAGCGCTTCACATGCTTTAGCTAGCTGTGGTCCTTAAAACAACCCCCCTGTAGAACTGTTCACAGTAAATGGGGGAGCGGAAGTTGAGAGAAACTGGCTTGCTAAAGACCACCTAGTGAGTTAATTGAAAAATCAAGACTCATGCAAGGGATTTCTTTAGCCACTACACAGTTTCATTCTGCGCACATATGGTATATTACAATTCAGAATAATCGTCTTTTTTAATTCTTACTTAGGTATCGAATCAACCTGGTGGCTGCAAAACAAAAACCTGAGATTAAAAAGGTACTGCAGATAAGGTGCTTAATGGCAAATGCTTGGATTGGAACAAATATATTTAATGGCTCCTTCATCTGAAATTTAATATAATTTCACTGACAAAACTTGCCTCTCTTATCTTTCACATCTCTTCTCCCATATGAGATGTTCTTGGACTTCAAAGATTCAATGCATATCTAGTCAAAGAGAAAAATCTCTTCTACAGACTTTAGGAAAATAGATGGTTCTGTGTGATTCTAATGGCCAACTAACGTATATGGTGCTGGAAATGGGGTGGGAGGGGGACACCCACACAAGTAAGCTTCATCCCAAGTCATTGTTTCTTCTTGATCTTGTTTCCAAACTGCCAGTAGGTGGCTTGCAAATTTTATGCATCTGGTTTAGTTATAAACATAACATGTATCTGACTTCATTCCGTGTCAAGCCAAGATTTAACATGTTTTCCTTTTCTTCTCTCCCCCCCACCACCACCCCCCTGCTATGCTTCAGTCATAAGTACCAGGCAGTCCACAATATTATACACACATGGTGGTGCTACATTTGTCTTAGTGGGTCACAAGCTGCTCAGGCTTGATGTTTAGTTGATTGATCAATGGTATTCTGTAATGATTATGGAGTGGACAGGATGCATGTTTGAGCGATACTTCTTGCTAGTAATTGATGATGTGGAGCTATCATGAACCTGAAACATTGTCTAGATTGTCACATTATGTCTTACCATGTGCTGCTGCAGTTCAAGTTCAGCCACCAGATTTGCCAGGAATACAACCGATATCTATCAACCATAGTTGGGTATCTGTGGACCTCACAAGCATTCCAGGAGTCCCCCTGCCCTCAGGGGATTCAGCTGGACCCAGAGGTGCTGGAGATGACAAGGGTGAAGGACCACAGGAAGGGCTTCAATGTAGTTTTCCACCCTGCACTGATGGGATATGCTATGCTCTTCTTGAAGAAGGTGAGGAGAGCAGTTTGCATTTTTCAAGTAGAATCATTTCCAATTATTATTAACACTGTAATACTTGAGGACTACTGAGCATGAGTGTGTATGATCGCTGTTAGTTACTATGATGTCTGCATTGTGTGTGTCCTTTAAAACTCCAGTCTTTGGCACACCATGGCCTACCTTCTACCATGCCATATAAAGTCAAGCTGTACATGGGCTTATTAAGAATAAGTACTGTGCAGGGAGGAATGGGGAGACCTGGGTTGACCACTCCATTTAACCGTGAAAGCTTAGTGCCAAGCCTCTGGCAACAACTAGCAGAGACAAAAGAGATCTCCTTGCAGTTCCAAGTCATTCTGGCTCCATTCTTTGGAACCCCAAGTTTAAAGGAAGGCTTCTTCTCCTCCTTGAATCATTACCAACTCTCTTCCTTAGAAGTGTACTAAAGATATGGGATATGGGATATGGGAGGGGCCATACCTCAGTGGTAGAGCACATGTTTTTCATGCAGAAAGTCCCAGTTTCAAGCACTGGATTCCCCACATACGACAGGAAAAGACTCTATGTCTGGAAAACTGAAGAGTGGTTGCAATCAATGTAAACAATACAGAACAAAATGGACCATTGGTCTGTTTTGGTAATATAGCAGCTTCTTGTGGGGGCTGAAGAATTTGACTTCACCTCAGTCTTGTTTGTTCCTTTTTTTTTTTTTTTTTTAAAGCAAGTTTCCAGCCTTTGCCATTGCAAAAATATGCCTGAGTATTTGGGCAATGTCTGGTGAAGTATAAAACCAAACGAATTGCCAGATGAAGTTCCAGGTTCATCAGTAGGTGCACTCTACTGCAGTGTTTTTCAACCACTTTTCAACGGCACACTAGTGTGCCACGAGATGTTGCCTGGTGTGCCGTGGGAAAAATTGAAAAATTCGAAAGATTTTAAAAAGTATTTTATAATTTTTCATATTTCTGTTTACTTACTATTTCATAATAAAGTAATTATAAAATACTTTCTTTGTGTTTATTTGATTCCTATTCAAGAGAATTACTTTATATATAGTCAATATAGGCACAGAGTTAAATTTTTTAACATTTTCTAATGGTGGTGTGCCTCGTGATTTTGTTCATGAAACAAGTGTGCCTTTGCCCAAAAAAGATTGAAAAACACTGCTCTACTGTCAGGGTAAACAGTACCCCCTGTCTGGTTTTTTTTTTGACCAGCAGTTCTCAAAATGGGAGACCAGCCTCCTATATCTGGTCTGGAAAGCTTCCAGGAGCTACCACTGCTTTATTTCCAGGAAGCAAACTGTTAGCAGCTACCCAAATCAGTGTGCAGAGAGTACCAAACTTCAGTGCAATTCTTTGTTGCAACAGAAGACAATGTGATAGGATTTATTATACCTGTTGCCCCTTCTGTGGATTCATTTTCATACCACAACCAGACCTCTTTCTTTGATCTGCTTGTAACTTTGTCCATAACCGGGCTTTTTTCTTTCTCTTTTTCTTTGTTTCATCGGCCTTTTTTAGAAGTTTAGTAGGCTTGGTTCAAGAACCTGCACCTTATTTGTTTCTGATTCCATTTTCTTGATAAGTCTGCCTCTGAAACATTGTTTTCCAAGCTTTTTTTGTGTGCAGCTTTTGCCCTCTGGACCTGGTAACTGCTTGCTCCTACTCAGCCAGCTTTACTGATATCCAAAAACTTAAGCTGCCTTATACCAAGTCAGATCATTAATCCATCTGTCAGTATTGTTCGCGTTACCAAATTCTCTAGTGTCTTTTTCCTACCCCTACCTGGAACCAGAGATTGAATTGGGATCTTCATGCAAAGCATGTGCTGTTCAACTGAAGTGTGGCTTCTTCTCTAGGAGATGATGTGGTTTTCTGCCTTTGGAAGACATACTAGACTGAAATTTGCTGTTCAGTTCACCAGAGAGTGCTGTTGTACAACTGAAGATTAGCTGATAGCAAAATTATCAGAGCCATTTTCTCCCCAGGCAACACTGGTATGTGTTTGGCTGCTTCTTTCGATGGACTTCCATGTGTTGAACCGAAAGAGCAGTGCATGGTGTTTCAACCTGTACAGGCCCACTACAAAATGTCAGAGATGTGAATTTTTCAAGACCTATCATGTAGTAGTTTTTGTGGAGCAGCTCTGAGGCATTGGTGCTGTCCAAAAGGCATTTAGTGTTTCAGTTGTGCCATGTCATCTTCAGGAAGGCTAGTCTGAGGCTGATTCTAGAGTTAATCTCTAATAATTTCAAATAACTCTTCTTTTAAAAGCTCTAGTCTTAGAGAACCATTAATTTCTAACACCTTTCTCCCCCCCCCCTTCTCTTCAGATGCAACCAGAGGACACAACCCTGAACTTCAAATTCATTCGGGTAAAGTGGCATGCTTGACAAAACGCTATGTTTTTTGGGAAGCTGGTTGTCAGTTGGAGCAGCTGGGATTTGGGGCACTGCCACAGAAGAAGGAACAACTAAAATGTCGAGAAAGGGGAGGGTTAGGAGAGGGTACCTTCCAACTCTAGAATTTTGTGCTTCTGTGACAAGGCTGATAACCTGTGCTGCTGAGGAATCTACATCTTCTAGCTTTGTCCACCATGTATTTTCCCATGAAAAGGAATTGTTCAGTAGCAAACAGTTGGTACCACATATCTGAATGTGACAAGTACTACACCTGAAAAAGTTTTTATTTCTGGTCTGAAAATGGAACTGGCATAAAGATGCAATTGTTCCCCAAGGCTAGGGGATCTCAGCTAGGTCTTTTTGTTGCTTGGTTTACAGTACCAATTGGAATATAAAATTTCAAAGAGGGAATTCTGGCATCAAGAGATGTTCATTCTTTGTAGGAGCTCTCCTCTACTGCAAAGAGGTATGCCCGCTAAAAGCTAATTGAAACTGCCCTATGTGAACTGGCTCATGAAGAGGCTGCATGGTGATAGCTTATTCCTCACCACAAAGACCAAGTTTGTGTCACAGCATATTAGCATCATGGGTATTCTGGGCTTTTGCAGTGTGGATTGGTCTGCAAGTTCAGGTGCTGGAGAGCTAGGGTAGGAAATGAGAGGACAGTTTGTGGCCCAAAAAAGAAAAAGCCATTGTATTTAACTCCTAATGCTTTATTTGCAGGGGGCAAGGTGGGGATGGTACCAGGAATTTCTCTACTCCCAAGGATTACAAGGCCTGAAGCTTTTCATCGAAAGTAGCATTTGCCATGCTCCTCAAGAGAAAGTAAGGCATTAATGGAAACAACAGATTGATTCTTACAGTCTGTTATGAACTATCAAGCTATTCTTCAGAAAATAAGAGGAATATTTTTTTTTAATATGTATTTATTAAAAGATTTTAATGAGTAACAAAAGTGCATTTTAATGAGTAACAAAACTGTTTTCAGACACCATGATAATTTCCGGTCTGTGACCATAATAATTCAATTCAACATTGTGATATATCAAAATATTGTGATGTTTAGCTGGTGATTTATCGTGATGTTGAAAACTTGTATATTTTTAAGGAAGGGGCTGGTGCTGTGTAGTTTTTACTGTAATAATCTGTATGTTTTAAATAAATAGTGTGTATGCGTGTTTTATGTTTTTCTCTTGTTTCTGTTTGAGCAAGATGGTCCCTGTCAGGGAAAAAGGTAGGGTATGAATAATAATAATAATTATAATTTTTACAGAAATGTCCCCTTTTGAGCTATCCCTTTGTTTTAATTTCCTAAATAAACTTGTTTATTGAGCACTGCAATCATAATTGGCAGCACTTGAATCAGAAACAAAAAATTCAAAAGGATAACCGTCTTTAAAGCAGCTACGGGTTCTGACTGATAAATTTACATCTTTCCAAGCTCTACAATCCCATCATATCTGTAAAAATAATGATGTGAAGCTGTCTTTCTTTACAGCTGATAGATTATTATTTATCTGCACTCCCAAATGTTTTATTACTTCATGGCAAATTTTAAAACTCATCCGTTTTTGAATGGTTGGTTAGAGGAAATGCCCATATACTGTATATACTCATGTATAAGCCGGCTTTTTCAGCACATTTTTATGCTGAAAACGCCTCCCTCGGCTTATACTCGAGTGAAGGTCCCACCCAAGCACATTTCCAGCAGCCGCTCGCTGTCAGTGGTGGTGGAGGAGGAACGAGCAGCCTGAAAGCAGCCCTTTCGGGCTGCTTGTTCTTCTGCTGCTGCCACCTGCCTCTGCCTCTTGGCAGCACCCTAGATAGGCAGGGGGATGGGAGGGGGAGAGAGAAGCCCCCTCTGCCATGTGTGCACACACACTCTGGCCCACCAGCAGGTTTGTGGTGTGGTTAACTGGCTTATACTCGAGTCAATACGGTTTCACAGTTTTCTGTGGTAAAATTATATGTCTCAGCTTATATTCAGGTTGGCTTATACTCAAGTATATACACTACATTATTTCTGATTTGGATTTGTTGATTTTAATCCTGTGTTTTACCACAATTACTTAGTTGTTTCATTAATACAGGCAATGCAGCTTTTGGGTTGGATAGCATAATTGCTATATCATCTGCAAAAAAGCATTACTTTGTGCATTTCTTTTTTATTTTTGTTCCTTTTATCTCCATGCTGTTGGTTCAATAGCCAATGGTTCAACTGAGAATGTGAACAACAACAATAACAACAACAATGTTATTATTTCTACCCTGACCATCTTGCTGGGTTGCCCCAGCCACTCTAGGCAGCTTCAAACATATTTAAAAACATAATCAAACATTAGAAACTTCTCAATACAGGGCTGTCTTCTAAAAGTTGTGTAGGCGTTCCACAGGGAGGGCAGTACTGCTGAGAAAGCCTTCTGCCTGATTCCCTGTAACCTCACTTATCGCAATGAGGGAACCACCAGAAGACCCTTGAAGTAGGACCTCAGTGCCCGGGCTGAAAGATGGGGCGTGGAGACGCTCTTTTAGGTATACGGGGCTGAGGCCATTTAGGACTTTAGAGGTTAGCACCAACATTTTAAATTGTGCTTGGAAATGTACAGGGAGCCAGTGTAGATCCTTTAGGACCGATGTTATATGAGGCTGGCGACCACTCCCAGTCACCAGTCTAGCTGCAGCATTATGGAGTAGTTTTGGTTTTTTTTAATTTATTTAATCAGTTTTTCAATACAAACAACAATCGCAAAAGACACATACAACAAAAACCATAATAACACTAATAACACAGTTTGACAATTCAGATTTGCATACACTAATATACCTATGACTATACCTTTTAAACAATATTTTCCCGCCTCTCTCTCCTTCCCCTACTTCCCACCACTTATCCGCCTTATCACTTAAATATTCCTTCCAGATTTCTTCATATTTATCCATTCTTAATTTGTGTCGACATGCAATTCATTCATATGTAGCTAATCTGTCCATATTATCAATCCATGTGCTCAATGGAATCTTTCTGCGGCTCTTCCAGTTCATCAAAACAAGTTTTTTTGCTTCTAATATAGCATGGTACATCCATTTTTTTTGACCCCTTGTAATCTCCCACGTTTCCAGAATATAATTTAGAATTAAATTTAATTCCGCTAAATAACAATTTCTTTTTATTACTCTTGCTATAAATATCCTCACCTCACACCAAAATGATCTTATCATGGGGCAGTTAATCATCATATGTACTAAGTTCACATTTTTACTCCCACAGCTCCAGGAGTTGTCTGTACTTGTTATTTTCTTATGGTATAATTTTGCTGGAGTCCAGTGGACTCTGAATATTATTTTCTGTTGAATAAGTCTTAGTCTTAGATCCATAGAGGCTATTTCTGTTGATTTTATACTTGACTCCCATATATCATTTGTTATCTGTACCCCTAACTCTTCACTCCATTTTTGTCTATCATATTCTAAATCATATTTCTTCCAGTTGAGTAGGGTTTTATATAGTGCAAGTGTAGAGTTTTTTTGTTTTTGTTGCAGAGATTAAATCTTATAGCAGCATGGGTGTTTCCAATGCTGCTATAGCGTCAGGGCCAAACTGCCTTTCCAACATATGTTTCAATTGGATGTATTGCCATTCAAAGATCCCCCACCTCGTAGAAAAGCCAGCAGAAGCCGCGCAGCCCCTTTACAGAGCACGCGACTTCTGCGGGCTTTTGCGGGAGGTGGGGGAATTCCCCCATCTCCCGCAAAAGCCCGCAGGAGGGAGAAGGGACTGACTCAGCCAGTCAGTCCCTTCTCCCTCCTTGGGGAAAAGCCCACAGGCTTTTTAAAGGGTGCGCTCTTTAAAGGGTGCGCGGCTCCTGCGGGCTTTTCGACCCAGCTTGTGGTGCTGGCGGTGGGGGGAAGCGCTGCTTTCCCCCACTGCCAGCCTCAAAGAGCAGACTCTCCTGGCTTCAGCGAAAGCAATGCGAAGCCTCCAGAGCGCAGGCTTCGCGTTGCTATCGCTGAAGCCAAGGAGCCTGCATTCGCCCCATAGGACGCACACACATTTCCCCTTCATTTTTGGAGGGGAAAAAGTGTGTCCTATAGGGCGAAAAATACAGTAGTGCCTCACAAGATGAAAATAATTCGTTCCGCGAGTCTCTTCGTCTTGCGGTTTTTTGTCTTGCGAAGCATCCCTATTAGCGGATTAGCGCTCTTAGCGGCTTAGTGGCTATTAGCGGCTTAGCGGCTATTAGCGGCTTAGAAAGGGGGGGGAGGGAAAAGACTCGCAAGACGTTTTTGTCTTGCGAAGCAAGCCCATAGGGAAATTCGTCTTGCGAAGCACCTCGAAAAACGGAAAACCCTTTCGTCTAGCGGAATTTTCGTCTTGCGGGGCACCACTGTACGATAACTTGTGAATGACTCGTTGAAATAAACAGTTGCATTTGTGAATTGGTGTCATATCACTGCAGACCCTGTAGATGGAGCTGTAGCACTGTATTGTTGCTTGAACTGTCATTGTGCATGTTCAGGGAGTTACACTTAGCTTTCATTTATACAGATATATATATAAAAAAATGTGGATACATTTATGAAAGTGTTTAAAAGACTTAAGCATAGCTGCATTTTCAGAAAAGATAAAAGTTGGTACAAAGTACATAAACACATACATTATTGAAGTTCAGAAAAGATCGACATTTTATAGTTTGGTACAGGATAGAAACATGGGTGAGAGAAAGGAAGGGATTGACCTTTATTGATATTTATTAATACATATTTTCTTATAACAGTATCATCTGCATACTGGTGAACACCCGGTCCAAACCCCCTGATGATTTCTCACAGTGGCTTTGTATAGGTATTAAAAAGCATGAGGGAGAGGACGGAGCCCTGAGGCACTGGCGGAGGAAGAGGAGTGCAGGGGGAGCGCATCGCCCCCGGCAGTGCGATCCCGGTGGGGTGCCATCACAGCTGCCCCACGCTGGGCCACCACACCCCCATGGGCAGCGCACCACGCCCCTGCGGGTGGTGCACCAACCCCCCCGCCTGCTCCCCGCCCCCCCCCCATGCTGGAGCATGAACTTCTACCACTGCCCTGAGGCACCCCACAAGTGAGCTCCCAGGGGTCCGAACACTCATCCCCCAACACAGGCCCATCTGCCATGTTCAACCAAGTCTCTGTTACACATGATAGGTCAATTCCTCCATCCACGATCAAGTTATTGATGGCAGTAATCCTGTGAATGATTGTCTTGTGAATCATTGTCCTGGCATTGCGCAGCAGCACCTTAAGGTCATGTGGATACCAATATCCCTTTCGGTCAGGATCAGACCCAGAGGCAGGGATGGTTTTCAAATGACGACTAAACCTCCCTCCTCGGTAATGACATGGTCTGGTCCTAACATAACTCCTCCTACCTGTGATTACTGAGATTGAGTATCCCAATGCACACACCCTTCCCCACGTGGAACCTGCCCCACCCTGTCCCTCTGCCCTTAAAATAATATAATGCAAAATGGTAATCTAAAATACAAATTAAAATAACTCTTTCCCAAGCTAAAACACTTTAAAACACCCCAAAGTTAAAACCCCATCCTCATTAAAACAGTAACTTTGGCACAAGGAGGTTGGCCCACACCCTCATCCCACCCGCGAAGTGCCAGCTCTCAAAAGGATAACCCCCTTTGCTGGGGACCCTCCCCCAGGGCAGGCAGGCTTTATAGAGCTGCCCCAGCATCTGGTGTACACCTAGCTGGGGCAGCAAATGTTCCCGATGCTGCCTGCCTGCCCATGGTCCTGGTCCTTGCAGGACTCTGCAATCGCCTTGAGTGGGGGGAGTTGGCAACCCCGCAGCAGCAGCTAGTCCTCCTGGTGGGGAAGATGGCAGTCCCCAGGGCTGCGAAAGAGGGCATCCTTGTTAACACACACCCCTTGCAATGGAGAAAGCTTAAATTATATCTCTCTGGATGAGCCCTTTTCTTGTATGAATAGCTTTTTTTATCTTTAACTGGGCTAATGTTTCACTTGTGCTGAATTAAACCATCAAGATAAATGGTGAAATAATAATAAAATTAACCAGTGCTTGTTAAGGAGGAGTTATGTTCCCTTATTCCTTTTTAAAACAATAATATTAATAATAGTAAGTAACAAGCAATGTGTAAAATGAGAAGTAACTAAAAATAGCAACATCAGCATTTGACTGGCATTAAACACATACAAAAGAAAAACTGGTATTTGCCAGAGAATGTGGACTACTGTTCTTCTAAAATTATTACCAAAAAATTCTAGTCCCCAAAGCTGAAATAGCTGGCACGGCTTAATCAGTTCCAGTGCTTGTTGAAATTTTGTCTTTGTCTCTTCAACTGAACTCTTCAAGTTCTCATTCATCCTTCTCTTAATCAGTAAGCACTTTCCTTCTTATTATTATACATTCTGCAACCTGCCTGGTATATGGGTCAAAATAAAGTACTTTCATTTCATATAGTGCTGCTCCTGTTTGCCTAACCTGTTGATTTGGCTCAGAGTGTAGAATCTGGCCCTCCCTGATACGTGACAGTATTTTGGCAAAGGGAACAAAGCTTGAGCAGCCTTGGAAGACAGAGCATGTTCTTGTCCTTAGCAATCCAGCAGCAACATATAATCAAGCGCATGCTTTCACCCACACATAATAGTTGCTGATAACCAAGTGTGCATCACTGGAAACCGTGTGCAGATGCTGTTCATGTTATGTTCTTCACCTCCTAGTGGGGGTTCGTTATATTGTAATCAGGAAGGCACCAGCAGCTGTTCAGCTGTAAACCACATTATGTTGCTGAAAAATCTGTTGCTGAAAAAAACCAAAGTTTTTTATGGAGAAGTGACTGCCCATATTTGCCAGTTTGTCACTGCACAACTAGGCTGTTAAACTGCTATTGTTCCAGAGGAGGCAGCCAGAGTGCTGAGCTGAAGATGTATTATGCCTCCCAGCAAGCATTACTGTTGCATGTTTTCCATTTGTTTCATTGGACTTTTAGTGGTTGACTTGCAGCAGCAGTGTCTGGAGAATCAGGCCCCTCTCTTTTCCAGTACTCATTGTGTACACACTGCATCTGGGAAATGGGTTAACTCTGCCCTAAGACACCTACAGACTGTTTTCCAAAGCCATGCTATGCTTTCCATCTGTTAATCAGTCTCTGTGCAGGGAGGGGAAAGATGTGTTTTTATCTTACTGAGGAGTGCCTAATTTTCTTCTTGGACAGACCTTTCCAATCTGTTTAGCCTTGTCGTTTCAATGAGTTAACGATTTCTCCCTTTTTTTCTTTCTGCTGGAATGGCAAAAACTACTTGCTGTGTGTTCTAACTCTCTTCTCATGTTGGCCTACTTCCTAGTGCTTGTGCTGTGCATTCCTAATGCCATGAATAAATCAGGAGCCTGCAGATTTGGAAGGGGGTGCAGCTGGAGCCTCTTGGAAAACTCAACTGCTTAAGCAAAACCTGCCAGTGGGTGGCTTCCTGAAGTCTCTCTCTCTGCTTTTTATTAGTTTTCTTACTTAACAAACACACATACACAAATTAACAAAAATAATAAAATAATAACAAAAAGAGAACCATAGATACATCCATAAACCTGTAAGTTCTTATAAAACTTATGCCACCGTGTTCTTAATTCCCAGTTACTTATCCTATCCAGTAGACTTCCGTCTTCCTCAAAGTGGGTCTGTCTTATCTATTTGTTAAAGTGCTACTTTGATCATTTCCCCATTTCTTCCGTTATCTGAATGCTATACTTATAATCTATCTTGTAATTTGAGAAAATTAATCAAAGCATGTCCAGGTTTTAACTTGAGGACGCTGTTTTTTAAGATATTCTTTATAAATTTCCCACTCCTTGAACGTTTGGTTTGGCTGTCTCCTAATTGTCTTTTTTGCTCGTTGGAGATATTCAAATAATTTATCCTGCCATTCTTCTTTTGTTGGTACTAATTCTCCTTTCCATTTTCAGGCAATTAATATTCTTGCTGCTGTTGTAGCATATAAGAATATTCTCATTCTTTTAATTTGAAATATCTGAGTCTAAAATGCCCAGGAGGAAGGCGTCTGGTTTTTTATGAAGGTTTGCTTTAACATTTTTCTTCATTTCCTCTTAAAGAAATTCCAGAAATTCTTGATTTTTTTTTTGCAGCCCCACCACATATGAAACAGTGTCTCTTCTGCCTGTTTGCACCTCCAGCAAATATTAGATCTTGTTTTATACATTTTGGCCGGTTTGCTGGGAGTTATATATCACCTACAGAACATCTTCAGGAAATTTTCCTTTAGTGTATAACAAGCCGTAAATTTCCATTCTTTATTCCATAAGCTTTCCCATGCCGATAGCTGGATATTTTTACCAAAATCTTTCACCCACTTAATCATTCCTTCTTTCACCTCTTCATCTTTCACCTCCCACTCTAAAAGAAGCTTGTACATTCTGGATATTATTTTTTTCTTGTTTTGTATTAATTCTTTGTCTACTTTTGATTCTTCCGTTGCAAAACCCTTTTTCCTGTCTATCTTAAAAACCTTGTTTAATTGATAATATTGTAGCCAGCCTGTTAGGTGATGTCTTATTTCTCTGAATTTTTTGCACTTTCAATTGATTATCTTCCTCTTCTAATAGGTCTTTATACGTGGCCCAGTTTGTTTCCATATTTTTTCTTTTCATTACAATGGCCACCAGAAGGGATAGCCACCAGGGAGCTTTTGGTTCCAATAAATCTTTGTATTTTCCCCATACCTTATATAGTGGCTTCTTTATAATATGATTCAGAAAGCCTCTTATGAATTTTAACTTTTTCATATCCCAGGTTTGGGTGCCACCCAAAACGGTTATCAAAACCTTCCAAATCTAGTAAATCTGAGTTCTGCAATGTCTTCCAATCTTTTAACCAACATAAGCAAGTTTCTGGCAGTGCAAATCCCCCTCTGTTCTTACTGTCTATCAATAATTCATTTTTAATTCTAAGTTTTTTGCACTGCCAGATAAACCTTGATAAGTCTTTCTGCCATGTCTTAAAACATCCCATCCCCCCTATCACAGGGATCATCTGAAACATGAACATTATCTTAGGAAGCACATTCATTTTTACTGCGGATACTCTCCCTCAGAGCAACAGGTTCAGCCTATTCCATATTTCTAAATCCTTTTAAATTTCCTTCCATATCTTTGTATAATTATCGTTGAATAGATTGTTATTTTTAATTGTAAACAAAATTCCCAAGTATTTGACCATGTTAACCATTGTCAGACCCGAAATTATTTGCAATTCTTCTTTCTCTTGTGCATGCAATTTTTTTGCCAACAGTTTGGTTTTATTTATATTTATTTTAAATCCCGCCACCTTCCCACATTCAAAAATTCTTTCTGGTATTTTTGGTAAACTTTCTGCCTGGTTTTCGGTAGTTATTATCAAATCATCTGCAAAGGCCTTTATTTTGTATGATTTATTTCCTACTACTATTCCTTTTATTTCTGGGTCTTATTGCAATTGCCAATGATTCTAACACCATAATAAACAGTAGCGGTGACAGTGGGCAACCTTGCCTAGTCCCTTTCATTATTTTAAAACTTTCTATTTTTTTCATTATTTATAATCAATTTCACTCTCTGATTTTGATATAGGGTCTCAATGCCTCTACTGAAATTCTTCCCAAAACCCATAATTTCTATATATATTTTCATATAGCTCCAGGATATATTATAAAGGCTTCCTGAAGTCTCATCCCAGCTAAAGAAGGAAATTTATGATTTTCAATTTCAATACATTTCAACAATTCCACAATCATCAATAAAAACTCTGTGTATATTTATGTCTTGATTTTTAACATTTTGCACCTTATGATTTGGTTTATTTTCACAAGTCACTGAACTATTCGCTCTGTAAGCATCTCTTGTACAGCACAGCCTCTCTGTTCAGCATTCAAAGACAATTCTAGATTGATTGATTGATTGATTGATTGAGTGAGTGAGTGAGTGAATCTTTATTGCTAGAAGCTAGAAGCGATCACAATTGGTAACAGTGCATAGAATACAAATAATTAAATTAAAACTGAACAACAACAGCAAAGCAAACGTTCAAAAATATAAAAATCACTCTTGCCTAAGTTAAGCACTCCACATCTCACACTCCCCCTTATGATACATGTCTTTGTGCCTAGCTCTCAACTTACTTGCAGGGGGGGTGACGTTGGTGGCTCCTCCCTCACCTCTTGGCGCCGGTGCCACCAGAGGCTGCTTCAACCCTCCTTCGCCTCCACAGCAGAAGGAGAAGGAGCCAGCCACTGATGATGCTCAGCAGTCAACTCTGCTCTTTGGACATTGGGGTGGTGGTGGCCCCCCTACCCAAAAAATATAGGGGGGCCAAAAGGGCTTGGATCCCAGGAGCTGGGGTTCCTGTTTCAGGGGCGAGTAGTGTATAAAGCCTGAGGCAGAAATGGGCAGAGCAATGGATGTGGCTCTTACTTTTGTACTGTAGGCTACATTCCAGCCACACAAAATTCAAAGGTTTCTGCACACACAGCTTCTCCAGGAAAGCAAGAGGCTTCATTGCAGTTCAGGGACACGTTCCAGCCAGGCAAAAGCACTCAACAATTGCATTTCCCGAAGGTGGAAGAAGCAACAAGGGGATCACCTATGTTGGACCTGGTCCTCACCAACGGAAGAACTGATGGACAAAATGAAAGTACTTAGAAACTTGAAGTGTTCATGTCCTCCTAGGTTTCATGATACAGAGGCAAGGTATAGATGAGTGTAGTCAGACATGTCAAAGTGTTGTCTGCACTTCAAGAAGAATTATTTCATAAAGCTTAAGTAGCTACTGGGTGAGATCCCATGGCCACAAATACACTAAGAGAAGGGAATCCTAAATGGATGAGGGGTTTTTAAAGGTGAAATACTGAAGGGCAAAATGCAGACAGTTCCAACAAGAAAGAAAAGTGGGAGGCATCTAAGGAAATGTGTGGTTGCATAAGAAGCTTACAGATGAACTGAGATTTAAGAAGGGCATAAGAAATGGAAGAAAGGGGAAATCACAAAGGAAGAATATATACAAGTAGTTGACAGTTGCAGAGAGAAGGTCAGGCAGGCAAAAATTCAGAATGAGCTCAGGCTTGCAAGAGAGGTAAAAAATAAAAGGTTTCTTTGGCTATGTCTGAAGCAAGAGGAAGAACAAGTAAATGGTAGGTCCTCTGTGTGGTGAAGATGAAGAAATGCTATTGAGTGACGGAGAGAGGGCGGAACTACAGTGGAGCCTCGGGTTACATACCTCTCTAGATATGTAATCTTCGGGTTGCGAAAGCAGCAAACCTGGAAGTATTTTTCCGGGTTTTGCTGCTCACACACGTGCAGAAGCGCTCTATTGTGCTGCGTGCGTGCACAGAAGCAGCACCTCTGGTTACAGATTTTTCGGGGTGTACACAGACCCCCAGAATGAATTAAATCCCTATCCAGAGGGTCCACTGAACTCAACACCTACTTTGCCTTTGTCTTCACCCCAAACGAAAGATGCTCTACTGGTGATAACAGATGTTATGTAAGGATGATTTAAGGAGGGAGATGCAGCCCAAGACAGGAAAAGAGGTGGTAAGGGAACACCTAGCTACATTAAATGAATTCAAATCTCCAAAGCCTGATGAGCTGCATCCAAGGGTACTAAAGGAGCTTGCAGATGTAATCTCAGAGCCCTTGTCTATGACCTTTGAGAATCCTTGGACAGCAGGTGAGGTTACTGTTGACTGGAGAAGGGCAAATGTCCCCATCTTCAAAAAGGAAGGAAAGAAGACCCAGATAACTAACTACCAACGGGGTTTCTCAAAAATAAGTCATGCCAGACAAATTCATTTCTTTCAAGGTGGTGTCTGGGTTGGCAGCAGGTTGTGAGTTCTGCCACTTTTTTTCCTATAAAAAAGCAGTGTCTTTACCCAGTTTTTCAGCCATTAGACAATCTATGGCCTTTTAAAAGCGAGAGGACTGTTACTATGATTTTTTTCTGTGTCTGTTCTATTGCTTTTATTATTATGCTACATAAATTATGTTCCTAATATTGTACACCGCCCTGGGATCTTCAGATAAAGGGTGGTATATAAATTGAATTCTTATTCTCGTTATTTAGGCCATTCTTTCAACCTCGGGGTGGGGGATTATAAGTTGTTGGGGACTGACGGATACTGTTCCAGCTGCGGCATGGTTGGTAGGGCAGTTCTTTTTGGCTGTGCCTATATGAGTTCTATGTTTTGCTTTTGAAACTACAGTTTCTTACACACTGTATTGCAGAATGCAAACAGGTATAAATTTGTTTTCCAGAACACCAGTATTGTGTATTGCATAACATGTTCGGCCTGCTGTCATGGAATTAAAAGCAGCGCATTCAGGGAAGAGGGCAAGCAGCTGTTTCCATGTTACTTATTTTACATACAACAGTTACTTTTTTTTATCCTGATGTGTAAAGCCATTTACATGCTAAAATTTATACTATTCACCTGAGTCTTGATTGGATCAATTTTTGTATACACTTTCAGATAAATAAAAATTTGGAGTGGAGAGAAATCTATTTTTATTTAAGAGGTGTGTTTGTGCCATTGCAAGCAGTATCCTAGAGGCATTCCTTGTATAAGTGCAAGAGAAGATAGAATGCCTCTTCTCATAGGATGCCTGCCTTCTTATTCATAAAAATTTTAGATTAAAAATCATCAGATGTTGCCAGATCAAGTGTGAGTATCTTTCTGAATGATCTCTAGGAAGCAAACTCTATGGTGCATTTTTTATATTCTAGCCAATGAGTGCAAAGAGTCTGGGAGTCTAGCATATGGCTAGAAAGGGCCACAGGCTGTCCTCCCCGTGCCTTAGCTCCTTTCACCACAACGTTTCTGGCGAGGTACCCGAAAGTTGCCAACTTCTTCCCGTTGCCGGGGCTCCTGTGCACAGCTGCCAGGTGCTGAAGCTTTTCCTAGCCCCCAGGCTCAAGTGACAACGACGGTTTAGAGGCAGGGAGAGATCGAGAGATCATCACCTGTTGGATTTCACCGTCTCCGTATGTTAAAGACACAGGGGACCTCTTCGAACCAGCAGCTAACGCCTGCATTAGTGGCAATGGAGCGCCTCGTTTCCTAATAACGCAAAGGGAGCCCAGCCAGTCTCCCAGTCGAGGCAGCGGAGAACCTCCAGAGTCAGGCAGGGGGCCGATCCCGACGCTGGGGATCGGTCCCTCCTCCTTGCCGGGGTTTTCTCGCTTGCTGCCCACCCCCTTCTCTCTTCCCCATCCTTTTCTCCTCTCCTGGTCCAGCAACAGCGTTTTCGCTTTCACAGCTGCTGCTGCTGCTGTTGCTGTTGCCGCCGCCGCCAACAGCAAGCCTCAGTGATCCGCTGTCTCTCCTCCTCCTCCCCCCCGCCCCCCGCCGATCTATTGGAGATGGGATCGCCTCCCAAACCTTAGCATGCTTCTTCGACACGGGGGGAACCGACACCTCATTTGCTGAGCCAGCCACCGGCAGCTCCATCTCCCCACTGACCACCCCAGAAGAAAAACAAGGTAGGCCTACCACCGATTATTTGCAGAAGGCAATAAAAAATGATCAAGGTTGAGTCAGCCTTACAAATGCACCCCCTCCCCGCGACACACACACACACCATCCCCATAATTGTTCTCTCTTTATCGCGCTGTGTCCTCAGCAATTGAGGAGGGGAGGGGCCTCTCACCTTGGAATTCGCCTCGTCCGTCCCCCGGTCCCCCTCCCCCCGGCGTCCGAAGAACCCTTTCCATTTCCATTTATCCCTCTTTTAAGAATTTCCTCCTAGATGAGCGACAGCTTTACGCTGGTTCTTTCCCTTCCCGATTCTGACACATTCCAGAGGACTAGCCGAATGATTCTGTTAGAGGAAAATGAGACCTGTTCTGTGTTTTGACGACTCCCTTCTTTGTTTTCTGCCCGCAGATGCTGTTGAACAGTATCCATCCCTCTCTCTTCTCCCCCTCTCCTCGCAAATCTCCCAAGAGAGAGAAGCTCTAATAAAAAAAATCATTGTCTTGGTAAGGAGAGGTGGAGGGTTGATGATGGTTCTGGTGGTAGAATGAAGGCCTTAACTTTGCTTAACATCTTGAGATACAAACAAAGAGATTGTGGGAAGTTATGGCAGGCAACACCCTGGATGATCAGTGTTTCCCCACCTCTATGATAACAGATACACATGAGAGCCTCTGGAACCTAACGGTGTGCCTAACAGCTTCTGAGCTTTATGTGGTCATCGGTTACCTACCCAAAGTTGGCAATCAAATAAGAGAAGTTATGGGGAAAGTCAGGAGTGGACCCTTTGACCCAAAGCAGAGGAACATTGCTAATTAAATTAAGGCAAAGAATTAGAGAAAGATAGTCAATGCAAGGTTTAAAGCCCCAGTCATACTTTGCCAGTTAAAACAATGAAATTGGTCTAAGTACTAATAAGTGCGCCCATCAAACTGGCAGATCCCTGTGTTTAACAGTCAAACATGACCATCTGACCTGCATTAATGTTCGGCAATTATGGGGCTTTCAAAGCGTTTGTTGTTCCTTTTTTAATAGCCATTACTCTTGTTCATTGCAATTAAAAAATGGGGGGGGGAAATAATCAGTGGATGTTAAGTTTGTTGTGATTCTGTCATGGATGCTTTAAGCTGAGATTCCTGCACTGCAAGGGGTTGGACTAGATGACTCTTGGGGTCCCTTCAAACTCTACAGTTCTATGACTCTATTATTCCTTTTTAATTCCCTATTATTCCTTTTTAATTCCCTATTATTCCTTTTTAATTCCCCCATAACATGTGCACATGAAGCAGTCATCATTTATTTATTTTTATGCAAAGGGATTTGTGAGTTTGACATACATCCTTACTATTAGGGAAGCATATTTAATTGTTTTGTAACAGTGCATAAAACAGGTAAAACTGACCAGAGATTAGGTGGGGGGGGATGCATAAGAGCTGATAAATGGGGAGGACTCTATCTATTGTTCAAGATGTCAAGAATGGCAGAACTTCAAGCAGGAAATAGAAACTTTTTGACAGAAAGGGTGGGTGGAGTACAACGGATTTTTAAAAAGTGGAAGAGAAGAATTTGTCAGATAAGTCTGGCTGAGAGTTTTAGGAATCTAACAAAACGAGTGCAAGTGTATTGCGCCATAAGCATTTGCCCCACATAGCAGCAAGCCCACTTCATTGGATGGGAAATGTGCTGGACTCAAAGTTCCATCAGCCCAGCCAGCATGACCAATGTTCACGGATGATAGGAGTTGTAGTTAGCAACCCTTGACAGTCACAGCCCCCCCCCCCCCCGCATTATACTTGGCCTGTCTTCTGGCAGCTGAAGATGTTTCTCCTCCCATCCACTGCTACGAATTTTGACCAGATATTGTCCACACCCTTCAAAAGTTACCCTTACCACTAAGGGCTAGAAACTTGTCTGTTCCCAGAATTCTCTGGGGCAGGTCTTCTGCTTTAAATGTATGTGGTGTGAACACTGCCTTGGGTATGCTAGTTAGGCAGGTCAGAGCAAATGACCTCTAAAGGGTTGCAGTTTTGGGAGGTCTTATTTCCATTTGGATTTGCTCTGGGCTGTGGAACTGAAGGTTTATCTGGGGTGAACCCGACTGAAAATCTTGTATTCAAGAGTGAAGTAAGGACAGCTGGGTCATCATGTGACCTCGTGGTTAGAGCCTCCAAACAGTACACAAAGGGAAAACTGGTTCATTTGAACAAGGTTAGTTCCACATGAAGCATTTTCTCTGCAAATAACATTATTAATTTTATGCAGTTATTGCAGAGGAAACCAGATGATATCGCTGCCAAACCATTGCATGTCTGTAGGGGGGCATGGCCCTCCCATCTGTTTTAATATCCAGTTTGCAGTCTCTTTTCTGACATCTGATGGAGGTTTAGTAACAAGTCCAACCTATCCAGGAAAGCCTTGCAAAGCCTTATGGAGGCTTGTCTCTGCTTCTGGCCTAACGATAACAAAAACAATAGTAATATCATTATTGTTATCACTATTGCACTAATTATTTGTTGTTTTAACAAAAAGCAACCCAAAGAAATCTACAAAATAGTAGAAAGATTAATTGTTTTGTTTGTTTTTAAAGTCCATTTGTTGCCCTTGAATAATATATTTTCATGGCATAATTACAAGCCTACTCACCCTTTTCGTACAGTGGCATTGCAGGACAGAGGAGGCTTCACTGGCGCCCCAATGAGAGAATTGAAACTGGCTGTGCCCTTCCTGATAGGTGAAGGGGGCATAAGCCCTCTTCCTATCAGGAACTGGATCCTAGCCTGCACCCTGCTTTGGCAAATGAGGATGCAGGCCAGGATTTGGGCTGTGCCAGGAGTGGAGTCAATGGAACTGAAGGTGGGCTTCCCTCAGTTCCACCCCTTGCCCATTTAAGCAGCCTACACCTGGGGCAGAGCTTGTTTGTTCCTGCTCCGGGTTTTCCTGCACACCCACCCTCAGTTTAAGCCGATAGTCAATGACTTTGTTGTGGCTATGGTGGTCGCCCTCCTTCGAGGGGCTGGGTAGGAATTTGCCTACTGGGCTAATTGGCACTGACCTGATGGTTTTGCCTATCTCACAGCAATCATCAGGACTGGTTGGGCATTGGGGCAATCCTTTGTTTTGGACAGACGGGAGGTTGTAGTCTCTGCCTGCCCCTCCAAATGCTGGGTATCCTGTTAAAGAGATCCAGGGGGAACGGCCATTAAGTCTTAGGAACCCCCTCTTGGATTGACCACACATCAGTTTTGGCGGGCGGGCCGGAAGTATCTAGATTGCCCCATGTCCAAGCCAAACCTCTTTCATCTGTATTCAGTAAAGTTGTGGCCTGTTTTGACCAAAAACCAGTCTCATTGGTCTCTTATTATACAAATGGGGGTATGGAAAGTCCGATGCCTGGTCCTGCAAGACATAATTAGTCTTCCCACACACAATCAGGCCCTTTTAATTAATTGTTTCCTAATGTGGAATGAATTAATATTTAATAAGAAAATGTTTTGATGGTTAGGGCTGTTAGTAGGAAACAGCTAACTAAAAGCTTCTTTAGCTGAGAGCTACCAGGAAATGATTAACTAAAGGGCCAGTAGCTGGGAGAAGTGGAACTACTGCTGAATGGGACTTCTGAGTAAACATATTCTAGGACCTTGCCTATGAGGACAAACCCTGAATGATTTAATTCTGCTTCCATCTGACTGTGGAAGAGAAATCCCTTGGCATCACTAATGGGCCATGAGGGTAGAAGCAACCCAAACTCAATCCCTGCATGAAGAGGGGACTTAGATTTTTTGATGTTCCATTATCTATATATTCTCAACATAAATGCAGTTATAGCAGCGAGATACCCAAGGCAACTCCATAATAAAAGCCCAGAGCAGAAGTATGTCAGATGTCTTCTCTGCCTCCATAATAGACTAGTGGCTCCTTTTATAGCAATAAGCATAGCTTGAACGGTGAGGAACAAAAACCTGAGTTGAAGAGGCATTCAGGTTTTCAAAGCTGTAAGAGCTAGGGTTTTTTGAACAAAGCTCTACATTTCAGGAAAGGAACCCCTGTAACTCCAGAGCTTACTCAATGACAAACCCATGAGTGTGACATTGGGATGGAGTTCTGTACGCAAGTCTCCTAAAATGGTGCAGAACTATTAGGAGAACTTCTAGCAGGTCCCTTACAGGGCTAAGAAAATGCCCTGCTCTTCACTGAGCAAAATCAGGGCACTGTAATTGACAAGGGTTCTTTTTATACATCCATCCATGGGCGGTTGTTCTGCAGCTCTGCACTTGGAGATGACAAGTGCACAGCCTTACAAAAAAAAATAAGCAAAAATGGCAAGAGCATCACTGGATAATGATAGCAGTGGGGAGATAGTTATAGAACCAATGGTGGTGTAGTGGTTAGAGCATTGTTCTCAAAGGGTGTGGTGCACCACACTGGTGCGGCAGGAGAGAATGGCAATTGTAGCTGGAAGATAACGACAATCAAGGAAACATTTAGACATTTCAGTGTAGTATCAAAATATTTATTATTATTAATTAAAAATTGTGGTGTGGCATGAGCAAATTTTTATTCTGAAAGTGTGTCAAGTGTGGAAAAAAGTTTCAGAAGCACTGGGTTAAAGTGTCGGAGTAAGATCTGGGAGACCTGGGTTCAAATCTCCCCCCCCCCCAACACATAGTTCACTTGGTAGCCTGAGGTCTGCCACTATTTCCCAGCCTAAAATACCCCACGGAACGATTTAGAAAGTGATCAGTAAATCAGTTATGATAATACTGGTGTTGATGATAATCCAACATTGCAGATCCTGCATTTAGCAGAGGGTTTGGACCTGATTACATCTGAGTGCCCTTCCAACTCTCTAAAAGCCCATAAGAATCTAAGAAGAGTCTTGCTGGATCAGGTCAGTGGCTCATCCAGAGTCCATGAAGTGATCAAGTAATTCCTGCTCACTCCCTTTTCCATTTCTAGTGTTCCAAAGCAGATATGCCCTCATGAGCGTCTGTTCTAATGCAGCCAATGGTCATGCAGGGATGCTCTTTCACCCTCCCCAGATGTCATGAGTGGCATGCCACAGGCCAATCTCGTCGCAACAGCACCTCCCATGCACAGTCTCAGGTAAGAACTCCCAATATTTATTGGTTCCTGGGCTCTTTAGGGTGGGTCGGGGTGTCTTTGTTTATATGTGATATTTTTTATAAACTGTTTTTGCAAAAGCTTATAACTAAAATAAAAAGTGAAAGAAAAGATACAGTGAAAGAAAACAACAGCTCAACACATTTGAGCAGCTGGGGAAACCCAGTCAGATGGGCGGCATATAAATATATTAATATTATTACTATTATGGGGAGAAGCAGGGGGCTAATGAGGGGGCGTGGCCTGCAGGGAGTACCAAGGGCCAAATAGGGGCATTTGGAGGGCTCAGGTGTTAAATTCCCCACTTTTGTCCTAGCTGTTGTCTCATTGCAGATGGCTCTTCCTCCATGAATTCATCTGATTCCCCTTTTTAAAGCGATCTATTTTAGTAGTCTTCCCTATGTCCTGTGGCAGCAAGTTGGACACATTAATTAAATATTAGTTGTGTGTTGTGGTTCTGGCATGTGAGAAGGGCATTTCCATCCCAAGGAACAAAAACTGTGGGGCTTGTGTGAGAGAGTGATAATGGATAAATGATAAATGAATTAGGGGCAAAGAGAGGTGCACTTTTTACTTTGGCCACACTCATCTTTGGCCCCACCCATTTCCAGCTTTAGCCCCACCCACTTCTGTCTTGTAGCTCCCAGCCACTTTCCACCCAAGGAATGCAGCCCTCAAACAAAAATGTTGTCTGCCCCTGTTTTGCGACCATAGAAACCAGGTGTGGGGAACTTTTAGACCTCTAATGACCAGGGATGATGGCCATAAATCCTGGAAGACCTGCTCCCTGTGAGATAACCAGCCTCATATAACCAAGTCTATTTAATGCATGAAGGTGTTAATACCATAGAATAAGCTGTACCACCAGTCTTAGCTCACCTTGGGAGGTGACATCAAGACTTTGTTCCTCCTCAACCCATGTCTTAGCTGGTTGCTGAAGCTCAGACTGCATGGCTCTTACAAGCCACTCTTGAGTTCCTATCACAATAATTTAGGAACTTTCACCACTGCAATTAAGCCAAGTTTACTGCCTGTTCAACTTTATCTGAATGCTATATGGAAAAGCACATGAATCGGATCTTTGGAGAGTTGTACGTAAATTCTTTTAAACTTACCAAACGTGTGTGTTTTTCTATGTTGGGGGAAGAGGGAAACTTTGGGTGGAACTTAGAAGGACCTATTTTAAAGGTCTAACAGCCTATATTTCCACACTTTAATTTGCAGCATGTTTTGTGATTTCAAATCTCTACTGGGGTTCTGTCACCAAAAAATACTTGCCCAAAACTTGTATCTTGGCATCCAGGAAATTATTTTCTCTATGTTTATTTTTTTTCTTGCAACCAACATTCCCTGCCTTGCTGGCCTTTTCCCACCTGGCCTGGGAGGGTGGGGCCCTGACTCCAGCTGTAAAAACTGAGACTGCTGAACAGACTCTTGGGCTATTTAGAGATTTTTGTTGGGGCTTTTCGTTGTTGTTATCAACATAAAATTTCCGTACCTTCATATTTAGATCTTACGATTTATGTGGAAATTGTTCAGTTATTGTATTTTTATATGTGTTATTTATTGTTTATTTCTATTTAAGTTACATTTGCAATTATTCCAGTTACAGATAGGTAGCCGTGTTGGTCTGCCATAGTCAAAACAAAACAAATTCCTTCCAGTAGCACCTTAAAGACCAACTAAGTCAGTTCTTGGTATGAGCTTTCGTGTGCATGCACACTTAGTTGTACACACTTAGTTGTCGTGTGCATGCACACTTAGTTCTTCAGTGTATCTGAAGAAGTGTGCATGCACACGAAAGCTCATACCAAGAACTGACTTAGTTGGTCTTTAAGGTGCTACTGGACGGAATTTGTTTTGATTTGCAATTATGTTACATATGCAGTTATGCACTATTTTCCATAGTGAAAACTATGCCTTGAGCATGCCTTGAACTATGCCTTGAGCATGCCTTGAACTATGCCTTGAGCATGCCTTGAACTATGCCTTGAGCATGCCTTGAACTATGCCTTGAGCATGCCTTGAACTATGCTTCTGCAATGGCTTCAAGACAAACTTCGGCCCTGCAAACATCTCACTGTAGAAATTTTAAAAGCTGTGAGGTGGGGCGGGGAGAGAGGGAAAGGCAGAGGTGGTGGACAGGCATGCAAGAGTGCAGGAGGTCATCTGGTGGAAAGAAGCAGGGGGCAGAGACAAAGAGAAAGAGGGAGCTTTTTATCATGTGCCCGTAGGTGGGACCAAGCATGGAAACATTAGCTTATGGGGGGAAAGTCTGTGGGAGACCATTAGTGACAGGAACGGAATCCTCTTGGCCAAAACAAAGACATTCTTCCTCTTGCTTTGGTGCTGAAGGGGGTGGTGAATCCCAGGAATTTTCAGTATTCCCTGCGGGGAACCTGGGCTGCTTCCAGACAACCTGTTTATTGAGCATTCTTTGTTATTTGTTTCCACAGAGTTTGCAGGCAGGTTTGACAACAGTCCCCTGTTTACTGAGCATTCGTTCTGATTTGTTTGCGTCAGGGGTTACATGACATGGCATCAAGCAGTCAGAGTTTCTCCAGACGGGTGTCCTCCTCCTCCTCCTCCTCCTCCTCCTCCACCTTGCGAAACATGTATCCTAAAACATGTCATTGACACATTGATAGTGCATTAATGGAGTATTTATACTGGATTATCCATACATCACTCTGCTTCATTAATTGCGCTATGATTGCTTCTCAATGCTACTGGAAGGGCACCCTTACGCTATAGCACAACAGAAGTGGGACAAAAACCAAACAAACCTAGAAGATTTATTCAGCGTTCACTATGATTTGCTTGCAGACAGTTTATGTGAGGGATAGGTTCTGATCAGTTTTTATTGAGTATTTGATTTGTTTGCAGAGTGGTTATATGACACGGGTGGCGGGTGGTCTAAACAACTGAGCCTCTTGGGCTTGCCGATCAGAAGGTCAGTGGTTCAAATCTATGCGATGAGGTGAGCTCCCATTGCTCTGTCCCAGCACCTGCCATCCTAGCAGTTCAAAAGCACACCAGTGGAAGTAGATAAATAGGTATAGCCATGGTGGGAAGGTAAACAGCATTTCCGTGTGCTCTTGTTTCCGTCACGGTGTTCCGTTGCACCAGAAGCAGTTTAGTCATGCTGGCCACATGACCTGGAAAGCTGTCTGTGGACAAACGCTGGCTCCCTTGGCCTGAAAGCAAGATGAGCGCCGCACCCCATAGTTGCCTTTGACCGAACTTAATCGTCCAGGGGTCCTTTAACTTTTTATGGCATTGAGCACTCATCCTGACTTGCTTGCAGGGTACTTATACATCTTCCTGTTAGTCATTTGTTCATGTCACACTTTTCAGTGCATTTCCCCATCACTTTCCAAACCAGAAAATGTCCAGCACTTTCTCTATTTTTGAAAAGTGGATCTCTTGTGCTAGGGCAACAGCTCTTTAATCCACTTAAAACACACACACCTAAAGTTCTGGTAGACACTGGGGGAGGAAGAGGAGTGCAGGGGGAGCGCACCACCCCTGGCAGCGTGATCCCCAGGGTGCCATCACGGTTGCCCCCTTGCCCAGGACCCGTGCCAGCCTCCTCCTGCTTTCTGTCCCCTGGGGCTGGAGCATGAAGCTCCGCCACTGCTGGTAGATGATCAAATTCCTCCTGCAAAATCCTGACAGTCTAGAGCAGGGGTCTGCAACCTTTAAGACAAAAAGAGCCACTTGGACCCGTTTCCGAAGAAAAAAAACCTGGGAGCCGCAAAACCATTGCGACATTTAAAACAAATATATCTCCGGAGCCGCAATCTGACAGCGGGCGGGAAGGTGACGTCGGGACTGTGCGTGACTAATGCACGCACCGCCCCCATGCGACGTCACGGCCAGTACAGCACCCGCCACAGTGGGGAGTGTCGGGGTGCACAATGCGCCTCCTCCCCTCGCTAGTATCCGCCCCGGAGCCGCGGCAAAGGTGTAAAAGAGCCACATGCGGCTCCAGAGCCGTGGGTTGCAGACCCCTGGTCTAGAGGAACCCTTGTGATATGAAAAATTGCAGGATTTCATCAGGAAGCTACAGAACATGCACTGGTTGGAAATGAAGCAATATGTCCTTACAGGAACTGTTGCAGACACGAACAGTTTAGAAAGCGCAACCATCTACAACTGCCCCAATAACATTATGACATCATTAATGCATAATAAAAAGGACATCTTCTCTCCCCTTCCCCTTCCCCTTCCCCCTCCCCACCCCATCCTGATTATCCTACACATTTTCCTGCCAATTCCTTTATTGCAAAAAGGTTAACGATTTGCTGTGGTGGGTTATGTGAAATTATTATGCAAGTGTGAAACAAATCAATGTTGATTGTGAAGCCTGGATTTGCTGGTATGTGATTGAATCCCACCTGGAAATAGGGACAGTCAAGAAGCATGTTTGGTCTGTAAGGAAGACTGACAGCCAGGGAAGGCCTGGTCCCAGCCCTCCACTCTCCAAAGAGGGATCTTTCCTCCCCACCGGTTTCACAGCAGTTCCCATCAGACAACAGACTCCATGGCATTGGTGGCTGGTGTCCATTTGAACTGGTGGGGCAGAAGGCAAGGATACCAACAACGGGTAGAGACAAGAGACAGTGAAACGCAGAACCTACAAGTCTAATTTTGCCCCCCATCCTCCCTACTGAGTTCTACAAGGGTAAGCATTGAGGCCAAGGAGGAAGAATCTGACAGGCATGGCCAACACTGGGTCATTCATATAGCAAGGTGACTATTCTCTTTCGACCCTTTTACTGCAGTTGAGTGTGACTGTCACAAGTCTACTCTGGGAGGGCAGGACGTTGCCTGTGACATTCAGCCTCCCTCTCACGCAGGCAGCTGCTTCCACCCCAGCCAGAGAATCAAGTGGTTTGGAGGGTGTTGGAATTCCATATGGACAAAGCTGCAATTCACAGCCTGAACGGTGGCTGTTGCTGCCACCCCCCTGCAAGATTCCTAGGGGGTCAGCAAAGAGACGGTAGCAAACAACTCCTTCCTGTACCTCCCTCCCTTTCCTGCCTGCTTTCCCCGTTCCCTCCTTTATCTCCCTTTTGGATGGCTTTGGTAGGGGTGGCAGTCGACAACACATGCTCTCCCATGGAGCTACCAAGGAGACCCTCTGGGGATCCTCGCGTCTGCCCAGGTAAGGGAGAGCTGTCTGCAAAGGCAGAGTGCAGGCATGGATCTAAAAATAAAGCAGTTCACATGCATCTGGGCAGAGTGGGAGTGAATTAGCCAGCCTTATATCCCTGCAGTAGAGAGCAGCTGGAGTTTTGATGCTGAGCTGGAGACAACTGATTCCCCCATCCCAGAAGATTTTGTTTCAGGTTCGGGATGTCTAACTCTGTGTCTGTGTGTGGACAGGTGTATTTCACATTTCGGCTCTTGGTGTGTTGTGAACTTCTCTTGCAAGCTTTGCATGCTTGGGCTGTCTTTCGGCTCCACGTGGCAGCAGATTTTGGACCCTGTGGAGTTGTCTTCTGCTGTGACTCTATTGCAAGCTGCTGCTCTAAAAGAACCCCAGATTCCCCTGGGGTTTCCCCTCCTGGACTTAGGGTTTCCAACTTGAAACGTTCTTCCTGGCTGACAGAGCAAGGCTAACCTACTTTAGCACTGTGAGAATCGGCGCATGAAAAGGCACCATCTTCCCAGTGTGAAGGCATCGTGAGATGCAGCAGCTGTGGCATGAATGATTTATAATGCTCATCTTTTTAAGTTTCCTTTGCACTGTTTTTTTTTTTGGGGGGGGGTGTGCATGGGCTCCTGCTGTACTTGTAGTGTGCTCCCTAGCACAGGTGCGTAATTTTGCACTCTTTCAGAATTGATGCTTCCCAGAAAGTTTAACTGGGTATTGCAGATTTGCAAAGTTTTCCAGCTGAAATGAGATTCTGTTTAGCACAGCTCTTTTTTTTTAAGAAGAGCAATCAAAATATTAAAGGGTTTCTTCAGTAAAACCTTTTAAGACTCAAAATATTAAGAATTAGTTTGCCAGATGCGATGCTTAACACTTGAATTTCTTCCATATAATTCCTAAGCCATCCTGTGGATTTATTAAAACAAGGGGACACTGCAATTATGCATGGATTTTTACAAGCAAATCTGTGTTAAAAGAGATTTTCCTGGGGAATTCACCCAGCCGCACACCAGGTTTTTTTTCGTTTCTGCTCTAACAGACCATGGAATATTGCTGCTGAGTAGTCTTTGCCCTCCCCAACAACATTGCTCCCTTAGGGTGCCCTTCTGCTGAGAGCATTATGATGCTTGAGTATGCTATTCCTGGAGCCCTTGGGGTTGATGCCTTCTAATGGAAGGCAGTAAATGCTACATCGCTTTGGAGGACTAATGGCTAATTAGTCAGAGAGAGAAACTATGGCCAGCACAAATATATATATATATTTTTAAATGATATTTATTAAAGTTTTGAATAACACATATAAACACAAAAGACAATAAAAACATAAAGAAACAAACAAACAAATCAAAAACAAGTATAAGTTCAAACCAAAATTTCTAATCCTAATTTCACCGACCTCCTCACACCTCCCCCTTCTGTATTCTAATCTCATTTATCTTATCAGCAAATCCATTCCCACATTTCCCATAGTTTTTATTAATTCTATTCTTTTTCCTTAAATCAATTCCCCTGCAAACCACTAATTTTTAAACCCATATCTTTTTAGCCTTCATTAATTTTGTAATGTTTATTAAGATAGTCTTTAAACTTCTTCCAATCTTCTTCCACTGTCTCTTTGTCCTGATCTCGGATTCTGCCAGTCATCTCTGCCAGTCCCATGTATTCTGTCATTTTCATCTGCCATTCTTCCAGAGTGGGTAGATCTGGTGTCTTCCAGTACTTTGCAATGAGAATCCTTGCTGCTGTAGTAGCATACATAAAAAAAGTTCTGTCCTTCTTTAACACCACATGGCTTACCATACCCAGGAGAAAGGCCTCTGGTTTCTTCAGGAAGGTATATTTAAATACCTTTTTCATTTCATTATATATCGTTTCCCAGAAAGCCTTAATCCTTGGGCATGTCCACCAGAGGTGAAAGAATGTACCTTCATTTTCTTTGCATTTCCAACATTTGTTATCTGGTAAGTGGTAAATTTTTGCAAGCTTGACTGGGGTCATGTACCACCTATAGATCATTTTCATAATATTCTCTCTCAAGGCATTACATGCCGTGAATTTCATGCCAGTGGTCCACAACCTTTCCCAGTCAGCAAACATAATGTTATGACCAATATCTTGAGCCCACTTAATCATAGCTGATTTAACTGTTTCATCCTGTGTATTCCATTTCAACAGCAAGTTATACATTTTTGACAAATTCTTAGTATTGGATTCTAGCAACTCTGTTTCCAGTTTTGATTTTTCCACCTGAAAGCCCAACTTATAGACCTCCAATATTTGATAATAATGAAGCCAGTCTCGCACTTTATCTTTTAGATTCTCAAAACTCTGCAACTTCCACTTATCTATGGCCAGCACAAATAAAGTCACAGTGGTGTTTTTCTTTAGTGAAAATGTCAGCAGCGGGTTGCAAAAAGTGGAAACTTGTGTGTGTGTGTGTGTGTGTGTGTGTGTGTGTGTGTGTGTTGCTTGTTGGATGCCAAGATCCATCTAGACCAGGGCTGGAGAACCTGTAACCCTCAGAATGTTGTTGGACTCCCAGCTTCCATCATCCCTGACCATTGGCAAAGCTGGCTGGACCTGACTGGAGTTGGTAGCCTCACAGCTCCCTGCTTCCAGCAAAACTTGGCCAAGTGCCACTGGGAAGCTCACAAGCAGCTCTTGATGGGGCGAAAAAACCATGTCCCTGAAATCCACGTCTCCATTATCTATCTTTAAGGTATGCAGTCTATATACTTGGAGGCTCCATTTTGTTATGGAAATGAAGAAGACCAAGGCCAAGGGGTCCTTGTTTTCTTCCACAGTCCACGGTGGCCAGCCAACCAGCCAGATGTTTTATTGAGGCCCATCATCAGAATATGAAGGCAACAGCCTGCCCCTATATGGGCTGAACCCTAACCTTCCCCTTGACATGCTAGTTTTCTATGTGCAGGGAAGTGACATATCTAGGTGGTAGAGCACTTTTACATTGCATGCAGAAGGTCCTAGGTCCACTGTCTGGCACCTTACAGATGTTTCGGACTACAGCTTCTATCGTCCCCCAGCCAGCACAGTGTGCTTGAGCCTGTTGTTTCCCTGGATGGAGTGTTATGTATGTGTGTTTATAGAAACTTCTGATTTTTGCATGGCAGGTAATATATAACCTGGTGCACATAGATAAGAGTTTCAATACTCTGCCCACTTTCGCCTCTGGAATCTTCCCCACTAGGGCATGTGACGCTCGGGCTGAAAATGGTTCCCACCTCTGGTGTTAAGTAATCAGGGGGAAGTACACCAATAATAGGAAAGAGGCAGGACCACTAAGATGCAATTCTAATTTAAATAAGTCAGTCTCAAAGCATGTGAGTTTCTCCATCAAGGAAATTTGTTCCGCAGCAGTGAGCTTAACAGATAATGTCACCTGCAATCCAGTTCACCATTTTCTGGGGAGTAACACAGTGGGACTTCTATCTAAGTACAGTGGTACCTCGGGTTACATATGCTTCAGGTTACAGACTCTGCTAACCCAGAAATAGAACCTCGGGTTAAGAACTTTGCTTCAGGATGAGAACAGAAATCGTGCTCCGGCGGCGTGGCAGCAGTGGGAGGCCCCATTAGCTAAAGTGGTGCTTCAGGTTAAGAACAGTTTCAGGTTTAGAACGTACCTCTGGGACGAATTAAAGTACTTAACCCGAGGTACCACTGTAAACATTATTCCACAGTGAGACCTGTACACACCTTCCTGGGAGTAAACTCTGTTGGACTTGGTGGGACTTTCTTGTGAGTTTGCTTTGAACTTTATATGCAAAGTTTATTGGCTTTTAATAAAAGCTCAAAGAAGGAAAAAGATAACCTATTAGCAACACATGTCAGTTCACAATACCATTTTGCAAAACCAGGCATAAGGGCTTGCATGCATAAGACAGTTCCTCTGCAGGTGGTATATTGGAGGGAGGTAGTAGCAATAGTAGCAGCAGCAGCAACAGTAGAAGTATTACTGTTCTTCTATACATTTGGAAAATTGTTTGTCCGGTATGCATTTGGACACCTCTTAAGATAACACATTCAAATTTTGCATGACGGTTCCTGAGATCAAGTAGCAGGTTTTCATCTATGTTTGGGTGCAACTGAATTTCCATACTGCACCTCATGTTTGGTTTCTTAGAATTCCCAATAGCAACAGATCTGAGGCTTCTAGTTATTTAATAAATCTAGTCAATTGATGTCTGCATCCTGCCTATCCTCCAAGGAACTTGGGTGGTGAATGTATGTTTTCTCCTTTTCATCCTAATGACAAATATGCAAGGTAGGTTAAAGTTGAGAAATAGAGACTGGACCAAGGTCACCCTACTGTGTGGCTGAGGAGGGATTTGAAACCAGCCCTCCAGATGTTCCAAGCCATGGTGGGAAGGCTTGTGGTGTTGATTCAGTGGCATAAGAGGCAAACATCATGACAAGACATTGCAGGAGGGTATGATGCAGACTCGAGGAGAGGGACTGGAACCATGGAGAAGAATAGGGATGGGCAAATCTGGCCATTTTGCTTTTTTCTCAATTCTTCATTTTTCCAGTCTTTAGCTCCCCACATTTCTACATCAGCATGACATTTTTTTTAAGTCCCTTTCAACCTAAGAATACACACATTTCTGTTTGCACTTGTGCCTTCAGACACATTTTTCATGTTATTTTCTCTTACTTCTTTTGTACACATAACTTGGCTTGCAGAACTGTATCACAAAGTTTGTAGAAATGCAGATTTCAAAGGATGGCTGCATTCCAGTCCACTTATCATTATTATCATTACATTTATATTCCTCCCAGAGGGCAGTATTGTTTCAGAAAGTGCAATATTCCCATTTTAATGCGAACAGAAATGAATCTCTCCTCCCTCCCTTGCTGGCATCACGAGCAGATGGAAAGATGCTGTAGGGCTTGCATCTCACCCTCGGGCCAGTGTTTCCCCAAGCCTGACCCAGTGATTCCTGGCCTTTAAGCTAACTGCTCAATACCTCCCCCTATAAATACTGCAGATAAATAGTTGGCCAAAATAGCCCACAGCAGGCTATGCATTTATTGGGCATTTACTTTTTACATGAGAAGCTAAGATAGATACAATTACTGGATTATAGCCAGTGGTGTAGCATGGGTGGGTGGCGCTGTGGTCTAAACCACTGAGCCTCTTGGGCTTGTCAATCAGAAGGTTGGCGGTTCAAATCCCTGTGATGGGGTGAACTCCTGTTGCTCTGTCCCAGCTCTTCCCAAATTAGCAGTTTGAAAGCACGCCAGTGCAAGTAGACAAATAGGTATCGCTGCGGTGGGAAGGTAAACGGTGTTTTCATGCACTCTGGTTTCTGTCACAGTGTCCTGTTGCGCCAGAAGCGGTTTAGTCAGACTGGCCACATGACTTGGAAAGCTGTCTGTGGACAAACGCCGGCTCCCTCGGCTTGAAAGCGAGATGAGCACCACAACCCCATAGTTGCCTTTGAATGGACTTAACAGTGCAGGGGTCCTTTACCCTTTTTTAACCTTTTTATGGGTGAGCCATAGGGGCAATTGCCTGGGCGCAAAATTCTTAGGGGCACAACATTCCAAAAAGAAAAAATAAGATAATATTTTTTTAAAAAAATAGCTCACCCTCCCGCTCACACAGAATATCTTCCATTGATCATGAAGGAAGGACTGAGGAGTGAATTTGAGTGATGGCCTGTTGCTAGGGTGCCCTCTGCATGAGCTTTAGAAAGATACCCACTCCTGAACAACAACAACAACCTCCCCGCTCACCACTGTGCTTGACACTCACGGGGTGCCACTGCTGCCACTTGGGTAGGTCATCGAGCTATTGCCCCTTTGTTCCAGCCTATCAGAGGGCGGTGCCAAACATACTTTCCTTGCCCCGGGCTCTGGCAACCCATGCTACCCCACTGATTATAACTTCCTTCTCAGGGACACTAGACAGATGGAAGTAATGAGGAGCCAGAAGCAAAGGGACAGTCTGCCCCCCCCCCAAAAAAAACTAAAATCTGTAATCTAATAAAACTTACTGTTTGGTTAAATTGCTAGGAGAGGCATGCATGTGCAGTCCTGTTGGGTTTGGCTTCATCTCCTTTGCCCATCAGGCTCTACCCCATACCTGTCCAATATGATAAGAGTCTGCCCCTGGAGCAGTTACTGCAACCTCCTACCCCACTAGGCTAAGGTTACCAGATGTCCCTGTTTCCCAGGGACAGTCCCCAGATTTACAAATCAGTCCCCATACAAAATCCATTGAAGTTGAAAAGTGTCCCTGGATTCATTGAAAAAAATCTGGTAACACTAGGCACTACTGGACTCCATGCCTGTTCTAACAAAAGCTACCTCTGAGTTGCCAGTTTCTACTCTGTAAACTCAGGACATCTAACAATCCTAAGCAGAGCCCAAGAATTACCTTTCTGCTTTTATGTGAAGCTTTCCATACTCTTATTATGCTAATTACTTTGTGTTTATCAGTTTTTATTAATCTATGACTATGATCAATTAATCATGTCACTCCAGCTGTACTGAATAACCAGGCTGTGGTTATTCTGCATCAAGAGTAATGCATTATATACAAATTCAGAAACACTTCTGCCTTCAGAGTTGCTTTATATTTTTCAGGGCTGCGCCCAAGACTCCCAATTCATGGGATGAGTACTGGGAACCTATAATCCAAAATCATTACAAACAGCAGCCCCATCATCAATGGGGAGACCCTTGATTCTGTTGCTGCCTTAGTGTATTGATGATTGATGCGTCACTTTGTGTTTTGTTTTGTGTTTTCTTGGTGTGTGTTTTTTCTTCCTGATGTTAAGTTTGATGGTTTATATTTTAATGGTTGAGTCATTCTTGCTTTTATGTTTTTTAAGCCACCTTGAGCACCTCCACAAGAGCTCAAGGACTGCAATTCTCATTGCACATGTCAGGAATTATCCAAGATGCTGCTCCATGCAATGTCGCAGAGGATGCTGGTTGTTCTTTTAATTGCAGATTTATACTGGTTTTTGCAAGGAAGGGCCATAACTCAGTAGAAGGGCATCTGCTTTGTATGCAGAAGGTCACAGGTTCAATCCATGGCATGTACAGATGTAAGGCTGGAAGATACACTCATCTGAAACCCTGGACAGTCACTGCCAGTCAGTTTGGACAATACTGAGCTACATGGATCAGTGAGTCTGATTTGGCATAAGGCAATTTCCTATACTCCCAGGAGATCAAGGTGTTATACTCTGTTCCCAAATAAAGCCCTTAATTCTTCCTCGCAACAACCCCTGTGAAGTGTGTTAAGCCAAGAGACATAGGTGACAACTTCCTGAGACCCTGGGTGCCCGAGTACCCAAAAAAACCCCATTTTGGTGCCACGCTGGGTTTGAATGTGAGTCTCCCAGTCTGGACACTTGCTGACTCAAATCTCAGTTTGTGTGTAGCTTCATCGGCCCACCTTTAAGCACTTATTGACCCTGAGCAACTGTGTGTGTTGTTTGTTCAGGATTTTGTCCTGGACTTGATTTTACTACTGGAAATGTACATATTGTGTTGGCAGCACAATGTCTTTTACCTGGGAGGCCAGATTAGTGGCTTGATTCTATTTAGCTTTCCCACAGAGAAGGAAATTAATCTTAAGTGGTTTATGGGGTGAGGGGCAGAAAGGAAAATGCAATGGAGGGAAAAGATTGAACAGCAAATTGATAACTGCAATCAAAATACTAATAGCAGTAGTACAAATCTAGGAAACTCAAACAGATGGCACCCACAGTTGTCGTTGTTTTAAATAGCAGATATATATATAGCATTAGCTATTTCCAGTCCTTAAAGAGCCAAAACAGCATCACCCCATGTACAGAACATCAGCAGGTTTGGGTTTGTAAGTGCACAAAAAATATTTGGCAAATAAAATCCTAAGAAGGAGATCCACCAAACATCCCAAGTCCAAGAAAAACTGAGAATGCCCAGTGGGCTTGGAAGGCTGACCATTAAGGGTGGGAATGATAACTGGAGGGGGATAGGATTTTGTAGAGTGAATGGAACGCTGAACAAGGAACACTCTACACTGCAGCATTTTGTTGCAGAACTCACTCGGGTGTTACTATTTCTGATGTTCAGGCTTTCCATGTGGCTGTTTGTATAGCTAAAATAGTGGGTGCACATGCAGGCATAAATGCATCCATGCACACAAACACAAACACACAGGCACGCACGCGCACGCGCGCACACACAACATCTCAGCAGGCTTAGACTTGGGGATCACCAAGTTTTACAGAAGTACAAAAAAATGGGAGGAATCCAAGAGTGGAACCTAAAAAACAGCTCAGTGAGAGTTTAGAGTGGTTACAGAATCCTAATGGGTTGCTTGGAATGAGGGGATGGATTGGAGTATCCTGAACAGGAGCAATTCACACTGCAACATTTCGTTGCTGCTTCTATGTGTCACACATTAAATGTTAACTGGTGACCATTTATAAAGAGGTAAAAAGGGACTCTGGCAGGTCTTCACCACCAAAGTCACCAACATCATTTGGATGCTCATGCAACCAATAGCAGATTGGATATGCATGATGACTATTAATTCACTGCTGTAAGTTTTATTTATTATAACACTTTTGGATTTTTGAATCATTGCAAAGAAAAACAACACCAATGTGTTGTTGTACCTGTACATCTCTGCTGTTCCAGTATGCACTGGACACATATCAAAAGAAACAGAATGCTTTTATATGTGCTTGAGACCTTGATCATACCATTTTGCTCAGTCATGAAATACATATTTTGGGTATCAAAAATAATCCATATGTCGGAAAGACATCTAGTTAAGAAAACATATTTTGGAGGTATTTTTAAGGAAACATATGAAGTCTTTTTACAGTTTCATTTGAAGAAGGATGGAAGAGTCATGCCACTTGTGGGAGTGATTCATTATTTTGTATTTGTTATTGCTATCCAGAATCCTTGCTCTCTTAAAATAGAACAAGCGTATCTGTTCTCTTTTTAAATGTCAGAAGTATGCTCCATTTTTTCCTTTGCCTCAGTTTCAGATGCTTCAGTAGTCTTATTCATTTACTTACTTAGTTAAAAGCATTTCTAAAGCCCTCAGTATTTTTTAAAAAATATCTAAGCAGTGTGCACTTTGTACAACAGGAAAACATCCACCGAAACAACAATACAACCCTAATTAACAGGGAGCAGAGTCAACAGCCCACAACCAGATCAGGATGAATGCTCAATAAAGACCAGGTATAAACTAACCTCCGCATAAGCTTCGTGCAAGCAAATCAGGATGAAAACTGATTAAATGGGCTATCTGGAGGGGTCCTATGCAGTGCTTTTTATAGGGGTATGCAGGGGTATAAAGGTAAAGGTAAAGGGACCCCTGACCATTGGGTCCAGTCGTAGCCGACTCTGGGGTTGCAGCGCTCATCTCGCTTTACTGGCCAAGTGAGCTGGCGTACAGCTTCTGGGTCATGTGGCCAGCATGACTAAGTCACTTCTGGCGAACCAGAGCAGCGCACGGAAACACCGTTTACCTTCCCACCGGAGCGGTACCTATTTATCTACTTGCACTTTGACGTGCTTTCGAACTGCTAGGTTGGCAGGAGCGGGGACCGAGCAACAGGAGCTCCCCCCATCATGGGGAGTCGAACTGCTGACCTTCTAATCAGCAAGTCCTAGGCTCTGTGGTTTAACCCACAGCGCCACCCGTGTCCCTGTATGTGGGGGTATGCATACCCCTAAACATTTTGTGAATCTAAGTTTGGCTTCATTGAGGAGCAGTATATCAATATGAGTAGGAAAATGAGAGTACCCCTAAACTTTTTTTTTAGAAGAAAAAAAGCACTGGTCCTGTGTATTGATTAAAATGCCACCAAACAGAAAGTCAACTTCTGAGTTTTCTTAACTCTTCTTCAGGCTGGAAGTTAAACAAAATGGGGGTGGGGGTGGGGAGAGGAAGGAGAAAGTCTGGTCATGATGTCTGAGCTCCAAAGTCCTGCACTATGTAAGTCTTTTAAGATGGCACAGGGCTAGACTCTTATGTGGCTTTTATAATGTAATTGAGTGCAGTGTAACTACTACTACTGTTGTTGTTGTTGTTGTTGTTGTTGTTGTTGTTGTTTGGAAACAGGACCAGGACTCAGAGGAGTGAGTTTTCACCTTTGTCCCTGCCAGTTGAAATGCACCCGCCTGATGCCTCTTGTTCAGAATAAATGGAAAGCTCTCACTGACGACACTGGGAGATAGCACATGTTATGGGCCCCA
Source organism: Podarcis erhardii (assembly GCF_964252035.2). Lineage (NCBI taxonomy): Eukaryota > Metazoa > Chordata > Lepidosauria > Squamata > Lacertidae > Podarcis > Podarcis erhardii. The sequence continues at coordinate 18,141,506 of NC_138504.1, forward strand.
TTCCCATTGCCCAGTTCAGGTGTGGGGAACCTTTTTGACTCTATGGACCAGATCCTTATCTGGCTCCATCCCTGCAGGTCAACAGGATCAGATGTGCATCACCAATCAGATTGGATATCAGATTGGATATCACCAGCCACATGATGCTGTGATATCCTGCCTACCTGCCCAAATCCCTTATACTGTACAGTGGTTCCCAAGCAGGCTTTGGCTCTCCTTCCAATCAGCAGAAGCCTGCTTTCCCTTGCCCCAATACACAGTTAGGGGTACATTTTAATGCTCCTAATATGCTATTGTGTGAGGAGCCAGGTTGCCATGGTTTGTAGGCCAAATTTGAACCCCTGGCGGTTCAAGTTCAACCAGCAAACCAGAGGTTCCCCAACTTTGGCATAGTTGGTTGGAGGAGGGCATTTTACCATTGGAAGTTAAAAAGTGTAGGGAAAATTTTCTGTTAGATTGTGGACTGTCATTGTACTGCTAATGTAGGGATGTTCTCTATCTGTGGTTGCTTAAATTCTTGCAAGGAATGTTGTATTGTGCAGAGCTTGGCCCAATCTAGTAAAGTATTTCTTGCATCCTAAATAAATTTGTATGCTTAGAATCACTTAAGCCCAATAGCTATGCCTTATGTATTAAGAGATCCAGGCTATGCTTTCCTGCCATGAAAAGACTATTGGTATACAGTGGTACCTTGGGTTACAATACGCTTCAGGTTACAGACTCCGCTAACCCAGAAATAGTACCTCGGGTTAAGAACTTTACCTCATGATGAGAACAGAAATCGTGCAGCAGCGGCACAGCGGCAGCAGGAGGCCCCATCAGCTAAAGTGGTGCTTCAGGTTAAGAACAGACCTCCAGAACAAATTAAGTTCTTAACCCGAGGTACCACTGTACAACCAAGATTCTAGTCCATTTAAAAAAAAAAAAAAAAAGTTAGACCTCATAAGACAAGTCAAAAACCATCCTTGTGATGCAGGAGGAGGAACAGAGCAAAAGCAGCAGTTTGTTAGTGACCAGCCCAGCCAAGTTCTGCCCTCTAGTGGTTCCTTATGAGAAAGCCAGCTGTGATTTTATGGCACCACTCATGCCCAAGAGGGAGGTATAAGGAGGCTAGAGAGGGAACTCCAGAGTTTACAGAAATACACACTCAGACAAAAATAAAAAAATTCCTTCCAGTAGCACCTTAGAGACCAACTAAGTTTGTTATTTGTATGAGCTTTTGTGTGCATGCACACTTATTCGGATACACTGAAACAGAAGTCACCAGACCCTTATATATATAGTGAGAGGGTGGGGAGGGGTATTATTCAAAAGGGTGGCGGGAATGGGTGATTGGCAGATTTACCACACCTATCAGCCAATTCTTGGAAGTGTAGTTTGTTACAGGTATTGGGAGTTGTTAAGCAACCCCCTATTCCCCTCAGAAAGCTACATGTTCCTTGAAAAAAGGGATGGATAGTTAAATTACTCTGGGCATTGTAGCTCTGTCAGGGGGATAGGTAGTCACCTAACAAACTCTCAGTACACTTAACAAACTACAGCTCCCGGGATTCTTTGGGGGAAGCTATGACTATTTCAAGTTGCATCATAGTGATTGGATCCGGTGCATGTTTACTGATTGAAAAACCCCAACTATCGCTGATAAATAAGAATCGAACATCCATGAATACTCATGACAGCAAGTGCTGTCACACTATTTTTTTTGGTTGTGAGCTTTTAAAAATTGCTTAATGAAATTGGTTAATGAAGCAAAAACAAAACAAAGATGATTCCCCCCTTTTTTTCTCTTGTTTTTCATGATACTGTACATACAAAAGAAAAGCGGTTGAGTAACTAAAAATCAGGTGGTTAATAAACTAAAATGCCTTTTATAAAGCAGCACCCAGTATTAATCATAGATTTTTAGAACACTTCCTATGCTTCCCTTCCCACACAATTGTTCCCCAACAAGGAAAGAATAGGAGCTATAGGATAAAAAAATTACTGCGCTCCCTTGTCATGTGGGTACCAAGTGCTTTTTCTCCTCATTTGATAATAGAGTTTCCTGCTTTCTGTGTTTATGCTCAGGTTAAAACACCCCAAGATGGTGCTGCACCAGCCTGTGTGAGCCAAAAGCCTCTGAATGGTGCCATTGGGCCACAGATGCCTCTTGAGATGAATCTCTGCTGGAATGAGATTAAAAAGAAATCGCACAGCCTTCGGTGAGATGCTGGGAGATACGTGGCAAAGTGCCTTGTTTTCCTTTGGCTTACAGAAGCCAGTCTGACAGATACTGAAGCCAAAGTTGAAATCCTCATGGGTGAGAATAGACAGTGCAGGGATGGGAAACAGTTGTGGCTCTGGTCTGGACCCTGCGAACCAGCTTTGGCAAGCAGATGGGGCATCCTACCTGTCAATCACACAGTGTCGCTTTGATGTCACACAACTGGCAGACAGGTTGTCCTGCCCACCTGTCAAAAATCTGTTGGACGCTTAGGAACCGCTGTGCAAAGGGTGTTGCTAGCCCTATGCTTGGTACTTGCAAAATGCAGGTTTTTTTTCTCCCTGTCCCACATTAGCTGAAGGGGAGAGGAAGAAAGAAGCTGCATTTTGCAAGCACTGGCTGTGTGAGGGAGAATTATCTCTCACGGCCAATGTGGGGCAGGGGGAGAAGTGGGAGGTCACGAAGCCATTTTTCTCAAGCCATAGGCATAATGATGTCAGTTGACATCACTTGTGACATCAGCCAATGGACAAGGGAAGGGTTTAATTCTGAGTATCCAAAACACATACTTCTGAGATGGTTTCATTTGTCACCCTCTTAGCATTCTGCTTCAAATACTTCGCTTCCCATCTCTGTGGTCTCATTCTTTTTTGCCTGCTTCCCACCTTCATTTCCTCAGGGCTCGCTTGGAAGCCTTCTCAGACCACAGCAGCAAGCTGCAGATTCCCTTGCAGGAGATCATAGACTGGCTCGGCCAAAAAGATGAGGAGCTCTCCGCCCAGCTGCCGCTCCGTGGGGATGTCCTCTTGGTTCAGCAGGAGAAGGAGAGGCATGCGGTAAGTGTCCCAGAGGGCATAGCATGGCATTAAAGGGGGGGGGGTGAGAATAAAGCTGCTAATGGTTATTAGGCACAATGTCTGCGAACTACCTCTATCAGGATAAGAGGAAATAATATGCCTCTGAAGTGGACATCCCATGAGCATCTGTTGGGCTGCCGGACTAGATGAGCCTTTGGTCTGATCCAGAGGGACTCTTATTATGCTGCTGGGCTACAGCCCATCATCCCAGACGCACGGTAGCCATGCTGGCTGGGGCGGCTGCAGTGAGGGCCCTATACCTTAAAAGGCCCTCAAGTTGCCTTCTGCAAATTAAACCAACCTGCCAAAAAAAAAACCACACTCCACAACCAGGGGCTCACCATGGAAAAGACCCTGTTTCCATGCACCATCCACCTAATTTTATTTGAAGGAGTATATTGAAAGGCTGTCTCCTCCAAGTCTAATTAAAAGATAGATAACCCCAAGAAGTGAGAGCAGGGGGCTTCAATTGCAAGGGCCTTGTCTGCTATGGTGAGGTGGACTTTAGTTCTCTTTTATAATAGTCCTCTCTAAATATGCATCTGTACATGTAAATTATCGTATGTAGATCCATTTTGTCCTCTCTTTTTGGCAATGGTTAAGCAGACACCTTATCTGTGGCAGTGCTTTGGAAATACATAAGTATAGCTGTCAACCTTCCCTTTACTTGCAGGATTTCCCCCTATTCCAGCGCCATTTCCCGCTGCTTCCTGCTGCTATCCCGGATTGTTAGATATCCCATAGACTGTCCCCGAGACAGGTGATGCTGCTGATCCCTTATTTTCAAATCTGAAAGTTGACAGCTATGCACATAAGCTCCCCTGTCCTATGCTATGTGTCAGCTGAGTGTGCTGCAAGGTTGGCAAGGTTAGGCATTTGCCAGGGCCCCCAAGACCAGCAGAGGGGGCCTCCCTTTCTGAACTACGCTACCATTGCCACTTTGCACAGAGTGCCAAAAAAACCCAAGGCAGCCTAAGAGAATTGTTAGTTCACCCCACTTTGAACTCCCACCTCTTTCAGGCTGGAGGCACCCCACTAAGGGTGACATTCCTGAGGGTACCCCAAATCCTCGCACTGGAAGGGGTGGTGTTATGTGCCCGGGAAACAACATTGCCGCTCACTTAATCTTTCCTGCTTCTCTCTCCTTGGCACAGGCATTTATGGAAGAGGTGAAGTCCCGGGGGCCCTACATTTACTCTGTCCTGGAGTCTGCTCAGGCCTTCCTCACTCAGCATCCATTTGAAGAAGTGGAGGACTCCAATTCCGACAGCAAAGGTTTACGGTCCTACATAACTTTAGCTGTCTCCCCCAGTCCGCTCAGGTTGCACCTTCAAACAAACTCTTCTCGTTCTGCTGGGGCAAAACCAAAAGGCAATGCTAGCTCACTGGCACAAGGTTTTTATGCTTCCAGGCTAACCTACTGACCTTCTTTGTCACTATGGAGAGATCCCATAATCCTTCCCTGAATACTCTATGAGCGCATTTGGAGGATAACATACTCCTGACCTCCAGAAGGATACAATAGAAGTTAATCTCATTCCTAGATGGATGTCTTGAAGGCTGCAGGAAGGACAGATTCCCTTTTAAAATGGTGATGATGAGCTACATAGGATGGACAGGGACATCCCAAAGGAATTAAGGAAGTCAGGTGCTCAGGATTGGAGGGGGCAGGGAGGGGGAGGTACCAGACTGGAGTCGATGTTACTATTAGTATTGCTGTTGGTATTACAATTCATTACCTGCTCTTCACCCCAGGTTCCAGGGTGGGCTACAATAATTAAAACACAATGTTAAAAACAGTTAAAAACAACATAAAATTACAGAAGCAGGCTGGGTCCTAAAAATATACATCTCAAGTATCAAAAACCAGGTTAAAGAGGTGTGTTGTTGTGGAATCGCTCAGGCCTGCAAATGTTTTATTTCCCAGTATGATAGGTACGGATGGTGGGAGTTGTATTCCAAAAAACAGCTGGAGAACCACATTTGGGAAACACTGGGTGTTGGCAAGAGGCACAGGGAACTTTAGGCAGGCCCTCTGAACCCCCAGCCCACCTTTTCACAATTTATTATTTATTCATAAAAGTATTTATATACCACCCTCTCACAAAAGACCAGGGTGATGTTCTGCTAATAACATTTAACTGCAATACAAAGTGCCTATACCTGTTTGCCTTTCTGCTTCTACCCTTCTCTGAGTTCCTCAGGGCTGCCACCCTCATGCTTGACCTCCAGATGAGTTGCCCTCAGTCTTCTTCCTGCTCTGTTTCTAGATGTTTCCCCAAGACACCGGATCCAAAACATCAGTCGTTTTGTGTGGAAACAGGCCACTGTGGCCAGTGAGCTGTGGGAGAAGCTCACTGCCCGCTGCGTCGACCAGCACCGCCACATCGAGCGGACCTTGGAGCAGCTGCTGGAGATCAAGGGCACCATGGAGGAGCTCAGCACAACCCTCAACCAAGCTGAAAGTGTGAGGGAGACTTGGGAGCCCATTGGAGATCTCTTCATCGACTCTTTGCCAGAACACATCCAGGCCACCAAGGTATGACCTGGAGGCACTGGCAGAGGAACGGGGGTGGGTGGGGGAGCATCCGGCACCATCAGGGAGGGGGTACCCCCAGACATGCCGCCCCCCCAGACATGTGCCGCACACCTCCCCACTGCGCCAGGCACCACGCCCCCAGGACACACACCACACCCCCGCGGGCGGCATGTCCCGCCCCTGGGACATGCGCCAGCCCCGCCCCTGCCTACTCTCCTCCCACGGTGCCGGAGCATGCAGCTTCGCCACTGCCTGGAGGGAGGGAGTGGGCAGACACTGAGGTTGCCAAAAACAACCAAGGAATCTTGTGGCACTTTAAGACCATAACTAATTTATTTGTGGCATAAGATTTTGTGGGTTAAAGTCCACTTTATCAGTTCCATGAAGTGCAATCCTTCAGCAAGACCCTTGAACTGTGGTTCCCAACATCTGACAACCAGAGAGCTGTTGGGCACTTAAAAAGTGATCCGCAAGGGACTTGTGAGTGGAACAACCTTCCTGTCTATCTTGAGAGGTCTGTGATTGCGTCACTGAGTGCATTAAACCCCATTTGTAAACAATCGAAGATCATTGGTTGCTGGCTTTCTTCTTCTTCGTCTTCTTCTTCTTCTTCTTCTCTCTCCTTCTTTCTGACTCTTTCCAACTTCTTTTTCCTTTGGGATGGGATGGATCTCCAGTTGTTCAAAGAGGAGCTGTCCCCCATGAAAGATGCAGTGAAGCTTGTGAATGACCTTGCACATCAGTTGGCTATCTCCGATGTGCATCTGTCCATGGAGAACTCTCGTGCCCTGGAACAGATCAACACACGTTGGAAACAGCTGCAGGTGAGGGAGGGGACACAAGAACCTTGTAGAGTTGGAAGGGGCCCTGAGGGTCATCCAGTCTAATCCCCTGCAATGCAGGAATCATACATGACAGAAGGCCATCCAGCCTCTGCATAAAAACGTCCAAAGGCAAGTCCACCACTTCTTTTGGGAGTCTGTTCCTCTGTTGAACATCTCTTACTGTAAGAAAGATACCCCTGATGTTTAGTCAGAATCTCCTTTCATTTAACTTGAATCCATTGGTTCGGATCCTACCCTCTGGAGAAAACAAAACTTGCTCCATCCTTCATGTGTCACCCTTTGAGACAGTGGTTTTCAACCAGTGTGCTGTGGCACCCTGGGGTGCCTTGAATGATGGTCAGGGGTACTGTGGACAACACTGACCTCTTTCCCTCCCTCCTCTGATGCCTTCCTGCATCTCTGCCTCCCCAAGGCTTACACAGCTGTTTATTGCAGCAGCCCTGGCTATAAGCTCTGCAGGTGAATGGCTTGTCTCCCTCCTTAAACTGTGTTGCCTAGGACTGTATGCAGTACTCCATGTGTGGTCTGATCAAGGCAGAATAGAGTGGGACTATTACTTCCCTTGTTCAGGACACTATATTCTGTTGATGAAGCCTAGAATAGCATTAGCATTTTTTTGCTGTTGCATCCTGCTCTTGACTCAGGATAAGCTTTTTGCTCTACTAAAAACCCTAGGTCATTTCCACATGTACTAGTGGCAATCCACGTCCCCTATTTTATATTTGTGTAGAACTTTATACTTGCTTGCCTGGGTGGAGGGTAGTGTTTGTGTAGAAACCTCATGACGTTTGTGTGGATGGAATATAGCCTACTCTGTAAAGATAGGAGGCACATCTGGGTTCTGTGCTGGACAGGCTGAAATGCTACATGTTTCCCCTCCCCCAATTTTCTTTAATATTTCCAACCTCTGCATAGGTCTCCATCAATGACCGGCTGAAGCACCTTCAGGACGCCCACCGAGACTTTGGGCCAGGATCACAGCACTTCCTTTCAAGTACGTAGACAGCTGAAGGCATTGTCACTTTGGAGGGGAAGAGATATTCTCCTTTCTCCTTAGCATGTTTCACATGTGCAGCTGAATGAGATGATAGAATCTTGAGGAGGTAGAATACATAGTGCCATTTCAGGCTGCAACTGCATGGTGCCATTTCTGTAACAGTTTTTATTATTATTATTCATAAAAGTAAACCTATACAACAAAAACAGGACAACTTGGTACAAATTTGTGGTCAGCGGCCATGTGTACACAGTTGGTAATTAGGCATTAATAAAGGACAATAGAATTATAAGAACATGTGGTCAGGATACCATTATTATTATTATTATTATTATTATTAATCTCTTTCCTCCTCCAAAGTTCATTAAGGCCCAGCTTCAGTGATGCTTACTTAACATTTTACATACGCCACATTTTTTAAAAAAAGAAAACCCTTTTCTATGAAAAGCAAGGCAGGACCAAAACTGACTAATGCTAATTGATGCCTTTTGCCACCCAACCATTCTTGCCATTTCTGCATTCCAAGGGCTCTGCTCACAGAGGTTGTCCTTGAGGTGGTCCTACCACAGATCCTTGAGCTGGGTTTGGATATTGCCCCAAGACTGACTCATTGCTAGGCTACATGTGTTTCATAGCCTGGGTGAATACTGAAACTTGATGTCATGTGATGCGTATGCTGCCTGTTCACTTGCCCTGAGACTGCTAAGCTTGTTAAACAAGTCTCACCCCCCTAAACGATTTTAAAATGTGCTTGGTTTATTTTCAAAACTTCAAGTGGGCCCAGATTTTCTTTTTTTAAAGAAACAACAACAACTTGCCTGTGGACTTCCTTTATGACTGTTGTCACTGTCATTTCTAGTTATCATTCCCACAGTCCTGAATAAAGCTTTCCTTAGCTTTGACAAAGGGACTAAAATAATCTGATGTGGGGACAACATTTTATGCTTAATACAGTTACTATAATTAATTAATTGCTTTAAAATATTTGCCGTTGGCCAGCCTCGAGGATACCATTTTTAATGTTTAAACAGTCTCCCCAGTAGTAAAAACAAAAACGGACAAAAAAACCCTAGCTCATCAAGGGAAAATGTTTAGCCCCACCTGTTAAGTTGTGGGTTGACATAGCAGACGACACAGCGATTTCTCCAAAGCAGCTCTTTATTTTGTAAGCTGGAATAGAACTGACTAGCAAACAGCTCAGCCGGCCTGCTTTTATAGGCAGCCGGCTGTCAACATTGTAGCAACAACAACCCAGAGTTTCCCGCCTAAAATAACTGACATGGACCTGAGTGAAAACTATCTACAGACCTGAGTGAAAACTATCTACAGTATCCCCCTGCTGGCCCAGGGTGAAACTTCACTACATAACACCACCCACTTCCTGTTGTGCTAGTTTTCTTCTGGCAATGATTTATTTGCTTATTTTGAACGGAAAAGTGGAATGGAATGGACCATCTGGAGAGAAAGCACAACTAATCAGCTGGAATGTCCTCATGCTGAAGATGATATTATCAGCACCACTCAGTCCACTGTTTCCCATTGTTTGTCGCCCATAATTAAAAGCTATACTGCCTGTGATATATGTGATGCATTCATTTCCATTGCAATAGCTGCACCATCTATTGCTTTCTCAAGCTTATGGCCAATGGTCAAGGATGATGGGAGTCCAGCAACATCTTCCGGGCCACATATTTCCCCATCCCTGTTCTAGTGACCCTGGGAAAGGAGCTGAACACACTAACAATATTTTAGTAAGGCATTTGCATTTTAGACAGGCAAAAATGGGAACCAAAAGAAGGGATATTGGGTTGTATCCATTGCAAATCCTACTAAGAGTAGATCCATTGCAATTAATGAACATGATTAACTTAGATCCACTAATTTCAATGGGTCTATTCTGAGTAAAACTTTGTTGCATAACTGTGTTTTTCCAGGTATGAGGATTAGAAAATAGAAGTAGTTGCTGGTAAATAATTGGGACATTCAAATCACATGCAAAGTGCTTATCAGCCTTTTCTGTCTATCTCCTCTTTCTATTTTTTTCTTGCAGCCTCAGTCCAAGTCCCCTGGGAACGAGCAATTTCTCCCAATAAGGTCCCATACTACATCAAGTGAGTGTGCAACAGCATCTGAATGAGTTTCTGGTCTTGTCCTATCCCTTGTGACCGAGAGCAGTATTCAGTTTTTCTTGCCACATATTCAGGCATCTTACCCACCACCTACCCCCACATTGCAGTCAATATGATTTGTAAGTTCTCTGTGGGACACTGTGGGAGCCTGGGGTCCCCAAGACACCCACGTGTTTGAACCGCCATATTGCTTTATTTCATGACTGGCATTGCTGTGATTTGCACATCAGCATAAACAATTATTTATCCGTACCTACATCCTCTGGGATTTTCCAGGACATTCCTTCTCCCAATCCCAAATCACACAAGGTGTCTACAGTTTTGTTTTGTTTTAAATATAATTTTTATTAAAGATTTCTTAGTTTACAAAAAATACGTACATTGTCTGTTTTTTCAAGATGTGTTTGCTACGGATCAGTTTCATTTGTTGTGAGACATTACTGTTGCATGCAGTGTTAGGTTTGGAAGATAAGAGGGGGGGGAGGTGGCATGGGGGGCAATGCTTCCATTTTTCTACTTAGTGTATGTGTGGGTTTTTGTTTCAGCGTCACTTGTGCGGGTTCTCTTTCTATATACTATTTCCCATACTATTTGGTACCATTGGTCCATGACAAAATGTCTACAGTTGTACCGGTATACAACTCTTGAAAAAATATATATTTATACGTGGAACACACATGTAAACATACACGGCCTAGGACCCTCGTACCTATGGGACCGCCTCTCCTGGTATGCCCCGCGGAGGACATATATATAGCAACACCCTAGAGGTCCCGGGCCCTAAGGAAGTCAGATTAGCCTCAACCAGAGCCAGGGCCTTTTCAACATTGGCTCTGGCCTGGTGGAACACTGTGTCTCATGAGACCAGGACCCTGCAGGATCTGATTTATTTCCGCAGGGCTTGTAAGACAGAGTTGTTCCGCCTGGCCTTTGGCTTGGAATCAACTTGATTCTCTCCCCTTTTTTTCTTTTTTCTTTTTCCTTCTGTGATGGAACTCCTATTTGGGGACTTCCCTGGCTTTTTTCTGGCCCACGTAGGACCAGTCTGGATAGTTGGCCTTGGTGAAGATTTGACGTTTTCATCCCCAAAAAGTTTTTGATTTGAGTTTCTACTGAAATGAGGCTGCATTTTAATGTTGTATTTTAATCTTGTTTTAAGTTGTATTTTAATCAATTGTTTTTATACTTGGTGTTGGCTGCCCTGAGACCAGTCTTGGCTGAGGAGGGCGGGGTATTAATAATAATAATAAAAAATAATAATAATAAATTAAGAAGAAGAAGAAGAAGAAGAAGAAGAAGAAGAAGAAGAAGAAGAAACTTCCTGTTACTGAATTCCTCTCAACATCTTTATCTTTTCAGCCACCAGGCTCAGACAACATGCTGGGACCACCCCAAGATGACTGAGTTATACCAGACACTGGGTAAGAAGGACTTTAAAGCCTGCAAGGTCTGCATCACAACTATTGTTATGGACCACTAGACAGTCTGCGAGTGGGAGGAGAGGGAGAAGCGTCTGCACTGAATGTGATGTCTTTCTCAGGGTGCTTCCTATTATTTGAGCATTCATCCGGATTTATTTGCAGGGAGATCAGATAATGTTGGCTATTTATTCTGATTTGCGTGGCAAGTTCCCACCCCCTGCCCCTCGTCCCCGGTGGAAATAATGACACATGACACAATTATTAAGGTTAATGGGCTAAATAACACCACAACTTTATTGGTTACAGTTGATGAGCGGTATTGGCTTAGGCACTGGTCCTAACCGACTATATCCGACTTCAGCCCGTCTGCCCGAAGTCCGGGAAGGGTTAACCATCAGTAGGGGGAGTCCTGCTGATGCACATCAACTAGGAACTCCCCCAGAGTCACCGCTCGGGGGTGTGCCTTAGGTCCTCACCTCCCCAGGCTTCGGACAGGGCCACGAACAGCTGGCAGGCGGCAGGCCACACCCCCAGAGCTAGCCGATTGGCTGGCCAGGAGGTGACGCGGCCGGGAATCCCCCCCAGTCACGCGGGAGCTGGGTTCCAGCTGCCGCGCACGTGGTGGGGCCGTGAAGCCTGCAGCTCCACCTCCTCTGAAGGGCGGAAGTGGCTTTGCTTGGACAGTGGAGTTAGTTGACATTGTGCCGGAGCAAGTGTCATCCACCCACTTTCCAATGCATTTCCCTCTTCAATTTCCTTATTGTAAAAAGTCAGGTCTTTTGGGGAGGAGAGTTTGTTTGTGCAAGACCTCCCTGTCAACTATTTCATAACATGAATTTGCCCCTGTGTGGTTAAATGCCACTCAATAATAGCAACAGGCTGGAAGCACCCTCATTTTGGGATAAAGTGAAGGACAGGGGGATGCTTCTCGGTCCAATTTTGTAACATGAACCGCAAGAGTTGTGGTGTTGTGGTCAGAGTGTAGGACTAAGACCTGGATGACCGGAGTTCAACTCCCTGCTCAGCTATGAAACTCCTTGGGTGACCTTGAGCCAGTCACAGTTATGAGGGAAAAATGTGGAGGAAGAAAACTATGTATGTCACCTGCAGCTGATGGGAGTTGAGGTTCAAAGCACTTGCAGTGCATGAAGTTGGCAAAGCAAGAATGACAAGGAAATAGTGCCACCCTTAGTGGAGGACACCAAGTTGGCAAAGGACAGCCTGTGGTTTCATTTTTCTTTCTGTCCTTATCTACAGCTGACCTGAACAACATCAAGTTTTCTGCGTATCGCACAGCCATGAAACTGCGCCGTGTACAGAAGGCCTTGCGATGTAAGCCCCAGAATTCCCTCCTCTTCTTCCTCTTGTACCAGCCGTGTTGCCTAATTAGGGACAATTTTCACATTCTATAAACTGGAGCTACAATATGCATGAAGGAACAACACACAAACATTCAGTATTTGTTTTCCACTTATTTCTGTGTCTTCTCATATTTTTATTGCCAGGACCTCTAATGCTAGAATGAAGAGCAGTGGCAATAAAGGACATCCTTGTCTAGTATCATTTTTCATACTGTACCTCTCGCTTAGGACATTAAAATTGTTTCTTTTTCATTTTTCTTCTCTTAAGAGTTCAATCATATTCAATATATGCCTAGTGTTATTTCTTAACTGCCTCGATGGCAGGAAACCTGTTTGATCTTCATGTATGAAATTTCTTAGAATTGCTCTCATTCTTTTTGTCATTATACAAGCTGCATATATCTTGTAATCATTGTTCAATAAGGAAATCGGCCTATATATTTTAAGCTGGAGTACATCCTGCTCTTGTTTAGAGATTAGTGTAATATATACATTTTTCCATGATGTTGGTATTTGCTTTCCTGTGAGGATTCCATTCATTAAGTCTTTCAGTGGGGATGTTAACACATTTCAAAATATTTTATAGTAGGAAGCCGGAAGGTCCCCGCCCCCCGCTTTAAAAATATAAGGCAGTACAGAAATGAAATTAACAACAACTGTCAATTGCAAAGGGTGCTTTTTTTTTATTAGTTGGTAGCATGGGTGAAGCCATTTTGGTGTGCCTTGAGTTGTTTTCAAACTCAAAGACTTTGTATCTTTTTAATTGTAGCCCTCATTATCTTTGTCATGTGGGGAGGGATCTTTCTTGCTTCCTGTGACAAATCTATAACAGGTTTGTTTTTTGTTTTCTCATCTCCCACTTCCATTTCTGACCACCTTTTCTCTGGGTGCCACAGTGGACTTGGTGACGCTACCAACAGCCTTAGAGGTCTTCAGCGAACATGAGCTGCAGCCCAGTGACCATGTGATGGATGTGGTGGAGGTGATCCACTGTCTGACCGCCCTTTACGAGCGGCTCGAGGAGGAAAGAGGCATCCTGGTGAACGTCCCCCTCTGCGTCGACATGACCTTGAACTGGCTGCTCAATGTTTTCGATAGGTACCCATAAAGGCATCCATACCAATAAGAGATGCCTCAGCAGACTAGTAATGTTTTAATGTGATTGTTTTATTGTGTATTTTAATGATAGAGGCTTGTGTTTTAATGCTTGCGTGGCGCTGTGAGTAAAACCAGTGGCGTAGCGTGGGGGGTGCAGGGGGGGCCGGCCGCACCAGGTACAACATCTGGGGGTTAGGGTTAGGGGGCACAAATCCACGGGTTTGGGGGCGCAAATCCACGGGTTAGGGGGCGCAAATTACTTGCCTTGCCCCGGGTGCTGACAACCCACGCTACGCCACTGAGTAAAACCTCAGTGCCTAGGACTTGCTGATCGTATGGTCGGCGGTTCGAATCCCCGCAGCGGGGTGAGCTCCCGTCGTTCGGTCCCAGCTCCTGCCCACCTAGCAGTTCGAAAGCACTCTTAAGTGCAAGTAGATAAATAGGTACCGCTTAATAGCAGGAAGGTAAACGGCGTTTCCGTGTGCTGCGCTGGTGCTGGCTCGCCAGCTGCAGCTTCGTCACGCTGGCCACGTGACCCGGAAGTGTCTTCGGACGGCGCCGGCTCACGGCCTCTAGAGCGAGATGAGCACGCAACCCTAGAGTCGGACACGACTGGCCCGTACGGGCAGGGGTACCTTTACCTTTTTAAACTAGTTTTTATACTTTGTAAACTGCTTAGAAACCGGTTTCGGGGTATAAAAAATCATTAGGAAGGTGCAGAGTGTGGCAGTGTAAAAATGGGCTTCACCTGTGGGTCCTCCCCATTTGTGGAATGCTGTCATGCCAGGCACCATGACTATCTGTTTTAAAACATCTGAATATTGTTATCCTCCCAGGCCTTTGACTTTAATCTCCTGCTTTTCTCTTTTAGTGCAGGGTTTCCCAAACGTGGGTCTCCAGCTGTTTTTGGACTACAGTTCCCATCGTGCCTGACCACTGGTCCTGCTAGCTAGGGATGATGGGAGTTGTAGTCCAAAAACAGCTGGAGATACAAGTTTGGGAAATCCTGTCTTCGTGGGATGGGGTTGTTCTTTTATACAAATTATTGTGGGCATTTTCAGTTGTTCTATGCCTCTCGTTTTCCTGCTTAAATGTTTGTTTTCGTAAGTTGCTTTGAGTTCACCTTTCTGAAAAAAGCAACACAATGGTGATTACGATAGGAAATCCACAAGCAGTGTATTGTAGAGATGGTTGTTCTGTGTTCTAAGCACCTGATAAAAGCAGGCAGACTGCCTCTAAACATGAAGTTTCATAAAGTCTGTGTCTTCAGGGGCAAAGGTGGATTGAATTTGTTGGTATCTCCACTGAGGCTTCTGTCAATGGAGACTGGCATGTGGTCTGGATGGCTATGATGTGGCATTGGAAGGAAAAGCCTGTTTGTTATAGGTTGGGTTTGCCAAGCAAGACACAGACCACCAGCCATGCCCTGTTGCCTGCAAGGTGCTATGCACGCACCCTGCTTTTGCAATTGCAGGCTGGAAATGCATGTTTTTCATTGAGCTCCTAGTGGGCCATCATGCCTTTGCAGGCCTGTTCTGGGAGGCCTGGTTCTGCCAGCACTGTTTGGTGGAAACCACTGCAGTGTCTCCTCTGTTGTGCAGAAATTGGGCACTTGTAAACCAAACAAAAAAAGGGGGGTTTCCAGGTTTCCCCCCACCCCGCTCACCCTGCGCCTTTTGTCTTCCAGTGGACGCAGCGGGAAGATGCGGGCTCTCTCCTTCAAGACAGGCATAGCATGTCTGTGTGGCACGGAGGTGAAGGAAAAATTTCAATGTGAGTCATCCGGGGGAGATGGTTGATGAAACCAGAGTGTGGGAGGCTTTCAGGTTTGGAAAGGTGGAGAGAGGCGAGTGCAGGAGGAGTCACAGCTGCATCCCAACTCACCTGCCTGCATCCCTTCCAGTATTGCACAGATGGAAATGTGGCAGGAAGCCTTTTATATTGCTCCTGTTTCCGGCAGCGGAGGAGAGAGCATTCTTTCATGGGTTCCTCGTCCCACTTGCATGAATAGGTCTGCACACAAAACAGTCCCGCACATGCCATCCTGCATGACAGAAAAACACCCTCTCAGTTCCAGTCCTGCCTTGCTCCAAGGAACAGGGCTTCCACAGTGCTCCACTGAGTTTTAAAGCAGACCAGCTATTTCCCTCCTGCCTATCACAGTGCTGACAGGTGAGGAATGTCCAGAGAGATGAATTAGCTCTTCGTTGTCTAAAGTACACTTGCAAATTAGGAAAAGGCAGGACCATCAGTCCTATGTCTCTCAGCCATTCCTAGGTGTGCAGTTGCTGCGACAGAGAGGACCTGCCCCTGACCTCAGTTTATGTACCTCCCCCACCCAAGCGGCACACAAGCAGCTGGAGACTCTGCCTGCGTGTAAGCTTCTGCTCCTCCCACTTCAGTCCTCTTCTGGTCCTGGGAGACAGCGGAGCAGGAGAGCTAGGAGCAGGACAAGGAGATGTGGAAGCCCTTGACTCTACACCAGCCTGACCTATCTCTCCCTCCTCCTGCACCTGTTCTCCCCTCTCCAATCCTGCAGCTTCTCCTGCCTCTGACTCTCGTCTCCTGGCTCTTACAGGCTCCCCCAGATCACTGATCCCTTCTTCCAAGCCAGCATCCAACCCCCCACTCCTTTTCCTGGCACCCACTCATCAAAATCAAGCCACAACTCCTCAGCTTCTAGCCATTCCCTGAATCTGCCCCTGCAGGGCGGAAGGCAATTGGCAACATGCAAGGGTTCTGCAACATACTAGTTTACAGGGGCTGCGCATCCTGTTTTGCCACCTGAGGCAAAACAGGAAGTGCCACCTTGCCCTGCCCTACTGCTCCCACCGCTGCTGCCATACTTGTTGCCGTTGGCACCACTTGTCTGCCTGCCCTTCTGCCTTTGCAACAGGTACAGGAGCAAAGCTGCCATCAGTGCCATTTTTGGGCAATATATTGCCTGATTTGGGCGAGATATTGCCAAAATTATGCAATATCTTTCTTTCTTGCAAGATCTCGTCTGATTTCAGGTCCGATTTCAGCTGATACTGGTGCTGCTTCAGCACCACCTGAGGTCCACCCACAGTACTGCCACCTTAAGAACTTCTGCTACCTGAGGCAGCTGCCTCAGTTTGCCTAATGGCAAAGCCAGCTTGGGGGGTTGGTTTGAAAAGGTTACTCGCAGAAAGAAAGTTTTGCAAACCTCTGCCTTAGGGCATATCTTTACTACAGGTATAGTTGTAGAAATGCAATTTTGTTGGCATTTTAATGTGAAACTAACTAACACACACTTCTCAAACCAATATGCAAACCAAAACAAAGCTGTCCTTCAGAATTTGCACTTCTCTGAATTTTGTGGTACATTTCTTCAACCAAACAATCTGGATGAAAAAAAGCATGTATTGGGGAAAGTGGTGCATAAAATGCAAAATATTAGTGAAAATATATGTACAAAGATGCACTACATTGGAGAATTTTATATATATATATATAATTGTTATTTGCTTTCGTAGATTTTCACGGGTACAGGAATGCAGGTTTTGGTGTCCTCGGGTGTCTTCCCGTGTAAAAGTTGGGGTGTCTCTACGGCCTCCCCAAGATACACAAAGAAGGAACACCACTCAGACCAATAGTCAGCTCCATAGGCTCACCTCTACAAAATCTCGCTAAATTTCTCGCCAAGCAACTTCAGCCCTATGCAGAATCCATCTCTTCACACGTACCAAACTCCTTCCAGTTCATAGAAACAATAAAGAAGCAAAACCTACATCCTAATGACCTACTTGTGAGCTTCGATGTTGTATCTCTCTTCACACAAGTGCCCATTAATGAAGCCTTGACAGCTATTCAAAACAAATACAATCCCCCCGAATACATCTTGGACCTGACCAACCACTGCCTAACCAACACGTACTTCATCCACAATGGACAAAGATACAAACAGATAGAAGGAGCACCTATGGGATCACCCCTCTCACCGGTCATCGCAAACCTGTACATGGAACACTTTGAAACCAATGCTTTAGACAAGTCAGAACACAAACCCAAACTTTGGCTCAGATATGTTGACGACACCTTTGTAATTTGGCCACACGGGAAGGAAAAACTGGATAGCTTCCTCACACATCTCAACAACTTACACCCCAAAATACAATTCACTATGGAAATAGAAGCCAACAACCAACTTCCCTTCCTTGACGTCCTAATCTACAAAAAACCTGATGGCTCCCTAGGACACACTATCTACCGGAAAAAAACACACACCAACCGCTACTTACATGCACAATCACACCACCACCCTGCACAAATAAACTCCGTAGCCAAGACTCTCATCTCCAGAACCAAACGCCTGGCTGACAAAGACCACTTGACAACTGAGTTACAGAATCTCTCAAACGTGTTAATTGCCAATGGATACCAGCAAAACAGGATTACGAAGCTAATCCAAAAGGAAACACCCCCCAAAAACCAAGACACAGAAGAAAACAATGGCATGGCCCTCCTTCCTTATATCAAGGGCACTACAGATAAAATTAGCAAAATCCTCCATAAACACAATATCAAAACAGCCTTTTGCACCAACCAAAAAATAGCCAATATCCTCAGAAACCCCAAGGATAAAATCCAGTTGGAAAACCAAGGGATCTATGAAATACCCTGCAAAGTCTGCCCAGCCACGTACATTGGACAAACAAACAGGCGAATAAATGCACGTATCGCAGAACACAAGAATGCCGTCAAAAAAGAAGAAAAAACTTCCTCTCTTTTCCAACACATGAAAGAAACAGGACACGAAATTAATTTTGCAGATTCCAAATTGCTCTTTAACACGGAACATCACCACAAGAGAATAATCATGGAAGCCATCGAGATAGAGAAACACCCTCACAACATGAACAAGCGTGACGACACATCCCGCTTGCCAGACATCTGGAAATTAGCCCTCCCCACAAAAACTGACACCAGATCCAGAGGCACACAGAACGCCAACACCAATCAACCACACCAGACCCAAACCCAGACCCTCTCCACAGATGAATTACAGACACCATCCAGTAGCCAATCCATGGTGGCACCTCCGGATGCTGCACCCCCCTGCAATCCCTACACAGATCTGGCTGACACAAGCCACAAAACCACAGCTCGCCCCTATACACGAAGCCAAGCCAGAGCACAACTAAGTACAGTACAGCCATCTTCTCAGGAAAACTCTTCACAAAGTTCAAGAGGTCAAGACACAAAGACTTTAACAACTAATCCACACCTAATGACCCACCTAAGTGGTACTCAGGATATCACTCAAGAAATCACTCAAGATATCTCTCAAGTAATTAAGGAACAAAAGAAGAAAAGGCACACTAACCTGGGAACTTCCTCTCTGCCCAGAACATTGGAGGCTATACACCACACCCCCTCTACAGTATTTATAGGAACTCAAACACTGAGATCCTGCTCTGTTCCAGTAACAAGAAGCCGAAAGCACCAGCCTGAAGATGACGAGTGAGACCTCGTCGAAACGTCGCCTAGACACCCCAACTTTTACACGGGAAGACACCCGAGGACACCAAAACCTGCATATAATTGTTATATATATATATATATATATATATATATATATATATATATATATATATAATTGTAATATATATATATGCGCCAAAACTGAGCAAAAATATGTTTATTAAGAGAAATCTGCACAAAATTGCTGCTGAATTTTCATGAGGTTTTTTTGGGGGGGGAGCAGCAGGAAACAACCCTGCAAATTGTTTTATAAAAAGGAGAAACTGAGAGAAGTTGAAACTGACAGATTCCTCTATCTTTAGTTGCAGATTATTGTAATCATCATGACTTCTCTCAAAGGATCCTGGTAATTGTAGTACCCTTAACAAACTGCAGCTCCTATGATTCTTTGGGGAATACCTTGACTGTTTAAAGTGGTATGATACTGCTTTAAATTTATAGTGCAGATGGGCCATGGTTAAGAGTGATACCTTCTCTCTTTCAAAGCTTGACTTTCACCACTGATGCTTGTCTTTCCCCATGTTTTCATAGCTCTGGGAAAAGCTGCAGTTTGAGTCTCTCTCCTTTCTTTCTCTCTCTGTCTCGTCCTCCCTCCCTCATCCCACCCTTTGTGGGGGCCCCATGCTCTTCCCTCGCACCTTTCAGATCTCTTCAGCCAGGTGGCAAATGCCAGCGGACTCTGTGACCAGCGGCACCTTGGCATCCTCCTTCACGAGGCCATCCAGGTTCCACGGCAGCTTGGGGAGGTGGCAGCCTTTGGAGGGAGCAACGTGGAGCCCAGCGTTCGCAGCTGCTTCCGATTTGTACGTGACACAGGTGGTGCTTTGTCCACGTTGACGCTACGAGAAGAGATTCCTTTTGCCACGAGAGTTGTTGAGGGAGCCAGTGGGTCATGTTTCTTGGGTGTCTCTCAGTGGCTTAGGAGTGGCTTTTCTGTGGTTCCTTCCCTCACAGCTGCAAGTTACGTTTCAAGGCCTGTTGGCACATGGGTGGGCCCAGTTGCACAGCTCCCCCCCCCCCAAAAAAAACCCAACAGCCACCTGAAACGAATGGACAAGTGGGGGGGGGAGGCCTCATGGTTCCACCCACCTTCCACTCGGCTTTTAACGTTCCAGCAACGGTGCAGGCCACGCCTCCCCAGCCACCTGATTGGCTGGGTGGGCGGACAACGCGGCCGGGATTCCCCTGCTCTTGCAGGGGCTGAAACCAGCCCCCGCTCACGTGGGGTGGGCGTGAAGCCCGCAACCCCACCTCCTGGCCAGGTCCAGAAGTGGTGTTATGTTTCTACCATAACATTAAAAGTTCCTTAGTCTTTTAATAAGAAGCTACTCAACTGCCTTGACAGTCTTATCCCTTTGTTTTCGGTTTGTCGAATTTATGAATCACTTCCCACAACCAAAAAGTCCTGAAGAAATTTAAGACATGCATAAAATGCAGTAATTGAAATACATAAGCTTATAGCAAGCATAGTCGGAGTAAAGACACCCAGTCTTTGGTGCTGCCCACACACCCAGAAAAAAACCCCAAACTTCTTTTCCTGGCACCAAAACAATGGCAGAGTTGGTGCCAGGCAAGATTCTCTAGGGAAGAGCATTCCATAGACAGAAAGCTACTACAGGAAAGACAGTCTTCAGATGAAAGTCCACTTAGCATCAGGTATTGTGATGTGACTTAGGCTTAGGACCACCTTTCTTCATAGGTCCTTAAAATCTTCAGTATAGAGTTTTCAATGGGACACTCTGCAAACTGAGGTGAAGTGAGTGGATATCAGGAAGATGTCCTTCTTGGCTGGTAGTACCCCAATTGTGGAATGTTCTCGCCAGCGAGGGTCTCCTGGTGCCTACAATGTTATCTTTTTGACACTAGGCAAAGGTGTTTTGCTTTTGTTTTGAGCCAAGCTTTCCCCCTTATGTTTTGATTCTGGTTGTTTCAATGCTGCTTTGAGACCTGCCGCCTTCTTAGTTTTTACATTTTATTGGTATTGGAAGCGTTGACTGCTTTGCTGTGTATTACTTCTTAAACAGAAAGTACACTGGGAATCGGAAGGGTGATATAAAAAAAAGTCTTTAAAGATCACAATGTAGAATTTCAAGGAATTTTTATGCACTATATCGTTTTAAGCAGATTAAATCATTTGTAGGAGCAGGGAAGTCAGTAAGATCAGTGCCATTTTGAAAGGGAAAGGGGATATATGTACCAAATGTGCAGCCCTGCAATCCATTCATATGACTAGCGATCAGCACCTACCTCACTTCTCTTCCTCTTAGGGCAATGGGAAACCAGCAATTGAGGCTATCCAGTTCCTGGAATGGGCTAACCTGGAGCCACAGTCAATGGTGTGGCTGGCAGTCCTGCATCGAGTGACTATAGCCGAGCAAGTTAAACACCAGACCAAGTGCTCTGTCTGCCGACAATGCCCAATCAAAGGATTCAGGTACGGGGTGTGCTACAGTATACAGCTTCCCATATGCACTGTGATAACAGGGTCTGGATTAGTTGGGCCAGTGGTCTGATCCAGCAGAGTTCTTCGTCTAGGCACATGACATTTGATGTCCACAGGTCCATTCCCTCTGTACATAGAGATACCATCTAGCTATTATAAGTAATAGCTGCTGATAGATCTTTTCCTCCATAACTCATCATATGTTCCTATATTCAAATGCAATCCTACAGCAAAAACATCCTTGCACATTGAAACACTTATTTCTATGTACTCATTTTCTATGTTGAAGCCTTAAAAAAAAGTGGAGGTGGGCATTAATAAGAACGTCGGGAGATGCCTTATTATTTTGTATTATTATTTATTTATTCAATCTAGATACCACGCTTTATCCAAAGATCCCAGGGCAGTGCACAACAGTTAGAGCACATTTTATGGAGCACAAAAATAAAAACATAATAAAAAGCATAATCATAAAATAATCATAATAGCAACCCCCCCTCCCCAAAACACGGCCTTAACAGATTATTAAATGGCCAAAGGCCTGGGTAAAGAGGAATGTTTTGCCTAGCACCTAAAGACATGTAATGATGGCGCCAAGCAAGCCTTTCTGAGTCAGGCTATTCATCCATCTAGCTCAGTACTGTTTACTCTGATTAGCAGGTGCTCTCCAGAGTTTGAGTCATGGGGGCATTCCCAGTCCTACCTGGGATTGAATCTGGGAATTTAAGTGTGCAAGGCAAATTCTCTACCCCTGAGTAATGGTCCTCCCCAAACATACAAACCCTACTTGCATCCTGATATGGGTGGAGTCTAGGAGATGCTTTATTATTTCGATGCTGCTGGTTTTATGACCCAGCCCTGATTGCCCTTTGTTCCAGGTACCGAAGCCTGAAGCAATTCAACGTGGACATCTGCCAGACTTGCTTCTTGACTGGGAGAGCCAGCAAAGGCAACAAGCTGCATTATCCCATTATGGAATACTACACAATGGTAATATAGGAGTTGTCTGGAGAAAACTGTTTGGGGGACACTGGTATTTGACCAACGACACTGCTCATGTTTGACCAATGAGCTGTTCATGGAGCAAGCTCTGGACCCATTACTTAGGCCTAGGCCAAGGGTGGGGAACTTCTGGGCCTCCAGATGTCGTTGAACTCTAGTTCCCATCAGCTCCAGCCAGCATTGCCAATTGTCAGGGATGATGGGAATTGTAGTCCAGCAACACTTGGGGCAAGGCTCAGGTTCCCCAGCTTGGCTGCATAACAAGTTACCAGCATTACCAAGCCTACCCTATTTTTAAAAAGGTATGGGAAGAATATACACTTTTCAATAGAATAAAAATAGGCTATCATACCACACTTGACCCAATGTTCTTTTATTCAGCCTGCACACAAAAATACAGAAAGAACATAGAGGACTGACTAGTCATATAATAGCTTCTAGACCAGAATATGCTAAATATGAAAAAAATAACTACAACACCATATATAGAATAACGGAGATTAAAATATGTGGGATTTGACAGTAATTGTAGCCTGACCTATACTGTTGCAAGTTTTGAATAAAGCTTTCTTTCTTACTCATAGGTAAGAGCTTTTGTCGTAACATTTAGGGAAGTTTTTAATGTTTGAAGTTTTATTCTGCTTTTAATGTTCTGTTGAAAGCCGCCCAGAGTGGCTGGGGAAACCCAGCCAGATGGGTGGGGTGAAAATTTTATTATTATTATTATTATTATTATTATTATTATTATTATTATTATTTAGGTTGGGAGCCAGGACAGTAATGTCCACCTTGACATCTTTTCTAAGAACAAATGAGAATTATCAAAGAGGAAATGGGTTTCTGGAGAACTGGACACCTGTTTTTGCAAACTGAATTTAATGCTGGATCCACAACTATGCTTTTAAGAAAAATTAACATGAAGGGTTGTCTTCAACTAAATTCTGCACAGAGTAGACCCATTTAAATTAAGGGTGGCCTAAGAAATTAATGTCAATTCATTTCAGGGGACCAGATCTGAGTATGACAAACTCTGGATACAACCCAAATAACTTTGAAAAACACTATTAGCAAATGCATGAAAATGATTTTCAAGTTAGGATCAGTAGTATTCTGTATATTTTCTATAAGGTTAATCTATTTTTTATCTTAAGTTTACAATATATAGTGTATGAATCACTATAGTGATTGTGCAGGAAACAGGTGTGTGAACAAAGCCTTAGTCTCCTCTGTTCCTCTCTGCAGACCACCTCTAGTGAGAACATGAGGGACTTTGCCACCACCCTGAAAAACAAGTTCCGGTCGAAGCAGTATTTCAGCAAGCATCCCCAAAGAGGGTACCTGCCGGTTCAGTCCGTCCTGGAGGCAGATTTCATTGAAACGTAAGTCCTGGTCCTGTCTGCAAATTCCCCACCCTCTTCCTTGATCGGTGGACATCTTCGTGATGCTTGCTGGGTGAGAAGAAACGGGAGATGGAGAACATGCAATGCTCAGGGTGTTGAACTCCCAAATCCTATCTGCATGGTCATTGCTCAGGGATTTCAGTAACTAGAGTCCAGCAACATCTGGGTGGCCACAGGTTCTCCATCTCTGGCCTCAACAGAACTTAGACCAAACCTAGAATTCTGGGAAGCAAAGAATTCCGCGTCAGCGGTGGATGGGTGGCCTGGAGTTTATGTAATAAAATGTGTAATCGTTGAAATCTCTTTACATGATTTACATAAAATATACATTAAGATTAACTATAGAAATCAGAGGTTAAAGACAAGTTGACTTTAAACAATTCCAAAATAAATAAAATCAGTTGTTAAAAATTTACATTATATATGAAAAAAACCTACCTATTGAAATGTACGTCAGCTTTCCATATCTGGTTTGACTTGCCTAAACAAAGAAGTTTTTAGTAGGCATTTTAAACAATACAATTAAGAGGCCTACCTAGTATCAATGTGCAAGGAGTTCCACCATTGTTTCCTTACAACTGCAGAATTGGATATTGTGTGGTGCTTGTAAAAAGTTCCAGTTCCATCTTCTAGTACCAGCTGCTCCTACTACTAGGATAATAAGATTCCAAAGCTAATTTTGCACAAACTTCATCGGCCATCACAGCTGAAGGTGAAGGAATCCACACCAGGGTGCCATCAGCTCAGTAGTGATGAGAAGCAATGTCCCCACTAAGTCCAGCATTCCATTCCTTCTAGGAATGCTCATGCATAATGTTATGTAGTGAAGTTTCACCCTGGGCCAGCAGGGGGATACTGTATATAGTTTTCACTCAGGTCTGTAGATAGTTTTCCCTCAGGTCCGCGTCAGTTATTTTAGGCGGGAACTCTGGGTTGTTGTTGCTACAATGTTGACAGCCGGCTGCCTATAAAAGCAGGCCGGCTGAGCTGTTTGCAGTCAGTTCTATTCCAGCTTACGAAATAAAGAGCTACTTGGAGAAATCGCTGTGTCGTCTGCTATGTCAACCCACAACTTAACACTGGCGACGAGGATGGGATGGATGGACATCAGAGCACAGCCAGATGCGGCCAGCCTCTGAACTGAGCTGAATCACTGAGCTGAATCACAGAGCGAAATCACTGAGCGAAATCACTGGACAGAACCAATTCAGAGCTGACTGTTCTGGCTAGAGCACTGTGTTCCATCCATCGCCCTTCACGCCGGCATCGGAATCATGGCTTCACTTGTGCCTCTACCGCCGTTTGCGCCAGCCTCTGAATCATGGGATTCCTACCTCGCTCGGTTCGACTGCTACCTCCAAGCCAACGAGCTGACAGCAGTATCAAAGGATCGTAAGCGGGGCCTATTCCTCAGCCTCTGTGGGCCTGAGGTGTTTGAGACGGCACGAGCATTGGTTGCACCCGAAGCAGTCCAGGCAACACCATGGGACACGATCCAAGAGAAGCTCCGCAACCACTACGCACCAAAGCCGTCCAAGATTGCTGCCCGCCACGCGTTCTACCACCGGAACCAGGCAGAGGGGGAGTCAATCAACAACTATACCACCGCCCTGCGACAGGCTGCAATGCACTGTGAGTTCCGAGACTTAGACGATGCCCTGATGGATCGAATCGTCTGCGGGGTCCGGGACATCCATCTGCAACGGCGTCTCCTTGCCAAGCCAGACCTCACGCTGCAGAAAGCCATTGAGGAGGCTGTGGCCTCAGAAGCTGCTGAACGCTCCGCCCAGGAGATCCGCAAGTGCAGCAGCCCGCGTCTTGCTAGGGAGCCAGTTCCGGTGCATCATGAAGAGGCCAGCAGTGATGAGGCATCCTCCAGTGAAGGCGATGACGTGCACCAGACAAAGCGGGAGCACAGGAAGTTCCAACAGAAGTCCAAGGGCCAACCGGAATGTGCCGGCTGCGGAGGCAACCATTCCCGTGCCAAGTGTCGATTCAGAGACGCCATCTGTAGGAAGTGTTCCAGAAGGGGCCACATCGCTAAGGTCTGCCGATCGGCTCCGTCTGACACCCCCCCTTCATCGACTCGCAAGTCCAAGCCTTCACTCCAGTCTGCCAAGGAAAGTTGTTTCGCTCTCACCAACTGCCGCTGCCCGTCTGGAACCACGATTGGCCAAACTGACTCGCCTACGCGACGCAAGCTGAACGTCACGGTGCTCATTGAAGGAGCTCCATGTGACATGGAGATCGACACCGGGTCTGCCCTGTCCATCGTGTCGTGGAGCACCATCAAAAGACTGGTACCCAGAGTGTCCAAAAGGCAACTCGACTCTCACCGCGTACACCTGAGAGACTACCAGGGAAACGACATTCCCGTGGTAGGCGTTGGCCGGTTCCGGATTGCCTTCAAGGATTTTTCGGGCCTGCTCCGGTTGGTGGTGGTCGAAGGTCAGCGGCCAAGCCTCCTAGGGCTAGACTGGTTTGATGCCCTCGGCCTGGAAGTCACCGGCATCAACTGCATCTCTAACGCAGAGACTGAGGGTCTGGTCAAAGACTTTGCCGAGGTTTTTGACGGCACCTTGGGGCAATATACAGGTACGCCCATCTCCTTTAGCCTTGATCCACAAGTCGCCCCCATCAAGCTAAAGCCACGCCGGGTTCCCTTTGCTCTCAAGGCTAAGGTGGATGAACAACTGGACAAACTGATCACCCAAGGAGTTTTGGAGCCGGTTGACCATGCCAAGTGGGAAACCCCCATCGTCACGCCTGTCAAGCCAGATGGGTCGGTGAGAATCTGCGCTGACTACAAGTGCACGATCAACAAGTCACTTCAGCAGCACGCTTATCCGGTTCCTGTTGTCCAACACCTGCTGCATTCCCTGGGTGAGGGTAAGGTCTTCGCTAAGCTGGACCTTGCCCAAGCCTATCAACAACTGCCAGTCGATGATGCCACTGCTGAAGCCCAGACGATCGTCACCCACCGGGGGGCATTCCGTTGCCGCCGGTTGCAGTTTGGGGTGAGTGTGGCTCCTGGCATCTTCCAAAGCCTTATGGAGCGTCTCCTGCAAGGGCTTCCGGGCGTGGTACCATATTTTGATGACGTCTTGGTGTCTGCAGACTCACACCAGCAGCTGTTCGAGCGCCTCCGTGCCGTGCTGACCAGGTTCCAAGAGGCCGGGCTCAAGGTAAAGAGGGAGAAGTGCCAGATCGCCGTTCCACAGGTAGAGTTCCTGGGCTATCTTATCGATGCCTCCGGCCTTCACCCGACCACATCCAAGATCCGCGCTATCCAGCAGGCCCCCACCCCAAAGAACAAGACGGAGTTGCAGGCGTTCCTGGGGCTGCTGAACTTTTATAACATGTTCCTGCCCCACAAAGCCACAGTGGCTGAGCCTCTTCACCGACTCCTTAGTACAAAGACGCCTTGGGCCTGGGGTCATCGGGAGACGGCGGCCTTCAACGCGGTTAAGGCTCTCCTTTCATCAGACAGTGTGCTGGTACAGTACAGTGAATCCAGGCCGCTGGTCCTTGCCTGCGACGCCTCACCTTTTGGCATCGGTGCTGTCCTTAGTCACCGTTTTCCAGATGGAAGAGAAGCACCGCTCGCCTACTTTTCCAGGACACTATCTCTGACGGAACGGAATTACAGCCAGCTCGACAAGGAGGCATTGGCACTTGTGGCTGGAGTGAAGAGGTTCCATGAATACCTCTATGGCAGGACTTTTGACCTCATCACTGACCACAAGCCACTCCTGGGCCTCCTCGCCGGTGATCGTCCAACTCCACCGGTCCTCTCGCCACGCATGCTGCGATGGACTGTTTTCCTGGCTGCCTACCACTACCGGCTCATCCATCGCCCGGGGAAATCGATGGGCCATGCCGACGCCCTCAGCCGTTGCCCTCTTCCAGCATTTGTGGAAGACCCGGCTCCAGCTTCATCGCTCCTTCTGATTGAGGATCTTCCGGCAGCGCCTGTATCAGCTGCCACTGTGGCCTCCGCGTCTGCCCAGGATCGCACCATCAGCCGGGTGCTCAACTGGGTGTGGAGGGGGTGGCCACAAGGGCCTTTTGCATCGGAGTTCCAGCCCTTCGCAACCAGACAACATGAACTCTCAGCTCATCGCGGCTGTCTGCTGTGGGGAGACCGCGTCGTGATTCCCCAGGGACTCCGTCAGCGCGTCCTGGAGGCTCTGCACGTTGGCCACCCGGGAATTGTCAAAATGAAGGCGTTGGCTCGGTGTTACGTCTGGTGGCCTAATATGGACGATGCCATCACTGCCTGGGTGTCCGCCTGTCAAGCGTGCCAAGAGTCGAGGCCTACACCACCGGCAGCTAAGGGACACACCTGGGAGACGCCAAAGACACCCTGGTCGAGGGTGCACATCGATCTGGCTGGCCCCTTTCACGGCCGGACCTTTATGGTAGTGGTGGACGCCTATTCCAAATGGCTGGAGGTCGCCCTGATGCCCTCCACCACTACCGAAGCTGTCATCCGGGTGCTGCGAGGCCTGTTTGCAACGCATGGGTGTCCTGATGTCCTTGTCTCTGACAACGGACCACAGTTCACGTCAGGCACGTTTGAGCGGTATCTTTTGGGACTGGGCATCCGCCATGCCCTAACAGCACCCTTTCATCCATCCAGCAACGGGCAAGCGGAAAGAATGGTGCGCTCGGCAAAAGAGGCACTGGCGCGCCTGGACCGGGGAGACTGGCATGAGCGGGTCGCCGAATACTTGTTCGTGCAACACATCACCCCTCATGCGGCCACAGGGAGGAGTCCTGCTGAACTGCTTATGGGCCGCCGCCTCAGGTCACTGCTCGACCGGCTACACCCGGACTTTGCCGTGGCTGAACCCCCAGGCTGTGCCAACGCGCCACGGTCATTTGTCCCAGGAAACCAGGTCTTTGCCCGGAACTATGTGGGGGACATTCCTTGGGTGCCAGCCACAGTAGTGGGAGTCACTGGACCTCGCTCGTACCAGGTGGCACTCGAAGACGGACGCTTGTGGCGACGGCACATAGACCAGCTTAGGCGCAGGGTTGGGGACTTGGACACTACCGAGGTGCCCCCAACTGCGCTTGTGGCTCCAGAAGAGACACGTACAGATGGCGAGGCCCCACCTACACCTCCCTCGCAAACTGCCAGCGTGGAGCCGAACCGAGCCGCTTCAGAGGGTCTGCCAGGCTTACCACAGACTCAGACCACTCCACTTGCGGAGGCTCCACCCACAGCAGCGGATCCAGGGGATTTGGTTCCAACGCCACCTAGGGTCGCACCACAGCCTCAGCAAGAACTGTGTGGCCCCCCGGACTTGGCTACCAGTCCCCGGCGGTCTGGCAGAGTTCCCAAGCGCCCAACCTATTTAAAGGACTATGTTGTTGGACATGTATCACTGTTGGTCTAAGTATGGGAAATGTAACCGATATGCTTTTGTGCCTAATTGAACCATTATGCGTAGTGCTGTATATAAGGAAACCATTACGATTGTAACTAACGCCTTATCTCGGTGGGGAGGGGTGTTATGTAGTGAAGTTTCACCCTGGGCCAGCAGGGGGATACTGTATATAGTTTTCACTCAGGTCTGTAGATAGTTTTCCCTCAGGTCCGCGTCAGTTATTTTAGGCGGGAACTCTGGGTTGTTGTTGCTACAATGTTGACAGCCGGCTGCCTATAAAAGCAGGCCGGCTGAGCTGTTTGCAGTCAGTTCTATTCCAGCTTACGAAATAAAGAGCTACTTGGAGAAATCGCTGTGTCGTCTGCTATGTCAACCCACAACTTAACACATAACTGGTGCATGGATTGGAGAAGAGACTGTAGGTTAGGAGCAGAGCAAATGCAGAAGATGGGAAAGACCCCACTCGGCCCAAGACCCTAGCAACCTCTGCCAGTCAGAGAAGACAGTACTGAGCTAGATGAATGAATACCCAGGCCTGGTATAAGGCAGCTTTCTGTGATCCTTTGCTGTCAGTCTTCAGAAGTCACAGTTGCATAGTGTAAATCAGGGATGGGGAACCTGTGATCTTCCGGATGTTATGGGAATAATACTCCCATGCTTCCAGGACATTAGTCAAAGTGACTTGGGGCTGATGGGAGTTGGAATACAACAGCATCAAAAGGGTCGTATCCCTGTGCCGTTGTGTGTGTGTGTGTGTGTGTGTGTGTGTGTGTTTGAAAAGTCTTGAGTCATTGGCAGTGATTACTCTGGTGTAATAGCTGGGCTTGTGAGGTATCAATTAGTGGGAGATTTGGCAGGAGCTCAACAGCATATGGGTGGCCACTGGTTCCCCACCCCTGTTGCAGCAGATAACACCCCCTTCCCAAAGGTCAAAAGGTCTCCCCACAGACTTGTTGTTCATTTGTTTATAAAAATGCTTATATACCACAATTTCATTTTTTTAAAAAAATCTAAGTTGCTTACAACAGTGTTTTACACACACACACACACCCCATGTAAAAAGAGTAATATCACAGATTATCAGCTAACTACTACAGAAAAATGTTTTCTTAATACAGTGGTGCCCCGCAAGACGAACGCCTCGCAAGACGGAAAACCCGCTAGACGAAAGGGTTTTCCGTTTTGGAGGCGCTTCGCAAAACGAATTTCCCTATGGGCTTGCTTTGCAAGACGAAAATGTCTTGCGAGTTCCTGCGGGGTTTTTTCCCTTTTCCCCCCCTTTTCCTAAGCCCTAAGCCGCTTATCAGCTGATCCGCTAAAAGCCGCTAAACCGCTAATAGCACTAATCCGCTAAGCTGTCAATGGGCTTGCTTCGCAAGACGAAAAAACCGCCATACGAAGAGCCTCACGGAACGGATTAATTTCGTCTTGCGAGGCACCACTGTAGTCTGCATAAACCTGACAGCATTGGTAAGTTTTCAGGAGATGCTTAAAGGGTAATATAGAAGACACCTACTGAATCCATTAGATGCCAGTGAGATAAAGCACTACACAACTTTTAGAAGACATCTGAAGGCAGCCCTGTATCGGGAAGTTGTTGGTGTTTGATGTTTTTATATGTGCTGGAAGCTGCCCAGAGTTGCTGGGGAAACCCAGCCAGATGGGCAGGTTATAAATGTTGTTGTTGTTGTTATTATTATTATTATTATTATTATTATTATTATTATTATTATTATTATTATCATCACCATCACCATCAACATCATCATCTCTACTGGAAGAGCTTCCACAGGACTATGCTGTTGACACTTGAAGCCTCAGTTTTCTGTCAGTGTCAAACGAGCCTCATAAACTCAGGAGGTGACCAATGACACTCCTGAAGATTACATCAGTGACTGAGCTGGGATAGAAGAGTTCAAGCAGTCCCTTAAGTACCCTGGACCTAAGTTGTTCAGGGCTTTGTAAATTAATGCAAGGACCTTGTTTTACCTGCCTAGATGGACGGCCGGTGCAGGTGACACTTTCATTTGACCCCTGCTAGGCAACTGCTGACAATGTCATACCTCAGTCCTTCGTGACTTCTGCTTGTTCCTTTCAGGCCAGCCTCCTCTCCAATGTTACCTCATGCAGATACTCACTCTCGGATCGAACACTTCGCCAGCAGGTACCACTTGACACCCCTAAGAAAGGGTCCGGGCCAAAATGTTGGGTGGTATGGGGAATGGGGTGGCACAGCCAGTACAACAGATACAGTGAGTGGAGAAAAACCTGGTACATCAGAAAAGCCCTCTGTAGCAAAGGCAGAAGGTGACTTTCTTCAACCCTCCAACCACTACAATCAGGCCTTTGCAGGATGGGGGGCAGCTGAGTATACTTGCTCTGGGCCTTGGAAGGCTAAGCTGGCCAGGCGACCCTGCAAGGGACTGGCTTCTTTTTTGTTTGGGTTTATAACTTTATTCTAACTATTCTTTTGCTCTGGGTCTTAGACAAGTTCTATATGGGCCTGACTACGATAGCACTGCTAAGAAGACCGAGTTCCATTTAAGGATGAAACTTAAAATTCCCAGAATATTGATGTCTTCCAGCTGTGGGCTTCTTCAGATGTCCTTTTAATTGTGTATTCATTATTATTTTAGATCATGATGGTATCAAGGGTGGTTATCAGTGATCCTGCTTTTTGATGGGTAGTAGTTGTTTTTTTGGGGGGTGGGGGTATTTTAATAAATGGAGAATTCTCTAGGTGCCTAGATCCAGGTTTGGGGCAGGTACTCTTTGGAGACAGAGCTCCAACAGAGATTTAAAACTGCAAAACATGCAACAAAGTAAAGCATGGAAATGTAGGCTAGAAGATGTTTAAAATATCCCCTTTTAAATATCCCAATTTCCCTTAGCATAGAAAGAGACCAGACGTTTGGTAAGTTAAAAATGTTTTATTTACAAACTCTTCAAACATCAAACTCATGTGCTTTTCCATCCAGCAGCAAGAAAAGACAGGCGGTACACCTTAGATTCCAAAATGGTAAATGTTTCTAAGTTATTTGTATAGAAACACAAAGATGGCTTGCGTAAGCCATGTGGTCTAAGCTTGGAACATCCAGCTTGGACCTCCTTATTGCAGAGGTGCAACCAGCACTAGGCAACTATGCTTTAGAGTGGAATGTGAGAGGCAAGGCAATATTTAAACTGCTAATTTGGAGGAGCTTGTTTTATACCCAGAATTTCCTACCCTCATTAGAGCTGCAATTTCTCTCCTCCTGTGGCCATCCACCTGGTACCTTTTAGGGTTGTCTGGAAAGATCTTCTGTCTTTCCTCGCTACTTCCCTGAAGTTCATTGCCCCTCTTCTGTTTTCCTGTAGGCTTGCAGAGATGGAAAGCCAGAATTCCTCCTTTTACAACGACAGCCTTTCTCCGGATGACAGCCTGTGAGTTGCTACTGTCCTCCTTGCAAATTTTGCTGAAATCTGTGCTTTCAGTCAGTTGCAAAGCTGGGGGGGAGGGGATATCAGGGTTCAACCAGAGGTCATATTTAATTAGGCGACTTCACACTGCAACCACCTGCATTTATATTTGGACATAGGAGTTTTATTGAGTTCAATGGGACTAACTGCTGCATGACTGTGTATAGGGCTTCACTTTTAGGCTGTGATCTCTTGGCAGATGTCCCTAACCCTTTATCCTCCACTCCTTCATTTGGGCAGAGAAGGATTCCATGTGGACATTCCCCCACTTCCCTTGGGTGGGAAAAATGAGCATTAATACAGCACATAACCTCACTTCTATCATATGTCTTGCTTCTCCCACTTGCAATTGTTTGTGGACTCATCCAGAGTCAAATCTGGCCTACATTTCTTGAAAAGGAGCAAAAAGCATGGCAAACAAAAGTTAGCATGCTACCTATGCTTTTTACAGGTACGTTGAGATTTCCTACACGTAGCGAGAAATATTTACGCATTCAAATTCTCTCCTACTCTACCTCCCAATGCCATCTTCTTCCTGTCCTATCAGTGCAAGTGTTCTTCAGGTAAAATGTGCAGTAGGCCAGCTGGTCTGTTGTTTCCCAGGTGACCAGCACCTAGGCCATGCACATTTATTTATTTCAGGCAATTTTATCCTCTTCAGGCAAAATGCCTCCCAGAACAGCTTACAAACTAGCAGTGACAACCAAGACCCAATACACCCCTTGCCCACAGTCTGACAATCTAAAAGATGCATCACAAAAAGGGGAAAGGGATGCAGAGCCATGGGTGTGCATGTGCAATGCCATCAGGAAACAGGAAGGCAAGGCTAAAGCCATCGCAAGTGGCAGAATAAGGTGAAGGGTTGTAACTCAGTGGTAAAGCATCTGCCTCGCATGGTTCAGTCTCCAGCATCAGCAGGTAGGACAGGGAGAGATTTCTGCCTGAAATCATGGAGAGCAGCTGCCAGTCAAAATAGACAACACTGAGCTAGATGGACCAAGGGTCTGATTCAATGTAAGGCATTGAACTTCCTGTGAAGGGGGAGAGGCAGAAGCTTAGCATGCCAGTTGTTTAGATTAGTTCAGCAGGCCTGATGCAAGGTGTAATGTAGTACAACAAACCACCCCACTACTAGCTTCCTTGCATTAACCTCATCACAGCTCTGTCCACAACAGGGATGAGGACCAGTACCTTTTGCGCCACTCCAGCCCTATTACAGACAGAGAACCAGTCAGTAGTCAGCAGCCCCAGGACAGCACCAACACAGACGACAAAGGGGAACTGGAGAGAATCTTGGCACACCTGGAGGATGAAAACAGGTAAGTGGGCATGGCCAGCAGAGTTCTTGTAATCATTCCTTTTATTCCAGATCTGTAAGACGTGTGCAAATATTTCTGGGACCCTTGGGTGTGACAGAAACAGAGGTTCCTAACGATATTTACTTTCATGATATTGGCAAAAAAAAAAAAAAAAAAAATCCCCATTGATTAAGTAGTCCTCCAAAACCTTCAGGTCCAGGGGTTGGAAAGTTTGGGAGCCACTGTTCTAGCTATTGAGCACCTTAGGCCACTGATACTAGCTTACTCTTGCTGCATTCCTGAGCTTGTATTTCTCCTTGCAGGGTTCTCCAGGGGGAGCTGAAGCGTCTGAAATGGCAGCATGAGGAGGCAGCAGAGTCGGCAGAAGGAACTCCAGAATCAGCACAGGATCCACACAACGAAGAGCTGCTGGCAGAGGCCCGGATCCTTCGACAGCACAAAAGCCGCCTGGAGACACGGATGCAGATCTTGGAGGACCACAACAAACAATTAGAATCTCAGCTGCAGCGCCTGAGAGAACTGCTTCTGCAGGTATTGTCTGTGGGCTGTATCTCAAAAAGAAAGTTTTTTGGCCTTCTTTGCATCCGATGCATTCATCATCAGGTGACATCATTAGGAGCACAGGAATCTGCCTTACACTTAGCTAAACCATTGATCCATCTAGCTCAGTAATGTCTGCGCAAACTTGACAGTGACTCTCCAGTGTTTCAGATGGAAGATGTTCCCTGTCCTACCTAGAGATGCTGCAGGTAGGCCCTGGGACCTTCTGCTCGCAAAGCAGGTGCTCTGCTACTGAGCTATGGCCCTTCCCAATATTACACACTCAAAAGAAATGGTATGAACTGAAACGAGGCCAGGTTTTGTGGGTCATGACCCATCAGCTGAAGACCTGTGATTTAGTGGGCAGCCCAACCCTGAAGCTGCAGTTGGATTTGTGAGGATGTCAGAGCCAGTAGCCATGTGCCATGCAGGACAGATGGGGGAGCACCAGGTGAGAAGTTGGTGGTCATGAGCATCCTTAACATCTCCCTTCTCTTCCCAGCCTGGAGCAGATTCCAAAGGGGATGGCTCTACAGCCTCATCCTTGGCTTCCTCTCCCCATCCATCAGAGGAGAGTCAGACCAGAGAAAAAGGCCCTGGCACTCCAAACACGGAAACTGCAGGTGAGGCTCTGTGTTGCAGGTGAGGCTGCTGGGTTTCTTTCCTGAATGTCTTCATTCCTACTTCTGCTGAAGCAATTACAAAGTGTAAGAAGAGTCTGCTGGCCCAAAATCCTGCTCTTACAGTGGCAAGCCCAGTGCTTCTGGGAAACCTGTAAGCAGGACCGGAGCACAAGTCTCCTCCTGCAGATGCCAGCAACCAGTATTCAGACACATACTGCCTCTGACCATGGAGGCAGACCATAGCTAGTAGCCATGGACAGACTTATCCTCCTTGAATTTGTCTAATTCTCATTTAATGCCATCCAGATTGGTTCTCCTGTAGGAGTGAGTTCCATAGTTTAACTATGTGGTGCATGAATTTGTACCTTGAGGAACAGATCCTGCCTTCCTGCTCTATTTATTCTACTGTATTCCTTTCTTTAATATCCTGCCTTTCCTCCCAAGTAACCCTAGGGTGGTCATTGGTCATGTCCCCCTCCTTGAAACGGGAAGAGAACCCAATTTGGGTCACGGGTCTTTTATCATCTATTTGAGAATGCATCTTGGCATTATAAACATGCGTTTGAGCTGGACCATTACATAGCCTTTGGCCTTTCTGCTTCCTAGTCTAATAGTCTTCAGTCTCATCCAGACCATGGCTTCCTCCAAGAAATCCTAGGAGCTGTAATTTATACCTCACAGATATACAATTCCAGGACCCTTAACAAACCACAGTTCCTGGGATTCTTTGAGAGAAACCATGTGCTTTAAATCTGCTTCATATGTATGGTGTGGGTGTGACTTTCAATGGAAAGAGGGCTTTGTCCTCTAATAGTCCCAAGTCTGTCTTGTAGTGTTATTCCCAACCTTTCAGCAAGATGGTGACTGATTAATAGACCACTTTTAACTGACAATATTAACATGATATCCTCCCTACCCCCCTTTTTTACTCATTTTTCTTTCTCTTAGATGAGGTGGAGGTGAGTACTCAGGACGTCAGTCTGTGTCTGGAGGATATCATGGAGAAGCTTCGGAATGCTTTTCCCAACACTGGAGGTACAGTGCATTGAATCATCTGGGCCTACATCATCAGGGATGGGGTACCTTGTGTCCCTTCAGGTGCTTATGGACATGAATTCCCATCAGCCCCAGCCACTGTGGCTCAATGTCCAGGGATGATGGGAATTGTAGGCCCAGCAACATCTGGAAGGCCATAGATTCCCCGTCTCTGGATTACTGAGCTAAATTAAAATGGCGGCCCCTACTGAAAGCAATGGGGCCTACTGGAGAGCCCAAGGCACCAGCAGTGGGTTCGAATGCAATGCCGAGGTCCAAAAAGTTGCACAGTTGCACTGTAACCCTTGAAGCTTGCCATCGTCACTGCAGCCTTTTTTACCTGAGTTTGTGGAAGTTCCCCACATGTTTTAGAAACCTGAAAGATCAGGATTCTAAAATATGAGGGGAGTCTCCATGGGTATAGGAGACTTCCCACTTCAGTCTTCCTGTACAAATGGAAGGCTGACCAGAATGGTTGTAGGCCTCTGGAGTCACAGTCCCTTTTTTCCCTGACAGGGCAAAGACCACACCCCCTGGCCTTCCTGAAGAAGTCTCTCAAGTTCTCCTAGATGACTTGTTCAAAGCTGACCGTGGGCA
The DNA here is from genome assembly GCF_964252035.2 of Podarcis erhardii. Classification (NCBI taxonomy): domain Eukaryota; kingdom Metazoa; phylum Chordata; class Lepidosauria; order Squamata; family Lacertidae; genus Podarcis; species Podarcis erhardii. The sequence goes on from NC_138504.1 coordinate 18,178,275, forward strand.
TCAGCTGGTAGTAGCTATTGTGTTGCTCCTGGTCTGGCTGCTTACGGCATTGATGTCTGGCATACCAAACCTGTATAACCTAGCCTTACTGCTTTTGCCAGTGTGTCCGTTTTTATTTGATGGGCATAACCATTGGCCTCCGTTTCCTCCCCTCACAGTGGCATAATAGGCCTAAGGCTTTCTTCACCTCTTATATGCAGAAGACAGAAATATATCTCAGAAAAATCGCGAATGAAAGGGGACAGAAAGATTTCATGGCTCAATGTGTTGTGTGATTGACAAACTTGTTCCAGGAATGAATAAATCCCATGCATTCTTTCCAGGCAGAGGTCCACACTTAAACACTCTGCATCCAAGTGGGGTTTTTTGTTATTGTTTTGCTCTGAGATTTCTCCTTTAAGAACCGGCTCTTTAAAGCTGAAGCAGAGAAAATGTCAAGTTCGGGTTTCCCACAGATTGACATTTGCTCTGACTGAACTTTAAAGAGTTTTCCCAGAGACAGCTCTGTAGCAAAAAAAAACCACAGAGCTTTAAATCACGGACCAGGCCTTGAAAGAGCAGAGGAAAAGTAAGTTTGGATAAGCCCTGAGGTATGCTGCAAGACATTGGCTGTATACACATGGTGGATTCAAAGCACATTCTCCCCTAACCCCCCCCCCCCCCGGGAACTGTAGTTCACCCTTCACAGAGCTACAATTTCCAGCACCCTTATCAAACTACAGTCCCTAGAATTCTATATATGGTGTGCTTTAAATATATGGTGTGTATGCAGCCACAGTTTGAGTGTAAAGATTTAGTATTTGCTCAGTATGGCTTCTTCCCAAGCCTCTGAAACCCTGTAGAGTTATTGCAAATGTAAAGATCAGGGTGGAAACTCTGCTCCCTCTCACTTCGACAGGTGGGCAGAGCTGCCGAATTGTCAATCGCCTGACATTGCCAGATGTCAGGTGGCCCAAGTTCAAAGGAAAGAATTGTTTCTTTTCTTCCAATGCAGCCAGGCTTAAATTCAAAGAAAAATGCCCACCGAAAAGGATGTGGGAAACAATCAGCTGAGCTCTGGTGTAGAACCAGTCCCAGGATTGGTGCCAAGTTTAAAAGGTTTGGAGGCTGAGGGGACTGAAGGCACTTGAACAGCCTCATCCAATGCCCTAACAGTGTGTTGTTGGCAGGGAGGGTGAAGAAAGGCTCTTGCAGTCCTCCTGTCATTTTGCGGATTAAAAGAAAAAAGAAAAAAAGAGGAGCACCACTATTTCCCTCCTTTTGAGATCTTAAAATCTTGCCTGGTTTGGGGGAATTTCGGCCGCTAAGAAAAACTCAGGATCATTTAGAACCAAGACATTTCCCAGTCCTCTCCCCACTCTGGTATGTCTCCCAACCGCCCCAACACAAACCCTGACCCCTACCAAGCTCAGAGCTGTGACATCATTTGGACCAGGCCAGAGTTCTCAAAAATGGTGGGGAGGGATGATCCAGTACTAGAGAAGGAGAACCAATATAGCCTCATGGCCTCTAAGGTTGCAGCCTCAAATGCCATCTTTATGCGACACAGTAAAATATATGGATGGGTGTAAATCGTGGGTGGGATGGGTGATTTAACTAAGCTCCACTGTGAATATAATCGGATTGTGTGCATGCCTGCTTTTTCCTTTAATGTTTGTCTATAAGCCTTATAGACTTACCAAGTAGCATTTTGTTAAAAGTTTTTACGCCTGTTGTCTTGAGATACTAATTTCTGTGCTAAAAACGAAGAAGGGTGCAAAACAGGGTGGGGGATCAACACAACTTACTAGCCCTATTATCAAACCCAAATTGTCTGTACATGTATACACATATACACAAGCCCTTAACACCTCCACTCTCCAAACTGCCTCCGGGTATAACTCTGAATATCCTTGGGCTTCTCCAGGCAACCTGTTTATTGAACATTCATCCTGATCTGTTTGTGGGGAGGTTATACAACAATGTGCATTCATCTTTATTTGTTTGCATGGAGGTTATACATCTTCCTGCCAATTGATCGTTGTCCCATATTTTTTAGAGCATTTCCCCATCTCTTTCCTAGCTGCAAGCAGTCCAGTTTTGAGGGTGTTTGTGTGTGTGATAATGGTTTTGTTACGCCAGAGGGCTTTAATTCATGAATTGCACAAACCCAGATTTCTGGTATGCCAATGAATCCCTTTCGTTTAAAAAAAAAAAAAAGACAATCTGGAGACAACCTTTATAGCATGAATCCAGCAGGCACATATTCCACTGGATGCGACCCTGTTTTGTTTTCTCTTTCAGGTCCAACTTCCCTTATCTAACACCTCCTGCAAGTGAGAGGCTTTGTCTAACCAGTTCCTCAGCAGCTGCTACTCTCCCTTCCTCTCTCCTCCCCTCTGTGTGACAGACTTCACTCGGATCCTTAAGGGGACATCCTCAGCAGAAGCTCACCAGAATCCTTGCAGGGTTTGGCTTCCAGGAGAGCACTCCTTGGTGTATCTACAGAGCATTTCCTTTGGAAGGGCAATCCAGGGTTACGTACCCCAAATCCAGATGAGGTCAAAACTGGATGTTGTGACATGTCTAGATTCAAGGAACTCTGAAAGGAAGGAAACAAGGGCACATGGTGGTGCCTTTCTGTGCAAACTACAAACTGACATGAATAGCTTTCCCCCCACCCCCTCTACAGTTTGTGTTGTGGACTGTCGCTTTTTCTGGGCCAATTGTGGGGTTGAGTCAGGAAGTGGCCTATGGTGGATTTTGGCCAAGTGAAATGATCTGTGGCCTTCACAGGATGGTGGTTTTATGGGGACTGGAATTGTCTCACAGTGACCGATAAACCATGAAGAACCTTTAAGCTGGGAAGAAATCCAAAACCTTTATAATAATAATAATAATAAATCAGAAGAGTTGGTATGTTGCAAAAGGAACTTGCAAGCGCCCGGGTACCTCCATATCTTCCAAGGTCAGTGGGAGGAAGAGACAAGGCCCAGATTAAATCTCATGGGAAAACAAGGGAGAGAAGCAGGCTTTAAAACATATTGTTCCAATGGCAGTAACAGCAGCCTTATGTGAGAGCAGCTTTATAACAGAGAGCCTTATTGTTTTAATTTACATATTTATATATATACATAATATATAAATACATATTATATATATTGTATTTAAGCACTGTAATGGACTTCCTCATGCATTAAATTCTAATTCCTTGTTATGTGTTTACTTTGGATTTGCAGTTCTGCTCTGTTCCGAAATCTGCTTTTTTATGTGATGGGAGGGAGGCTGCTCCCTCTCTTCTCTTTGTCTGCCCAGCAGCTTCTCCCAAAGAGCCTAGGCCTGCCTGCTTCCTTTTGGAGTTGGAATAATCTCCACCTGAGTGACCTCCTGCAAACAAAGGTGGTTGGGAGTCAGAATCTGCTGGCATCTATAGAGTTTATTTACGCCTTGTGCTACGGGGTCCAGTCCCTCCCTCTTTGGATCAATTTGTGTGTGGCAAACTTAAGAAGCATATGGATAGCTGCTATCTTGAGCTTCCTATGCATAGTGGTCTTAACCAAGTCACACAGGTCAAATGCAGTACAAAATATTCAGTTGCAAGGAGCACTTGAAAGCATAGTATATCTGCGCTTCTGAGTGACCAAAAAGGACTTCTTTTGAACTGCGCTTAGCAGCACAGCTAGTTATGTTGGAAAATAAACAGGTGTCCCCATTTCCTTTCAGGTAGATTGCAACTATTCAGAAGGACTGGTGTCTGAATAGTTAGGCCTCTAGTTAGGCTGGGTCGCTTAGATTTAAGCTAGTGTGATCCCATAATCATTTTAACATTGGGGGAATTTTTAAATCTGGGTTGTTGTTGATCAGGCAGCTCAAGGCTCTTTCCTTGGTTAGCAATTGCTACGGTGGAACTGCTGCCTCCATATCTCCAACTGAGAGAAAGTTATGGAATGTGTCTCATTTCCCGGACTGAGATAGCAACGACACCAGATGTTCTGCATCTCCCATAGGCTACAAGACAAAAGAAAAGAAACGGAGAGGCATGGCCCAAAAAAAACCATTGGAAACCACTGCCATTAAGGTCAGCTCTCAGTGGTATTATGGCCTTGATTTGTGCAGTTCCCATTCTAATCCCAAACACACCGGATTAGCACAAAGCATACTATGCCTTTCATGTAGCCCAAATCTTCTGATGCTCCAGAAACCACTTGGGTGCTGTGTTGACAGACCCTGGCTATTCCAAGAGCAGTCTTGGCACAAGGTTGTTGTACACCACTAGTTTCCCGTTTAAACTTGAAAATTTCTCACCTCTCCTCTTTAAGGAGGGGCAGATAAACATCACAGTCATGGCCTATTCACTCAGGACTTATCCCCTAGTTGGGCACTGGGGATCCAGTAGAATCGACTGGCATTGCAGGATCCCCTGAAGCTGGTGTCCATGATAGGCTGTGTTTTGGGGATGCAGGTGACAAATTTACAAGGGGAAAGGCAGCTCATGACAACTAATGGAAGTGTTCTAGTGTAGGGAACTATGCCCTAAAGCAAATACCTATGTTTGTTGGTAAAAGGTGCTAGTCCATGGTAAAAGGCGATTAATAGTGGGCAGTAAATTGTAAGCAAAGACAGTGTGTGGAATCTAGTTTAGATTTAAGCCTTTGCCTTTTGCTGCATTCAGTGTTGTATATCATGTCCGTGGCTGGTTCTTTGTGGGTGTTGCTTTCAGAGTATATACACAATCAAATCTGCTACCTCAAAAAATAAAAAAGATAGTTATACGTTTGAGGTCTGCCTCAACTTTCAAGTAGCAGTATTGCTAAATGGCTGAACGCAATCCCTTAAAAATGCAAGTTATAGAATGGGTTTTGTGAAGTCCATGGCTGGTGGTGCTATGGGTCACAATGTAATTTACCAGCATTTATGGATTGTAAGGAATGTCACATGTGCTGAAAGCATTGTAGGTTGTGAGGGTTGTTGTAGCACGTTGTCATAAATTTGTGTGGGGTTTATGTTAGTGGACTGCTACAGCAGGCTGTTGAGAATCTTGTAGGCTCCCAAGAAGATGAGGAAAACACTAAACGAAGTGGGCTGATTTGTGTCACACAGTAGCTGTAGAAGGAAGTGGGGTTTTTAGGCCATTGGCATTGTAGGCACTGCCAGTTATACTGTGTGAGCATGATTTAAAGCATGACAAAGAGCATTCTGTTAAATATTCTGTAATCGTGGACCTTTAAGTCTGGGCCAAGAATGTTCTTAGTGGGCATATGCCAATTCTTCCTCCCAAGGAAATAATCTGGTTTGATGGTTGAACCTCTGAAAAGCCTGGCAGAAATCACCATTGTACAGTGGTACCTCGGGTTAAGAACTTAATTCATTCTGGAGGTCCGTTCTTAACCCAAAACTGTTCTTAACCTGAGGTACCACTTTAGCTAATGGGGCCTCCCACTGCACCGCTGCTGCGTGATTTCTGTTCTCATCCTGAAGCAAAGTTCTTAACCCGAGGTACTATTTCTGGGTTAGCGGAGTCTGTAACTTGAAGCGTCTGTAACCTGAAGCATCTGTAACCCGAGGTACCACTGTAGTTGTTTCTGAATTGTATTTTAAAATAAAACAAACACCACATGCCATCTTAGTTTTGAAAGAATCTGAAACTCCACTTTGGGATTGGGCCTCAGGTGGAGATCCCCAGGGGTCATGTAGTTACTCAAACTAGCAAGAAGCAGAGGTTAGGACAGAGATTGAGAACCTGTGCACCGTCAGTGATTTGCTCTCATCACCCTTGATCACTGGCCAAGCTGGCCGAGACTGATGAGAGCTGGAATCCAATATTTGGAGACCCACAGATTCCCTGTCCCTGCCTTGGCTTACATGATCTGCTGAGAGGAGGAAATCTGTGTCCTGTGTTTCCTCTTTTCATGTTTCTGAAGGAACACATAGTGTTCCTTTCTTGAGGTGAGAAGCATGTTTCTGTTTCCTAAAGTGGCACATGAGCTGCAGTGCAAGCTAAGCAATTTTAAGTCTGGACGTAATGATCCTGGCATTCAAAGAGAACAGGGTGGGCTTGGGGAATGTATATTGTTTTACTTTAAAATATGGTTAACCCAGCCCTCCTGTTTCTTCTGCTGAAAGAAACCCTGGGCTTTGGTCCCAAAGTCCTGTCATTATGGAACTACTGTATGTGAGTTAAGTGCTGATATTGTATATGACCAGGAGCCCACAAAACCAGGATATTGACAAATGGCAAATCCACACTCATGGGTAGTCAGATGCAAAGGAAGAATAGGGGCTTTCAACTAGGAAATCAACGAATCTGTTTCAGTTTCTCGTTTTCCCACATCAGCTCGTAATTTCTTTTTTAAATAACTCCATGTGAAAACTCATCAGCATATGATGTCCAAAGGTTCTCTAATATATTTGAGTACATTTTGTGTAATATACACATTTTTGCAAAGCAATTTGCCCTAATATAATGCATTTTGGGATATGTTATTTTCTTGAATTTTTATATATGCATATTAATGGACATTTTACCGTGATATAGTGCATTTTTTTTGTACACGTTACATGGCTTGAGGAATGCATTTGCGGAAGTGCAACTTCTGAAGGACAGCTGTGTTTCGGTTCTCATGTGGCTTTGGAAAGTGTGAATTAGGTAGAATCGCCTTGTTATGTAAAATAAGTACAGGTAACTCACAGCTTATGTGTGTTTAACATGTGTGATTTCAACTTTACTCGGTTGAAGGCCAGCTGGTTGAAATCAAACAAATTAAATGCATGGGAGGCAGAGAGCTTAAATGTTCTTTTTGCACAGGGTTTTCCTGATGTGGAAAGGGCTTTTAAGCTCTCAGACTTGCTTACCAAGCTGCGGGGGGGAGGGGTGTTGGTCCATTTAGCATGCAGGCTCTGGAACGTAAAATTGTGTGTGGGCGGTTCCAAGGGGGTGGTTTGTGTATATGCATTTTTGCATATACGTGCCATCCCTGGAATGTACCCCCATGCAAGATGTGACTGCATTGTACTTTCTTTCCCTTCCCTACTTTTAACCTTTAACTCTTGTATAGAACAGGTAATTTGTGGTGGGGCAGTTTTTCAGTCAGAAGCAAATCCCATCTTCCACCCAATTCTTACAAGGCAGAGAAGCCCACTCATTCATCCAACTGGTCTTATCTACCCCTTGGTGCTCTTCCTTCATCTCATCTGCAGTGGCCAAAGACAGAATGCGGACAATATTGTTAGTAGGCCATATTAAGAAACTTATGTTGTTTAATCTGATCGCTTTCTACAGTGCTAAGATGTGTAGGTTCTCAATTCTTTTGTTTGTATTGATAGTATTGCAGCATTATTCTAAAATTTTATGAACCATCAGCCAAGCTAATTTACACGTTAAGCCAACCAATTTACTTATCAAAAGTAAAACCTTAAGTCTTGTGCCTCGTCTGCCCCTAGCATTAGAGGAATTGCAATTGCCCATTGCACTTGGCAGAATTTGTGTTGCATTTGAAGTATATATAATTTATTTTTCAGTGTGCCAATAAGAGACAGAAACTAATATGGTGAGAGGCCTGAAAATTGTCCTGAAATGGACAATTGCTCTGTAGCATATGGTGGATCCCTCAATCTTATACTTTCATTATTAGTTCTTCCCGCCACCCCATACCACTTTCTGAATAACATTGGGAACCCAGAACCCTGTTCATTAGCGTTGCAACTTCCCACTGCAAATAACAAGAGATTTCCTCTCCACTGCCTACTCCCAGGAATTTTGCTCATCGCTTTCCTAGCTCTTCACATAGAAGGACTGCAGCTTGGTCACTGGGGTGTGGGTGGGTGTTCATCTCTGTTGAAGCAATTGAAAGGGACACAATGAGTAATGAGGGTTTTTTTTTCTAAAGGGAGCAGAACTAATAATGACTGGTTAAAATGTGCTGTCTTCACTCAAGTCTTTTCCATTTCTGCTTTGGGAAAAAAGAATAAATTTGTATCTGAAGTGCTGTGTTGCTTCATTTTTTTGTTTTAGAGGAATTTCCCCTTTCTTGAGAAAAGCACAAGGTTCTTTTTTATGTTCCTTCTTTTCATGTGGCCTGAAAAAAAAATGCTTTAAAAAGATTCCCCCCCCCCAAAAAAAATAGGGCCTATATCCACACTTCCATTTGTCCTTGTTTTCTTCCACTTGTTGCACTGCAGATTAATACCACCAAAAGTTTGGTCTGGGATATCAATATTTCAATATTTCCCTCAATGCCTTAGCTACACTAGAAGGCACTGTGGAAAAGTTAAAATGGCAGATTTTAAGCTATATCTAGGAGATGCCATTCAGGGACGCAGGTTGCGCTGTGGTATAAACCTCTGAGCCTTGGCCTTGCTGATCAAAAGGTTGGCGGTTCAAATCCCTGCAACGGGGTGAGCTCCCATTGCTTGGTCTAGCTCCTGCCAACCTAGCAGATCAAAAGCATGCCAAAAAGTGCAAGTAGATAAATAGGTGGGAAGGTAAATGGCATTTCCGTGCGCTTCTCTGGTGTCACTGTTCCGTTGCGCCAGAAGCGGCTTAGTCATGCTGGCCACATGACCCGGAAAAACTGTCTGTGGAGCGGACAAACACCGACTCCCTCGGCCTGTAAAGCGAGATGAGTGCCGCAACCCCAGAGTCATCTGCGACTGGACCTAACAGTCAGGGTCCCTTTACCCCTTTACCTTTTAGGAGATGCCATATACTGTACTTATGGGATGAGGATAAGCAGATGACACTGAGGAGCAGTGTCCTGCAGATGCTGAGGATCCCGTTAACCTTGCATTCGTGCATTTTTAAATACCCTCCCTGTCTTCTCTGACCAATTGCAAAACCTGTTTTCCAGGGCAACAGCAAAAATAATCAACACCACCAAAAGCACCAATCCCTTTCTCAAAACACCTTCAACTTTATTTCTATTCATTGGATGCCTCATAAATGAGTTCTCTAGGCACTGTACAGCTATAGCACAATACAATTTTTTAAAAAATCTGCAAAGAATCTTTGGGGCAGGAGAATGGAAATCATAACCCATCTCTAGCTTGCATCTGAAATTTTAGACTTTGCCTGTGGTGGCAAAGAGGAGGTTTATTTTCCGAGTACACGTGCAGTGGCTGAACGAGGATGGCAAGATGACCCTGTATAGCACTTTTTTGCAGACAGTTCTTCAATCGAGAAAGGAAACTGAAGAGAATACCAGCAGACCCAAGAAGGGGCAAGCATGCTTGTTTTCTTAGGTGTAGATGCAATGGCAGCTCCCTCCTTGAGCCTTTGATTACTGCACCAGACCCTGAGTTGCCTGTTCTCAACAAGATGAGCCGGTCACGTCAAAGATCATTAGCTAGCACACTTTCACTCTGACCCTGCTCCCCAATATCACCACAGACCAGAGCTTTCCAAACTTTTTATGTTGGTGACACACTTTTTTAAAGAAATGCATCATTTTGCGACAGTAATTCAGTTTTATTAGCAAACTGGAGGTTAAATTACCCCCTTTCCAGCCCTGGGAGGCGCACGCTGCAGCCAACACACTAACATGTTGTGACACACAGTTTGGAAAGCTCTGCCCTAGACCTTAGCAACTGATTCTACAACCCACTATTTTTCATACCTGACTCTCTGCCTCCTCACTGGGTTTCCTCTTTCATCAGGTTGCGTTGTCTCAGGGTAGAAATGTTCGGCTCACCCATTGCTCCAGATCCAGTCAACTCCAGCACTTCGCTTTTGTCTCTTCTGCAGTGGGTGGCCAATGAAATATCTTCTGTATCTCCATCCTCCTTTCTTGACACCTCACCATTGCCCCATAGAGAGTCTTGCCCCACAATCAGTTCTGCTTCCCTGCCTGTTTTCGCTTCTGGCTCTTCCCCCCTAACTTGCAGACCTGCTTGCTCTGTCTCGGAATCCTCCCCTCTCTTTCCCATCTCCAGATCATCAGCTTTAAAGCTTATTTCTGCCTTGAACCATTCTTGGTCTACCTCATCTCCTTGTGCATCTTTGCACAGCCTAGATCTGTCACCAACTTCAGTTCCTTCCTCCCTACATCCAGCCACCTCTCTGTGGCCACCCCCCTCTTCTCTGGCATGCTGTGATTCGAGGCTTATCACTTCCTTGGCCCTAACATCTAATGTTATTTTCACATAATCACCAGTTGCCACTCTTTTAAAGTCTTCTGGGTCTGCCTCTCCCTCACAATGCTCTGGGCCTGCTTCACAGCAACGTGTCTCCTCTTCTGGAATGGAATGATCATTATCTTCTCTTCTTTTCTCTCCCAATTTTGTTTCTTCTTTAGGTTCCTCCTCCTCTCCAGTAGAATTCTCCTTTTTTGGCCCACCACAGTTTTCCCAGTCAGAACTGACCTTTTCCCTCGGTTCTGTTGCCACACTTGCTTCTGTCTTTGATCCTTCCTGAAGGATTTGGAAGTCATGTTTTTCACTACTCTCCTGAGGGCTCTCCACTACAACCCCATCCTTGGGATCCTCTGCTCCAAAGCCCTTATCACCCTGTACCATTGACAATTCAACAGTTTGGGATTCTTGTTTCCCACAACTTTCTTCATATCCTTCCGTCTCTCTTGGGAAGTTCTCTGTTCCAATGCCCACTCCAATCTCACAAGGTCCTTTAATGAACCCTTCCCCTACGCTGCTGCTCACATGGTTTCCTGCAACTCCCCCTAATTCCTTCCCAGGGCTCCCAGGGACGGCTCTTCTTTCTGCGTCCTTTTTCTCCAGCACTGGAGAATCCACTTCTCTGTTTTGATTCCCAACCCCAGAATTAATCTCTTCCACTTTCCCCCTCTGTTCTTCAAGCTTCCACTGCCCGAACTCTAACCGTTCCTTGCTTCCAGAGGTTTCACAGCCTGTCAGGTCATCTCCAGAATGACTCTCCATCATTCCTTTATCTTTATTTCCTATTTCCTCTTCCCTCGCTTTCTGAGAGGTGATGTCCTCTTTGTCCATTTCACCTGTCTTCATTAGGAGTCCATCCTCTTTCTCTGCTAAGTTCCCTTGCTCTGTTTCTTCTGTTGCTTCTGTTGCACCCATCCATCTCCCTTCTTCTCTTCCTCTCTCAGGCCTCAGGGTTTCTTGATTATTTTCCTCTGTTTGTGGGCCGAGGCTAGAATCTGACAGCTTTTCTGTCTCCTCCATTGCTCTCCCCTCAGTTTCTCCTTTAGGAGAAGGCTGCTGGAAGAGATCTTTGTATTTCTTGCGGTCTTCCACGTGCTTCTTCCTCATCCTCTCCCCCAAGAGCTTCAATTCTTTCCTCACAGCGGCAGTCAGCGATGGATCCAGGTGGGCCACCCTCAAAAAGTCTGTTCGGGCCTCCTTTTCATTCCAGACAGCAGCGTGGGCTTTAGCCCGTTTGAAATACGCCTTGACATTTTCTAGCAAAAGAACAAAGTCAGTTGGTTTGCTAGCTCTCATAAACAAATCTAATAAATTACAGAGTTATCTGTTAAAAGCCACCGCTCTCAGTATTCTGCTTTCCTGGACCATGTAAGGATAGGGTGTTTCTTACGTTGTCATCTGAGTGGACCACATGAGACTGAAGTCAGCCCACTTGGGTTACACAATGACTGTGTACACCACATACATTTAAAGTGCAGTTCCTCCCACCAAAGAATACTGGGAACTGTTGCTCACCCCTTACAGATGTTATAAGAAAAACTGCTCCCTTTCCCTTATGGGGCATTCCAGAGCCCGTACAGAGCCCTTTCAGTAGGAGAAAATAGCAGAGTATATTGAGAAGTAAAGCAGCTAGTAAGCCTGATCTTTATTCACGAACCGTTGCAACTCACCACGCACAGGAGGGAGGAGAACCCTGAACAATAGTGTGCAAGGCCTTATATAGACTTTTGAAATTGCCCACCCTGTACCCCAAGACCACCACTCCTAAACACCATACATACATCACAGAAAGAGGTGATCTACAGCAGAAATCCTGCCTGCCCGAATACCTGATAATGGTCACTGATTGTATTACCTGGGCAGCCTGGCCCTTCTTTAGCTCAAAGGCTCACACTATTCATACACAAACATACCCTTAAGGCAGGATTTGTAAGCAAAAAGACAATGGGAAGGCTTCCTCCCTTACTGCAGAGGAATATCTGAAGTCATTGGGAGAGTCTAAATGGCTTCAGGATTGCTCTCCCATACTATTTCAGACCCACGGTTCATATATTTAGATATGTGTACAATTATGAATATTCTATATTTGGGACCTTAAAATTCTTATAACACAGAGCTAAAATTAACAGCACCCTTAACAAGAATTCTTTGCAGGGCTGTGTGCTTTAAATGTATGGTGTGTACACAGCCTAAATCTCTCTCTCTCAGAGGTACCAGTAGCTTTGTGTAAAATTGCCAGATGACGATGGGTCAATAAAACCAAATTCAACTGTTGACTTTCCTCCTCAGTTATTCACTGAGACACAGTGCGGTAGGATCACACATAATGCTGAAGCTAAAGCTAAAGAACTTGTGGTGCTCCAAATGCTGCTGCCCACAACTCCCATCTTCCCTGGCCATTAAATGTGCTGATTGGAGTTGGAATCCAGCACTGGGCTCACATGCTCCCAGTCTCCTCCTCCTGCACATTGGGAGAAAGACTTCAGCTGAGTTTGCATTCAGTTTCAAAGAATCCGGCTGTATTTGGCTCCTAGGCCTGCGCTTCCCCACTCCTGCTAGGGAGCCTTGTTGCGGTGCTGATCATGTGACACTTGTGATTGTGGGAAGGAAGAGATGGACTCATGGAGGGAGGAGACCCCACCAAAGCATCTTGCCCAACAGCACCCCAAAACCTGGAACTAGTGCTGAACCTTGTGGTTTCACGATCACAATGCATGAATAATTTGGTTAGTAGTGTAGAACACTGTGTTCTCAAAACCCCAATTTTAATTAATAATAAACAACGATGATAAATCTAGACCTCAATAGTGCAAAAGCAGGCTGTTGATACAGACAGTGACTATTTTGGACAGGGGTTCTTTTTCCGGCCCCTGCACACATTGGCAGGGCCTGCATAAGTGCACCCCACTCCACCCTCATACCACCCCTTTCTGCCTTCTTCCAGGTTCAAAAGGACCTGTGCGTCAGTGATTGCATGTCAGTTGGATGCATCTAAACTAGTATCGAATGTTTGCTTTGCTCTTTTTGGAAGCATAAATGACTTAAAGGAACAAAGCGTGTGAGCTCACCCAGTCTTAACAAACCGCCCAAGTAATTGCTTTGGTCATTGATTTTTTCAGGGGTGGCCAATAAAATTAGATGTGTAGTGTCGGGGCAACAGGAGGAATGCTGGAGCACATCTCTATGCTCATGCAATGTAGGGCCCTGGCACATGCAGAAAAGGATAGAGGAGGGTTCTGCAAGTAGCGAGCTGAAGGAAGCACTCACCATTGTTCTTCTGCAGGAGGTCGGTTGTGTGCTCCAGCACCTCATAATACTCTCCCAACTCCAGCTGGCACTGACAGTAGTTCAGCACAAGAGGTGTAATGAGATTCTCCAGCTTCATCCAGTCTTCATCCCACGGCTTCTCCTGTGGAGAAACCCAGCAAAGAACAAGATGGTGGGTTTGGAGAAGAGTTGTAGCTTAATGGTAAAGGCACCTGCTTTGCAGGTTTTGCATGCTGGTCCCAGGTTCCATCACCAGCATCTCCAGGTAAGGTTTGGAATAGTGCACTAAGAGACAGAGACTCCCTGCATTGAAGCCAGTGTTCAGGGTGGGACATTAGAGACATGGAACCCAACAAGCTCGTTCGTAGCAAAAGAGACCACCTAGCTAATTAACAAAATGACTTATTTGCATCCACCTCTTTCTCACAGAGAGCTCAGAATAGCTTAAAAATGGATCCCCAGGTGATCTAGACACCGGCCAGGTGAAATACAGTTTAACTTTAGGGGTGGCAAGACATCAGACATGCTAAGTCCTTCATGGGGAATGAGTGGTCCAAAAATATAGACCAACACTGGACATTCAAAAACACGGGTCAGCAAACTTTTTCAGCAGGGGGCCGGTCCACTGTCCCTCAGACCTTGTGGGGGGCCAGACTATATTTTGAAGGGGGGGAAAACCACAAATTCCTATGCCCCACAGATAACCCAGAGATGCATATTAAATAAAAGCACACATTCTACTCGTGTAAAAACACTAGGCAGGCCCCACAAATAACCCAGAGATGCATTTTAAATAAAAGGACACATTCTACTCATGTAAAAACACATTGATTCCTGGACCGTCCGTGGTCCAGATTTAGAAGGCGATTGGGCTGGATCTGGCCCCTGGGCCTTAGTTTGCCTACCCATGTTCAAAACCTTCATTATGGTCCATATTGTAGGGATGGAAGAACCTCTGGCCCTCCAGGGGCTGTTGCACTACAAATTCCACCACCATCTTGCACCGCAGGGCTATTCTGACACGGGCTGATGGAGTCCAACAACTTCTACCGCCTTCGTTCCCCAGCTCTCACCAAATTAGATGGGAGCTGGGTTGCTCCTCAAAGTGCCAACACTCAGCTCCTCTATCCAGGGGCAGGGAAGGTGAGCAGCGCCATGTGCTACAAAGCTTCCCTCTCTCCGGCAGCGGCAGAAGTAGTAGATCAGGTAGAGCACTGTCTCCTGCACTTCTGCTGCCTGAGGCAGGTTCTTCTCCTTGCTTCATGGTTCTGATTATATATATTTATACCACCTTTTGATTTTTAAATAATAAATCATAGGAACAATTCATATGAGAAGGAAATGCAAAACAGTTTTTAGAAAAGAACAGTGGGGGAAAAAAATCTAAATAAACCCAAACATTGGAATGGCGGCAAGATCTTGAAAGCCATGTGAAACAATCAACAGAACTAAAATTTTGTCTAAGAGGCCTGGGATATTTTGTTGTTGCTGCTCCTGCAAAGGTCTTTACATGATGCCAAGAAGACGACAAAAAACACACCAAGCAGACCTCTCTGGAGAGAGCATTTCATAATTGAAGGGGACACCACTGAGAAGACCCTGTCCTGGGCAACTACGCTGCTTGCCTTAGATTGTAACAACAGAAAGTCCTACTCTACGGGCAGTCAAATATGGAGAAAGGCAGCCTGTGTAGAGCCAACATATTTTAAATCAATTACTTTTTTATTTTATCTCCAGCCAACTCTTACCTTGGCCTGGATATTGCGCAAGCAGATGATAGCTTCCTGGTATTTCTCCGCTGCTTCCTTGAATTTCCTGGAAAGGACTAGTCGGTTGCCCTCCGTGTGCAGCTTTGGCACAGCCAGTAGCTTCTCCTCGTTGTTCATGGCCCACGTATCCCGCTTGTAGGAAGAGGGGTCCTCTACCTAGATAGGATAGAAAACCACAGTTATTACAGGGGAACCCCCACTTACACAGGGGTTCCATACCAGGACACCTGCAAGTGGGGGATTCCCACATTCTGCCCCTATCTCCTTTTGGTGCTGAAAACTGGGAAAGTGCTAGCTAGGCTTTGGAGCTTAGAGGACTCTAGGATCCTGCCAGAGCTTCACACCTCCTCCCCAAAAGCCCAGTGCCTTGCTTACCCAGCTTTGAGATGGCACCCCCATTGGCTCAGCACCCAGTGCATGTGGACAGCTCTAATATCTGCCCCTGGACCTCCCAGTACAAAGATATCTGAGGGAGCTGCAGCAGAGAAGATCCTCTTACTAAGTCACCACCCATTTCACAGCAGATGGTGGAAGCACCTGGACAAGGGTTTCTGAAAACATATGCTGTGCTTCCTTCCACAGGGCCTGTAAGAGAGAGCTATTCCGCCAGCTTTCAATTTGAACTTAGCCTGATCTTTTATTTCCCTCCTTCCCTCCCCCTCCCCTTTTTATGAAGATTACCCACTCTGGGGTCCCACAGCTAATTCTCCCCTGGTATCCTCACTGGCCCAATTAGGACTAATTTAGCCAGCTAGCCCTGGTGATCATCTAATGTTTATTGGATGGATTTTCCCCCTAAATTGATTTTTAAATTCTGAATTTATTGTTATTCATGTTTTATACTGTATTTTATGCTGTTTTTTTGTTGCATCAATTAAGTTTGTTGTTAGCCGCCCTGAGCCCAGTTTTCTGAACCGGGAAGGGCGGGGTATAAATAAAATTATTATTATTATTATTATTATTATTATTATTATTATTATTATTATTATTATTATTATTAGCAGGCTGACAATAGGAAAACAGCACATCAGGGATGAGGTAAGTTGAACCCTTTTCTCTGACGAGCCAGTTTTCAAAGTGCAAGGACCTTGGGGTGGGCGAGAGGGTGATTTGGGCAGAAATGCTTCCTCCCTCCAACTGCAATGGTAGCATCCACAAAAAGCTTTTGCATCTGACACAGCTGGGCACAAACTGATACTCACTGGCACTGACTGCCATGTCAGTGGCATGGAGTAGCCAGAATGATGCTGGATTAGGCCTGGGAAACAGTGGGCTGGGAGGCTCAAATCCCCACGCAGCTTGGTCTTCACAGAGTGTCCATGGCCAGCTGTTGTCTCCCGGGCTACTGCGCAGGGGTGTTGTGAGGGTAAAATGGGGGGAGGGTGTGATAAACCAATCGGCCTCCTTTGGAGGAAAGGGGAATATAAAGGTCATAAATAATCATCCATTGATGAGATAGATGGTGGCAATGGCACGTTACACAACAGAACTGTAGTTTCCTTCTGATTCTCCCACTCACTTTGAACAGCTCCATAATGAAAATAAGGGGCTGTGGCGTCTGCTGAAGTTCATCCAGGTCTGCGTGGCCTGTGGTGTAGTAATCGAACATGTTGCCCATCCCACAGCGATGTTTCTGGCCCTCCAGAGGGTCCTTGCCCTCGGCAATTTTCCTCATGCCCTTGGAGACCAAGGCGTACATTCCCGTGTGCTGAAATTGCGAAGAAGGTAACCATAAGACTAGGGCGGAGAGCATACAGGGCCTTGCATGGGAAATGTGATGTGCTACAATCAGATGTCCCAGAGGGAAGATGGTATTTTTTCCTTAATGGAGGATCTGCATTAAAGGTAAAGGTAAAGGAACCCCTGACCATTAGGTCCAGTCATGGCCAACTCTGGGGTTGCAGCACTCATCTCGCTTTATTGGCCGAGGGAGCCGGCGTACAGCTTCCAGGTCATGTGGCCAGCATGACTAAGTCGCTTCTGGCGAACCAGAGCAGCGCACGGAAACACCGTTTACCTTCCCGCCAGAGCGGTACTTATTTATCTACTTGCACTTTGATGTGCTTTCGAACTGCTAGGTTGGCAGGAGCTGGGACTGAGCAACGGGAGTTCACCCCGTCGCGGGGATTCGAACCGCCGACCTTCTGATCGGCAAGTCCTAGGCTCTGTGGTTTAACCCACAGCACCACCCGCGTCCCTAGGATCTGCATTATCTTAGCATAAAAAGGCACAATGTAGCCCATCCGGCTCCCAAGCGTCAGGTTAGGTCATTGACATTCTCTTAGGACACTTCCAGACTATTGCTATTTTGGGACAGGGTCAAGTCACTGGCAAATTCAGGTTGTGCAACTATAATGGATTGGGGAGTGGGGGATAGAGGTCTTCCACAACAAGGCCACTCCCCCCTCCCAAAAGAACAGACTTTTTGTGATCAGGAAAGTGAGAGTAAGATGCACTGGGAAGTGCTGGATAACACTTGCTTTGATGCAGCAGCATCTAATCTCCCCACAAAGAAGTCAGAACAAAGGTTCATTAGACAATGTTGGCTATTTTATCTCCCTGGAAACAAATCAGGATGGATGTCCAGTGAACAGGTGGCTTGGAAATAGCCCATAGTCAACTCACAATAAGAAACAGAAATTTGCCCAAGGCCTGAAGGCGAGAGGCAAGTTAATAGGTATTTGAACCCACAGCCCGCCCTGCCCCCTTGAGTCCAAAAGCCATTGCAATTTTCCATCCCTGCTTTACTCCAGAATCTATCGCAAGAGGCATTCGATACAAGGAAATTGAGGCATGTAGTTCAGTGGTAGAGTTCCTGCATTACATGCTGAGGGTAGGGTTAGGTTTCAAATTAAGATAATAAAGTAACTGGTGCTGGGAAAGACCATTTTGTTCCCAAGACCCTGGAGATACGTAGCCAGTTAAACGTAGACTGTATTGGGTCAGATGGACCAATAATTTGGCACGGTATAAGGGAGCTTCCTACGTTCCAGAGACTTTGAAAAGGTGGAGTCTGGGAACTATTTTAGTGAATCTGGATAACTAGGTCAAATGATGGGAGGTTGTGAGCATATTTTAGGATAGCCACTGTGGTGTTCTCCAGGTGTTGACGGACTACAACTCCCATTTTCCTTGGCCACTGGCCATGCTAGCTGGGGAAGATGGGAGTTGGAGTTCAACAGCATCTGAAGGGTACCAGGTGCTTGATAGTCAATTGCAAATAACTTTCTGCTAATTAGGGTAGGCATGAACTTGACAATTCATGTGTTCAGGGTATGCCTGACACAATTGCACACTCACAATAGCATCACACCAGAACTCTGCCACCTCGCCGATCCGCATGGAAGTTAGAAGGGTCTCCCACACCTCGATTTTGAACATCTTCCCCACAATAATCTCCATGGGGATGCCAGGGCCCCGGCTGTCATCTATCACCGTTCTCTCAAAGTTGTCTTTTAGCGTCTGGAAGTGGAATGTGATCTGGATCAAAGGCAAACTAAAGTTAATAATGGTTAGGGCTCTAGTCAGCTCAAATCTAAACCCCTGGAAGTTCAGAACCGCCTTTGCTTTGCCTTCCACAGTGTTCTGGGGCAATTATTTATTGCCTTCCTCCACTGAATGGGAGTCTGCTCAGTTTCCTCTCCCTATGTGGGAATTATTGTCCTTTAAAGGTAAAGGTAAAGGACCCCTGACAGTTAAGTCCAGTTGCAAACGACTCTGGGGTTGCGGCGCTCATCTCGCTTTATTCACCGAGGGAGCTGGCATACAGCTTCTGGGTCATGTGGCCAGCATGACTAAACCACAACTGGTGAAACCAGAGCAGCACACAGAAACGCCGTTTATCTTCCCGCCAGAGCGGTACCTTTTTATCTACTTGCACTTTGACGTGCTGTTGAACTGCTAACCAATAGCAAATGAGCGTCATAATTCTGAAAGCACATAACTGAAAAGTAGGACAGGAACTTAAATATGTAGGGCTGCTAGTCCTACTGAGAGTAGGTCATTTAATTACAATGGGTCTACTCTGAATAGGGCTAGCACCTGACACAGCGCTTAGCCTCCACAGCTCTATAGACGTTAGGCATATTATACAACTGAAAAGGATTCACTGCCTTATTACTGTGTGCTTTACTTGTGTAACCAAAAAACAGCTTTCTAAAGCCAGTAGTCAGAAGAGACAGAAGGCAGAGGAATAAAGAGGAGTGTTCCAGGTCAACCCTTCTGCTGCCCATCTTTTTACCTAATTACCTAAGAATCAACTACCTGCTGAATCAGATCAAAGGCCCACCTAGTCCAGTACCCATTTCCAACAGTGGCCAGCAACATGCATCCAGGAAACCCATAAGCAGAACATGAAAGCAATTGCTCTTCCATGCTGCCGACCCCAGCCACTCAAATTTAGTGTATACTCTCTCCAAACCTGGAGGTTCAATTTAGCCATAATTGCTAATAACTGCTGAAGAGCTCTAGCTCAGGGGCAGAGTGCATGCTTAGCATGCAAAAGGTCCCTATTTAAGTACCCAGCACCTCCAGCTGGGATTGAAAGTCTCCTGTCCAAAACCTTGGGAGAGCCATTGCAACTCAGTACAGTATATCGACAACCATGAGATGGTTGAGACGAGTTGGCACGGTGTAAGACATCTTCCTATGATCCTATTTACACATTTTTAATGGTTTCTATGCTTTCAGCCATTTACCTTGCTCCCATCTTTGAAATCTGGCAACGGACCGTAACCGCCATGTAAAATCTTTTTCTTGACTCCTTCCACGTTAAGTAGATACGTTTCCTCCATGGCAGAGCTGCTAGCGGCTTTCTTTTCCGGATAACTTTTTAGATTGTTTTACAATGCCTTGCTGCAACAGACCCACTTCTACTCCCAATCTATTTTGATGATACTGATGTCCAACTGACTCTAGAGAATTGAGCAGAAATTCTTCTCTGCGCAGACCCCTTTTGGAGGCAGAGATATTGTCCCGGTCCTTGTCACCTTCTCCAATGTGCTGGGAAAACAACACACTGAAGCTGCCTTCGTGATCCCCTCCTTGCCAGGCCAGGTTAATCCAGGATTTGCCTTCTTAGTAGGTATGAAATTAGATTAGGCTAGTCTAGTAAACAGAGAAATCCTCCAGCATCCTTCTAGAAGATGCTAGCAATTTCCTAGGGCTAGTTGAGACAGTGTGAATGCCCCACCATAGAAAAATGCTTCCTCTACAAAAGAATTCTGGGCCATAAACCTCCCTCCCAGGGTTAACCAGAGATCAAATGGTGCCCCAGGTAAGGAATGTTTTTGGTACATTTGGAAAACCTTCTTTTTACACTTGTTAGATGCCTTTTTGTTGCGGCCCATTTCGTGATTTAATGCATATTTTGCATCAATACCCAGGGTTGTTTCCATGTTAGTCCCACTTAGCTACCACTGAAATCAATGAAACTTGAAAGTCACAACTTATCTGATTTCAATGCAATCTAAGTACAACCCATGTTGTTGTTGTTTAGTCGTTTAATTGTGTCCGACTCTTCGTGACCCCAGGGACCAGAGCATGCCAGGCACTTCTGTCTTCCACTGCCTCCCGCAGTTTGGTCAAAGAACAACCCATACTTATAAGTACAACCCATAAAAAGTACATAAAACATACATTATGTTCACCATGCTGCAAGTGGCAGGGATGAGACAGGTTGTTCAGTTGATCCTCTAAGTTGTACCACCCAGAGGACATCCTAACTCAAGGACATTAATTTACTTCAAAACCAGAGTTCAAACTTCCAGTGGGAGGAAGTCAGGTTGATCCAAATGGAATTATATAAAATTAACAGATTGAGATAGCTAGCTTTCAAGTTTAGCAGTAGTTTTCTCATTTGTTTTATATGGCATCTATACAACAGAGGTGGAATGACCTGTGGACCTCCAGATGTTACTGGACTACAATTTCCATTATCTCTTTTTTTTTTTTTTAAATATTTATTAAGGTTTTTAAATATAAATGCACACATAATAAACAATCTTACTTCTTTTACAACAATTTCAACACTTCTTTGGACTCCCTCACGTCTCCCGCTCCCATTTACATCGTTAAAATTTTTTTCCAAACAAATTATCAACTTGTTTACAATCTCATGTCCACTCATTCAAATATAATCTAGCACTTCTTCCAAAAAATTTTTATATTTTCTTTAGTCTCACTTATCATCAAATTTAAATCTAGTTTAGTGGTGGCCAATTTTTTATAATCTAGCATCCTTCTTAACATTCAACCAAATTACAATGTTTTTGTAGATACATCTTAAACTTCTCCCAGTCTTCCTCCATCTTCTCTACTCCCAGATCACGGATTCTGCCGGTCATCTCGGCCGACAATTTCCATTATCTCTGACCACTGACCATACTGGCTGAGGGGAGCTGAGCTGAATATCTGGAGACTCACATGTTCATTTTGTTTTTAAAAGACACAACCCACACTGAGGTCAAGAGGCATAATATTACACTCACTCACTCTCTTTAAAATAACAGACAGTGATTAGATTGTGACTACAAATGGAATGATGCAGTGCGAAGTTGTGAAGGGACAGAGCATGAGCAGGAATGGGCAGAATACTTGATGATGAGGATACCCATTACCTTCTGAACCTATTGTGTGTTGAAATTGTTTAGCCATAAGAATTAAAAAGCTATTCCTCTGGAGAGAGAAAGCTGGGATTAGCTTGTGTGTATCCAACCATCTTGGGGAAACTGTCCACATTACAAAAAATATGAGATCAATAAACATACATTTTTATTTGCTGTTATTTTGTAGGTAAACCTCTTACAGACAACAAATGTCAATACATGAAGGATGGGAACAGTGGTGTTTTCCTTCTCACAAGTCGCTTCTGCACTGTGCCCTAACAACTCTCTTCCAGGAAAGAAATAATTTCACACTACTCTTAGGAGCATAAGCTGCTTTTTAAAATAAAAAATAAAAATGAGAAGGTTGCATGCTGGCTCAGCATAAAGTAAAATAATTAAATTATTTTTTAAAATTATATTAAAAATCATTATTTCTATGCAGCTCGTCTGGCTGAGTTGCCCCAGCCACTCTGGGTGGCTTCTAGCAAATTGTAATAAATTTTAAGGACCAAGACTGTAATTAAGACTTTTCTATCTTCATCAGGAGACGGACCATGTGTGTGTGCTCAAGGGAACCAGTGTCTTCCCCTCAAGTGATGGTATTTTCTGTCCACATGTCTGGTCCATTAGCTGCAAAACACCAGACCGTTGGGCAAATAAAACATCAAAAACTGACAGGGATCTGCTTCCCAGCCATAGAACCAAATCCGTCTAACACTGGTGAATTAAAAAGGGTCCCCCCCCAAAAGGCAGGCAGTCTCTGGAGCTTTTTGGTTGGCATCACATCTGTACTGGCTTGGTGTGTCAAAGCCGGACTCACTTTTCCATAAGGGCTTCTAGCTGCTCTTGAAGAGAGGCCAGCTGAAGAGAAACAGAATGTAGAGAGACAAAATATGGTTAAGAGCTCTTAAGCCACACTGCAAAGCACTTGCGGACAGTTCAGCTACTGGCAAGCATTTCACACTGTATCTTACCAGAGAGCACAGCATAATTTTTTTCAAATGACAAAAAGCTTTTCAAGTTCACAGTTGGGAAAATATGGTTCATTATCACATGGGGGAAAGACTTTAGCATTGCTTGTGGATTCACAATGCAGCTTGATTAACTGTACTGCCCCATTTGTCAGCCTTACAGACCACCTTACCTGCTGCTTCTCTAGCTCTTCCTGCTGTTTGAATTCATCCAGCACAGCTTGGAGGCGGGTCTGGAAAACAAGATGGGCAGGAAATGTGGCTGTTGCTCCTGTACTTTTCTAACAAAAGAACACAACACATATAGGTTTTCTTTTGCAAAGGGCAGTTTCATGCGCACAGCTGGGTCTTCAGCCTGCACTGACCTCCCACACAGACCAACCACAAAAAAGGCAACTGTGGCAAAATCACAGGTTGTGCTGCTGCATAACCCAAGGGTGTGGATTTTCTCAAGCCACGGGTTAAGATGAAAACAGCACAGGGCTGTATTACTCTCCTTAAAACTTGGTTACCTATTCAGGTTCTTTCTCAAATTATTGTCTAGGAAGTAAGCCCTGATATACTAGGGTTATCTACCTGCTCCCCAAGACGAATCTGCTTTCTATGAGGTCAGTTTGTTGACCATCCTGTGTTCCTTTAGCCATGGATCTCCATGTTGATGGACTACAACGTCTATCATCCCCGACAATTACTTAAGTGGAGATTATGGGAACTGTAGTCAGACAATACCTGGAGACTCAAGGCTGAAGAATGCTGACATTCTAGTTCAGTACTGTCTACTGCAGGGGTGCGTAAATATCATGCCAGGGGGTCAAATGTCACCCTCCAGGCTGCTCTATTTGGCCCACGGGAATCTCCCCAAGCCACACCCCTAAGAAGCCCTACTTCACAACCTCCCTTGCATGCGACCGTCTGGCTGGAATGCGTCCTTGAACTCTGCTACTGCCTCCTAGTTGCTTGCATGGAAGACAGTGATGGGACGTATACTGCACAAAAGTAAATCTGACATTTATTGTGCTACTCACCCCCCAGAAGGCTGCCCATCTGGGAATGTGACACGTGGTCTGAAAAGATTGCCCATCTCTGGTCTACCCCAGCTGGCAGTGGTTCTCCAGAGTCTCAGACAGAGACTCACCAACTGCAACCTAATTTATTTTTTAACTGGATATTCAGGGAACGAGCCTGGGACTTTCTGCAAATCATATACTCTACCACCGTAGGGACTATTGTCTCTGCTGAATGAGATGCTTATTAGCTATAAACACCTGCCAAACTCAGCTGAGCTGAGCAGGCTTCTATTAGACTTTCTCTAGAGAAGGGGTGGTGATGCTGAATTCACCTTGAGGGCTAGGTTCTCTACTTTCATGATGAGATCTTCTTGGCGCTTTCTGCGGTCCTGGGTCTCCTGCAACTTGTCTTTCAGGTTGTCGATCTGCTTCTGGATTCCCATGGCTGGAAGACAGAGCAGAAAACTTAGCACTTCCAGAAACAAGTCAAACAATCCTCAGCACATTCTGGCACAAGCCGAGTAAGGTCCTGATTCAAGTTGACCACCCCATCTACTGTACAGCCTCCCTCCCTGGGGGCCTCAGGCATCATACCTATCTGGTTGGACCCTTCATTTTCTTGCTGTTGCCCATCTGATTCATTCAGCTTGCACTGCAGTCTCCTCGCTAAGTCTTCTTCTGTGTCCATGATGTTCAGGTCATCCCTCTCCTCCTCATCACTGCTGGTACTGCTGACATCCTTAAACATCTCCCGGAGCTCAGCATGTTCTATCGCTTTGAAGCAACAAGGAAAAAGGGAAGTTTACAATATGCACAGTAAAAATTATCCCAGAAAAGTGTTGCTAACCTTTTGGTTAGCGTGGTAACAAATAGCCTTCTTGACGCTGTTTTAATTTAAAGACCTCCAGCTTCCTTGCCAGGCCAGGTTAAATTCTTCTCTAGCCCACTGGGTCAGAAAACTGTACCCAAAAGCTACTATCTATATATTTTGTACTTAGCCATCTGCATGAAAGCATATAGAAATATAAGCATCAGCAAGCTGGAATATGAATACAGGCAACTACCTTATACTAGGTCAGATTATTTGCTCATTTAGCTCAGGACTGTCCACTTTGAAAGGCAGTGTCTCTCTAGGAACTCAAGCAGAAAGGGGTCCTTCTCATCACTTGGTTCCCAATAATTTTAACTGGAGGTTATTATTATTATTTATTGAATTTATATACTGACACGGGTGGTGCTGTGGTCTAAACCACTAAGCCTAGGGCTTGCCAATCGGAAGGTCAGCGGTTCGAATCCCCGCGATGGGGTGAGCTCCCGTTTCTCGGTTCCAGCTCCTGCCAACCTAGCAGTTCGAAAGCACATCAAAGTGCAAGTAGATAAATAGGTACAGCTCTGACAGGAAGATAAATGGTGTTTCCGTGCGCTGCTCTGGTTTCACCAGAAGCAGCTTAGTCATGCTGGCCACATGACCCGGAAAAACTGTCTGTGGACAAACGCCGGCTCCCACGGCCAGTAAAGCGAGATGAGCGCCGCAACCCCAGAGTCGTTCACAACTGGATTTAACTGTCAGGGGTCCTTTACCTTTACCTACACCCAGGGGCCCCAGGCAGTTCACAAAATAAAACCAAGATATAAAACCACAAAATACCTATTAAGGTATCAGGGACTGAACCTTCAAACTCTGGCATACAAGGTAAGATGATCTTTTTTAAAAAAAATAATAATATTTATTACTTTTAAAGCTTACAAAAAAGAAAGGAGAGAAAAAAGACAAGAGAAAGAAAACAAAAAAGAGAAAAAAAATACAATACAATATACAGTATAAACAATACAAAACACAACCTTAACACATTAAACTAAACACAATAAGCTAAACAAAACAAAACAAAAACAATTTAAAAGCATACATCATACCTTTTCCATACTCTATCTTTCATTCCCTTGTTTCATCGACCTCCTCTCACCTCCCTTTTTGTATTCCACTTCTATTAATTGTTTCAGCAATTCCTTTCCATCTTTCTCTATTTTCTATCATATAAATGTCTTAACATATTTTTAATCTTATTTCCATTAAAACTAGTATACTTATTTAAGCTTAACTCCTTATAACATTTCTACTAAGGCCATAAAATTTCATTCCAACATTTTTCTATCACTCATTAATTTTATAATATTTCTATATATAGACTTTAAATTTTCCAATCGTCTTCCACCATCTCCTCTCCCCGGTCTCGGACTCTGCCAGTCACTTCCGTCAACTCCATTCAGTCCATCAACCTGGAGATCTTATGTCCGAGGCTCTTAACTCTTTTCCAAGTCCCTTCTGCAGGTCTTCTTCATATTCTTTGATGCTATAGAGCAGATCTCGAGGAAACTCCGACCTAACAATACTTTTATTCCTTCTCGACAGGTCAGCCAAATTTCCATAGTTAAAGCTAAAATCCATAA
This sequence comes from Podarcis erhardii, assembly GCF_964252035.2. Classification (NCBI taxonomy): domain Eukaryota; kingdom Metazoa; phylum Chordata; class Lepidosauria; order Squamata; family Lacertidae; genus Podarcis; species Podarcis erhardii. Next base: position 18,204,446 of record NC_138504.1, read on the forward strand.
AGTATTTCAGGACATGTTTCAAGATTCCTCCAAATCCAAAGGCCCCCAGAACTCCAGTCTCCTCCTGACCCAAGTCCATGTCCCAAAAGTCAGTTAATCTCTGCATGGAGGGATCTTTCCAGCTTTCCTTCTCCAGTCCAGGCCGGGCTCCAATCCTCCAAATCTGGCTTTTTCTAGATTCAATCATAAAAGGGCTCATAGTCCTCAATTTGCCTCCCACTTGTATTGCTTTAGGTTCGACAACAACAACTTTCTCCTTCTCCTTCTCCACATTTTGTTCTGCTAAAGTAGATTCCTGAAGCAAATCCTGAATAATTTCTGTATTGGTGCTCACTTTTTGTCCCAAATTAATCACTTTTTGTCCCAAGTTATCAATTTTAGTAGTCATAACATCCGTCTTCTTGTGAAGCTGTTCCAACGAATAGCTTATCTTACATAATGCAGTCACAAAGGCTTCTCCTGTCGACATTCTTAAATGGTCCAAGGTCAATCCCTGATTCTCACAGTTCTTATCCTGCAGCTGGAGATTCCCCAGCTCCACTCTTGTAACAGTTTCAAAAGCTCCCTCTAGAGGGAAACAGTCTCCACTTGTATCAATCCTTTCAAGCACAGTTCCAAAAGTAAAGTTAGTTTCAATTTTCAGTTACTTTTCCTCCTTTTTAAACGCAGAAGAGGGCAATGGAAACAATATATTTCTCTTATTTAACTAACTGTCAACATACGTTTTATTCACAGTCAATGAACTCTCCCAAAACGTCAATCTACTGGCAGCCCGTTTCCAGGTTCAGAGCAGTGGTAATTTAATTTTTATCACTCTCTCCTGCAGGCTTACACGATCCAAAATTTCCCCCCTCTTCTCCTGCTTCCAAGGGGGGTTTAATGATTTTAATCGATGGAAGTTTAATCCTTTACATAAGGCTTTCCAAGACCTTAGCTTGCAGCATCTTTGCTTCAATCTATTTACAAAAGGGGAAGGCGGACTTCCTGTTTGAAACCTTCCCGTTTCGATACCAAATTAAGACGTTTGTAAATCCAATTTTCCGTTCTACTCACGGGTAGTTGTTTAGAATCAAATTGTCCACAGGAAAAAGTCAGCGCTCTCCGGCAACAGCAGTGCGGCTTCACTCCGTGAAAAAAGCAGTCAATTTGAAGCACCGCGCCACTCACCCCACGTCGCTCCGGATCCCCAAAACTGGGTTTCCCCGCGAGCAGGGGAGACGCAAAGGGTGCCAGCCGAATCCCACATTCACAAGCTTCTCCCGCCTGTGATTTTAGTGGGTCCCCGCCTTCGCCGTGGCGGTCAGACCCTGATTTCCACGGAGCAAATTCCTCCCGATCGGAGGAACTCCGCCATTGCCGGAGGCACCAACCTGGAAGTCCCCAAGGTAAGATGATCTACAGCTCTTCCTTTAAGTTAGGGAGCTACTGAAGTTTGACAATACCTGCAGTACCATGGCTTGGTTTGTGTCCAGACAGTCCAGGAGAAGAAATATCCAAGCTTGTGAGTGAACCATGGTTGTCAGGGTCTTTTGTTTCATCTTCGGCAATGACCTCCCAGCCTTAGAACAGGTACAGAAGAGTCAAGGAAAAACCAGTTCAATAGGGAGGCATCCTCTAGAAAAATGGAATCTGCGCTGGTAAATTGATGCTACAGCAATATTCTTCAGATGATTAGAAAACACTCTCCAGCTTTCCACTGAAGCACATTAATTGATGTCTACACCTGTTCCTTTTTTGCATACACTGCTTTCCTGAACAGGTATGGTACAAGGCAGTGCTGGCTGGTACCCACTGGAACTAGTGGGGCAGAAGGTAGGGAGACAAACAGTAGGTACAACCAGAGACAAGGATAGGTGGAGCCAATAACTCTGGTTCTGTTCCCACCCTCCTCCTTGCTGAGTTTTACAAGGGCAATACTGAGACTGAGAAAGAGGAAGCTGACAAGCAATTCCACTTTTCAGACTGGAGGAAAATAGCAAGGCAAGCAGATGTGGCTAGCTGAGGGCAGACTGAGGACAGTTAGCAAAGCAGTGCCCAAGGTGCCCTAATGGACTAGCCTCTGTAAGTGCCATAAATCCCAAGAAAGATGCCGCCAGGATATGTCTGCTCACATTCAGTCAGATGCAAGCAGACTCTTCCACTCTGGGTCTTTGCCATACACAGAAATCTACTTGCATCCATACAAATGCAAAAAAGAACAACAGCCACCACCAGCTGGCCTAACCAGAGCAACATGCAGAAAGTCACAAGTGTGGGGGATGAGAGGAGACACACAATGCATGTGAGGACAAGCATGCAATGCTTGCTGGGGTCAAGATTGTGGGATACCTCTGCCCCCAAACATACATTCAGCACTTGTGTATTCAGGCAAGGATGGCAAACTGGTCTACATAAAGAGCAAACACTATAAAGAAAGGATACGGACTCCGACAGCTTCAGCATCTGTGCTCAGCAGGCGCTTCACTTCCTTTTCCACATCTGGAGACTCAATGTACTGGGCCAGAGAGGAAGAAAGAAAGAAAAACAATTACGCACCCACAAGTTGGTTGTGCCTCAGCCCAAAGTGTCATTCCTACTGGATGCCACAGGCACAACTGCAACCTTTCTACCTCCATTTTCAAAGGCATTCCTGAGCCATCCTGTAAGATTCCTGCAATTATTCCAAGCAAGTCACAACTTCTTCTCCAAAGGCCTTCAAATGGAGATAGGTGGAAAGGTCTACCATCAGACCAGGGAGGACAATTTATGGCATATCACTTAGTGCTTCCTGATCGCTCAGATTCTCACAAAGAATGTTGGATAAGTCAGACCTTGGCCTGTTCCAGCAAGGAACTTCTTACGGTTTTTAGATCTGCATATTCAGGATCATTTGGCACACTTTAGCACATAGCCTTCCCCATCACAGTGGGGGCCCCCACTCTCTCTTGCAACTCCCATCATCCCTGACCATTGGTAACCTGGGCTGGCAAGGATGGGAGTACAAGTTCAAAACATCTGGAGGGCACTGGGTTGGGGAAGCTGCCTTAAAATATTCTATGCTCTCTTATTTTATACACTGAAAAACATAAATATGGGAATCATGGGGATTCCACTTGAAAAACAGCAACAACAAAACAGACCACACAAGACTGGTCAATCTGTTCCTGCTGACTGGATTACTACATTTTGTCAGTCAAGGACATGTGATTTCTCTTTGTTTTTGTTTTGTTTGTTTTTTTAAGAATCAAGAATGAGCTATAGTGGGATTTTTCCTATAAGAAAGAATGTTTGAAGCAATGTGCATCTTTTGAAACTGTGGCTACTACTCATGAAGGCTATATATTACCTCCAGTATCAGACACATACCTGATTCTAAATACCAGGTGCTAGGAATCATAAATGAAAACAGGCTATTGAGCTCAGGTCCTTCTTATGGGTTTAATCAACTATAGCAAGCTATCAAATATACATTCATTGAAAGTTCTAGATGGAGACACAACTGTGCTGGTGACCCTCTGTTGTTGTCTTTCTTGTCAATGTAGCAATGAAATCATGCCAGACTGGTGAACATTTATCTGATCTGGTGGAACTTTTAGCCTGCTTCAGTTTGCACTGTGGTTGGCTTTCTGCCACAGCATGTGTGAGCAACGATTCAAAGCTAACACCAAACAAGGAGATGCAACTCACCTTCTTCTTGGCTGTCTTCCTGAACCGCCTCTTCCTCACATTCTTCAGTGGGAGAGTAACTGGAACATCACAGCAAATTAATTACATGGGGCAAAAGGGAGAGCTGAAGGGCATTGTGACTTACTAAGGGAAAATGGGTCTCTCCTTGATCAGTGAGCTAGGCAGCAAAGACGAGAACAGCCAATGGCAGCTCCCCGATTTGGAAGAAGCCAAATCGATTTGGAAGAAACCAAGAGGGTGAGGGTGAATCTTGGTCGTATTGTATTGGCAAACAATACTCCAACTCCTTGAGGATCAATGGAAGGGACTTTTCTGGAGGTAGAGTGGGAAGTGGGCACAAAGTCAAGTAAGGAAGGTGAAATGAAATATAGTTATTCTACTCACTGCCATGATTCCAGAGGAACTTCTTCTCTCTGTCTTTGTCTTTCTTCTTATTGGCTTTGACATCGGTACTTGAAGGAGTTTTAGCATCAGTAGTCGCTGGAGCTGGCTCTTCCTGAGTAGGGTATAGTTCACCATCCACAGTGCACACAAGCATCTAAATCCCCAAAGAGAGTTATATGCAAGCTCAGTGTCAGGGATTCACACTGCTGGGTACCTGAAGGCTCTAATAACATTCATATTACTATTATGCTTGTAATATTAAACTTTATTACCACACATTTTTGCACATTATTATTATTTATGGTTATGGATGTAGCCATCTGAAGTTTCAGTATGGTATAGGTTTTGTTTAAGATTGGTACCTTCCTATTATTTTGGTATTTGAATTCTTGAACTCATGGAGATAAGGGCCCCATCGAGATCATTGTGCCTGAAGGCTGACCAAAATCTGAAGCCAGCACTGGTTGGATATGAAAGCACTGGGGAGAAGAAGAGACAACCAACCATTTTGCCACCAACAGTATTTGGCACAAGCCTCTCTAAGACAGTTCAATTTTCTTGCTTTGGGAGAACAGCCAACTGTAAGGAATTTCTCACACTCAAAATTGGGTGTAGATGTTTTACATCGTGGAACATCCATAAAGAGCTTCTAGCATGGAAATGAGAGTGGGGCAAAATTGAGACTGTGTACAAGACACAGGCAGGACAGAGAAAGTCTGATATCCAGACCATGAGACAATACTTACTTGGCAAATATCTGCTGTCTTATAGAAAGTCTTCTTATCGATTGTTTTTAAACTCTCTGTGATACAAGGCAAGTCCACCAGCTTGGCGGCTAATGGGGCCCGGTCTACTCGCACAATCCCATGGCGGCCATCTGCTGCAGAGAGGAAAGTAGGCTTGCACTTGAAGATTCGTGGTATCTTATTAGCAATTCAAAACACAGTTCTGGCATGTTTAACATGTATGCATGTGTGCTACTTTATAAGAACCCTGCTGAATCAGACCAAAGGCATATCTAGCTCAGTTTCCTATTTGCCTCAATGGTCACCCTGAGGACATGAGAGCAATAATCTCCTGCTTGTGTTCCTCATCAACTGGTATTCAGAAGCATACTGCTTCTGATATTGGAGGCAATGTAGCCATCAGAACTAGCAGCCACCAGTAGCCATGAATTTGTCCAATTCCCTTTTAAAGTCATCCTAGCTGCTGGCTGTCACTACATCTTGGGGTAGCAAATTACACAGTAACTATAAACAATTAACTACAAATTATGTGAAGAAGTTGTTCCTTTTGTCTGTCCTCTCAACATTTGGCTCCACTGGATGCCAAATTCTATGAGAGAGTGAGAAAAACTTCTCTGTGTCCGCATCATTTTATACAGGCATCCTCACACTAACAAGGGGGTTGCTTCCAGCCCCCTGCACACATAAGTGAAATCGTATAAAGCGTGGCGCACCCTCTAAACTCCCTCTCATACCAAAAATACTGTATCAAAAAATATGCACAACTAGAATTGACATTCTGGGGTCAGCTGGAGGCTGTGTGGGAAAGAGGCTGCTGCTCCTGAGCTACCCCACATGTCGGCTGTTAGACAAGGAGGCTAAGCAGCCAGAACAAAGCCCCACTGTGCTTCCGGTCTCTTCGGGGCTTCCTCTGCCCTCACTGGCATCGTCTTCAGGCTCCATAGAGGGTCTCCTCGTGAGCCAGCTCCCTCCTGCCATTTCTAGGTTTGGATTGAATTATTTAATTATTTCCCAGTCATGCATGAGTCGATCACACATAAGTTGGAGGACACCTATACATCTCAATCATGTTTTCCTTTATAACAAAAAAAATAATACTGGCATACTGTGCAGAACTTTGATTACTGCAACATTCAGTGATAACTTGCAAATGTGAATGGGTTATCATTAAAATAATGCTCATGTAACCTCAAACACATAAGTCACCTACTGAACAGCCAATCAAATCAAGTGATATTCATGCATGTGGAAACCAACATTACAGGTGGGAACGTGGATTAGATATATTATCTTCCTGTAGGATTAGAAAGAACGTGGATCTTTCTGATGTACAGAAAGGAGAAAAGACCAGCTGTACTACCCCCGTTTACAAAAAACTAATTCAACTTTTCCACTGTTTTTAGAGAGTGTGGAGGCATCAGTGGCAGAACAATCCCTCTCCCTCCCCAGCAATTTCATGTAGCCCCACCCAATAGCTTCCTAATGACTGGGCGTTCCAAACTGCAGGACCTGATGAATAGCTTAAGGTAATAAATGTGTAACAACAAAAGTCAAGTGTTCTAGCTGATTAAGTTTTACTCAGACTAGACTCACTGAAATTAATAGGCCAAAGTTAGCCATGTCCATTCATTTCAGTGGGTCTACTCTGAGCAGGACTAGCACTGGATACAACTCCCAAGAAGTAAGAACTCATTGACCTGGTCCTCTTACCATGCAATTCTATGGTGAGCCTGTCCTTCAAGTTGACACTTCCAGACTGGACTGCCCTCCGCACAGTAGAAGCATGTTCCTGAAAAGGCAGAGTTTATAATAGAGTCATACCTCAAGTTGCGTTTGCTTCACGTTGCGTTTTTTCAGGTTACGAATGCGGCAAACCAGGACGTGTTTACTTCCGGGTTCGCCGCTTCACGCATGTGCAGGAGCAATCTGTGCGCTTCACGCATGCGCAGGAGCGCTCTATTGAATCACATGCAGGCACAGAAGCGGCACTCTAACAGACTTTTCAGGGTGCGAACGGCACCCTGGAACGGATCGGGTCCGTAAGCAGAGGTACTGTCAGCATTTTCATCCCTCCCTTTGCAAGGATCACTAGATCATGTTTGTTTTACTTTCTGTCTAAAGGAGGGGGAGGAAGCTACTCTTCTAGACTTCCATCCCTAGCACTATGTGTCTTTTTCTTTGACCTGTCTAGAGACAAGATGGCAGTATAAGAGAGCTGTTTCTCTCGTACATGTTTGTTATGTTCCTTTGTTTGTTTAATTAGAAGAAATAAATTAGGTATGCAACAAAACCTCCACAGCTTTGCTTCTGTTACTCTGCTGTGTTTCAGGTGCTCATGTGAGCAAATGTGAGTCCACTGCACCAGGACTTATTCCTCGGGAATGCTGTGTTGATGTTCCTACGTTCCTGTGATCGGAAGGTCAGAGAAGGTGCTCCCGACACCCAGTCCATGCAGGCGCTGAAGACGTGGGCCGAACATGGGTGTACAGAAAGGTTCCACTGTACCAACCCATATTCATGCCTCCAGCAATAGAATCAGGAAGCAAGCACAGAGCACTTTGAGGCTATTTATTGCAAAGGGTCTCTTACCGGAGGCAGTCTCAGTATAAACTGGCTCTCCAATTCATGGGGAGCATCATCTTTGTTCTTGCTCATCTTTTGTTCTTGTGTTTCAGGGAACAAGAAAAGAGAAAGCATGGTTACCTGTTGGCCTAAAAGTAGCTTCTCTCAACCTTTGTTATCCAACCGGCTGTGTTGCTAATAGCCTCAAAGTAGCAGTACACCCAAATGCATTCTGCTCAGAAGCACCTTATTTGAAGGAACTAGAGAACTTGCACCACACACGAAAAGCATATTCTGGACAATAAAGCCACAGATGCAACTGGCAGCTTAAGAAATAAAAGGCAAGATGGTAAAAGCAGAAGGGTTTGCCCACATAGCCACTACGGTCTCCATAATTTACTCTGAGCCGCAGTTTCAGTCATACGACAGGGCAAAACTCAACAGCTTTAAGATAAAGAGCAGAATCAAGCTAGCAAAGCTTCTCTCTTCTTCCCCACCCCATACTCTGAAAAAGTCATTCTTAGCTCTTTCAAATAAGGTGTGATCAGCAGTGTAGAAAATCAGATTTGATCACAGACAATACACACAAGATCAAAGGAATGCAGGAATCATACAGTACAGTATAAGATTACTGTTTGAAGCATAAGGAGAATGCAGCCGTTGGGAGTAAAGATCCTGCCATTTATGAAGCACTGGGTGCTGACTGGGTGGCAAGTAAAAGTGGAGATTCCCTGCCACTGAACTAGTGACAGTAAAACCTTATATAAAGTTGGCAATGGATGCCACATGTGTAAAAGGCTACAGATTTCACTGTCTCAAAACACAGCAGCTCATCAACATTTTGGCTCCAGTCCGCCCCCTCCATTCCCCTAATCACACTCCAAAGGCTTGCAGTCCTCTTTTGGATAATTTCAGAAAGGCAGGAGTAATATTTGCATTTAGATCCTTCTTCTAGAAAGAACTACAGAGTCAACACCAGAGTATCATAAAAGAAACGAATGCATTACTTGTAGATGCCATCTCTCCTCTTCTTGCTTCACGCAAACGTTTATAAAAACTTGTACCATTCAAAAAAACTAAACATAAATGCAGAAAACAACAGTTAAAAAAAAGAAAAGAAAAATGTCTGTAGATCAAACAATGCCTGCTACTAAAGTGAGATTAAATACATCAAATTGCTGTTTCTCTGTCCCCATGAATGAGATTCTATAACAATAACAATAACAATAACAATAACAATAACAATAACAATAACAATAACAATAATAATTCCCTTAATAATAATAATAATTCCCTTGAACTCTTCCCCTGAACTCTTCCCCATCCCACATAACCTCTCTCTCTATAGCTGAGGATCAGCTAATCTGCAGGCAATAATTTGTTTACCTATAGCAAGGGTAGCCCAACATGGTTCTTTGCAGGTATTGAAGACTACAATTCCCAGCATCCCTGACCATTGGCATCTGTCTAGGTTGGATTAGAATTGAATGTGGTATCATCCAGATGTTATGGACTTCAAATTCCCAGACAGCATGATATTGGGCAAGGGTGATGGAGTTGTTATCTTAAAATATCTGGATGGCACTATGGTTGCCATACTTACCATAGAAGAGTTTGGAGAAGAAGAGTTTGGATTTGATATCCGCCTTTCACTCCCTTTAAGGAGTCTCAAAGCGGCTAACATTCTCCTTTCCCTTCCTCCCCCACAACAAACACTCTGTGAGGTGAGTGGGGCTGAGAGACTTCAAAGAAGTGTGACTGGCCCAAGGTAGTATATTTTCTTTTAATTGTCAAATAATTCTGTGTACATTGCGGCAGCCTTTGGCTATGTGCAATAAAACTGACTGACTGACTGGCCCAAGGTCACCCAGCAGCTGCATGTGGAGGAGCAGAGACGTGAACCCGGTTCCCCAGATAACGAGACTACCGCTCTTAACCACTACACCATACTGGCAAAAAAGGCAAAAAAGTTCAGAAATCAGATTATCCTCAGCTTTTTTAGTGGTTACCAGTATGAAACTTTCATACATTGACTCCAAAATGAAGCATTTTTTAAGGACCATAGATAGGGCACAACCAAAGAAGTAATGACATGTATGTTGTATAATAGTTAGTATTAGTATTTTGAAAAATAATTGGAACATTCAAAGCACTTACTATGCAGTATCTTACTGCAACAACTCTGCAAAGTCAGTCATTCTCCTTACACATCAGGTGAGCGAAGGGGCTGAGGCTGATTAAGCATCTGGATTGTGGTTCAATCTCTGAGCCATTACACAATAACTGCTTTTTTGTGTGGAAAGAATGCTTTGCAAGACTATCCAATGGCTATATCAGAGATGAATTAAATCAGGAAACCATATTATTTTAAACTGGGGAGGGGAAACAGACTTTACTTGAATGAAGACATCATTGAGTACTACAGGTACAAGACCAAATCCTTGCATTGTGCATGGATCTGGTTGAATAATGTCTTATACAAAGTCAGATGATCAAACCATCTAGATCATTGGTCTTCAACTGGTGGGTTGGGACCCACTAGTGAACTGCTGCGTTTTCCAAGGTGGGTCACAACAGGAGCATTACCACCATGCAAATATATGGTAAAAAATAAGAAATGGGTCCCCAGATGCAAATTTGGATTGAAGGTGGGCCCTGGGCCTGAAAAGGCTGAAGATACCTGATCTAGACCAAAGCTGCCTACCCTAAGTGTTAGTTTTCCATGCTGATACAGGAAGTGCCAGAGGCTGGACTGGGGACCTTCTCCATACAAAGCATGGAGCTTTCCCCATCAAAGCTGATTTAAAATTGCGCCCAGTTTAAGTGTATTAAAATGTATCATTTAACCACCTTACTTGCACATACAACAGGGAATTTAAATGATACTAAAAGCTACCAACTTGGGATGGCTTTAAGAAAGAATTGGTCCCATTTTGCATGAATTTATCTTATCAGTGGCAATTAGTCACAATGTTTACATTCTTCCTCCACTGTCAGAGCCAATAGGCCTCTAAATACCAACTGCATGAAATCACAAGTGAGGGGAGTGCTGTTGCATTCAGATCCTGCTTGCAGATTTCCCCACTACTACTTTTTTCCCATCTACTACTGAGATCTACTACTGAGAACAGGATGGAGGATTAGATGGGCTTTTGGTCTGTTGCAGAAAGTCTCTTTTAAGTTCTTCATTTTATTTTTTTTAATGAGTACACAAACTCTGCTTCAATTATATTGTGTGAAACCCGCAAGCAGGACCCAAGCATGAGAGCACATCTCCCCTCCTGCAGTTTCCAGCAATTGGCATTCTGAAGCAATACCGCCTCTGGTTTTGGAGATTATCAAGCATTGCCATCACGGCTAGCATCCATGAATAGTCATGTCCTCCATGAGTTTGTCTAATCCTCTTTTAAAGCCATCCAGTTTGGTGGCCATTTCAGCCTCCTGTAGAAGTGAGTACCATGGCTTAACCATGCACCCCACGTTCTGAAGAAGAAGAAGAAGAAGAAGAAGAGTTTGGATTTGATATCCCGCCTTTCACTCCCTTTAAGGAGTCTCAAAGCGGCTAACATTCTCCTTTCCCTTCCTCCCCCACAACAAACACTGGAGACTTCAAAGAAGTGTGACTAGCCCAAGGTGGCCCAGCAGCTGCATGTGGAGGAGCGGAGATGCGAACCCGGTTCCCCAGATTACAAGACTACCGCTCTTAACCACTACAGCACACTGGTTCTGCTGGGGGGGGGGCTCTCAAATGCGGAAGCAACAGGTGTGGATAATCAAGGAAGAGTTCTGAGTTGGGGAAGAGATAGAAAGGAAGGAGAACTGTTGCAGGGTTGGGGAATCTCTTTCCAATGCTTTCTTGGGGGTGCCATTTAGGGTTGGGGCCATCGACGAAACTAAGGTGGTGTGGCAGAGAATAACTGTGGCTTTGGAGAAAAAGAGCAACTCTTGGGGGGGGGGTTCTTTCCTACACCTCCTTGGCAGGAGGCTCGGGGCCACTGCAAAGTAGGGGAAGGAAGAATTCCGATCTGCAAGAAAGGAAAGGGGGGGACCTGGGTTGTGGGGGCTGCTTTAGTGCTGGGATATCTCTTTCCATATGTTCTTGAAGGTGCTCATTAGGGTTATGGGGGGCGTTGAAGCAGACAGGGGATAGCTGTGAGCCTGGAGAAGAGTAAGGAACGAGTCTTGGGGTGCTGTTTAGGGTACAGGCTCCCAGACTCTCCGTGTGTCCCTATTTTCAAAGGGCAGCCCTCTGACTGTCCTCCCGGGGGGGCGCCTCGCCCATCCCACCCCCCATCCTGGTTTCTGGATCTGAGCCCAGAATTTCCCATATCACCATTATGGGATAGGGGGCCGCTCCTATTTTCATCGGAGGTGATGTTGTGAGGGTATGGGGGTGCCCTGAAGGTGGTTTTTTCCCCCTTTGGGGGTGAGATAGCGCGGAGAGAGAGAAAGTGGGAAAGTCCCGAGAAATGAAAGGAAGGGTCTAGGGAGAGATCTGGGGCCGGCGGAGGCCTCGGTGAGCTGGGCTTGGGAGCAGCAGTGCTCAGGTGGGGCCTGTCCCCCCGGGGGGCGCCTCGCCCACCCCCACCCCCACCCCCACCTCCCCAGTCACTCACCGGCAGCCTGCAGCCCAGTGTGCCAAAGGTGGCCAGCCCTGCTCCGCCCCGGAACCAACGGAAGCGGAACAGGCGGCCACGGGGCGGAGGAGGAAGCGGAGAGAGGAAGGGACGCCGCGGGAGGCCCGCCGGCAGCTGCTCCTGACGGGGAAGAGAGCGGCGGCAGCAACAGGTACCGGCGCGCCCCACCCCACCCGCCGCCCTTAGACAGGCCTCGACCTCCCTGCTCGCCTCAGGCCTAAGGGGGGCCCTCGCTCTCAGGGGAACCGCGGAAAGCTTCCTTTCAAAAATCCGGATTAAAAATCCGGCTTAGTCCCTTATAATCTTACTTTACCTGTGATCCACCCCCCCTAAAAAAAAATCAGGGACGGGTGTTACTTGGCTGGGGAAAGCGAAGGGGAGTGTCTGCTTTTCCGCCCAAAGTAAGCCCCTTTAATGTTTTATGTTATCTTGGTGGTTTGTGGTTGGCGGGGGCGCGCGTGTATCTAAAGTAAAATTTGCCGCCTATTTACTCCGGAGCTTTCAAGGCAGCCTACAAAACAGCTAAGAGTATATAGGTATATGGAGACTTACTGGCATTTTGTATTATTTGTGTTTAATTGCAAATACGCAGGTTGAGTTTGCTGCTCCAGGCAACCTGTTTATTGAACATTCATCCTGGTTGGTTTGTGGAGATGTTATTTAATGTCCAGTTATTTCCGCCGCCCCCCTCCCATGTTTCCAGTGAATTTATATCCCAAAAGTCCCAGGCTTGGGGTTTTTTGTTTTAAGTGGGTGCCAAACCAACTTTTAATTGTGCAACTCAAATTTTTTAATATGCGTTTGACGCAACTCCAGATCTCCAGAGAGTCACAGCCAACACCCAGAATTCTGCTAGCTTACAGACGCCCAAAAGTCAGCTGAGTCTTGGTCTCAAGCACAGACACCTAAGTATTACAACATCACCTCGAAGGGAGAGGGGGATAAATATAGGCCCTTTTTCAGGTACAGTGGTACCTCTGGATGCCAGTGGGATCCATTCCGGAGCCCCGTTCACATCCTGAGTAGAACGTAACACGCAACTGCGCGGGTCGCGTTTTGCCGCTTCCGCGCATGCGCATGACGTCATTTTGAGCGTCTGCACATTTGTGAATGGCCGAACCCGGAAGTAACGTGCTCCGTTACTTCTGGGTCGCTGCGGAGTGCAACCCGAAAATACTTAACCTGAAGCTACTTCAACCTGAGTTATGGCTGTATTCACTTGCCATTCAAAAGACTTATGGAAGATCATTAGCAAGTAGTTCCCACATCATCTGTAGTACATGAGAGGTAAATAGTACCTATAAGGTTCCATATCCTTCCCATGCCAGATACGGTCGACAGACAATTCATGAGAGTGCAAGCTCTCCATGTTTCTTCTATCATCTGCTTTTGGTTTGAAATACTATAAGATTTTGGCCTGTTTTTTCCTTGGGGGGCATTTCTGCAGCTTGTGTAAGAGAAATTCCCAGTTCCTTACAACTCTGTCTTGTGAGTACCATCCCCGGACTAGATTTGGGTTACTTTGTCCCGTCCGTATATTTGAGGTCTTTGTTTGAAAGAAACTCGGAACGTGGTAATTAGCCTCAAAATAGTTTTAGATAACCTCAAGGAGTTTTGGATGGCTTCAGCAGGATTTCAGAGGGGCTTTAGAAGAGCCTCAAAGGAAGGGAGGATGTTTAAAATGCTGTCTGGTGACTCCTGGAGTCCTTAGCTGGCTGGGATATACAGTGGTACCTTGGGTTACATATGCTTCAGGTTACAGACTCCGCTAACACAGAAATAGTGCTTCAGGTTAAGAACTTTGCCTCAGGATGAGAACAGAAATCGTGCTCCGGCGGCGCGGCAGCAGCAGCAGGAGGCCCCATTAGCTAAAGTGGTGCTTCAGGTTAAGAACAGTTTCAGATTAAGTACAGACCTCCAGAACGAATTAAGTACTTAACCCGAGGTACCACTGTAAGCTTGTTTTCTGGGAGTGTGTCTTTTTCCCCGTGTTTTTAAAAGCTCCTACTCACTCTGCTGGTGCTCACAGGAGACTTGCTTCAGGCACCATCTTCTTTCTCCCCCCACCCCATAAGGTTATGATTATACCAGTGTACCCCAAGAGTATTTGAGGCCTGGAGAAAAAAAATCCCTTTTTCCTTCTGTCAAAAGTAGCAAAGTGAGGCTAGTTATGCTTACCCTATTAGTGAACATTGGGCCACTTCACAGAAAAATAACTTCTACTTAAAGGACATTGTGTCCATTGGAAGCATGTAGGTAGAACATGAGTTGCTTGTATGACAGAATACTTATTTAGTGAACTTTTCATAGGACATAACCTGCCAGTGTTGCATTACTGTATTTTAGGCTTCCTGCTATTGCAGATTCAAAATGGCTGTTCTTCTGGAACAGACATTTACACTCTGATCTTTCTCTCTCAAAACTTGAGGTGATTGAAATGGAGGACTCAATGGGACGTTACGACTTCTACATCGGACTGGGCCTGGCTCTCAGCTCTAGCCTGTTCATTGGAGGAAGTTTTATCCTAAAGAAGAAGGGACTTCTCAAGCTAAGTAGCAGAGGTGCTGTCAGAGCAGGTAATGATATTGAATAGGAGCTCACAGAGTTACCATGACATCTGTTGTGGATGGGGAAAATCCCAGAAACCAGGCTGTCCGTGCTTCTTAAGAGTTTGAAAAAGTTTTCCAGGCCAGCTTCTGTTTTCATTTAAACTTCACCTTTGGTTTCTTTTCTCTCTTCACAGGTCTAGGGGGTCATGCATATCTGAAGGAATGGATGTGGTGGGCAGGGCTGCTAACTAGTAAGTACTTCCATGCAAGATTTTACCATCTTCACCTACATTTCAACAACTTGAATTATTCCCTTTGCCTTCTTACATGACCTCCAATAGCTCCCGATGAGTTCCTTGGTATAAGGAGCTTTATAATAAAGCAGCCTTGCAAATTAAACCACCAGAGTGGCTGGGGCATCTACAGATGGATGGGGTACATCATCATCATCATCATCATCATCATCATCATCATCATCATTACTATGATTTAAAATCATTACTAGCCTGCCTAATAACCTAGTCATTTGTAGATTACTGATAGGAAGTGGAGGGGATAATGTTGAATTAAGAAGACTTCTCTTGCTGGTCACCTGACTTTCTCACCCACCATGAGGGTAAGAAAGGAAGATGGAATTTGCTCTTTGTTAACCTTTTTTTTGCCAATGGCAAACTGCTTCTCTTGCAGTGGGAATTGGAGAAGTTGCCAACTTTGCTGCATATGCTTTTGCCCCTGCAACACTGGTCACTCCTCTAGGAGCGCTAAGTGTTTTAGTCAGGTAAGTACAACATGATCAGATGTTTCCCAATCCCTAAGCCCTTTTCTGGAAATAAAGATGCCAGTCTCAGGTCCTTTCTCAACACAGTTGTATCTTCCTATAGTGCAGTTTTAGCCTCCTACTTCCTGAACGAGCACCTGAACATCCATGGGAAGATCGGCTGTATCCTTAGCATTTTAGGCTCCACTGTGATGGTCATCCATGCCCCACAGGAGGAAGAGGTCTCCAGCCTGGAGTCAATGGCGGAGAAACTAAAGGATCCAGGTATTAACTGCCCCTCTTCATTTACCTATTGTATGTACGCCAACAGAATACCATTTTGGGTGAGGGGGACTTGACAGAAATTGAGTGCTTTCCTTAATTTCATTGATGAAAACTCATGTTGATAATCAGTAACCTGTGAGTCAATAACTTATAGGACCTATTTTATTCTTTATTCCCCCACCGATGACATTTAGTTGGCTTTGAACCATAACAGTATCATAAGAATTCTAAAGCACACTGTGCTCTGAAAAACTGTACAAGCAACTGAAGGAGGAAGGTCTTGGTTCTAGTCAAACCCAGTGCAAAAAAAATTATAAGCTGGGGGCTATGTGTCTTACTTATCCTTTGAGCCACTGTCTAAGCTCTGCTGCTTATACTTTTTCCTCTATGTATTTTACTCACCAGATTCTACTAATTGAATCTAGCTTGTGCACTCATGGATCTGAACAAAACTGTCTACATCCTGCAGAAGTAAGCTACACCTAAAAGATTCATATTGTCCTTAACAATTTCTCCTCTCTCCTCCTCCACAGGATTTATAGTGTTTGCTGTGTGCATGCTGGTGAGTTCAGCTCTTCTCATCTTTGTGGCTGTGCCTCGCTATGGACATAGCAACGTCTTAGTGTATGTTTTGATCTGCTCTGCCATTGGTTCGCTCTCTGTCTCATCTGCGAAAGGCTTAGGTATTGCCCTGAAAGAACTGTTTGCTGGGAAGCCTGTCTGGAAGGAACCGTTGAGCTATTTGCTTTTTATTTGCCTTGTGATCTCCATCACCATCCAGATCAACTACCTAAACAAGGCCTTGGATATCTTCAACACATCTGTAGTCACCCCCATCTATTACGTCCTCTTCACCACAGCAGTTATGACTTGCTCTGCCATTCTGTTCAAGGAGTGGCAGCATCTGGTTCTGATGCACATCATTGGCACCATCAGTGGCTTCCTCACTATTGTCCTTGGCATCTTCCTACTGCATTCTTTCAGAGACATCCCCTTCACTGCCGACCTGCTGCCTCTTTTCCTGAAGGATAACCAAACAAATGTGCGAGCCGCTTCTTGGAGAAAGGGGGGCAAGCATCAGTCCTGTCTTCACCAGCCCCTTTTGGACTCTGAGGACACCCACAAAGAGGGGACAGAGAAAGCAGAGGAGCAATATGGCCAAAGTTTATGAAAGCTAGCACATTATACATAGCCTTTTGGCTTAAAAAAAGATATATCCCAATCCATTTTCCATGTTCCAAAGAGCTTCTTAAGACTGCTGCTGTTTTCCACTAGAAAAGTTGAATCAGATTCTAATAAGCAACACTGAACTATTTGAAATGCTTTTATGTGTGAGTCCTTTCACTGGTAACATACTTGAACCAAATTAGAGACCCAATCAGGTCAAGCTAGAGCTCGGCAAGTGGCAGCCCTAGAGCTGAACTTGCTGTCGCCTGCATTCCTTCCTGTGCATCCAGAAGTGATGTGAAGGACAAGAAGGAAAACCAGAGACAAAAATATGTGCACCTGAGGGGTTTTGGACCAGCCCCGACACAAAAAAACAAGTTTCAAAAGTAATGGGTGATGTGGCATTGGTAAGGAGGGTGTGAATTGCTCAGGGGGTGTTGCAGAGTAAGCAGAAGCAAAATACTTCAGTCTTCTAGTCAGAGGCAGGAATGCACAGCAGAATACCTCTTTCTCTTGCAATCTGCTGAAGGTAATTCAAATCTCGGGGAATGGTCATACAATATGTGTATGACCAAGAGGACTAGTATGTGGACAAACAAGAGTGTGCAAGAGAGAGGAGGGTTTCTCCCTGTGTTTTCTTCCTCTGGGTCATTTTAAAGAGCACAGATTAAGGGAGGACACATGAGAACACAAGGACAAGCCGGCATGGACAGCAGACCACTTGGGTTACGGAGAAGCTTGGCTCTATCATGTAAAGTGCCCCACTGATAAGGATATAAGCAATGAGTTCAGCTCTTGAATGAGCTCTATATTGGTGTACTTCAGAATGAGAATGCACAGAAGTCTCTCTCATGAGAATGCAGCAGCTACTCTGTTTACATGCCTGATCTTAATAACAGTGCTCTACCACTTTCTGAATGTAAGGACAGTGCATTTTAAATAATTTAAAAATTAACTTCTCTTTAAAGTATTATCAGGGGTTGCCAACCTTCTACGTCTCTTGGGTACATTTGCAAACCAGAGAACCTGTTGTAAGATACACACAAGCACATATTCTGTTGGCTACGATAGAATGCTTATTTCTCATTTCAGTGGGGGGAGAGGAGAACAAGAGGGCACTGGTTGTCAGGGAAGCCCAGTGCCACAGGGGCTGTGTTGATGATCACTTAATGTTGATGATGTATTAAGGTTGACAGTTAATTTATTTCAAATAAATGTTACTTTTCTTTGTACTGCCGTTAACAGTATTGCAGAGTTCATAACATTTTTAAACAACAACAACCCTAAACTTTCTCTTTTTAAAAAACAAAACTTATTTGGACTTCTTGCTAGCTGAATGTTACCAATTCAGTTCAATTCAACCTTTTAGCCATTTCCAGCCTTCACCCATGGTGGCTTTTCAAGCAAGACGTTCTCTTGGTGAAAAACTGAGTGAATTTCCAAATCACACTCTGGCCCTTCATCCATGCTTGTAAACCTGAATCATTTGGAGCCATTTGTTTTTAAATCAGTTTTCCTACCCAGTACATTGTTTCTGATGGCTCACTACAATCTTTGATGTTGCTGCTGCACAACAGAATTGGCTCAGATATGTTTTAATTCCTTCACACTGTGAGGAGGATCACAGGACCCATATAGGCAGTCACACAAACAGGCTGCCTACAAGCCTCGAGGTGATATCCAGCATAGTCATACTCACAAAATAAATCCATCAAAACAGTAGATTTAAGTAAAAGCAGCAATCGTTTTAAAAAGTAAAGGGACCCCTGACAATTAGGTCTAGTTGTGACCGACTCTGGAGTTGCAGCGCTCATCTCGCTTTATTGGCTGAGGGAGCTGGCGTACAGCTTCCGGGTCATGTGGCCAGCATGACTAAGCCACTTCTGGCGAACCAGAGCAGCGCACGGAAACACCGTTTACCTTCCTGCTGGAGCAGTACCTATTTATCTACTTGCACTTTGACCTGCTTTCAAACTGCTAGGTTGGCAGGAGCAGGGACCAAGCAACGGGAGCTCACCCCTTCGCGGGGATTCAAACTGCCGACCTTCTGAGCGGCAAGTCCTAGGCTCAGTGGTTTAACGCAGCGATCATTTTAGGTGCACCCAATTAAAGTGCAATCACTGACACACAGGTCCTTTGGGACCCAGAGGTCAGAACCGGGGGGTAGGGTGTGCTTAGGCACCAATGCTCAAGGGAACCAGGGATGGAACCCCTATGCAAAATGGTCCCCACCTGTAGTTTAAGCCTGTTTATTTCAGTAGGTTTACTTGGAGCATGTCTTAACACTGGATATCCCCTTGGTTTCTAACAGCTGAAGGCAGCAGCTTATGCATTGCCTACTTTCCATTTTCTTTTAAAAATAATGGCGTGCCCCCTTTTTCCTTAACTGTTAGGTGAGCCCTGTAGTTCCACTGCCAATCACCCTGGCAAAAGTTACAGCCCTTTCACTCAGAATGTTGCCTGGGCTCATAATTTCTGTATACCTACAATACTGCAGAATTCTAAGAGTTTGGGGCTGAGAATTCACAAGAACTCTGGCGGTGACCTTTAAGTAAACTACTATGGGTCCCAGGACATGTTCTGCAGCATGTGAGGCTACCGCATTGCAAAAGTTAGCAGGTCTGGGTCTGACCAGTGCCTGGATGGATGACTATCTGGGAACCCCATGTATGTAGTCTTCAGTTCTACATTAGAAGGCAGGCAGGCTAAAAATGTAAAAATAATAACAGACCCCTCCATTGTCAAATACAATGGTGAAGAACCAGGAATTGATCTGAAGGTGTCCTGTTTTTTGAAGAACAAATATACTGTAACCCTTGTAACTGAAGGTTTAAGTCCTATAAAAAACTATAGTTCTTTGAAAAATCACTAAGGAATTAATTTCCTTCTACTGATCCTTATGACTCTGTAGATAGGGAAGGATCAACCTTAGACAAGCTGCCTTCTTGGCCTTGATTCTCCCATCCAAATATGAGTAAAGCAATCCATCTTACAGGAATATTATTGGTATGAACAAGATGTGGCCTGGACAAGAAATCAGACCAGCTCAAATATATTAGGACAGTAATTTGGGGGGGGGGATACAGCAAAGAACCAACATCTGCTGCACATCCACACACCATACATAAAGCATTGCCCAGTGATCAAGAACAATTGTAGAAGCTGTAGTCTAACAATACCTGGAGATTTGCAGGTTTCCCACCCCTGCGATATTACTTGCAGCTCAGGCATCCGCCAAACCCTTAAAAGTAAAACTTCACCCAATGCAGGAACTGAAGCTTTGATTTCTCACTCTCACTTCTGGGCAGGACAGCAAACCAGTGTTTGGAAGACTCAGAAGTTTCTGCATTTGCGCAATTTCTGCAATATGTGGTAGGCTAATAAAACAGGTCTGGTATGTGTAGTGTTATCCTCCTAATCTGAAACATTACACGGCAGATACCTCTGAGAAAGTCGCTGAGTTTGGTTTCATCTATCATGGAGTTGTGCTCATAAGGAACTTTTAAACCAGCAAACTTTGTTAGTAGGCTGCCTTTGCCTTTCCATATTAAGCAATCTTTCAAAGACAGGCCACCTGTTTCCTGATGCATTTACAGCAGCCTCATATTTAAGCTGCAGCCCAGTAACCTTAAGCAACAAGGAATTCAAGGTACATTCTAGTCATTAAGCTGAGTGAGGAGGCATGGAGTACTCTCTCTGTGCTTAACATAGAAACTAAGTAGGCTGTCGCTCCTCTTGCCAGCATACATATGCAACATAAAGCACTGTAGCTCATTGGAACAGCCTCTGTGCTGCCCGCAGAAAGCCTCAAGCTCAATCCCCAGCATCTCCGGGTAAGGCTGGGAGACACCCCTGTTGGAAACCCTGCTGCCAGTCAGTGTGGTCAATACTCTCCTATGCATTAATTGATTAATGGCTTAGCCAGCATCTATGCAACTACTGAATTGGTCACTTGTGGCAAGTAAAGATCTATTTAGACCAGACAGAAGGGAAGGTATCCAAACATGGGGTTTTTTGTGAGGAGGAACACACATTTGTAATATGCATATGAATGGATAGCTAGTTATAAAAACTGTTTGAGGTGAGGACTAATAACTTGTGTAGACTTACCAGCAATTGATGTATCTCTTAGTACAGTGGTGCCTCGGGTTACAAACGCTTCAACTTGCGTTTTTTCGGGTTACGACTATTATAACCCAGAAGTAAGTTGTCCGAGCTCTTGGAGGCCTCGCCGCTGCCTGGAGCCAAGCCTTGACATCCATGGGGTCTGCAGCGGTTCTGCGACTGGGCTCCAGCCACGGGAGCTCTCTGAGGCCTCCACGAATCCCGGGAGCCAAGCCAATTGTGATTGTGGAAGAGGACCCTGAGCCCCATCCAAACAATGACTATCATCAGCGCAGGTTAGGGGAAAAAAATCACATTTTCATTTTGTACTTCATTTTATGGATCAGTGGCCTCATTAGATAGTAAAATTCATGTAAAATTGCTGTTTTAGGGGTCACTTTTCATCGTCTGTTTCCTTTTCGCGTTTTGGTTTGTGTGGCTTTTTTGGTTTTTTGACTGTGACTTGTTCTTCATTTTATGGGACTGATTTGTGACTTCACTTTTGTGACTTGTTTTTGTGACTGTGTAGAACCCAGTTCAGCTACTGGTTGAATGTGTGACTTCAGAAATGGATAAAAGCCCCCCATCCAAACTGATTTATCATCAGTGCACGTAAGGTTAAAAAAAATGTTACTTTTTTTTCATCTAAAATACTGTCTTATTTATTTTATAGTACAGTACATTGATTACTGCCTTCATTTTATGGATCAATGGTCTTGTTAGACAGTAAAATGTGTGTTAAATTGCTGTTTTAGGGGTATTTTTCATCGTCTGGAACGGATCAATCCACTTTCCATTACTTTCAATGGGAAAGTCCGCTTCAGGTTAAGAACAGACTTCCGCAACCAATTAAGTACTTAACCTGTGCATGTGTGGGTATCTTATCTTTCACATCTTTCAAGTCGGTACTTAAATGTTCAATCCTTTTTTCCAACTTATTAACGGATGCTGTGTTACGATCTAATCCTTCTTTAATATCATTTAACGCTGACATTACCGACTCCTCAAACTGTGTTGCTGCTTTAGAGCCACGTCTGAGCTTTTCTCTTTCTGAACTTATAGCTAAAGAATGTCAAGGTCAGTCACACAGTCTAGCGCAACAATGGAGAAAAACAGTTTCCCTCCACCAAACCCACTGCAGCCAGATCAGGAGCAGCTTCCTTAGTCTTTAAAACTGCTTAAATCCCAACAACAAAAATGGCAAAGAGAAAATTTTCCAGAGCTCCCCTTATTCCTATTTCTATTCCTATTTCTAAATCCCTAGCAATCAAAGCAGAAGGAATCACCACCGACTCAACAGGCAGTTTAAAATGAATGTAATTGATGTTTATTCCACTGATCAGCAGGAAAGGAATTAATGGAGAAAGTTAAAATTGACTTTTGTACTTGGTAAGTGAAACATTTACATGACCAGATGAGTGGTATTCAGTTCCCATGTCCTCTGGGGTTACTTCTTCCTAGCTATGTAAAGGAGGGCTTGAATATGCACCTTAAATGGCACATGACAGCAAGCCAAGTCAGCCTCCCTCTGTTTAACCGCAACACTAGTTGCGGTTTACAAAAGGGTCAACTCAGCCACATGTTCAAGCTGCAGGTGAGCAATTTATATCACTTAAAAGAGTCGTGCTAAAACACAGTACCATTTTAAAAAGGCACCTTTGCTTTTCCCAGGATCAACATTCATGTCTGAAACCTCCCAGTTCCCTTCATTTCAAAACAGAAGAAATTATTGAATATTGATAGGTGTGCTTCCCTGGCCACACCACTGGGAAAGCAAGTTGTTTGATGCTACAGTTCTGCTGTGAAGCTCTTGTTATCCAACAGCAAAATTAAAAAAAACCTGGGCAGCACAAGCCCATGCGAATCAGCAAGGCTTCACTTGTCTGACTGCTAAATGTTCACAAGATGGGAATTTAAAACCAGAACTGCTCACATTGGCCAGGAAACCCAGAAGTCTGTCCTGAATGTGGAGGCCAACGTCCTTCACAACTTTGATCCTTTCTTCTGCTTGTTCTCCTTGTTCTCCACCTCCTCCTCTTCTCTCAATTCAGTAGGTTGGTTTCTCGTTAAGGAAGGAAACTGAGGCATTGCAGCACCCAAATCAGTCAGAGAGGTTTTCGGAGAAGGGCGACTTGGATTTCTGTGTCTGCTCCAGTCGGTTGAGAATGAACTGACTGGTGTCAATGAAGCGCTCCACACAGTTCACAAAGCAGGTCTCCGCGCGGCTGTCCAACTTGGGGCCAGGCTTGTCCATGCATTTCTCCTATTAAAGATATGGAAGAGTAAGCATTGTTTAGGAACACAGGAAGCTGCCTTATGCTGACTCTGACTACTGACAGTGATTTCTGACGAGGAACATTCCCAGCCCTACCTGGAGATGCCAGGAATTGAAGTTAGTGCCTTTTGCACATACAAGTTATACCCCTTCTCTTCCTAGTATATAGGGCTTAGGGGCATTCAAGAGACACCAGCAGTTCAGAATTTTGAACCACAGAACCAGTCCCAAAACACACACACACACCCTTTTTGCAATGTACAAGAGGGACATGCCTGGATTTCCTGTCCTGTAACTCTAAACAGAACAGCTGGCTCAGAACACAAACACCCAGGTAGCCTCTCCATCCTCATTGCCTTCCACTGTGCCGCTGCCACAGCTGTTTCAATGATGAGAAGGCTAACATAAAAAAATAAACTGCAATATCCCCTGCACTTTCCTGATTCATGGCCTGTCTCCATCTGGGAGCTATATCTTAGTGGTACAGCACACTCTTTCATGAAGAAGGGTTCACGTTCAATCTCTTTGCATGCCTAGGTAAAACAGGACTGAGGAATCTATGCCCTCCCCATGCCCAATGTTGTTGGACTATTATTCCAGTCATCACTCACCATCTGTCATTCTTTGCTTGCATGCATTATCAGCAGCAGTACCAGCAATTTCAATAGGTGTATACATCCTCACCAGTATATCTCCATGCCAACACCACTTACAACACTTACTACATTACAGCTATTAAAGAAGTTGGAGCCCTGCTATGATGGTGAGTGTAAGCAGCAGTGAATTTGCACCCACTCACCAAAGGCCGCCAATACAAACATAAAGAGAGCCATGGCTGGATCAGATCCATAGTCCATCAAGTCCACCATCGAGTTTCTCACAGTGGCTTCTTTCCAGGAACTGAATTCCAGGTAGCCACACGCACAGCCACTGGTTGTTTCCAGCAACACAGGGAATTCAAAAGCCTCAGAAACTAGAACTTTTATTTAGCCAATCAATAGACCTCTCCTCCTCCTCCAGGACTTCATCCAATTGTCTTTTAAAGCCACCTAAACCAGGGGCCTGTTGTCTTTGTCCATGGAGTTTTCTTGGCAGGGGTACTGGAGTGGCTTGCTGGTTCCTGCTCCAGCATCTCAAAAAGAAGAGACATCACCTTGCCAACAAAGGTCCATGTAGTTAAAGCCATGGTTTTCCCAGTAGTGATGTATGGAAGTGAGAGCTGGACCATAAAGAAGGCTGATTGCCGAAGAAATGATGCTTTTGAATTATGGTGCTGGAGGAGACTCTTGAGAGTCCCATGGACTGCAAGAAGATCAAACCTATCCATTCTGAAGGAAATCAGCCCTGAGTGCTCACTGGAAGGACAGATCGTGAAGCTGAGACTCCAATACTTTGGCCACCTCATGAGAAGAGAAGACTCCCTGGAAATGACCCTGATGTTGGGAAAGATGGAGGGCACAAGGAGAAGGGGACGACAGAGGATGAGATGGCTGGACAGTGTTCTCGAAGCTACCAGCATGAGTTTGACCAAACTGTGGGAGGCAGTGGAAGACAAGAGTGCCTGGCATGCTCCGGTCCATGGGGCCACGAAGAGTCGGACACAACTAAACGACTAAACAACAACAAACCAGGGGCCATCAGTATCCACAATTTCTGTATTATTTCATAAAATTTATGCACTGCTTGGGGGGGGGCATCCTCAAAGCAGTTAAGAATGCGTAGGCTGAAAGACTTCGCTCCCAGAGCCTTCAGTCTTCCTTGCTCACTGTGACTTTGTTTGATCTCCTGTTAAAGGCACCCAAGACAAGGGCCATCACTGCAGCTTGTAGCAGTAAGTTTCACAAGTCAGTATGTACCACAAAAAAAGAATTAACCCCTAGAGGGACACCAGTCCTTTGCATGACCTGCTTTTAAAGCGTCTGTCCATCGCCACATAGACAGAGACAGAATCATAGAGTTGGCAGGGGCCCTGAGGATCACCTTGCATTGGGGGGAAATTAATTTAAATTGAGCAACCACATCACAGCCAAACATCACCTCAGAGGTACAAGTCCTCCTCCTCGATTTTGCTAGACCACCTTCTAAAGCACATTTCTGGTCTCACCACCACAGGCAAATCCACATTCAACGCACATTTAAAGAACATAGCTTCCCCCAAAGAATATTGGGCTCTGTAATGTAAAGGGTC
Source organism: Podarcis erhardii (assembly GCF_964252035.2). Taxonomy (NCBI): domain Eukaryota; kingdom Metazoa; phylum Chordata; class Lepidosauria; order Squamata; family Lacertidae; genus Podarcis; species Podarcis erhardii. The sequence continues at coordinate 18,229,766 of NC_138504.1, forward strand.
CGAGAACTGTGCCTCTGAAGGGGAAACTGTATTTCCCATTATTCTTGGGGGGGGGGGTTGGAAATCATGTGTTTTAAATGTACCGTGCGGATCTGCTCCCCATCTTGCGGCAGCACGTGCCGCAAGTTAATTGCACGTAGCATGAAAGAGTGGGGGGTGGGCTTTGGTCCCTCGGCCCTCTTCCTCCTCCATCATGATTTCCATCTGATTCCCCCCCCCCCCGCCTCTTCCGGACACTCTGCCCGATCCATAGCTGTCAACTTTTCCCTTTTCTTGCGAGGAATCCTATTCAGAATTTCCCTTTAAAAGGGGGAAACGTTGACAGCTATGGCCCGATCCTCTAAGCCTGCTGCAGCGAATCTTGCGGCAGAGAGTTCCAAAGGTCAACCGCGAGCAGCACGAAGGAGGCCTCCGCCTGCGCCCCGGGCTATCAGCTCCTCCCTACCCAGCAGAGCTCCGTCATCTGGTGCACGAGCTGCTGGAAGCGCTGCTTCTGCGTCTCCACCTCAATGAAGTGCTGCAGCTGCGGGTCGTTGACGGCCGCCCCCAAGTCTCCCGCGGCGGACGAAGGGTCCATGCCGGGCCCGACCTGTGAGCCGACAGCGACCGATCGGAGGAAGCGAGGAAGGGAGAGAGGACAGCGATCTGGCAAGCGACCTTCACGTGCAGCTAGCCCCCGCCCCCGGCCGTCCCCTCCGCGCGCGCGCGGTAAGCTTCCGCTTCCAGAGTGCACCGCGCGAGTAAAGCTTCACCCGAGAGGGCGCTTCCTCTTTCCGGCGGTGGGCGGAGCTGTGCGCGCGCGAGAGGCCATAGAGCTACGGCATGGGGGGGGGCGTGAAGAGTTGCCATCGGGCAAGAAGAACCCGGTGGGTTCTGCAGCTCGGCTTCACGCTCGCCTACTCAGAAGGAAGAGACATGAAGCAGCTCCCAGGAAAATGCGTATAGGGTTATTGAAATTAGCATTAATAATTTAATTAGAACATCTGGAGGGCCACGCACCTCCCCTCACTAATGTCCTAAATTCAGGTAGGTAGCCGTGTTGGTCTGACGCAGTCGAAATAAATTTTAAAAATTAAAAAATTGTCCAGTAGCACCTTAGAGACCAACAAAGTTTGTTCTGGGTGTAAGCTTTCGTGTGCATGATGAAGTGTGCATGCACACGAAAGCTTATACCCAGAACAAACTTTGTTGGTCTCTAAGGTGCTACTGGACAATTTTTTTATTTATGTCCTAAAGAGCATTATTGGAGATCTCTGCGGATGGAGTGAATTCATAACCCAAGATGTCTTGTCTGCAGCTGTTTGCAGCAGAGATGTCACAAAACACCCTCTGCCCCCACTTCACTGCACTGCAATGCAGAGATAACGGTCCTCAGGGCCCCCATTAATTCTGGCTCTGACCCTCAACACACACCTGGCATCCTGCAATGTGGGAGATGTAAGCCTCTCTCTCTCAACCTCATCTCTGCTCCGTGCAATGCGGGGAGAAGTGAGCTACGTTACATTGATGTTTTAAGCTACTAAAGTGTCTGAAGAAATGTGCATGCACACAAAAGCTCATACCAGTAACAAACTTAGTTGGTTTCTAAGGTGCTACTGCAAAGAATTTTTTTTATTTTGTTTCTAAAAACCCAGTTCCTTTATTATCCTGGAGTGGAGCCTCAGTTTATTCACATCCCCTTGTTGAAATTTCCCCCTTCCTTTTGCAGCAGAAGGGCCACGGTGGAATATTTATCAGCATACCAAATCTAATTTATGGGATGGAGAATGTGTGAGTGTAGCTGTAAATTCAACATTTTAAACAAAATGTTAACCTAAATAAATAAATTTGCATCTCGGGCCATTGAAAGCACATGGCAGAGGACTGGGTGACTGGAAAGGGTAGCAAGATGTGGTGGTAGAAGTATCTAGGAAATATGATAAACAATCGGGTACATTTCCCTTTTATATATTTCATTTTCATATTATTTCTTGTAATTGTTATTTCAACATAGCAAAACAAGTTTCCAAACAATGACATCACCCTTGAAAAATTATTTGAATCCCATAATGCCATTTCAAGTTACAGGTAGAGAGCCATGATACTGCATTAAAAGGGATTTACTCTGCTGAAGAGGAAAATAGTACCCAACCAGCACTTGCTGTCATAAGTTAGATCTTCTTTAGCACTTCAGTGAATTCAGATACAAGCCAGTTATTACACGTGAGGCAGACGAAAAGAATCTGGTATTGTCTGATAGATCCAGTTACTTTTGTCATGATGTAGATCCATCCATTCATGTCCATCTAGAAATTCTGGAGCGAACATACAAAAATAAGCAGTAGTAAAAGAGCGATTGGATGATGGCAGTTCAGGGGTCTTCATTTGCTAAATCCAAAATGAGGTTCAGAAGGACTTGGAAGGTGGGACGCTCATCTGCTTTCTGGAGCAAAAGAACAGAAAAGAGGTTGTTTACTTAATAGACATTAATGTACTGTTATTTATTACATTTATCCATTGCTTACTACAAAAATGTATCCAAGCAATTCATATAAAATACCAAAAGCTTGTCAGTTATCTAAAAACAAATAGAACAAAAATACAATAAAACCAAAAATTTATAAGGATGCTCACCTAACAACAGCAAAAACAATGAATCCTGCTCTATTTCAAGCAACAAAACTCCACCCCTGTGTTATAAGAACTTTAATATAGAATAAATATTCATAAATGCACACATATCTAAATATATGAACCATGTGTCTGAAATAGTATGGGAGAGCAATCCTGAAGCCTTTTTGACTCTCCCAATGACTTCAGATATTCCTCTGCAGTAAGGGAGGCAAAGGGAGAAAGCCTTCCCATTGTCTTTTTGCTTGCAAATCCTGTCTTAAGGGCGCTTTTGTGTATGAATAGGGTGAGCCTGTGACCTGGATTCAGGAACCAGAATTATTTACCATCGCAAAAGAATGGCCAGACTGCCCAGGTAATGCAATCAGTGACCATTATCAGGTATCCTGGCAAACAGGATTTCTGCTGTAGACCGCCTCCTTCTGAAATTTTTGTATGATGTTTTAGGGGTGGTGGTCTTGGGCTTGTGCACCATTGTTCAGGGTTCTCCTCCCTCCTGCATGTGGTGAGTGGGGACCCTCTTGCAACAGTTCCTTTAATAAAGATCAGGTTTACTAGCCGCTTTGCTGCCCAGGTAATGCAGTCAGTGACCATTATCAGGTATCCTAGCAAACAGGATTTCTGCTGTAGACCACCTCAGCTGCTGTAGACTACCTCCTTCTGTGATGTACACCTGATGTTTTAGGGAGGTGGTCTGCGTGTGGTGGGTGGGGACCCTGTTGCAACAGTTCCTTGAATAAAGATCAGGTTTACTAGCTGCTTTGCTTCTCAATATACTCTGGCTGGACTCTGTTATTTTCTCCTACCAATAGGGAACCCACTTAAGGACTCTATGTGGGCTCCAGAATACCTCATAAGGGAAAGGGAGCAGTTTTTCTTATAACAGTTTGGCAAGCCAGGCAGGAGGCTCAGTTGCCCGGATCCTGGGGACGAGGAGCAACTTGTGACCCAGCGCGCACCACACGGATTGCCAAGAGGAGCCACCAGTCCTCCAGCGGTCCCAGGGTCTGGCGATAACTGGAGTTATTGCATTTTACCATTTACAGTTCTTGATTTATGGTAAAAAGAGAGAACTTCATTACTGGGTGACGTGCAAGTATTGCTAATAAATAAGCAAGCAACCGGGGCAGTTTACGGGAAGCCTTACCTCGTGCCAACAGCTGTACATGATGGCATAGACTCTCTCAGAGGCCAGCTGGGGGCGATAGAGACGCAGCCCTTTGGTCACATGCTCAGTGGTCTCGCTGTTGCTAAACCTCTCGTAGGGCATCTTCCCCAAGGTGTAAATCTCCCACATCAGGACACCTGTCAGTCAAGAAAGCACCATAATGGAACTTGGAATCATTGGCTCAACCCCTTATCTTGGGGTGACCTCTGTGTTCTACGTGGAAGCTGCCTCCTAATGGGCCATGCCGAAAAAAATGGAGCATTGATTACAGTCCTTTAGCATCTCTTAAGTCTCTACTGTTTAAGCTCCAGTGTCTCCTTGTTTTGTATTTATAGTCAGATATAGCAATGTATTCCTGCCCACCTAGCAGTTCGAAAGCATGTCAAAGTGCAAGTAGATAAACAGGTACAACTCCGGCGGGAAGGTAAACAGCGTTTCCGTGCACTGCTCTGGTTCGCCAGAAGCGGCTTAGTCATGCTGGCCACATGGCCTGGAAGCTGTACGCCGGCTCCCTCGGCCAATAAAGCGAGATGAGCGCCACAACCCCAGAGTCGGTCACAACTGGACCTAATGGTTAGGGGTCCCTTTACCCTTTACCTATGGCAATGTATGTATATTAAATATACCCCAAAGCCCTATGAGCACTGTTCCCTATCCTCTAGGATCTACTGTGAGTTCTTAAAGGCCTAGCCCTCACATCTATTCTGGGGCCTGCAAATCACATCAGCAGCACAGTGTTCTTAATGCCTTCCCTATTGCAGGTAGGGTTCCGTTCATTTGCCTGTCCTTAAATCTACTGCCATAGAAAGTTCATCCTCTGGCTATTCCAGGTTCTACATCAGTGGCACTCAATTTCAGCTCACCAAAAGCCCAAATGTCCGATTTGCTGCTGAACTTGCTGTACAAAAGAACCTCTGGAGGGGACCACCGGACTGGAAATTTGGATCCCATGGAGCTAATGTAGTCATCATCCAAGACGTACCTGTGTAGACAGATTTTGGTTGTGCTAGTTTATATGTTTGCCTTACAGGATCTTGTGCTTCCTAAAAGCCTAAAAGCTCCTCAGGATGATCATTCATTCCAATTTGTGTGCACAAAGCTTCTGTGGAGATTAAACAATGTTTGCTCTTCACTGAGCAATGCACATCCATTCTTACTTGTTTGCAGGAAGGTTATACAAGAACGTGCATTCATCCTGATTTGTTTGCATGGAAATTATATGTCTTCCCATCAGTCGATCATTATCCTATCCTTTTAAAGTCCCTTCCCCCAAGACTCTCTTAAGCAGAAAAGGTTGCCTTCAGATTATCAGTATGTTGTTGGAGACATTCGCTCACATAGAGGAAATTTAAGTTTGCATAACAGAAGTGCTCTGGTACAACACATCCACTTTGGAAAAAAAGAAACTGACTTCTGTGGCTAGGAGACTCCAAGAAGGCTGGCCAGTAGGAAATGTGACCTTTGGGTTTAAAAGAATTGCTCTTCCCTGCTATACACTTGCCTAGGAGTAAGCTCTACTAAACTCAAATGCAGCTTCTGAGTTTTGGGATTGCACTGCAAACCATGCCAAATGCTTCCTTGCAAAGACATTATCTGTGCTTTCTGTCAAAACCATTAAAACTGTTGTATCTTATCTATTGCAAGTTTGTGCACTTAAACAAACAACTAAGGCTCTTATGAGCTAGGTGAGCAGCACCTCCTGCTTCTCAGTAAGAATATCATGGCTGGCGAGAGACCAGCCTGCCCTCCCTCCCACCACTGTCCAGAGAAGGAGCAGCAGCTCCAGTGCTAGCTTTCCTCTTCCCTCCTCATTTATTTTTCCTTTGTATCATGTCTATCAGATTGTGGGCCTCTGAGCAGGGCTGTCTTCTATTTTAATTACAGATAGGTAGCCGTGTTGGTCTGCCATAGTCAAAACAAAATAAAAAAATTCCTTCCAGTAGCACCTTAAAGACCAACTAAGTTAGTTCTTGGTATGAGCTTTCGTGTGCATGCACACTTCTTCAGATACACTGAAACAGAAGTCACCAGACCCTTCTATATAGTGAGAAGGTGGGGAGGGGTATTACTCAGGAGGGTGGTGGGAATGGGTGATTGGCAGATAGCTGTGATGAGCCTGTTGACGACTCTTAACGACTGCAATAGGTCTTACAGGAAAAAGCAAGGGGTGAAAAGGTGAAAAATGGCTTTGTCATGTATAATGAGATAAGAATCCAAGGTCTTTGTTCAGACCAGGTTTCTCCATGGTTTTGAGTTTGGTGATAAGTTGTAATTCAGCAGCTTCTCTTTCCAGTCTATTTCTGAAATTCCTTTGTAGTAAAACAGCTACTTTGAGATCTTGTATAGAATGTCCTGGGAGATTGAAATGTTCTCCTACTGGTTTCTCTGTCTTGTGATTCCTGATGTCCGATTTATGTCCGTTTATTCTTTGGCGTAAGGTCTGGCCTGTTTGTCCAATATTGTTCTATTTTAATGTACAGTATGTGCCATGCTTAGGGATGCGGGTGGCACCACAGAGCCTAGGACTTGCCGATCAGAAGGTTGGCGGTTCAAATCCCCGCGACGGGGTGAGTTCCCATTGCTCGGTCCCTGCTCCTGCCAACCTAGCAGTTCGAAAGCATGTCAAAGATAAATAGGTACTGCTCCGGTGGGAAGGTAAACGGCGTTTCCGTGCGCTGCTCTGGTTCACCAGAAGTGGCTTAGTTATGCTGGCCACATGACCCAGAAGCTGTATGCCAGCTCCCTTGGCCAATAAAGCGAGATGAGCACTGCAACCCCAGAGTCGGTCACGACTGGACCTAATGGTCAGGGGTCCCTTTATCTTTACCTTATGTGCCATGCTTAGGAAACGTTAAGCACTTTATGTCTTAAATAATAATAACCGACTAAGAGTTGTTTAATCACGTAACAAACCTAAAATAGAAAGAGGTAGTCTGAAATGGTAGCTGCAGTGAAGGATGCAAACAAAGAGGCTGAGGAGGAACAATAGAATGACAGTCATAATGAGAAAGGGAATAAGAAAAAAGGCATATACAAAGTTAAACAGAGAAAAAGCTAAGCAACCTCAGCTTCCTACACACGCATATGCACACAAACTGACCTGGAGAGACCAAAATCCGAGACTTTGACAACACCTTGTTCACTGATCAAACAGTTGCGAGCAGCCTGTGGCAGAGATATAAGAGAATATGGTCTCAACATACTTTAGCTGGGTGGCTACCAGAGCAGGAATAAAACACAACAACAGTAACTTACAAAATACAGTTATTACAAATGCAATAAGAAAACAAAACACAGCAGGAAGACCTCCTTTCTAGCAGAGAAAAAGCACAAAACCCAGGGCCATTGCTCAGTGGTAGAGCATCTACTTTGTATGCACAAGGTCTCAGGATCAGTCCCCAGCACCTCCAGGTAGGGCAGGGCGTGTCCCCCACCTGAAACACTGGAGAGCTGCTGCCAATCAGTGTAGATAACATAGAGCTGCATGGGCCAGTGGTCTGAGTGAAGTTTCCCACTTTTCCAATCAGCAGCAGAGATGATAAAATAAGACTTGGTTCACAGCACCAAGAGGCCAGATTATTCTAAAAATAACAATACATTCTGTTCAAAATGTGAGGAAAAGAGCTCAAGCAACAAGCAGGTGCTCTTCTCTGGGGAAGCTATTCCATAGCCAGGGTGCTACTAACTCTCCCTATTAGACACCCCCCCCCAATTTACTTCAGATGGCAGGGGTATATGGAGCAGTTGAAAAGCAATCACCTACCAGGTCTCTGTGCAGGAACTGCTTGGATTCCAGATACCCCATGGCCTCGCAGACATCCTTGCACATCTCTAGAAGCTCCGTGCCCTGGAGGGACCGCCGAGTGTCCCGCAGGTAAGTCAAGAGGCAACCTTTGGAGAGGTACTCAGTGACGATCAGTATTGGCCTCTCCTTCGTGCAGACTCCAAATAGCTGCACTAGCTTCTCGTGTGAGAGGTTCCTGGAGTGAGAAAACATCACAAGAACATAAGAAGAGGTTTGCTGGATTGGGCCAAAGGCTCATCTAGTCCAGTATCCTGACCAACAGGATGTCTCTGGGAAGCCCTAAAAGCAGGATTTGAGTACAACAGCACTCTTCCCACTTGCGATTCCCAGTAACTTGGCGGCAGAATGCAGAGCTGCCTCTTGAGATTCTCCACAGTACTCTAGGGGAAGAAAAATAATCATTTGTCCATTTATACCTCAGAATTCTCTGGCAGTGGCTCTAGATAATTTGAGACAGGTGTCTCTGTTAGCTCTTCTTGGGAGTTGCCATGGGGGTATTCTGCCATTAAATCAAATATTCTGTCACTGGGCTATGGACCTTCCCATTTTCCATTATTATTATTCTCCACAAGAGCACAAGTAAATGCTAAAAACAACAACAACCATGTTCTGCTGTTTCCAGAATGAGGAACCTGTTGCCCTCCAGATGTTGGCAGACTACATTTCCCATTATCCTTGGCCACTGGCCATGCTGGCTTGGGCTGATGGGAGCTGAAGTCCAGTGACATCTAGAGGAGCACAGGTTCTGTATCCTCGTGGTTTTCAAAAAGACTGGATATCTTTGTGTGTTTTGATTTGAGTCATTTGGGGTGATGACTCTGTAATAGCTGTGCCTGTGGAGGAACTAATAAATGGGAGATTTGACAGGAGGGGGTGGGCTAAATGCTCCTTTGGTTCCCTTTCAGTCTCTCAGCACATGCTTTTCATGCAGCAGATTTAGGGTACCTTCAGACCGTCAGTATTCTGTGGGAGGGCTTCAAGCACATACAGCACAAGGACGTTTCAGTTTGCAAAGTTAAAAATGCATAAAAGTCCTCTCTCATGCTGAAGCAACAAATCCTCCTTACTAAAAGAAAGACATTTTGCAGTTTAAGAAAGTGATGGTGAAATGTACTCAAAAGTGTGGAAGCACAGGGAAGATGCAATACCACTGCACAGGGAAATCAGAATGAATGATTATTGACTTATAACTACCCCACAAACAAACTAGACTTGATGCTCAATTTACCATATATATCCAAACCTCTATGCAATCTTTGTGGTAGCAAACCAGAAAAACTGCTCAATAAATAGTAAAAAGGTAAAGGTAAAGGGACCCCTGACCATTAGGTCCAGTCGTGACTGACTCTGGGGTTGCGGCGCTCATCTCGCTTTATTGGCCAAGGGAGCCGGCGTACAGTCATGTGGTCAGCATGACTAAGCCACTTCTGGCAAACCAGAGCAGCGCACGGAAACGCCATTTATCTTCCCACCGGAGCGGTACCTATCTATCTACTTGCACTTTGACGTGCTTTCGAACTGCTAGGTTGGCAGGAGCAGGGACCGAGCAACGGGAGCTCACCCCGTCGCGGGGATTCGAACCGCCAACCTTCTGATTGGCAAGTCCTAGGCTCTGTGGTTTAACCCACAGCGCCACCCGCATCCCATGCTCAGTAAATAGAGGTGCCCTTAATTCTTGGTATCATCAGCTAAAGCAGGGATGGGGAAACTGTGGCCTTGCAGATGTTACTGGTCTCTAACTTCCACCACCCCAGGGACTCGTAGTCCAGTGTTCTCAATGTACCCCATCCCTATCCCAGAAGAAATAAGAATCTACCCAGAAAAAAAGAGACAAATACAAAGTTCTTTGCTACTCACATCATGACTTTGGCTTCTTCGATGAATGCATCCTCTGACATGGAGCCTTCTTTGATCATCTTCACTGCCACATCATGCTGGCCTCTCCATTTCCCGTGCTTCACCACCCCAAATTGCCCTGTCCCCAGCTCCTTGAGGAATGTTAGGTCCTTTGGATCAATCTCCCATGCCCCTAGAATCAACAAGTGTGAGGTGTGAATCATTGTGGGAAGAAGGGTTCTTAGAACTGGGCTGGGCAACTTGTGGACTCCAGCTCCCATCAGTCCTGATCAGCATGGCTAAAGGTCAGGGATGCTGGGAAACGTAGCCAAACAATATCCAGAGGGAAACACATTTCCCACCGCTGATACAGAGGGGAAAGCAGCAAGAACAGCTGTTTGGTTCACCTATCCCAAGCCCACTTTCACTGCAGGGGAGCAATAGAAAGACAGTAAAGGTGAAGGTGCAACATACAGATAAATCCCAGGTGAAGAGCATTCAAATATTACCATATCCAAGTCCTGCCGTGGAAGGAGCAGTTCTCTGTTGCGATGACACAGGGTACTTCAGTCTGGAAATAAGCCCTAGGGTGCATCGAAACAATAATATTTTGAAGTAGTGCATTCATAATAATATAGATGCAAAGCAATATAAATTGTATTACCATGTATGTTATAAACAGAACTGTATATATTCTATGCTAAAGATATCTGAATTCGGCATCAAGATGACAAGCCCAAATTGTGCAGCTTGTGTAAGTTATGCTAATGCAATCTTAGGCTGTGTAAACAGAAGCATAGTATGCAATATATGAGAAGTAATAGCTTGGGATGTGGGTGGCGCTGTGGGTTAAACCACAGAGCCTAGGACTTGCCAATCAGAAGGTTGGCAGTTCGAATCCCCGCAACGGGGTGAGCTCCCAGTGCTCGGTCCCTGCTCCTGCCAACCTAGCAGTTCGAAAGCATATCAAAGTGCAAGTAGATAAATAGGTACCGCTCCGGAGGGAAGGTAAACGGCGTTTCCATGCGCTGCTCTGGTTTTGCCAGAAGCGGCTTAGTCATGCTGGCCACATGACCCGGAAGCTGTACGCGAGCTCCCTCAGCTAATAAAGTGAGATGAGCGCTGCAACCCCAGAGTCGGCCACGACTGGACCTAATGGTCAGGGGTCCCTTTACCTTTATCCTGTGCTGGTCAGGCCACATCAGGAATACGGTGTCAAGATCTGGGTACCACATTTTAAGGACACTGGCTGTGCACACCCCCATACATTTAAAACACATTGCTTCCCTCAAAGAATCATGAGAACTATAGTTTACTCCTTGTGCTGCTACAAGTTATGCACATACTTTACCTTTAAAGTACAACCCTCCCACCAAAGAGTTCTAGGCGCTGTGATTTGCTAAAGGTTGCTGGGAATTATATATCTGTGAGGGGTAAACTACCTTGTCAAGAGGTATCTGAGGGAAAGCATGTCCTATGAATGTGCTTTGAAGGTATAGTCTGTATGCAGCCATACTTCTTAGTCCCCTTAACAAACTACAGTTCTCAGGATTCTTTGAGAGAAGTCATGTGCTTTAAATGTATGGTGTGTATGCAGGCATTGACAGAATGGAGTATAACCAGAGGTCATTGACTTGGATGAGGTGATGTCTGGAAACCAAGCCCAAAGGGGAATGGTTGAAAGAGTTGGGCATGTTTCATTTGGAGAATAGAAGATGAAGGGGAAGCATGATAACTGTCTTCAAATAACTGATGATGGAAGAAACTTGTTGCTTGAGAGGACAGGAGAAGACACAACAGGTGCAAATTGCAGTGGGGCAGATTTCAGTCAAATGTTGGGAGAAACCTCTGAGGGGTAGGAGCTCTTTCTACCTCTTTATACTCTGTAAACATTTATTTTCAAGAGCCACACTATTTTTTGTGTTTGCATTTTTTAATTATACGTTTTTAAACAGTTTTAAACTGCATTTTAAATTGTTTTGACCTGCCCTGGGATCTTAGGGCAAAGGACGGGTAATAAATTAAAATATGTTGTTGACCTTCTTTGCCATTATCAAGCTGTTGGCATTTATCCCTCCCCTTCCCTGACTCCCATCTCCATCGTAAAAGTCGGCAAGTATCTTTGTGCCTCAGCCATTTCATTCCTCACCTGCTGCGTTATGTTGGTGGTAGTTGATCAGCTCTGGGATGGTGTTGAAGAGGTGCTTCTCTGCCAGGAAATACTGGTTCTGGGGTGTGGAGCACACAACGTAATGGCGGATCATCCCCTGGGGGTCCCTGTGAAATCAATTGTGGATCGGTGACCAGTAAGCTAATGATGAATTCTGGAGTTCATGACTCCTAAGGTGTGACTAAAGGAAAACCGGTAATTCCAGGGAATGCCATTGATGGATTTCAACCATTGCTGCACAACAAGTTAAGAGCAATAACATGAGAAGGATGGAAGGGAGAAGCAAGGCAGCACAGGGCTGAGCAGCCTTTTCTGAAGCCAAAGCAGTGGCAGCTATATGTGGAGCCGGAGCCAAGCAAAGCCACACTTTGACTGGTTGTAAGTAATAAGGTAGGCAGATGAGAGCAGGTCAGGTACAAACTCAAACAGAATGTCCCTATTTTCTAAGGAAAGTTGCAAAATATGAGACTGAGGTGGATGGGGCAGTATTCCCAAGTGTGCTAATGAACCAGCATCCATTGAGTCAAAGGGCACATTCCCCCACGAGTGAAGTGCTAGGCAGGGTCAAAGCCTGAAGTGCGTAGGGACACCCCTTTTTCTCCCTTTCATCATCCATCCATCCATCCATTCCATCTTCCTCATGCACACATCCCCCACATAATTACACACATACCTCCAGCAGGTACTCATAGACATAAGCATGCACCCCATTCACCCATCTTCCATTCATTATCTCTCTCTCTCTCCTCTTCATCTATTGTTGTGAAGGTACAGGGGGGTATCAGGGGCCAGGCAGAGGGAAGAGAAGGGCTGCAAGCAGCTAGCAGGTTGCAGCAGGAGCAGGCTAGAGCAGATACTATCCTCCAACTGGGGCTCATCCTCATATCTGTCCTACTGTTGAGGTTTTTACTGAGGACTAGTGTAATGAGTGGTCATCTTGTTCCCACATAAGCAGGCCACACTTACCCAGATGACTTGCCAAACACAGAGACTGTATATTTTCCTGTATTGCTGATGGAGTCTCGGACAATGAAGCCACCATCTTTGCCCTGAAATTTGGAAGCAGGTGACATCATTAACATTTCATGTGGGGGGTGGGGAATGAGGAACGATCTTTGAAGTAAGCTGCAAGAAGCACCATGTGCCTAGTGCGAACTGCAGCAGGTTCAGGGACCTGCATGTCCTTGACCCTGAAGAAGTGATATCAAGTGTTTTGACCCTACCAATGCAACCTCAGTCTTTGCCCTTCCTTTACAACTCTCCCACCTCCTCATCTATCCCCTCACAGCTTGGCCAAAATTCCCATTTGCAAATCCCTGCCCCCCACAGCTTGCCCCAACCCCTTTTAAAAGAGTGTCGGCAGAAACACTTCAATAGCAATTTGACAAAATACTCTGTAAAGTGCCTCCCCCATCACTGAAGCCATAGGTAATGGAAGAAGGCGTTAATCTGAGTCCTGCTAGACCTACATATGCATCACTTCCATATGCTAGGGTATGTTTTATAAAGGCAGCAGAGCAGTCTCTCCTGCAGAATCTGCTTAAACTTTTGTGTACAGTTTTTGCTGCTTTTGATGAAGACTCACAGACACCTTGCCATTTTTATTAGGATGGTAGAAAAGCAGCTATGTAACCGAAACAAGGGTGGTGCTGTGGGTTAAACCACAAAGCCCAGGACTTGCTGATCAGAAGGTCGGCGGTTCGCATCCCCATGACGGGTTGAGCTCCTGTTGCTCAGTCCCTGCTCCTGCCAACCTAGCAGTTCGAAAACACGTCAAAGTGCAATTAGATCAATAGGTACCGCTCTGGCGGGAAGGTAAACGGCGTTTCCGTGCGCTGCTCTGGTTCGCCAGAAGTGGCTTAGTCATGCTGGCCACATGACCCGGAAGCTGTACGCCGCCTCCCTTGGCCAATAAAGCAAGATGAGCGCCGCAACCCCAGAGAAGGTCACAACTGCACCTAATGGTCAGGGGTCCCCTCACCTTTACCTTTAACCTAAACAAAAGTGAGGGCTTAACATGTTTCGGCAAAAAGACACTGAAGTGTGTTCAAAAGCCCCTAAGTGTGGAACGACATATTTTGGAAAGGTCCCTGTTGCTCATTTCCCCCCACCCCCACCCCCATATACCCACATGAAAGATAGCATTGATGGAAAATTAGAATGGAAAGGTCCAACCCCCTGGTCCCATTACTGATTGATATAAAAGGCATAACAATTTCCCCCCCCCAGGGGTTTTCTTCTTCTTTTACTTTTTTGGAGGAAGTGGGTATTACTAGCTGTCGTTCCCCCCCCCCCTTTCTCATGCTTTGCATACACTCACCATGGGATCTGTTCTACAGCCAGCATGACAACAGAATGGCAAGCCAGTGAGCAACAAGTATCCAGTATGGCAGGCAACCCAGGTGAACTGTTTAACAGAGGAACTGCAGAGAGCTGATTGCCAAACCACTCTCTGAAGTGCCTTGCCTGCTCTGTTACACCTCTCAACAGCCGTGTTTAATGGAGAAAAGGACGTCACTCTCTGAAGTGCTTCCCTCACTCAGTTAAATAGCTCCCCTGGGCTGCCTGCCATCCACATTGTTTGCTCACCTGCCAGCCAGACATTCTGTTGTTGCACTGGAAGTTGGCATGCCCATGGGAACTGCAGCATGATGACTGCCTTACATTTTTATGTATATAGGCAGATACACGTTTGGGCATTTTTAATATTATCTGCTGACTTTATAATTTAACTCTCACAGTGAAAGAGGAAGGAAAGAAGAAAGGAAGTACTTATACACTCACCTCTTGCTTCAGCAGTTCCTCTGCTTGCCTTCTAGTTATGTTTTTCAAATACCACCTGAAACATGACATAATATTTGCCAGGGAGGAACTGCAAAAAAGAGGGCTGGGAGGTGGGAGGTGGTGAACCTCTACATTTGGGGTGAAATGTTAACATAAAGCTCAAACATTTCCCACCCAATCAGGGCAGATTTCTAGGTACCTTGGCAAATGTGTGTTCTCCAAGGTTGCAAATCTGGGGGCAATGGAAGTATTTTGTAAGGGATGAGCTGTCAGGAAAATGAGGCGGATGCTTAACCACTCCTGCACCCATCAATTCTCCCCTATGAAATCAATTCTCCCTTGACGCCAGTTCCCCCTTTATATATTTCTGCTTTCCCCGGCCAGTTAGCAGGGGTGTAGGGGTGTGATGAAAAATGGGTTGTCATGGGAGGCATTTGCAAAAAAGACTCAGAAGGAAGAAATGACAAGGCCCTCCCCTTCCCAGCCACCCGTTCTCTACTGCAAATATGAAACACTACAGAGGAATAGACAACGTTGTCGATTTTGGTTTCTCCTGTTCTATTTTTCCTAATCAGAAATTTGGTTTGCCCCATTTCTGCGTTTATTTGTGATTTAAAAAAAAAAAACAACTCTGCAAGAAAATTCCCGTGTATGTTTGGGTGCTTATCTCCTACTATATGCAATTCTGCCTAGGATAATCGTTTTGCAAGTCGTTGCCACTCCCCAATAGAATGCATTTTTGTGTATTATCCACTATGTCGGTGTTATGTACTGAAGTTCTCACCCTGGGCCAGCAGGGGGATACTGTAGTAGTCTCTCAGGTGTACGCAGTGAGAGTCAAGTTGCCTTTTGGACACTCTGGGTACCAGTCTTTTGATGGTGCTCCAAGACACCATGGACAGGGCAAACCCGGTGTCGATCTCCATGTCACATGGAGCTCCTTCAATGAGCACAGTATCCCCCTGCTGATTATACACAATTTTAGTATGCATTCTTTGGTTGAACAATGGCATAATAAAATTTGGAGAAGTGTGAATTTTGAAGGAGAGCTGTTGCTTGGTTCTCAATTTGTAGATTTGGTGGGTTCGCCAAACTCATTTCCCCCCTCATCACTACCCCCATTCCAGACTCCAGAATGTATCTTATTACAAATACAAAGGGACAGATATTTTTATGTTTTTCTCATAACATTTAACTTCTGCCCTCAGGCCCACAGTTCCAAGGAAACTCACTCATACATCTCCAGAGAATCTTTTGTTTCTGTGACATAGTTGCTGGGAATGTAGCCTTCTTTCCTATAGGGTGAAAGAAAACAACAACACCATGAGCCACTCCCTATGCAACTGACAAAAACCCAAGAGGAAAGGGCTGTAGCTCAATGGAAGGGCGCTGACTTTGCATGCAGAAGGTCCCAGGCTCAAATGCTTTGGCTTGGCTGAAAGTCCAGCTCTTTATTAGCAAAAACACGATCTCCACAGACTCGGCCCAGTATACCTGAAGGAGCGTCTCCACCCCCATCGTTCTGCCCGTTCTGGCAGTTCCCTCTCTGCAAGAAGTGAGGTTACAAGGAACCAGGCAGAGGGTCTTCTTGGTAGTGGCACCCACCCTGTGGGACGCCCTCCCACCAGATGTCAAGGAAATAAACAACTATCTGATTTTTAGAAGACTAGATGGCATCTAAAAGGCAGCCCTGTTTAGGGAAGTTTTTAACGTTTCAAGTTTTATTCTGTTTTAATGTTCTGTTGAAAGCCACCCAGAGTGGCTGCGGAAAGCCAGCCAGATGGGTGGGGTAGAAATAATAAATTGTTGTTGTTGTTGAGTGCCAGGCCTAATGAGCAGAGCAGCTCATTCCTGGTGGTCTTCCATGAAAATCAGTTGCCAAGACTGAAAGTCCCCAACTTCTCACAGCTGCCTGTCCCCTCCTCTCCAGGGCTTTCCCCAAACAACCAGAGACTGTACCTATGGCAGCCAACCTCTCCTCTCCTCTCTTCACGCCTCGCCTAGTTCTGGGAGACCAGGTGGGAAGGAAGCTTGTCACAGCAGGGAAAGGAGAGAAACCCATGACTTTTCACCAGCCTAACCCATCTCTGCCTCTTAACGTCCCTCTTTCCATCCTCCTGCTCCAGCTTCTGATTCTGGACTTTGACTCTGCCACAGACTCTCCCTGCTCAATAAGGCCTGTTACCTCTTCAGCTTCCAACACCACCTCCTCTCAGGTTTCTCCCTCTGACCACTCATGGTTGTCCTACCACCACTCTCCGGGCTCTGAGCCTACTTCCCTTGGGGGTTCCTCAGCTGTTTCCTCCCAGGACATTCCTCTGCACCCAACCAGTGCATGACAAGCGCTGTACATTTTTTCCTAACATACACATTTTTTTTATTGAATTTTCCCTAAGAGGTACATTTTTTGCAAAGCAATTTCTCCCAGAATAATGCATCCTTGTGTGCTGTCTTCACTAATAAATGCATGTTTATGCACACTTTATCCCAGTAAGTGCATTCCTGCACGTATTAAAGTAAAGGTAAAGGGACCCCTGACCATTAGGTCCAATCATGGCCGACTCTGGGGTTGCGGCACTCATCTCACTTTACTGGCCGAGGGAGCCGGCGTACAGCTTCCGGGTCATGTGGCCAGCATGACTAAGCCACTTCTGGTGAACCAGAGCAGCGCACCGAAACACCGTTTACCTTCCTGCCAGAGCGGTACCTATTTATCTACTTGCACTTTGATGTGCTTTCGAACTGATAGGTTGGCAGCAGCAGGGACTGAGCAACGGGAGCTCACCCCGTCGCAGAGATTCAAACTGCCAACCTTCTGATCGGCAAGTCCTAGACTCTGTGGTTTAACCCACAGCACCACCACGTATTACTTGGCTGCAAATCTGCACAGCAAAATTATGAGAAGTGCACATTTCGAAGGACAGCCGACTCCGTTCTCATATATTCCCACCCCACCCCGGAAAATGTGAATTAGTTAGGTTCACTTTTAAATGATAATTAAATCTACTTTCCCCCTCATCTCCACCTGTGGGACAGGGGGTGTGCAAGTGGAGGGTAGACTCCTGGCAGTGGCCTTGCACTGTTTTCCCCCCTACAGTCTGTGTTGGGTCTCTTACCCGTTCTGGTCTTGTGCTCTCCACCAGGACTCATTGCTCTCCTCCAGGACAACGTACTCTTTGCCCTTTTGCAGCTCCAGGTCCTGTTCAGTCATTGGGAGATAGTCATAGAGAGCCACGACTTTCTTCGTCCTAGACTGGCCACCAGGCACCGGTTCAGGGGGCAACTGCTTTTTGATCATCTTTGCCAGTGTTCAGAGAGGAAACAAGAAAAGAATGAGACTTTCAGGATACCTCTTTCAGCACCTATCACAGGTAGAGGGAACTTGATGGAAAGAAGTCCCAACGAGAGAAGAATGGCTACAGAAACAAATGGACTATGCAGAAACGGCAAAACTTACCAGAAGAATAAGAAATCAAGACAATAAACTTTTTTTTAGTAAGGAATGGAAATGGTTTATTGAATATTTGCAGATACGTTGCAAACAAGACATTAGCAGGATTGTTGTAAAAACTTCTAAAACATATATGAATTAGATGAGAAAAAAGAATAGAGTTAATTGGGATATGCAGGGAAAAAGAAAGAAAATAAATTCATGGAACCACAGAAAAAAGGAGGAGGGAAGTCTGGGAAGTCGAAGATTGATATGTAAGAATTGTTTCATTTTCTTTGTTGAAATGTTTAATTGTTACAAATGAAAATAAACTAACTTAAAAAAAAACAGGTGGAAGGAACTTGTGAAACACATACATAGAGATGTTGCTGCACTACAACTCCCATCATTCTTGGCTATTGGCCATTCTGCCTGTGGTTGATGGGAGTTGGGAGTTCAACAGCACTATGCTGCCTACCCCTAATACAGTGGTGGAGAACCTTTCTGGAGGGCCAACTCTGACAGGTGGGCACAACAACCAAGTAGAGGATTGGCAAAGCCTTGTTTCTCCGCTCCCTATCAGGTGGTGGGGAGGAAGAAAAAAAGCCTGCAATGTGTAAGCATGGCTGCAAGCAGGAGGAGACCCTCTTGCCTGCAAAAAAAAGAGCTGCTTGCTTTAATAATAATAATAATTACAATAATTACAATAATAATAGTACCCCACCCATCTGGTTAGGTTGTCCCAGCCACTCTGGGTGACTTCCAACACATACAAAAACATTAATAACAAAAAAATAATACTACAAAAACACAATAAAACATTAAACATTAGAAACTTCCCTGTCCTGGGCTGCTTTCAGATGTCTTCTAAAGGTTGTATAGTTACTTATCTCCTTGAAATCAGATGGGAGGGCATTCCACAGGGTGGGTGCCACTACCAAGAAGGCCCCGCTACCTGGTCCTTTGCTTTGGCTGGGTATGTCTGTTCTCAGTAGGATTTAACTCCTCCCACCTTGCCGTACTGGTCAGCTGATGAGTGGGTGAAGGAATAGTGAAATCCTGCTGCTTTGGGTATAAGAACAGGCATGTGCAACCAAGGCAGAAATGAATCCCACCCTCCTGCCCATCAGATGATGTCACAGGTGATAAAAAGTTAGTGTGGTTTGAGGGAAATGGCTTCATGGGTCAAAATAGGCCAGTTGGAAGGCTAGGATTGGTCCATGGGCTGAAGGTTCCTCACCCCTGCCCTAATCCTGTCTCTGCCCCAAGGTGCAACCCACCCACAAAATTTGTGCAACCCACAAAAATTGCAAATCCTGACTGCTCATACCTTGTTCTCCTCTGGAGTTGGTGGTAGAGGCTTGTCAGGCTTGAGAAGACAACGGCCACTTCTGAAACCTTCAATTAGAGGAAAGCAGGGCATTTAAAGTGCATCTCCAATAGGAATAGAGAGAGAAATTCTTCATCACGCACCCAAAACCACATCTTTTACAGTTAAAATGCATATAAAATGTGTATTTTATGTGAAACTGCCTTGGTTGCACTGGTCAATGATCTCTGGCAGCTAGACTGGTGACTGGGAGTGGCTGCCGAGACCACACAACACCGGTCCTGAAACACCTACATTGGCTCCCAGTATGTTTCTGAGCACAATTCAAAGTGTTGGTGCTGACCTTTAAAGCCCTAAAGGGCCTCGGTCCTGTATACCTGAAGGAGCATCTCCATCCCCATTGTTCTGCCCAGACACTGAGGTCCAGCGCCGAGGGCCTTCTGGCGGTTCCATCACTGCTAGAAGTGAAGTTACAGGGAACCAGGCAGAGGGCCTTCTCAGTAGTGGCGCCTGCCCTGTGGGACGCCCTCCCATCAGATGTCAAGGAAATAAACAACTATCTGACTTTTAGAAGACATCTGAAGGCAGCCCTGTCCAGGGAAGTTTTTAATGTCTGATGTTTTATTGCATTATTATTATTATTATTATTATTATTATTATTATTATTATTATTTCTGTTGGGAGCCACCCAGAGTGGCTAGGGAGACCCTGTCAGATGGGCAGGGTATAAATTATAAATTGATGATGATGGTGGTGATGAAAGTGAACTGAAACAGCCCTGAAAAATAGCATTTGTGGGAGGGGGGATGCAGACAATAATGCTTATAAAAAAGAGTACAATTTAAACAATAATTTTTCATGCACTATTTCCAAAAATCAGCATGAAACAGGATGGAATGGAACTATAAAAGAGTGCCAGCGAAAATAAGACAGGACAGACTGAGGATGTTCTGTCTGTCCCAAAGATGGGGAATCTTTTCAGTCTGGCAGGGCAGATATTTATCTCCCCACCCCATGAACCAACTCAATCATCTGATGCTTGGAAACTGGTAGCTGGTCAATCCAATCAGCTGATTGACATGTGGCGTGGTTTAGGAGAAAAGGCTTTGCAGGCTAAATTGCACCCCCTGGTGGGCTGAGACTGAACTGCAGGCTGGAGGTCCTCAACCCCTGGCAAATCCCTATTCACAAGTGAAGAGTGCCTTCCTCAAACTCACACACAGCACTCTTTGAAAGTAGTGAACTACTACAGCAGGGCAGGGGAGAGCACTCCAGTTGAAAGGGTTACAAGGCCTTGCTTTGTTAGGGAGATGGCTCTTTAGAGCAAGTGAGAAAAGTCCTCTACTGACAAGCTGCCACTAGCCTGAGCTGAACAGCCTTCCTGGTCTCCAAATGTTCTGAATCAACTGGCTGAGGCTTATGGAAGTTGTGGCCCAAAACATCTGGAAGGAGAAGGCTGGAATCAGGCTAATCAGGCAAAGTGGATAAGGAAGGAAGCTTTCTATGCTCATATCACATACCAAAGGTGATTCAGAGGTAACATACCTCTGATTGCTAGAGACCATTTTGTTGCTATCATTGTTGTACATCGACATCGTCATCATGCCACAAGCAAAGCATGATGGGCGGCAACAACTTCCTGCTAGCTCAGCAGTGAAGCATTTGCTCTGCATGCAGAAGAACTCAGGTTCAACCCTCAGGCTAGTGGCTGCTTTAAGATTTAGACCTCAGAAGAGCCTTGGTGAATCAGGCCAAAGGTCCACCTAGACCAGCACTCCACTCTCACAGCAGCCCATCAAGTAGGGCTGGGAAAGACTACTGCCGAAACCCTGTCAGCTGCTGCCAGTCAGTGTGGACTGCACTGAGGTAGATGGAGCAATAGGCAACTTCCTATGCTACCGTCTACTCCACTCGGGATCTGTTGGAAGCTAGGTGGATCTTTGGTCAAATGACCCAGAACTCTTCTGTTATTACATCTGATTACCTGTTTTCAGGAATGCTTTAGACCCCCACCAGATGATTAGGAGCACCTGCATTTCTAGCCAGCTTTCTGGTTCTATGCCCTGAAACTAGGCCAAATATGCCGAACCAGACATGGCAAAGCAGGCATATGTATCTTAAATATGTGTCTGCCCCAGTCACAAATAAAGCAGAGGTGAGATGGAGGTTCCTATTATTTCCATCAGGACTGGAGAACCTGTGCCTGCCCTCCCCCCCCCCCCCCGCCAAAAAACAAGGTTGTGGACTCCAGGTCCCATCAGCCTCAGCCAGAATGGTTAGTGGTCAGGAATTAAGGGGGTTGTAGTACAAATATCTGGAGTGCAACAGGTTCCTCCTCCTGGCTTTACGCAAAGATGAAGTGTACTAACATATACAAACCACAAGGAAAGATAAGTTTTAAAAAGAGCCAAAGTGAATTCTTACTTCTACTCTTGCCTCCCAGAATCTGACAGCCCATGGCCATTTTAGCTGTCTGGGAGCAGCAGAGGTATTGTCCGTCAGTCCAGAAGCAGGGATGATATTTCTGCACCAGGTTGGCGTTGTAGCAGATCACTGAAGCAGGAAGGAAGGGTTACTATAGTTTCTGATCTTGTCTGAGTGATGGTAAACAGTTTCAGAAAACAAAACAAAAAACCAGGATATTGAAACTCGGTTTGAAGTTGGTTCAATATCTTGGCTTTCTCCAGAGCTGCTAGCCATAGTTTCCCAATTCGGATGAAACAGGAAACAACTGTCAGCGAGAACTTCCTGGCTTGTTTGCCAGCTTAGGTGAAGGAGGAAGTGAAGGGCTTGCATACGTGGGCAAAAAAAAAAAAAGGGGTACATTCACATCATGCTTTAGTAAACCGATATATGATGATTCAAATGCGGCCAATCAGGTTAAACAGAAGCAAGCAGTGTTAATCTCCTCAAATGGTCCATTTGCTTAATCTTGGCCTGAAGAGGAAGAGTCTTATGGCACATTAAAAACATGCACCCATCGATGGCACGGCCTGATACACGTCACCAATCCCCACCACACCTCTCTGCCCCTTTGTAAACTTATTTTGGGGGGCATCAGGATAGTGCTGGGCAAGTCCTAGAGGGTATTTTTCTCAGGGCACCCTCAATCTTTGTGCCAGCCCTGGTCAAGGCTTTACCACCTACCTAACCTATAAAGGGGACGCAGGTAGCGCTGTGGGTTAAACCACAGAGCCTAGGACTTGCCGATCAGAAGGTCAGCAGTTTGAATCCCCGCAATGGGGTGAGCTCCCTTTGCTCGGTCCCAGCTCCTGCCAACCTAGCAGTTCGAAAGCACATCAAAGTGCAAGTAGATAAATAGGTACCGCTCTGGCAGGAAGGTAAACAGCGTTTCCGTGTGCTGCTCTGGTTCGCCAGAAGCGGCTTAGTCATGCTGGCCACATGACCCGGAAGCTGTACGCCGGCTCCCTTGGCCAATAAAGCGAGATGAGCGCCGCAACCTCAGAGTCAGTCACGACTGGACCTAATGGTCAGGGGTTCTCGGTAGTGGTGCCCACTCTGTGGAACACCCTCCCATCAGATGTCAAAGAAACAAACAACTATTAGACTTTTAGAAGACATCCGAAGGCAGCCTTGTTTAGGGAAGCTTTTAATACTGGATGAATCATTGTATTTTAATATTCTGCTGGAAACCGCCCAGAGTGGCTGGGGAAACCCAGCCAGATGGGCGGGGTATAAATAATAAGTTGTTGTTGTTGTTGTTATTATTATTATTATTATTATTATTATTATTATTATTATTATTATTATTATTAGTTGTGGCCTTACTGTGTAAAAAGCTTGACATGCTGATATATATCAGGTGAGACAAATTTTTAAAAGGTAAGACTGTCAGGGTTGTTGGAGAAAGGAATCTATTGTTTTTTGCGTTATAAAGGCACCCCAGAAGGAAGAACCTGTGTGAACCTTAGTTAAATAAGATCATTGGAAGGAAGCATGCAATAATGACTTTACTTGTAATCAGGTTGTCATCCATGCAAAAAGCAATTTCTCCCCAGGCTACTGCTCCTCTATGACCTGTTTATTAAACATTCATCCAGATTTGCTTCCGCATAGCATATACAGAGATTAGACTATGTCTGGTCTATATAGCGAAGAGTTTCCCAAACTTGTGTCTCCAGCTGTTTTCGGACTACAACTTCCATCACCCCTAGCTAGCAGGACCAGTGGTCAGGGATGATGGGAATTGTAGTCCAGAAACAGCTGGAAACCCTGTTACAGGCCACTCATTCTGATTTGTCTGCAGGGAAGTTATACAACAGTAAGCATTCATCTGGAATTCATCCTGATTTGCTTACAGGGCATTTATATGCCTTCTTGTTAATATTCATTCTTCTCATACATTTCAGGGTGCTTTGCCATCACTTTCCTAACAGCAAAAAGTCAGCTGTGTGTGTATGCTTTTAAGTGGCTTTGTTGCAAAAGGGCAACGGATTGCTTTAATTCATTTCAAGTGTGCAAACCTAATTTACCACCTGAATCCTTCAAGCAAAATATTGTTCCTATTTAAAATATCCAGATTTTAACTACTAGAGAGAGAGAGAGACTTACCATTTTTCAACTGGTGAATCCAGCGGCTCCTCAACTCCTCTGTTGGAGAGAAGACGTAGAGGGGCCCTTCATCATACACCACCTAGTGGGACAGAGTCAGAGCAGCACAGATGAGAGCACAAACACATTGTACACAGACAATAGTGTCATATCAAGATGGGAGTCTCAGGCAGATGTCCAAGAGACCAATAAGGGCAGGGGATTCTTAAATGTACCATGGCTGGTTTACTGCTTATTGAAAAAGGGATGGGAGAAAGAAATATGATTTTATGTGAATGTAAAGAGAAATGATGTGATTCATGCTTGGTTAACCAATAGGATAATTGAAACACAATTGTCCTTTGAAAGTTGCATTCTTCTGAAATTTTTGATGGAGTTATCGAACCAAACAATGCATACAAAAAAAAGCATTCATAAGGGGAAAGTACAAACAAAATCCACACTGTCATGAAAATAAGATACAAAAATGCATTTTTGCGAGCACACACACAAAAGTATTTTACTCAAAATTTCAGTCAAAAATGTATCTTAGGAGGAATTCTCACTGAAAATATTCGAAAGAATTTTTAAAAATGCAAATTGCTGTGGCAACATGGAGAATTGGATTTAAAACCAGGTAAATGAGAAACAGAGAAACCGAAACTGACAGTACTGGACTACAAAGACCAATGGTCTGAAAGTCTGCATGCGCACACCACACATTTAAAGCATTTGACTCCCCCCACACACAAAAATAATCCTAAGGATTGTGGTTTACCCCTTACAGAACTAGATCCCCAAACCCTTGGCAAACTATAGTTCCTCGGACTCTTGGGCTGTGTTCTTTAAATATATGGTGTGTGTGCCAGGGGAAGAGGAGCATAAGATGATGACGCTTAAGCTTCAAGGACCCAAATCCTGGAGGGGCCCCAGAAGTGACTTTGATCCACATTGCTTAACATTTTTTGGTCCACAAGATCCAATTTGAGCGGCATGACTCAACCTGATTCATTTTTTGTCGTACAGTCATGCCTTGGGTAAAATATGCTTCGAGTTGAGCACGTTCGAGTTGCGCTCCTCGGCAACCCAGAAGTAACGGAGCGCGTTACTTCTGGGTTTCGCTGCCTGCGCATGTGCAGGCACTCAAAATGACGCCACGCGCATGCGCAGAAGCGGTAAAAGCGATGCGCCGTCACTAGTTACATTTACCTCTAGATGCGAGCGGGGCTCCGGAACGGATCCCGTTCCTATCTAGAGGTACCACTGTATATATTTCAACATTCCTAAGTTTGACCATCAGTAGAACAGACGTTGTACAGGTGTGGTGATCTGTCGTAGAACAACCCCATTGAAGAAGATAACAGCAGTTATCCAGACCTCGCTGCTGGTTATGAAGGAGCGCCTTGCAACAGTTCAACATTCAGGGCCCCAGAAATGTAGGTCCGTCACTGTAAGACTATTAAGTCCAGAGTAAGGTAAAAGTAAAGGGATCCCTGACCATTAGGTCCAGTCGTGGCCGATTCTGGGGTTGCGGCACTCATTTCACTTTATTGGCCAAGGGAGCCGGCATACAGTTTCCGGGTCATGTCGCCAGCATGACAAAGCCGCTTCTGGCGAACGAGAGCAGCGCACGGAAAGGCCGTTTACCTTCCTGCCGGAGCAGTACCTATTTATCTACTTGCACTTTGACGTGCTTTCGAACTACTAGGTTGGCAGGAGCAGGGACCGAGCAACGGGAGCTCACCCCGTCGCGGGGATTCGAACCGCCGACCTTCTGATTGGCAAGTCCTAGGCTCAGTGGTTTAACCCACAGCACCACCCGCGTCCCTTAAGTCCAGAGTAGCCCTGTTTAAAGGCATTTTGAGCTGAAACCATCCTGCCAACAAATTCTTTCACTTTTTTTTTTTTTTTGTATAAATGTACCTGATAATGTTTTAGCTGTACCTGTGGCTTGACCATGGGGCAGGATGGTGGAGGACTAAAGCAACAGATTCTGGGAGTCATTAAGGGCAATAAAGTAAGAGACAAGACAGGTACAGACACATTCTCTTGATTCTGGAACATGTGACCCAACTGTCTATGATGGGGTGGCTAACAGGAAAAACAGCTCACCTGGAAAGGGTAGGGGAATCTCTCTATGATGTCTGTCTCGCTTAGATCTTCTCCTTTTCTCTGTGTGCATGTGAAATAGATGGGAGATTAGTACACTAGAAATGTTTCCCCTACACACCAAAACTCACGTCCAGGAAACTGTGCGCAGGTGAAAGTGGGCGTTGCTTAAATTTTAAGGTCTCAAA
Organism: Podarcis erhardii; assembly: GCF_964252035.2. Classification (NCBI taxonomy): domain Eukaryota; kingdom Metazoa; phylum Chordata; class Lepidosauria; order Squamata; family Lacertidae; genus Podarcis; species Podarcis erhardii. The sequence continues at coordinate 18,255,747 of NC_138504.1, forward strand.
TATAGAAAATAAATATTCATAAATGCACACATATCTAAATATATGAACCATGAGTCTTAAATAGTACAGGAGAACAATCCTAAAGCCATTTTAACTCTCCCAATGACCTCAAATACTCTGCAGCAAGGGAGGCAAATGGGGAAAGCCTTCCCATTGTCTTTTTGCTTGCAAATCCTGTCTTAAGGGCACATTTCTGTATGAATAGGGTGAGCCTGTGACCTGGATTCAGGAACTAAAGTATCAACCATCACAAAAGAATGGCCAGGCTGCCCAGGTAATGCAGTCAGTGACCATTATCAGGTATCCTAGCAAGCAGGATTTCTGCTGTAGACCGCCTCAGCTGCTGTAGACTACCTCCTTCTGTGATGTACACCTGATGTTTTAGGGAGGTGGTCTGCGTGTGGTGAGTGGGGACCCTGTTGCAACAGTTCCTTGAATAAAGATCAGGTTTACTAGCTGCTTTGCTTCTCAATATACTCTGGCTGGACTCTGTTATTTTTCCTACCAATAGGGAACCCACTTAAGGACTCTATAAGGGCTCTGGAATACCCCATAAAGGAAAAGGAGCAGGTATTTTTTTCTTATAACAGGGGGCAAAGCAACAAATATATATATTACCTTTGTAAAGTAAGCTAGCTTCTCCACACACCTTCCATTCTCTGCCCTCCATTCACACAATCAAGAGGAATTGTCAAAGTCAAAGGATGCATTCCATCCAGGACCAGGGAGGGAAGCAGGGGAGATGGGGGAGTTCCAGTTGGCCCCTATACCTGAGGTTCCCCATGCAGGTCTAGCACTGAAGGGCCATGAGAAGCATTTTTCCCAGTCCTACCTGGAGACTCCAGGGATCAAACCTGGGACCTTCTGCATGCAAAGCAGATGCTCTGCTCACTCAGCTGTGCTCCTACACTGAACCTCACAAGCAGCTAGTACCAGTGATACATTTGGAACTCCAGGACTTCGCCCTGACAGCCCCAAGACCCATGAAATACTCCTTCAAGGGGAATCCCAAAATGCAGGTATCTGTGTTGGTCCACTATTCTGTGGCCTCCCTTGTGGGTATGGATATGGACCCTCCACTGACCACAAGGAGACATGTCACAGCTGGTTTAGGGCACTCTCCCTGGATGGCAATTTGATGTAACTGTGGAGCACTGAAAAACCGTGTGGCATCCCCCCCCCCCACAAACGGCATGCATGCATATGCTTAGCAGGTAAATCTTGTGGCTGCTGAGAGCAAGAACATCCTGTCTGGAATGAAGGCGCATTAGTGCTTCATTACCGGGATTCGCCGTTCTGGTGGAGGATTGTTCTCTGGAGCCACAGTCTCCACGCAGGTGATCTTCTCAATGTCCACGGAGCCTTTCTTACTTCCTCGGCGCTGCAAAGGAGAAAACAGGAATGCTTTAAGACAGTCCAGCTTTGAGCCAGCACTACTTGCACAGCTAGTGGCTAAGGCTGGATCTAGACACATCAAAAAAAGTTTCAGGAAAACGCATTGTAAAGCTCATAATGAGAAATCACCTACAGGTGGTACCTAACACCAAGAAAACTAGCGCTAATATGCCCAGGAACCTCACCAAAATGCTGGAGAGGGTGCACCTCCACAGGCACATACCTCCACATGTGGTGGGAATGCCTCAAAATCCAACTATTCTGGACAACAGCCATATGAGAAATATGTAAAATAGCTAAGCAAGTATTAGAAATCACCCCAGAATTGGCCCTACTAAACATCTTCCTGATCACCTCATCTGTCTCCTGAGAAATCTCTATGTGGGACAAGAAGCTACATTTAGAACTGGATATGGAACAACTGATTGGTTCAAAACTGGGAAAGGAGTACGGCAAGGCTGCATATTGTCTCCCTGCTTATTTAACTTATATGCAGAATTCATCATGCGAAAGGCTGGGCTGGATGAATCCCAAACTGGAATTAAGATTGCTGGAAGAAATATCAACAACCTCAGATATGCAGATGACACAACCTTGATGGCAGAAAGTGAGGAGGAATTAAAGAACCTTTTAATGAGGGTGAAAGAGGAGAGCGCAAAATATGGTCTGAAGCTCAACATCAAAAAAACGAAGATCATGGCCACTGGTCCCATCACCTCCTGGCAAATAGAAGGGGAAGAAATGGAGGCAGTGAGAGATTTTACTTTCTTAGGCTCCATGATCACTGCAGATGGTGACAGCAGTCACGAAATTAAGAGACGCCTGCTCCTTGGAAGAAAAGTGATGGCAAACCTAGACAGTATCTTAAAAAGCAGAGACATCACCTTGCCAACAAAGGTCCGTATAGTTAAAGCCATGGTTTTCCCAGTAGTGATGTATGGAAGTGAGAGCTGGACCATAAAGAAGGCTGATCGCCGAAGAATTGATGCTTTTGAATTATGGTGCTGGAGGAGACTCTTGAGAGTCCCATGGACTGCAAGAAGATCAAACGTATCCATTCTTCAGGAAATCAGCCCTGAGTGCTCACTGGAAGGACAGATCGTGAAGCTGAGGCTCCAATACTTTGGCCACCTCATGAGAAGAGAAGAATCCCTGGAAAAGACCCCGATGTTGGGAAAGATGGAGGGCACAAAGAGAAGGGGACGACAGAGGACGAGATGGTTGGACGGTGTTCTCGAAGCTACAAACATGAGTCTGACCAAACTGCGGGAGGCAGTGGAAGACAGAAGTGCCTGGCGTGCTCTGGTCCATGGGGTCACGAAGAGTCGGACACGACTAAACGACTAAACAACAACAAACATCTTCCAAGACAATAATGCCCATTTACACCACAAAGAACTCATAACCCACCTACTTTCAGCAGCCAGAAACACCATAACCAGACACTGGAGAGACCTGTCAGGAGTAAGCATGGACCAATGGTACCAAACACTGTGGGAAACAGCCTTACTAGAGAAATTAACCAATAAACTGAAACTGACACGGTGACAAATAGAAGAAGACGCCTTTCCCCTGGTATGGCTCCCCTTCAGCACATACGCAGCCCAACAAGACAATGACAATAATCCACCAACAGCATACAAATCAATATGGCTAACCTGATCCAAAACACCCACCCACCCCACGGAAACAAAGATCACCACAGCCAATAACAAACAAACAACCACTCCCTAGGCCAACCCCAACCTCTCTCACCACCAAAGGAACACAAGTAAACAGCAGAGAACCTGCACAAGCAACACTGACACCAAACCCTACATAAAGGTAAAGGTAAAGCGACCCCTGACCATTAAGTCCAGTCGTGGCCAACTCTGGGGTTGCGGGGCTCATCTCGCTTTATTGGCCGAGGGAGCCAGCGTACAGTTTCCGGGTCATGTGGCCAGCATGACTAAGCCGCTTCTGGCGAACCAGAGCAGCGCACGGAAACGCCATTTACCTTCCTGCCAGAGCGGTACCTATTTATCTACTTGCACTTTTGACGTGCTTTTGAACTGCTAGGTTAGCAGGATCAGGGACCGAGCAACGGGAGCTCACCTCGTCACGGGGATTCGAACTGCCGACCTTCTGATCGGCAAGTCCTAGGCTCTGTGGTTTAACCTACAGCGCCACCCGCGTCCTAAACCCTACATACATTAAGTATAATAGAAACATTGCCACCCGACCCCACCCATCTTCCCCCCCCCTGCACCCCTCTCTCCCTTTTCTTCCTAATGTCTCAACAAATGAAACTGATTTGTAAAAATGTTACGCGGAAAAAATACGAGAGAGACACATTACATATACTTCTGTAAATCAAGAAAATATTTAATAAAAATACATTAAAATAAGAAGAAGAAGAAATCACATTGCTGAGGATTGAACTCCACAGCACCATGTGGTGTCACAGTGTTATAATGCATTTAAAATGCTTTTTTACTAATGTAGCTGAGGCCCTAGGATCAAAACATGAGTCCTTCTGTATCCATCAAAAGAATCACACCCACATACATTAAAGCACTATTATGCCACTTTAACAAGACATGGCTTCCCCCAAAGGATCCTGGGGACTGTAGTTTGTTAAATACACTGAGGGTTGTTAAGAGACCTTACCCTCCCCCCCAATCAAGCTACAATCCCGGGCATCCTTAACAAGCTAAGGTTCCCAGGGCTGTCAAAATGGTTTAAGAGCACTTTGCATGTAACCGTGCATATGTGACAGCACTTAGCCAGTTCAACGGGCCTTAGATCGCAATGTAAACCCGCAGCTGTGTTTCCTGCACAGACAAAAACCGCCTTCCTCGTGTAGATCTCCTTTGCAAGATCAAGGTGTTTTGTGTGCCTTCAGAGAGTTAGTGTGGGCACCCTACCACTTTGTTCTTGAATTCTTACCATCCCTGACCATTATCTGGGGCTGAGAGAAATCAGAGTCAAACAACATACCCCATACCTGGTTGAGCATGTTAGACTGGGACATTAGAAATCCAGCTTCAAACCCCCACTCAGCCACAAAGTTCACTAGGTGATCATGGGCCATTCACCATCCCTCAGCCTAACCGATGCACATTACCCAAGGCTGGTCCCTTGGGCACCTGAGACAGAAAATCCTGCAGATACATTTCCCTGTCTCTGTCAGTAAAAATACAGTAACAATAAATTAAATAACTAAACACTTGATGCCCTTTCATGGCATCTACAATCAGGAGCTTTAGGGTGGCTAGGTTCAAAAGAGGACGGCGTTGCTGCATCTTTAGTGACAACTACCTGCTGGAAGTCCCTCTTTAATGCAACTATTAAAGGTGCAAAAGCCCATATACTCTTTTGCACCTAGCTACCTCACTTATATCACAGCCAGCTGCCTCTTCTCTGTGACTCACCCCGCGCTCAAAGTCGTACTCATAGTAGGAGAGCTTGCTCTCAGTCAGCAGGAAGAGCCGTTTCTTGAAGTTGAGAGGGGATGTCTTCTTCTTCTGCTGGGAGCGTTTTAGAAAGATGCCCTCCAGAATAACATTCGACATGGCTCACGTCGCCTTCTCCTCCTCCTCCTCCCCTTCCACGGTGGATTCGCTGGACTTCCGCTAATCAAGAAAAAGGGACAGCTGCAATCCACATCATAATACAGACTAGGAAGGAAGCCCTGATTAACAGACTTCTGTGTAAACATGCTTATAAGGTCAAGGTAAAGGGACCCCTGACCATTAGGACCAGTCGTGACCGACTCTGGGGTTGTGGTGTTCATCTTGCATTATTGGCCGAGGAAGCCGGCGTACAGCTTCCGGGTCATGTGGCCAGCATGACTAAGCCACTTTTGGCGAACCAGAGCAGTGCACGGAAATGCCGTTTACCTTCCTGCCGGAGCGGAAGCTATTGATCTACTTGCACTTTGATGTGCTTTCGAACTGCTAGGTTGGCGGGAGCAGGGACCGAGCAACGGGAGCTCATCCCATTGTGGGGATTCGAACCGCCGACCTTCTGATCAGCAAGTCCTAGGCTCTGTGGTTTAGACCACAGCGCTACCCGCGTCCCTGTAAACATGCTTATATTGCACTGTTAATGACCCAAAGCTAGCTAATTCTCTTTCTTATTAAATCAAAATACATTCAGGGTGCACAAAATATATTCAAGATGCACAAACCCAGACCATCTTCACAAGTCCTTCTCTGGTTGCCCCAGCCAAGTGAGATACTAGGGAAAGGGCTTTTTCAGTGGTAGCCCCCTGACTGTGGAATGTTCTCCCTACAAGGTTGCTGGGTGCCTTTTTGGGATCATTTCAGTGCCATGTAAACAAAGGAACTTAGGAAGTGGCCTTATACCAAGACACGCCATTGGTCCACCTAGCTCAGTATTGTCTATACTAGGGTTACCAGACGTCCCCGGTTCCCAGGGACAGTCCCCAGATTTGCAAATCTGTCCCCAGAATGTCCCCAGGTTTGCAAATCTGTCCCCGGGAAATGTGGCAGCGGCCGCCTCAGCAGCCCTGAGCCAGCCTGGTAGCGCAGTTGGCTCTGGCTGGCTGTGGGCTGCTGACTGCCGCTGCCACCACCACTGCCAAAGGAGAACCGGGGATGTCCGGCAGTACAGATCTCCTGCTCCCTTCCACCTTTGTTTTGATTGATGAGGGAGGCTCGGGAGTTGTGGGCAGGCAGCCGCTACCCAGGAGAGGTGCAAGGCGCATGGTTTCTCTGCCAGGCAAGGTGCAAAGCTCTTCTTTCGCACCCTGTGAAACATAAATGCAATGTTTTTTTTAAAACTGGGCAAGGGCCGCCCGCCCGCCCATGACTCCCAAGACTCCCCTGATCTCCTGCCCCCTGCCCCCTTTGTTCTGACAGATTGGGGGAGGCTCGGGAACCGCGGGCGGGCAGCCATTGCCCAGTTTTTTAAAAACTCTGTGCGTTTATGTTTCACAGGGTGAGAAAGAAGGGCTTTGCACCTTTATACAACATGCATGTGTGCTTGGGCCCAGGGTCTTTTGCCTTACCATCCCCACTACTGACTCCCTGTTGCTACTCAGCTTTAAAAAATAAAAAAGTGTCCCTGGATTCATTGAAAAAAATCTAGTAACCATAGTTATACTGACTGTCAGCAGCCCTCCAGGATTTCAAACATGGTTCTCTCCCAGCCCTAAATGAAGATGCCATGAACATTTGAGAGTCTGCCAGCAAGACAGATGTTCTGCTATTAAGCTATAGTCATTCCTTGTCAGCTTTGACGGGCAGCAGCTTGACAGGGTCTCTTTTAACGGAAGATGCCAAGGGCTGAACAGGGGTGTCTTTTGCATCCAAAACGGACCCTCTCCCCCAATATATGCCACAGGGTTCAATTTTTCCATGATGCAGAATTTTGATATTCAAAATAATAGGTGTTATTGACGTCCATTATCTCTTTTGCCATGTGTGCAATCGATGCTGAGAGCTGACTTTGGGTTCTGACATTCTCTGTAAGATTATGAAAAGTTCCGTCATGTTCTGGTGCTCCTAAAAATATGCCTGGCCAAAGTTGCCATGGGAGCTACTTCCATGTGCAGTTGGAGATGGATCCAATTCCATGCAACAGAGGACACCAGCTGCTTGGAAGTAGAGGCAGTATCTATCTTATGCATTTAACGTCTTAATAAGCCTTCTCATCTGTACAGATTGTGGGGCTTTCAGATAAGATGAGGCCCCATCAGAAAAAAAGAACTGCACAGTTTAAATATGTTTCAGCTTCCCAACTTTGCTAATCTAAAAACAGCATAGCTGCTCTGTATTCTTGTTTGTTTTCCCCATTGAAGGAACCTTTGTGTTTCACCTAAGGATGGAGATCTGGGTGTAACAGCTTGATTTTATATTTTCACAAGGATGATGAACCATTGTATGTCTGTCTTGGGAAACGGTCCCACTGAAACCTACAAAATAGCAAAATATAACAAGTGTAGGGAAAATTTGGTGCTCTGGATGTTTGCTAAACTACAAATCCCATGATGCCTGGTCATTAGCCATGCTTGCAGAGGTTGATGGAAGTTGTAGTTCATTAACATTGGATGGGCCAAAGGTTTTCTACATTTGAAATAGGTCTTCGTTGGAATGTGTGGTACCTTCTCCTCCCACATTAAGACTGTGACTAAATTCAGATTTCATCCAGCATCAGCCAATTTTTCCCCTTCCTCTTCCCCCAATCTTGTTTTGTTTACCACAAAGCCTGATGATGAGTTATGGAGGACTCAAAAACTTGCACACTATTTTGTAGCATTTTGTTCAACCTAATAAAAGTATTACTTTTTGGATTTTTTTCTCTTCTGGGCCAACCTTTGCTTTTTGTATTAGAAGTAGGTTGCTCCCTAGCACAACTTCCAGAGCGTCAGAAAATGAAGGCATTAATTAGATAGAGCCAAGCAATGTTCAAAAAAGCTAACACAGACTTTTGAGCTACACCTCCTCCTGCCACTCTCATCTGCAATTGCAATCCATATGGGATTACAATTAGATAATGCATCTGTACTACTTTGAACACTGGAAAACACGGGTTGAATGCTAAGTATTATAATGTTTTATATATTTGTGGGGGGGGGGGAGTTATAGTTTTGCTGCTTTTGTTTTAACTATTTATTTTACTTGTATTTTTATCTTGTGAATTGCCCCGAGATCTTATGATGACGGGTAATACATAAGCCTAACAAACAAGCAAACAAACAAACAGTTCCAATACAGAAGGAGGGGGGAACCAGTTGCCAATGAATTTATTAATTGACTATAAATTCCTGGCTCTGCTATCTACAGGTAAAGGGACCCCTGACCATTAGGTCCAGTCGCGGATGACTCTGGGGTTGCGGCGCTCATCTCGCTCTTTAGGCCAAAGGAGCCGGTGTACAGCTTCCGGGTCATGTGGCCAGCATGACTAAGCCGCTTCTGGCGAACCAGAGCAGCGCACGGAAACACCATTTACCTTCCCGCCGGAGTGATACCTATTTACAGTGGTACCTCGGGTTATGTACTTAATTCGTTCCAGAGGTCCGTACTTAACCTGAAACTGTTCTTAACCTGAAGCACCACTTTAGCTAATGGGGCCTCCCACTGCCGCCACACCGCCGGAGCACGATTTCTGTTCTCATCCTGAAGCAAAGTTCTTAACCTGAAGCACTATTTCTGGGTTAGGGGAGTCTGTAACCTGAAGCGTATGTAACCTGAAGCGTATGTAACCCGAGGTACCACTGTACTATCTATTTGCACTCTGACGTGCTTCCGAACTGCTAGGTGGGCAAGAGCTGGGACCGAGCAACGGGAGCTCACCCTATTGCGGGGATTCAAACCGCCGACCTTCTGATCGGCAAGCCCTAGGCTCTGTGGTGTAACCCACAGCGCCACCCGCGTCGCCTGCTCTGCTATCTACCATGGCTCTAATTTTGTCCATAATCACAAATGTTCCATATTTATTTACTTACTCTTCCTTTATACAAAAAGTAAGAGAAAACATAGCATCAGTTACAGATAGGTAGCCGTGTTGGTCTGCCATGGTCAAAACAAAATAAAAAAATTCCTTCCAGTAGCACCTTAAAGACCAACTGAGTTAGTTCTAGGTATGAGCTTTCGTGTGCATGCACACTTCTTCAGATACACTGAAACCCCTCCCCACCTTCTCACTATATAGAAAGGTCCGGTGACTTCTGTTTCAGTGTATCTGAAGAAGTGTGCATGCACACGAAAGCTCATACCTAGAACTAACTCAGTTGGTCTTTAAGGTGCTACTGGAAGGAATTTTTTTATTTTGTTTTAAAACATAGCATGTAAGAAAAGAAGCCATCACAATACTTTTAATTCCCTATGTGAATGGCTTCAAAAAGCAAGTACATCACTGTCTCTGCGCACAGATGGCTTGTGATGGCCACAGGTGCCATGTTCCTTGGAAGAGTACAAATGCAGCGTAATCAGGAGCTGCACTTTAGCAGTCGTGCACATGCTGCACATGAAGGTCCTAGATTTGATCTCTGGCACCTCAGTGTGGATAATACTGAGTTAAATGGACCATTAGTCTGACGGTGTAAGGCAGCTTCCTACATTTCTGTGTACGCACATGTATATCTGCAAGGTACACAGTTAAGAAGACATGGCGTCCAAGATTTGAATACCAGCAGCCAGAGGTGCGTGGGCTGGGAAATACACCTGAGAACAGAAAACTAGAGTGTCTGTGTGGCCCACAATTTAGTTGCACTACACTCATCAAATCTGCTGTTGCTCTTATTCCTGTTGGTGTTCTCAGGCCCAAGATCATCACTCTGAAATTTTCCACTTGATTCCTGAATGAGGCTACGAATCTACCTGCCTTCATTGCTTTCATTTCGCCCTCCCCACTTCTTAGTTTGCTCTCCTCTCTCTCTCCCTCTCTCTTTTTCAAAAGCACTGTTGATTCTGGGCTAGCGCAAAGGATTAAAGACTCACTGATTGACTCTTGTCCTTGCTGTTCCACACACGGTGCTGCAAAGGGCTCCTCTCAAAAGCAGCAGCTTCCCTGAGACGCCTCTGGACTCTGGAACAGCCAGCACATAGGTGGATGGTTTTAAAATCTTCGAACGGCTGGTAAAAGGAATGGCAGCAGCAGGAGACTCAGTCAAAGAGCTGTGTTGCACTGCAGGGAAGACTGTCATCTGGAGCTAACCCCACCCTTTCAGTTCCCCTTTTCTTAGTTTCTGACCAAACTGTCTTTATTTCCTTTCAACCATGATGCCACCCTCAGGGTGTCTCCAGACATAAGGAGGTTAATTTGCGAACAGGTCATTGGCAACAGGTGCCCCCCCCCTTTCCTATTATCCTCTTTCCCCTGAAAAGAGTTAATCTTGATTAAATGGGGGGGGGGGCTTAAAATGGGCTGGCATTTTGATGTGAACAATGTTGTGTGGCTGCTGCAAATGACTTGTTTATATGGGAATACTGATCCCAGAGTATGCCCCCAGATGGGCATTTACTGAGCCTCCAGCCCAGGCGGTCACTAATTTGTGGGTGGGTTTCAAGCACACACCATAGGTTCACGCTTGCACAATGAAAATGGATTAAATCGCTCTGTCACCCTAGCGCAACAAATCTGCTTTTTAAGAAAAACAATGCCACAAGTGTTTGTTTGTTTTTTTGCTGCTAGGAAAGTGACTGAGAAATGTATTGAAAAGTGTGAGATGAACGAATTGTTAATGGGAAGATGTGTAAACACCCTGCAGGAAAACATGGGTGAATGCTTGTTGTTGTATAGCTACCCCATAAACAAATAAGAACAAGTGCTCAATAAGCAACAGACATAGTCTAACCACCGTGAAAGCTCTGTGCAAGCAAATGAGCTCAATAAAACCCCTGGAGGAGCTTTCAGTCTTGCTGCAAGAAAAGGAAGTCCTAGCTCAGTAGGGGGGCCAGGCCTTGCCTGGTAAGAGGCAATAGGTCTGTCTGCAGAGAGGGAAGGAGAGGGAAGGAGAAACTGAATTGGCTTCAGGACTAAGTGCAAGCAGATGGTTCCATGCATACCAGACCTTGAAGTACATTACAGTGGTACCTTGGGTTACATACGCTTCAGGTTACAGACTCCGCTAACCCAGAAATATTACCTCGGGTTAAGAACTTTGCTTCAGGATGAGACCAGAAATCGTGCTCCGGCGGGGCAGCAGCAGCAGGAGGCCTCATTAGCTAAAGTGGTGCTTCAGGTTAAGAACAGTTTCAGGTTAAGAACGGACCTGCAGAATGAATTAAGTACTTAACCCGAGGTAGCACTGTATTTCTTTCAAAGAATTCTGGACACTATTTTGTTAACGGCTGATGGGAATTATAACTTAGTGAGGGGTAAACTACTATGAACAGAATTATTTGAGGGAAGGAATGTGCTGCGAATGTAATATAAAATTATAGTGGGTACACAGCCATAGAAGCAGAGGGGAAGACAATGAAAGGAAGATGCAGAATCGGTTAACTATCTTTTATTGGGCTAATTTCAGATTTCTGTTTTCTGTTTTCCAGAATTCTTCATCAAGTAGGGTCAGCCTGTGGAAACATCCTGCGAAACTCAAAAGCTTTCACGCCAATCCAGTTGGCCCAATTCTGGAGCGTGGGGGAGGGGGTTGGAATACGTAATTATTGCACAGCAAACTGCAAAAGAGGCAAAGGAAGATGTTGCCTGTACTGTGTAAGAAAGAACAAGCTGAAGAGGGGTCATATCCAAGATGGATCCGGCCATTACAAGCAAATAAGGCTTGAGCAGGGTGCAATTTGAACTGGGGCTTAACTTTAGAGCTGGTTTTGCGAGCTTCATAAAATATGAAGAGTGATGCCAGGCACAGGAAGACTGTGGTCACAATGACACCATGCTGTACACTTAGAGCACACTTATATCTCGTTCACAGTCATGGCTTCCCCCAAAGAATCCTGGGAACTGTAGCTTGCCATGAATGCTGGGAACTGTAGCTCTCTGTGGAGGTAAACTACAAGTCCCAGGATTATTTGGTAGAAGTGGCAGCTGGTAAAGTAGTATAACCAGTGCTTTTTTCCTAAAAAAATGTTTAGGGTTTACTCTCATTTTCCTATTCACATTGAAATACTGCCCCTCAAAGAGGCCAAACTTAGATTCAAAAAATGTTTAGGGGTATGTGTACCCCTGCGTACCCCCAGGAAAAAAGCACTGAGTGTAACATTGTTTTAAATCTATGGTGGTGATGTGACATGTACAGCGATGCCCATTCTTTGTCCATGGCCCACATTAACCATTTCCCTCTTCCGCCTCCCTTTCTGTTTTGCTTACCAATTTGTCTGCCTAAGAGTTTTGGCAACTCAAAAGCCTGAAGATCACCGCTGCCTTTCATAACATTTGGGTTACCCTAATGTGCACCAATGCCTCTCTTTTAACCCCAGCCTGCAACTCAGAGCTGAGGTTAACTCCAGGTCAGGAAACTTCCCCCCCCCCCCCCAGTATTTGCAAAAACTGCCATTTGGCCAAGTCGGAGAGGAGTGTGTTTGTCAGTGGAAAGCTAAATAAAGTACTGGGTGCGTGTGTATGGGGAAGGTCAGGGCCAGAGGCAGCCCTCGCCAGTGTGAGGCCCGTTGAACATAGGGAGAATCTCCGGAGTTTGCACAGCCACAAAAGCTTCCTCTTTCCAAGTAATCCATTATGTGAGCAACTCTTCCTGATAAAATGGTTAAATAAAACACACTACACAACCTTTTTTGTGACTTTTTCTACTTGTAACATTTACTATTATTATTACTATTTTATGAAGATGGCTACGATGGCTATGATTTCAGTATCACTGCCAGACATCTGTACCTTTCTATGAGCTGCGTAAAAAGGAAATGTTATGTCAGCTGCTCCTTATCTGTCGCAGTCGCCGCAACGTCCCAATTGGGAAAAGCTGCACTTGGAAAAAATCTCCTTCTTATACCAACTAATGCATCCCGACCTTAACCCATGTTAAGGTAAGTCCCGCCGAGTACAATGGGGCTTCGTTACTCTCAGGTAAGTGTGCAACGGGAACAAGCCATGCAAGCACATGTGCCCGCAATTTCCTCTCCTTCCTGAAGGTGGCGGACACGGCTCGCTCGTTCTTCCTCCTCGACGACTCTATGATGAGCCTGCGAGTGGCGCTCTAGCCTTCCGGCTTCCCTTTCTTTTTCTGCTCTCGCGTATCTTTGACTTCCGCTTCCGGGAAGAAGTTCGTTCTTTCTCTGTGGAGGCGACGTTGACGCTGGCAAGATGGTGAGATGCTTGGATCCAAAGCCATCCGCTTCGGGGGCTAAGGGCAGCGGTTCGGGCGTGGGTCTCAGAGAAGCGGCGACAGACGGCCGACAGGGCTGGGGGGATTTGGTTGGGGAATCGCTGGGTTGTGGAGAGAAGGGAGGTGGAAAAGGCCCGAGGTTGGCAAGGCCAGAATGGGCATGGAGGGGAAGGGTAGACCCTGATTGTGCCTGTCCAAGGAGCGAGGGCCTGACGGTAGTGCAGGTCGCTCTTAGGCTATTGTAGGCTGCGCTGTGGTTCAGGTTGCGGGGGTGTTGGCGGAGGGCACGGTGCATATAATGGCATTTACATTCCTGCGTATAGAAAACTAGCTTGTCTGTGGAAAGGTTTCCAACCCAGCCTTCTCGTGCTGATTTTCTGCTGGCGGGGATTTGATTATTTGTAATTCCGTCGTGTAAACCTGTCGATTGCCATGTGTACCTCAGAAGAGCAGTTGCTGTGGGATGTGAGAATGCTGTTGTGCTCAAGTCCTGTTTTTTATTTATTTCACAATTTACACTTGAAAAGAACACTGCTGTGAGCTGTGTTCCATTGGCCCCTTGTATGCATTTTCGCTAGGTGGGTTTTCCTATTAAGGGGCATCTTACTCTGCCTGACCACATGGTATGCTAATTATCTAGTTAGCAGGATATAATCACATGGCTGCATGCAAAGCTAAGGAGACACACTTACTGCTGTAAAACTTAACTTGCTCTTCTTTGCCAGGTGAACGTCCCCAAAACCCGCAGGACTTACTGCAAAAAGTGTGGGAAGCACCAGCCCCACAAAGTAACCCAGTACAAGAAGGGCAAGGAGTCTTTGTATGCTCAGGGTAAGTTGCAGAAGTGTACATTTTACTCCCAATTTCTTGGAATCACAAAGAGCATGCCTGCAATATTGTAGAAATGGTGCATTTTTTTGAAACTTGGGATTGCCATCTGTAAAACGTTATTTGAGCATATCTTTCATTAATTTAAGAAAATGCAGGAGGAGTACAGAGCATTGTGCCATGTGGGAAATACAGAATCAGCTCATGTGAATACATGAAGTGTTGTGCTTCATTAAGTGGATTTTGCTTTTACTTTGCAGTGTTGGCCGTTGTGTGCACAACCCATACAAAATGTGGAGGCGGGGGGGGGGATAAGGGAATAAATACAGAGGTTCCCTTAACATTTAAAAATAAAGATTCTCCCTGCGTATACCTCATCACACAACACTGTGATAGTAAAGTAGGTAAACAACACCTGGCTTGTGAAACCTCGGAACCATAGGGGAGAAAAATAGGCAAGGTAAGCTGTTCCGAGAATGTGTGGCAGGAGGAAACAGTTGCATGTTGTAGGAATACAGATAGCCAACCTGCCTCATGGTGAAGTTGGTTGTTCCTGTGTCTTGTAGTGTTTAGGGGGGTTGAGTTTCAAGTAGACTTCACTGTTATCTGAAGGATTTAATTTCTTCCCATTAGGAAAGCGGCGATATGATCGCAAGCAGAGTGGCTATGGCGGCCAAACAAAGCCCATCTTCCGCAAAAAGGTGAGCCTAACTGGAAGGCTATGGGAACTTGTATGGTGCAACTTGAAGCTGAGTATGCTAGTGTGGAACTGGAGAAATCCTGTTGCGGGTTTATTTCAGGAATTAATATGAATGAATGAATGAATGAATGAAAAATCAGGACTTCTGGGACTGGATCTTCCTTTTTAGGATCTCAGCTTAATTTTGGTCACTTTTCATTTTCACGGAATACTAATCTGACTGATTGCCTCACCTTTTCACTTTTCTGCTTCCCTTTCTGCCTTGCCTTGTAAGTAGGTGTAGGGAAGGTAGGGGACAAATGTTGAGATAGGCCTTTGTCAGGGCCTGAATAGACTTTCTTTTCTGTTTCAGGCAAAGACCACAAAGAAGATTGTGCTGAGACTGGAATGTGTGGAGCCCAATTGCAGGTCAAAGAGGATGCTGGCCATTAAGAGGTGCAAGCACTTCGAGTTGGGGGGAGACAAGAAGAGAAAGGTACAATCCTTTGCTAAGTCATGTTCTGTGCAATGCTGGCCCCATCCTTTAGTGTCCAAAGTGATGCTGCCTGTCTTGCTAATTGTGGGTGTTTGTTGTGACAGTGAGAGATAATAGCTGTCCTTTGGACCATTAGATTTATTGTAAAAGTGGGTTTGATATAGTGTGATGACAGAAAAGAGTTGGAGGAATAAATAAGTGAAAACAAATCAGGATATGTACACTTTTCTCATGCACCTATCTTGTTTTAGGGCTTTTTGTAGGAGTGCAGTGGATTCAAATAGTATGAAAAACTACTTTTAAGGGTGCCTTATATGGGACCCACAATCATACACGTTTAAAATCATTTTCTAGGTTTATCTTTAGTCTTTGGGAGTGGTCCTGGTCAGCTGATAGCAAGTGATAAGCCTCTTTTGCAAATGGGGTGGTGGTGGGGAACCTGCAAAATTAAAAATGCTTTCGGGTGCTGTTGGCTGTATACTCAGTCTGGTTTTTCTATTTCCCCTTACAGGGCCAGGTTATCCAGTTCTAGGCTGCTGTGGAACCCATTGTTGGTTGGTGTATGAAATGTAATAAAAGTCCAATTGGATCACCCTAATATGTGTCATAGCCATTTTTGTTTACTAGTGTGAGCTTATCTCATTTTATCCCTGTGACAAAGCGGGTCTGTGGCCCAAGATAGCTTTCCTTGACCCCCTTGGTTGCCCAGCTGCAACACACTAACCCTGCAAGTTTACCAGTGGATCTTACTCTTCAGTATTTGCTGTCACCACCATTCCAGTCCCTGATGGGAGGGAACCTAGGGTACACAAAAACAACTGCTTTTAAAAGAGTTCTGAGCCAGTGCCCCAGCACTACTCTGTTCAACCCACAGCTTTGTGATTTACTCAGAATGTAGCATCAGCCCATTCTCTCTCAAACATACACACCAGAGAAGAGTGCGCTGGGCACTTACTAAACTCCCAGTAGACTAAATACCAAGGGTCTACGCACATGGAGATTATAATACCCTGAGGCTGGCAAATGATGTTTAAGCAGCCAAATTAAGAAACTATTAGGAATAAAGAGAGGGGAAAGCAGGTAGGTTAAAACAGAATACCAAAAAAATAGAGTACTGTGGCTCAGACTGAAGTAAAGGACCCCTGACAATGACTCTGGGATTGCGGCGCTCATCTTGTTTTATAGGCTGAGGGAGCTGGCGTTCGTCCACAGACAGATTTTCCGGGTCATGTGGCCAGCATGACTAAGCCACTTCTGGCACAACGGAACACCGAAAACGCCATTTACCTTCCCACTAGAGTGGTACAAGTGGTATCTACTTGCACTTTTTGGCATGCTTTCAAACTGCCAGGTTGGCAGGAGCTGGGACTGAGCAACAGGAGCTCACCCTGTCCTGGGGATTCGAACCACTGACCTGATCTAATCAAACCCTATTCACTACACTTAAGATTTACTCACAAAAATCAGCATGACTGGTCCACTTCATAGAAGATCCTGATGTTGTGAAGGGGACAAGGCTGCAAAAGCAGATTAGCTTTTAAAAGGCTCTTTTTGGTCAGGTATCTCACCTCAGATAAGGCCCCCTTAAGTACCATTTTTACATGTGAGGGGGCTTGGCAGGAGATACGGTCAATTTGGCTGTTCACGATCCTCACAAAACGAAACATTGACATCAGAACAAAGGTTGGGTCAAGCATACAAAAATACCAGATTGTTCGAACATCTGTGGATGAAGAACATGATAGCGGGGTAGGAGAGCTGGAAAAAATGCCAATATCTTTCACATCCAGCAAACAATGTGCTCTCTTGGTTTCAGAGAATACATGGGTAGGTAAGCCAAAAGCCCAGGACACCAGTTTTCACAGCCCTCTAGCAGCTATGGTGGCTCGTTTACCAGAAGGAATGCATTTAGTGTTAACCCTGGAAGTATATACTTGATTCTGACCAAACTCAGCCTCCTGGTGTATATTTTGCTCTAGGAGGCTGAGTTTAGTCAGAATTGAGTATACAGATGTGGATATTTTTCAGCTCTTGTGCCCAACTATGAGGCTTGCTGAAGAAAGCGGGGGCCTGTTTTCATTATATTGTGCTGCTATGTGTAGTCAAAACAAAACAAATTCCTTCCAGTAGCACCTTAAAGACCAACTAAGTCAGTTCTTGGTATGAGCTTTCGTGTGCATGCACACTTCTTCAGATAAGAATTGAATTGGTATCTGAAGAAGTGTGCATGCACACGAAAGCTCATACCAAGAACTGACTTAGTTGGTCTTTAAGGTGCTACTGGAAGGAATTTGATTTGTTTTGACTATGGCAGACCAACACGGCTACCTATCTGTAACTGGTGCTATGTGTAGGACATGGCTGCCTTTGCCTCTTGGCATTTATCTTTTATTTATTTCCTTTTTGTCATTCTGTATTCTCTGCTACATTTTATACAGGCAGCCTAGGACCAAACCCTGCTTTCTCTGTTCCCCTTTCCCACTCATTCAATATTTACCCATGTCTAGCCTTTTCCCCCACTTGCACATTCCTTTTGGGGAAAACATTCATTGTAAGCCAATTCACTGACATAACATATTTCTCTGGGACTACTTTCATTGCTGGGACTCTGTTGGAAGATAAGCAGGTATGTTGCTTTTTCAGGTCTTGAAGCAATTGGGAATATGGAAAGTAATGTACAGTACAGGGACGAAAGCTATTTTCCATGCGTGTCTCACTTCAGTCTCTAGTAGAGACTTCGTAATTTGTGCAGTGATTAGCGCAGCCTTCCTCAGCTTCTGGTCCCCAGATGTTGGACTATAACTCCCATCACCCCAAGCCAGAAGGACCAATGGTTAGGGGATGATGGGAGTTGTAGTCCAACACTGTAAACTCCCAAGAGTTCAAAGGCATATGCAGGATATGCCTTCACTAAACTCCCATAATCACTTCTAACTATATTCTCAGTCTTTTTTCTTTAGAATGCTTGAATTTTGCGATTTTTGCACCTTTATTTGTTAAAAATTTAGAAACAAACGTTTAAGTTTCAAGAAATCATAAGCAAATTTTAGTTTCTTGCTTCATTGTATTTGGCCAGAACAACTGACCTGATTTTTCCCATTGTGTTCCTTTAACCAATAAGCAGCAAATGGAATATAACACGAAAACCCCAATAGCTTGATCATGTGGATTTTTAATTCACTTCCATTATCCCTTGCCAGCAATAGGGATTTAGTTCATGGCAGAAAGACAGCAAAGATTCATTGAAAACATTTTGCCAGTATCTCTTGTACAATCACATTGTATGGATCACTTTAGTGAAGCAGTGAGGCTTAGTAGTATGAAAAGTCCATGATGACTTCAAACTTACTGGTAGCAACACAGCTGAGATTTCCCCTAGATTTACTGATAAGACTGCTTTCCCCCCATACAACGTGGCTTACACAACAAACAAAACCCACAGGCAAAAATAGAAGTTCAATAAATAGGCATAGTACAATTTATTCAAAAGTGTCCTGTTGAAACAGGTTTTCAGAAAAGTGTCTGAGGTACAACGGGGTGTGCATGTTGTAATCTCACCTGTGCTATAATTATCTTTAGGTAGTGGGGGGAGAGGGCTAAAAGTAACAAAGTTGTGTATATTGTGGTTTGAGTAAGCTGGAGGAATAGGTGACTGCCCACAGGAGTTACTGGTGTATAACCACAGCCTTTTTCTTAACAACACAACTACATTCATCGTGCTTGGCATCCCCCAGAGGTAGAAGAAGAAAACATGGTGTTGATACCGTGTTTGGCAAAGCGCAATAAGGCATAGACTGCTATCTCCAGCTTACTTGTCCAGAAATGCAGGTTCTTACACTTTAAAGGAAATTTAGAAGTCACTGCAGGATTAGGAATGTGGCACTGAACTAAGGAGTTGATGTTGTAGCAACCTTTCCCAGACATATAGGAAGGTTACCTGCTTCTGCCTAAAAGTCCTCCTTGGGAGAAAAAAATGAGGGGGGAAAGAATATGCTATGTTACAAGAACTCTGGAAAGCGCTTGTTTCCATTATCAAACAGTTTTTCCTCAGTCACCACCATCTTCAGCAGCACTGTGCCAGTTGGGTTCACCACCACCTTCAAGGGTGAAACCCAGTTGTGCAGCCCCAAATCCTCGCTGGTGGGAAGGATCTGCTGGATGGAGCAGGCAGGGTTACAAGCTAAGCCACTGCCAAGGAAGGCAGTAGAGAAGACAAAAGCCTGTGGTCCACCAATCTCCTGACGGTTCAGCACAGCAATGGCAAAGGCTCCGCCCAACAGGGGCCGCTCCCACAGCTCAAAGTGGTTTTCCTGGAAAGACACAACATCCATTACCAGCTGCAGTAACAATCACCGGGGATGGGGAAGCTGTGGCCCTCCAGATATTGGGCTGCCAACTCCCATTGGCCACAGCCAACCAGCCCAATATGCAGGGGTGATGGGAGCTGTAGTCCATCAGCATCTGGAAGGACACAGGCTCCCCATCCCTGCTCTCTAGACTGCTTTTTCTGTTAACGTACAAAACTGCTTACAAACAAAACAACAAAGACGACAAGTAAAGTTTACAAAACTTTATATGGTGAACCCTTAAAAAACAACTAAAAGGGCTTCAAGGACAGAATGATAAAAGATCGTGTTGAGGACTCTTTGCCCTTCAAGGAGGGGTGTTCCATAAACAAGGGGCCACCACCGACAAGGCTGTCTCTATATTCCTCTAGCAGGAGCACCAGAAGGCCTCCAATGGAGATCTTAAGATTTCAGCAGGTTCATACTGGAGGAAGCAATCCTGTGATAACCCTGATCCAATGTTATTTATTGCTCTAAAGCAGAGCGAGGAACCTCTTGCTCTCCAGATGCTTCTCAACTGCACTCAGGATATTTATCTATCTATTCAAAATGGGAAACTTCGTTTAAATTGGGAGCAGGGAATTTTGGATGCAGGGGCCAAATGAAAACCTCCAGGCCTTTATCTTTATCTGTGTCTCTCCAGTCCTGTTCCATGCTTTCGTTGAGTGGTACTGTCCAGCTGTAACCATCTTGGAAATGTGATGCTGCCTTCTCTTGCCTGGATGGAAAGGCTGTGGGTGGGTGTATGTGTGAATAAACTTGGGAATTTTGCACAGAATGCAGCCTTCAGGTTTCCCCTAACTGAATGTGGCACTGAAGCTGAAAAGGACCCCTCACCTCTTATTTAAATGGGTCATCCAAGGAAGGGAGAAAGATGGCTTGCTTAAAAGCAGCTGCCCTATAAGTTCACATCAGAGGCAATTTGAAAGGAGTCTTCCCAGCTCACATTCTTCATGCTGCAAAACACTGGCTCTTAAGAAACTTAAAATGTACTTCCTTAAAAGAACTGCCTATTAAAAGGATGAGGAAGCAGGTGGTGTGAAAGACCTCTGCCCAAGTTCCTCTACTTCCAGTCCAGAGGAGACAATACTAGGCTCAATGAATTAACAATATCACCTGCTGCTGGTGCCTGTTCGAAGCGGGCAGGGAGGGAAAGCAGAAAGCCCTACAAACAGGATCTGGAGCCAAAGCCAGATGACAGGGAGAGCTAACTAATTCATTCGTAGAATGTGTATACTGCTTGAATGTAGGGGAGGAAATCTTAAAAAGTAATGAATTTTACAATAGCAGTACTGAGGCTACAGAGAAGGAAGCTGACAGCAGGGCCACCAGGTATTGCTGTAGGTAAGTAGGCAGGCAGGTGAGGCCTAACTGAGGTTGGGGGGGTTGCGTCCCATTTGTTTTCGGAACATGATCTGGATGAGTACAGCCTTTCAACATCATCTAAAGCAATTTCCCAAACTTTGGGTCGCCGGCTGTTTTTGGACTACAACTCCCAACATCCCTAGCTAGCAGGACCAGTGGTCAGGGATGATGGGAACTGTAGTCCAAAACAAGGCTGGCGGCTCAAGTTTGGGAAGTTTGGAAAACAAGGCTAAAGACATCAAGACTGAGAACAGGAGAGTCCGACCTGGTGGAATGCTCTGTCCCATGAGACCAGGGCCCTGCAGGATTTAACTTCCTTCTGCAGGGCCTGTAAGACAGAGCTCTTCCGCCTGGCATTCAATTTGAACTTAGCATGATCTTTTATTCCTCTTCCTTCCTTCCTTCCCTCCCCCTCCCCTTTTTATGAAGATTACCCGCTCTGGGATCCCACAGCTAATTTTCCCCTGGTCTCCTCGCTGGCCCAAATAGGACTAATTTAGCCAGCTAGCACTGGTGATAATCTAATGTTTATTGGATGGATTTCCCCCCTAAATTGATTTTTGAATTCTGAATTTATTGTTATTCATGTTTTATACTGTATTTTATGCTGTTTTTGGTTGCATCAATTAAGTGTTTTAAAATTTGTTGTTAGCCGCCCTGAGCCCAGTTTTCTGAACCGGGAAGGGTGGGGTATAAATAAAACTATTATTATTATTATTATTATTATTATTATTATTATTATTATTATTATTATTAAAACCACCTTGTTTCAAAACTTTCCTCCTCCTACTCTCCACACACCTTTTCCCCATGGCATTCTTACCTTGGTAATTCGATATCCTTGCTTGCCCAGTGGATCCTGGTTGATGGCTATCACTTCTTTGTTTTGGAGAAGAGCCTTGGCCTGTGGGCTAATCTGACGCAGGTCATTGGACATGAGAAGTGGAGCCGCCATGATGGCCCAGAGTGCCAGTTGAGTTACTTGCTGATCCCAGCTCAGCCCAAAATTTCCAATCACCAGCTGGCATAGGAGGGTGGTAGAGGAGAATTACCATATTGAAGGGGGTTACAACTCTTAGGTATCAGGATGCTACACTAAGGAAGGGAACTAGGCTGGTGATTAGCCGCTGGAGGCCGCAGGGCCAAATCCAGCCCTTAATTATCACCAGATACGTCCACTTCTACAGCTCAGCTCATGTTCTTTGTGCAGAAAAGGTTCAATCCCAGGCATTCCCAGTTAAGAAGACGAGAGGAAAGGTTTCAGGAAAAGCCTGTGTCTGCCTGAAGCCCTGAAGAGATGCTGCCCATCTGTGTAGACAATTCTGGGTTAGATAAGCAAATAGCCTGACTCAGTGTAATGGTCTCTGGCAAATACTACCTCATCAGAAGGTCTGCTCCACACAGTATAGAAATAAGGCCTTTACAGTGGTACCTCGGGTTACAAACACTTCAGGTTACAGACGACGCTAACTCGGAAGTTGTTAAGTTGTGGGTGAACATATCAGACGACACATTGATTCTTCAAACAGCTCTTCTTTATTCAGAGAACAGAAGAGAACTGAACTGAAGGGCTCAGTCAGCCTGCTTATATAGAGCTCCAGTACCACATTACTGTAACAACTTTCTAAAACTATCCAATCACTGAATGTCACTTTCGATTCTTCATTTGCATAACTATCTACAGTATCCATCCAATCACTGAACGTCACTTTTGATCCTTCATTTGCATAACTATCTACAGTATCCATCCAATCACTGAACATCACTTTCGATACTTCATTTGCATAACTATCTACAGTATCCCCCTGCTGGCCCAGGGTGAGAACTTCAGTACTGTACATAACAGAAGTAGTACCTCGGGTTAAGAACTTTACCTCAGGATGAGAACAGAAATCGCGCGGCGGTGGCAGTGGGAGGCCCCATTAGCTAAAGTGGTACCTCAGATTAAGAACGGTTTCAGGTTAAAAACAGACCTCCAGAACGAATAAAGTTCTTAACCCAAGGTACCACTGTTTTGGTAGCACCTACTCTTTGCAACGCCCATTGCAAAGGGAGGCACCATCTCTATTGTTTCCTTGGCTCCTAACGAAGACCTTTTCCAACAAGCCTTTCAAGTGGAGATTGTCACCAAAAGTGAATCCAGCAGAACAGCTTAGGCTAACTTTTATAGCCTGATATCGGTGCACTTAAAATGTGTGGCTCTATCTGCAGTTTACATTTTTAAAGCAATATGGCACCACTATAATAAATATAGAGCCATGGTTTTCCCTAAAGAATCCTGGGAACTGTAGTTTGGTATGGTGCCGGGAGTTGTTATGAAATCCCTCTTTTCGCAGAGCTACATTCCGAGGGTCCCTGAGAAGAAGGACCGGCTCTTAGACCATTTTAGAAGTTGTAGATCTATAAACAGCTAATAAAAAGGAGTAAAAAAAATAATCAGGAAAGGAAGGGTGGGAAGTCAAGAAGAAATTTGTATGCTAAAATAAAAAGGATAAATGTTTTTAAATATTGTTGGAGACTTAATAAAAATGGATCTACAGCTTATTTTTTTATATCAAGTTGTAGATCCATGAGGAGAATAAAAGTATTCTAAGAACTCCCAGAGTCCTTAACAAACTAAAGTACCCAAAATTCTTTGGGGAAGCCATGACTGTTTAAAGTGGTATGATACTGATTTAAATATATATTGTGATTGGGGCTGAATTAGGAATCAAACTCTTTATATTCTGCTGCTCTGTATTTTTCTTAGGAAGGCCCTGCACAGGGATGCCATGATATTTTCTCACATGTTCCATTTTTAATGCTTGTTTAATTAATAGTTGAAATAGCCTGAGGGCATCCCAAATGGCTGTAGCCAATAGGCAGAAATTTTATGGTGCAGAGACACTTTGGCCATAAAACGCACTCTATACCACACTGAGTTTCCATGTGGGCCTCATGTAAAAACGTATTTGCAGCCAAGCTCTTGAAAGGAACACAAGGAGCTTATTGTCAATTTATAAACATGAAGAAAACATGCAAATTAATATACAACCCAGAATTGAAGCTAAAGCCATGCAAAGCAGATGTCTGGGCTTGCAGGAAGATTGAGAGTGAATAAATAAAAGGCAGGCATCTGGGGAACACTCAAGGGAAGACTGATGAGCAGCGACTCACCTTCTTCAGCAGCCGGGACTGGATGTGCTTTATATATTTAGCAATGACTTTGGAATACAACAAGCTATTTTATGCCAGAATCAGCGAACTGGTTCATTGAGTTCAATATTCTCTACAGCAGTGGTTCTCAATTGGTGGGCCACAGAAAACTCACCCAGGGAGTCCGTGGCACCATTCACATAACAAAATATACCATAGATATATCAAAATCTTCAAAAGTAGGAGGTCCCATGGCTTGTCTTTTGAAAAACAAGGGGTCCATGGTGCATAGCTAATTGGGACCCACTGCTCTACAGCACTAGTCTTCAATTTAGTGTGTCAGGACCCACCACGAAGCCATAAGGTGGGTTGCAACTGCAACGCTACCGCCATACAAATAATAAGGGCAAAAACAGAATTAATAGTAATAATATTTGGGTCCCCAAATGCATATTTGGGTTAAAGGCGGGTCTACAGCCTCCTACCCCAGCCTGATATCCTCTGTACATTTTGAGCTACCACTCTCCCAGCCTACAATGACTGACAGGAGGGTCAGTCTCCAGGGTTTCAGACTGAAGCCTCTTCCAGCCCTATCTGGGATTGCTAGAGTTTAAATCTAGGCAGGTTCTCCTCTCACAGTGAGCTACAGGCCCCTCTCCAGGGCTCAGGAAGGCTGCGAGGGTTTGGGTGCTTGAGCAACAGCGTGGAATCTGGAATAAGTGACCCAGAAAAAGGTTTTCTTACCATATCCGGGTCATTCCAGCCCCCTGGCCCAGCTGCATCCACAATGCTGTCCTGGTTATAAGAAGTCCAGTCCAATATGTTCTTGACGCTGCCCCAGGCATCGTAGACGTCAGCATAATTCCTCCAGTAATTGCAGTACCGTTTGATCTCTGTGTAGTTGGGCTGGCAGAGGAGTAAAGACAGAGAGAGAAAAGAGGTGGCAACAATTTATTTGTTTTACTTAAGATATGGGTCATATTTCAGTCCCACTGAGCACTGCGTCAGAATGGAATGGACTGTTTCAGTGGGGGATGTGGCTGGCTTCTACCAGAGACTGTGCAGGGCAGTTGCCAAAACAGGGTTTTGCAGCACTGACTCAACTTGGCTTTAAATAAAGTATGGGAAGGACCTGGTTAGGGCTCCCTCCCTTTTTGCAAGTTCTCCTGAAGTCATTTGCCCCATGAAACTTTTCCTAGGAACATAGGAAGCTGCCTTACACAAAGTCAAACCACGGGTCCATGTTGCTCAGCACTGTTTGCATTGCCAGGGTTCCAGGCAGAGTGTCTCTCCCTGGAGAAGCCGGGGGTTGAACCTGGGACCTTCTGCATGCAAACCAGATGCTGTACCTCTGAGCTACAGCCCTTCCCCATAACACCCCCTTCTTGCCATCTATATATCCCTAAGAGACTAAACATAACACATTCTGAACACAGGAGGAGTCGCTGCAGCAAGAGTGAGGAACCTTTTTCTCTCCGAGAACCACTCCTGACAGCTGGCGTGGTCACCCCACACTCTCCTGCATACAGCAAGCATACATGCAAACCAGGACAAAGCCCCCCTTCTTTTAGCTGACCCCTGCAAATCAGCTAAGGAGGGAAGTGTTATCATACCCTCCCATCCCTTCAGATGATTAATCTGGTGAGTTGGGTGTGGAGGATTATAGTCATTCCTGTTGCAATGCGGGAAGATGCTTTTCCCAAGGTGCAGCCTAACATCACAATCAATGGGTTTCACTATTACATAGCCAAACAGGCTCCCAGCACACCAAATATGACTGGTGTGGCAATGACAGTCACCTTTCCTGATTGTTTTATGTACTCATATGCAGATCACAAGCAGAGGTTACTGTGCAGGAATGGGGAACCTGTGAAGACCCTCCAGACATTGTTGGATTCCAACTCACATCAGACCTCAACCAGCCCAGCATGACTTATTGTAAGGGGTGATGGGAGCTGTAGTCCATCAACATTTGGTTACCAGCCCTTGCCCTAGGACAGGTGTGGGGAACCTTTGGTCCTCCAGCTGGTGCGGAATTACTATTACAGCCCTCAGCAGCCCTGCAAGCATGGCCAACTGTCAGAGCTGATGGGTGTTGTAGTCCAGCAATATGCCCCAGGGAAATAGCAAGGTTGCAAAGCGGCCTCTCCTTACCTTCCGAAAGGGTCTCTCATACAGTGGCCACTCGCACGAGAACACAATGTCTCTGCCTGTTTTGTTCAAAGCATGAGACATGTTCTTATAACCTGGTGGCAAAGAGCAGAGACACCCCCCGAGAATTAAAACAAATAACCAAAGCCTGACACTCATCACCAATCCCCACCACTCACCTCTCTGCCCCTTTGTAAGCTTATCTTGGGGGGCATCAGGATAGTGCTGGGCGAGTCCTAGAGGGAATTTTTGTCAGGGCACCCTCAATCTTTGTGCCAGCCCTGGTCAAGGCTTTACCACCTACCTAACCTATAAAGGGGACGCAGGTGGCGCTGTGGGTTAAACCACAGAGCCTAGGACTTGCCAATCAGAAGGTTGGCGGTTCAAATCCCCGCGATGGGGTGAGCTCCTGTTGTTGGGTCCCTGCTCCTGCCAGCCTAGCAGTTCAAAAGCACATCAAAGTGCAAGTAGATAAATAGGTACCGCTCTGGTGGGAAGGTGAATGGCATTTCCGTGTGCTGCTCTGGTTCGCCGGAAGTGGCTTAGTCATGCTGGCCACATGACCCAGAAGCTATACACCAGCTCCCTCGGCCAGTAAAGCAAGATGAGCGCCACATCCCCAGAGTCGTCTTCGACTGGACCTACCGGTCAGAGGTCCCTTTACCTTTACTTTTTCTTTCAAAGGTCTTCAATAAGGAAGTCAAAAATGTAAGTTAAAGCCAATGAGGCTCATTTCCTCATTGTAAGTTAAAGCCAATGAGACTCATCAATTCTGGCTCTGGATCAAGGATGGGGAATCTGTGGCCTTTCAGACGTTGCACGCAACTGCTAGCATCCATGACCTTTGACCCAACTACCTGGGGCTGACAGGATTTGGGAGTCTCGTAACCTCTGGAAGGCTTGAAGTTCCTCATCCCTGTCATAGTAATTCCAGACACCCACCCTCCAAATCCTGGTCGCCTCCTCTGAACGCACTTAAGTGTGCCATTATCTTCCTAAAATGAAGCACCCTGAACAATGCCTTAAGCCCCAAACAGGAGAGAGCTTTTGGATCAGGAGCTAGGTGGGGAGAGAGAGGGGAGAGTAGAAGTGGCAAAGGTGCTGGTGGCTTCTTCCAAGTATAGACAGTTCAGAAAATTTACTGTGAGCTGTTTTGGGAGGGGAGAGAGGAAGGACAAAGTGTGTCACATATTCCTCCTCTCCTGCTTCCAGGGAAGTGAACTGGGTGACCCTATCCAAGGTCGAGGTAAATATTAAATTCCACGCAGGCTAAAAGGTTCGCTCTGACCTCCTGGCAAATCCTGCTCTGGGACATACCTCCTGCCAACAGTTCCAGGGTGCCAAAGTTACAGCCGTCAAACTTCAGCAGGTCCACCCCCCAGCCAGCAAAGGTGTCAGCGTCCAAATCGTAGTAACCGCGGCTGCCAGGAAAACCAGCACATGTCTTGTTCCCGACATCTGTGTAAATGCCCAGCTTCAGCCCCTTGGAGTGGACCTGGATTGCAGGTAATTGAGGGGGGAAACACAGCAAGGTTTCTGGAGTGGAAAGCTTATGTTTTATAGGCAGAAATCAAAAGAATTCAGCCTGCTTTTAGTTAATGGGATGGGGAGAAAATAGGCTAAGAAAAGGTGCACTAGTTTTTCAACAATGGAAGGTATGATGCTACTCTACAAAGGGGTTGACACAAGAAAATGAGACAGGACATGGGAGGGGCTGTCCTATCAATGACCACTAGCCAGGAGAGCACAGTAGAGTCTCCATGTCCAGTGGGCTGTCTATCTTTAAATACCAGAATCTGGAGACAAACAACTGCAGGGAGCTGCTGCCTTCATGTTCTGCTTGTGATGTATTGGGCAGCAGGCTGGCTGCTGTTGGAAAGAGGATGCTGGTCTAAATTGACATGCTCAGGTCAATTCTTAGCAATTCCTATGGATGGTTAAATCTAGAGATGGGGAATGCTTTTCTTTGTCACGTTCAGCCCTGCAGTTATACAGGGACACACTGTGAAAGGGGAACAGGCACAGGAAGTCCTCCCATTTCCATCATCCTTTCCAGCTCCTCATTTATATGTTCTCATTGACCTCAAGGTGGAAGAAGCTTTGGGGAAAAGGTCAGCAAGAACCCACTTACATAGTCAGCTAGTTTACGAATCCCACTAGGAAAACGGTTTGGATCCGGTTGGAGCCTGCCTTGCTTATCACGAGTTGGAGCCATCCAGCAGTCATCAATACACAAGTACTGGTACCCAACGTCCCTCCATCCATCTGACACCATAAGGTCTGCCATCTGCATGAACAGCTGCTCGCTGAAGAGGGCAAAAAAGGAAAGTCATAAGAAGTTGCTTTCCTCCAGGTCATATAGCCCAACGTCATTGTCTGATTGGCAGAGGCTCTGCAGAAACTTGTGCAATAGAGGGTCTCTGTCATCACCTTAGGTTTCTGATCCTTTTTAAGTGGAGACGCCAGGGACTGAGTGAACCTTGGACCCCTCTTGTGTGCAAAAGTGCTCTAGCACTGAGCTAAGGTCCCAAAAGCTGGGTACCAACACTGAGCTGGTAGTGAAGTAGAATCCAATGAGAATCCAATATCATATTGCTTAGTGATGGGTGGTGGCAGGGGGAATAGCAAAATGTCTACTCATATATTCTGCAACCACTTTCCGCCTCTCAGTGTTCCTCCCTTCTTGCTTCCATGCCATGACCACTACCACTGGACAACCTGTCTCCCCTCCCCTGCCTTCATGCAAACCCAGGACTGCAATGATTCACGACAAATCCTCTAATGGGGCTGCAAAATGACGATCTTACATTTTTGTTATGGAGAGAGAGAGACATTGTACATGCACACAGAAACATACTGATGTTTAGTGGTCTTAAATCTCATGTAGATTATAGATCTGTGGTACTACTTCAGAAATCCCACAATGGGATGCTCCATGCAAACAAACAAAAACTATCCATACAGAACACTAGCATGTCAAGGAGAAGGGAAGGGTGCTAACCTAGCCCTTTTCCTGAAATACTCGCTTTCTACATGCAGGTTTTATTTGTTCTTAAATGAGAGAGCATTCCATCATGGGAGTGGGGTTTCCTATCTGGAGCTTAAAAGTGGTACATCACAGGGACAGGTTGACTACATCCGTTAAAATTAAGACTAACATTTAACCAGAAAAATGTGAAGAACATCTATTTTATATTTGTCTGTACTGAAAATAGAACTATTTTCTGCTTCCACTGGCAATCCTGCTCCCCACCCAAAAACAAACCCACACCTGGAAGGTATTTAATACAAGATAGTATTTAGTGTTTGCAGACTCCCAACCATTCATATTTAAATATTGCTATTACAAAAATTATATGCCTGTTGTCTTTGTCCATGGAGTTTTCTTGGCAGGGATACTGGAGTGGCTTGCCGGTTCCTGCTCCAACCACAATAATTTGTTTGGACAGTGTTCTCGAAGCTACAAACATGAGTCTGACCAAACTGTGGGAGACAGTGGAAGACAGGAGTGCCTGGCGTGCTCTGGTCCATGGGGTCATGAAGAGTTGGACACGACTAAACGACTAAACAACAAATTACAATAATTATGACTGAGAAGTGCCTACAGCCCCACCTATGTGGCTAATGAAACAATACTTCTATGCATTCTGAGCCTTGCAGCAACAGCCTTTAACTGCCTGCAAAACTCATCACCTCTGTGAAGTTATTGACTCAGCCCCTTACTGTTGCCCCCCAGCTGAAAAAGTTCTTACTCATTTTACTCATATCATCTGTTGCACAAAGTTTCCTCTTCCCAGCGGGCAAAACTGTAAGTTCTTTGAGATGAGGACCTCTTATTATATAAAGTGTCCATGTACAAGTCATGGCACTATATAAAAATAAATCATGATGATTTACATACATGGAAAGTTTAGCCAACTGTTTGAATCACAGAATATTCCATGGAATGAGGAACAGCTTATGTTTAGGCTACGTAGACCATTAAAGAGGAAACTACAACATCGGCCAGGCCAGTCATAGGATATGTGCAAACTGCACAGCTTGCTTCTTCAACCTGTGTTGACATATTTAGCAGAATGAGGTGGCACAATGAACTTCAGACTGCAGACTGTG
This sequence comes from Podarcis erhardii, assembly GCF_964252035.2. Classification (NCBI taxonomy): domain Eukaryota; kingdom Metazoa; phylum Chordata; class Lepidosauria; order Squamata; family Lacertidae; genus Podarcis; species Podarcis erhardii. The sequence continues at coordinate 18,286,004 of NC_138504.1, forward strand.
CCCCTACATAAAGAATTGCAATCAAAACAAATGAAACTTAGGACACCAGGTTCAGCTCAGCTGTTCTACTTTTCTCTTCACAGAGAATCTACTGTTGTTTAGTGGGGAAACAATCTGCAATCTGAACTGATACACACACAGGGACCATTCTACCATTCTGTTTGCAAGCACAGGCCAGGTCCTAAATGGGTCCAGAATATCATAAAGGTAAAGCGACTCCTGACCATAAGGTCCAGTCGTGACCAACTCTGGGGTTGCGGCCCTCATCTCGCTTTATTGGCCGAGGGAGCCAGCTTCCGGGTCATGTGGCCAGCATGACTAAGCCACTTCTGGCAAACTAGAGCAGTGCATGGAAACTCCGTTTACCTTCCCGCCAGAGTGGTACCTATTTATCTACTTGCACTTTGACGTGCTTTCGACATGCCAGTAAAACCAGGGCTACAAAAATCCAAGGCAGTTTGTTGCCCACACTCCCAGAAATGTAATGCATATGCTGAAGAAATGCAACGTATTTTCCCTCTCCCGCAAAGAGAGTTGTCTCCCTCAGCTTCAAGGCTTGCTGTAGTACACAGGAGTTTCAATGTATTTTGGGGGCTCCTGGCTAAATACTTCCACACCAGCATATGCTAGTTTCTGACTGCGCTTGGCAAATTGTGAGTTATCGATAGCAGATAAGTCAGAGCTTGCCACTACACACTGGCAATTGTGGACACATTTTCTGATTTTGGAGTTTCAAAGTGTCACATACGGTAATTAATGCACTTGGACTTATCTTGTAACCTTTTCAAGGTCAAAGGCTTTTGTTCCTTTAACAGTTGCAAACAGGAAGTCAACAGATGGAACCTTCCCCTGCCCCAGATCTGTATGGATGATAAAACTTCATCTGCTGGTTAAAGTGTCTCTTAAAAAGCAAAGGAACCATGCAATGAAAGGTGACGACCTTTCATTAAAATGAACAGGGATGAGGAATCTGCAATCCTTCACATGTTGGACTCACGGCCAGCATGGACAATGGCTAGGAAAGATGGAAGTTGTAGTCCAATATTACATGGGGCCACAGGTTCCCCAGCCATGGACAGTCTTAGCCCACATTAATGGCAACAGATACATGTGGTACACCTTTATATTGGCAAACCTTTCATGAACCTGATGGATTTAACAGAGAGAGTTTTCTCTCTCAAGTATGCACACAAAGGTATAAAGTGCTGTGTGTGTGTGTGTGTGTGTGTGTGTGTGTGAGTGAGAGAGGGAGAGACTGTATGTATATATAAGCATTTTACCTTTGTTTATACAAGCATTCACTTTGAAAGGCCACTAAATGCAAAGGGCACAGCTGTGATGCTTCCATGCAAGTCTCAGCATGTATACAAGCACACCACTTGTGGCACAATCTTTCTAGCTCTGCTAAGCCAGTTTAAAAACTTGTAGCAGGTGATAAGATGATGTTGCCTGAACCCACAAGGTATAATTTAACAACCTGTGAACCCAAATGCAAGCAATGATGTCCTAAGGCCCAAGAGCACCCTGATGCAGCAGCAAAAAAATAAAAATAAAAATAAAAATATTCTAATGCTATTATAGGCTGCATCAACAGAAATACAGTGTCCAGAGATCAAGGGAAGTCATAGTATCACTCTATCCTGCTTTGGTCAGACCACATCTGGAGTACTGTGTCCAACGACATTGACAAGCAGGAATGTGTTCAGAGGAGGGTGACCAATATGACCAAGGGTCTAGAAACCAAGCCTAATGAGGAATGGTTGAGGAAACTGGTTACGTTTAGCCTGGAAAAGAGGCAACTGAGAGGAAATATGATAGCCATCTTCAAGTATCTGAAGGGCTGTCACATCGAGGATGGAGCAAGCTTGTTTTCTGCTGCTCTGGAGGGTAGGGCTGGAACCAGTGGCTTCAAGTTACCAGAAAGGAGATTCCGACAACCTCAGGAGGAAGTTTGACAGTAGAATGGGAGGTGGCAGACTCTTCGCAGGTTTTCCTTTTTTTAACAGAGATTGGATAGATAGATAGATGGATGGATGATCTAGCTGAGATCCTGCTTTTGTTTTTGAAGAATGAAAACGCTACGTTCGAGCTGGCAGCCCTCTTGGCCCAAGATCCCAGGCGCTCACCTGATGCATCGGCGGGGCTCTTCGTCGCAGTCGACCTGGCAGAGGAAGCGCTCCCAGTGCAGCCAGCCCATGGGCGGCGTCCGTGCCAACCCGTTTTCTAGTGCGCCCGCCGGGCAGGACAGCGCCAGCACCAGTAGCAGCAGCACCGGCAGCCCCATTCCACAGCTCCGGTCCATTCCCGGCTCCCTCTTGCAGCGCCGCTCCCGAACTTTGGGACCAGCCGCGCCGCAAAACCTCAGAGTTCAAGCTGAACCGAGGAACACGCCAATCCAGCCAATCGCAGCGCTTCGCTCTCGCCGCTCGGCCAACCAAAGGGCTCTTCGGCGGCCAGCGTGAAATATTCACCAATCCGCTCCTTAGGAATCCTGGTGGGTGGGGGAATCTTGGAGAAAGAGGAACGAACGGAGGACCCAGGTTGGGTCACGCGGCAGAACGGAGAGGGGAGGGGCATTAACCCTTTCGTTGATGCAACCCTGCCGCGCTTAGAATAGCAGCATCGGCGATTCTATTTGCGTTATTATTACTATTGATAATAATAACATCGTCGTTGTTTGTCGCACAGTTATTATTAGCAACGCACGTTGTTGTTGTTGATTTGTACATCGCCATTTCTTTTTCCTCTCCCTCTCTTTCTTTTCCCCTTTTTCTTTCTTTCTTTGGTTTGCTTTTACAGTCACATACCCAACATACAACATAGAAACAAAATTCCAAAGAATCTCCTGGACTTCCCTCCTCTCCTTTGTGGGTCCTATTGCTAATCATTTCCTTCTGCATCTTTTATAATAATCCAAATCTTTTACCGTTCCATTGTGTCCCAAAATTCACTATTAAACTACAGTACAAGTGTTATTCCAATACCTCGCCATTTCTTTCTGGCTTCCCTTCCCACGGCCACACCGATCTCTAGGTACAGCCCAACCATCTGCCATAGAGAGTTAGTCTAGATGAGCCTCAGGATCCCTTCCAGCTCTATTAGTCTAAGTAGCATTTAAAATGGGGGGGGGGGGGAGGTTGGCTTTTACAACCCAACTTATCACCAAGGGAGCTCATATCCTTAAGTCCGTTGTCGGCCAGGGAAGAAAGGGTAGAGGCAGAAACCAGTTAAAGGAAAGCAAGGCAGATCTTTATTTTTCTGTTGCAACAGAGTCCCCACCCCACCCCTTTCCTAGGTGGTGAGGGGACCCAGAAAGTTGTGTACCAACTTTTAAAATCTTTAGAAATTGCCCAGCTCCTTAGTCAAACCATCCCAAATCATAATACAAACATCACAGAAAGAGGTGGTCTGAAATAAGGATTTGATAATATTATGACTGTCTTCTGTCTGCCAGGATACCTGATGATGCTTGCTGATTGTCTTTTCCTGGCCAGCCTGGGCCATTCTTTAGGCACGGCAAATGCCTTGGTTCTTGAATCCATTGTCACCCCTACCTTTATTCATACACAGAATATGCTCTTTTGACAGGTCTGCTCTGCTTTTAACAGATACTTGCCAGACTGGTTTTACAGAGAGGTGGCAACAAGTTTATCGCCAGTCTATTGGGAAATGTTTTATCAACACCTCCTTGCCATCCGTAACATTTCAGCTCAGGTTTTACTAGTAAATGTGATATTTCATCAATAAATTTGTGGATTAATTGAGAAAACAAGGTGAAGTGAAAGCATCCTCTGTAAAAAACACACACGCGTATCTGGATAATTTGTTACCATTTTGACAGAGTTATACAGTGATACCTCGGGTTACATACCCTTCAGGTTACAGACTCCGCTAACCCAGAAATAGTGCTTCAGGTTAAGAACTTTGCTTCAGGATAAGAACAGAAACCGTGCTCTGGCAGCGCGGTGGCAGCAGGAGGCCCCATTAGCTAAAGTAGTGCTTCAGGTTAAGAACAGTTTCAGGTTAAGAACGGACCTCTGGAACGAATTAAGTACTTAACCCAAGGTACTACTGTATTGCACTTGCTATTTACAGAAGGGTTCCTATTGCATTGCCTGTAGTTACACACAGGGGTTTGGGTGTTTTGTGGACATACATATATGTAGATACACTTAATTTTAATATGTCATTATTTTTCCATACCAAAACTATACAGACACACTTTACAGACGCCAAGTTTCTCTCTACAGCCCACTAAAACAATGAAACACAACTGAGGAAGGACACTTGGACAAGCACAACTGAGCGATTTGTACAAGAATGCAGTGGTTGTGGGGCCTAACCATGGTGAACTCCTATATGCAAGTTACTTCTGTAAAAGGACATGATTTTTTGCAATGCACATTTCTGGAAGTATTTGCTTTCCTTTATTGCATGTGCAGCTTCAAATCTGTTTTAAAAGCATTGTTTTTGCTTGTTTGTGTATAAGCCACAAATTCAAAATCTATCAGAAGGAGGGAGAGCTCCTTCCTCAATTTGAGAATCACTTAGGACAGTTCCTGTGGTTCTCAGATGTCTGCATAACAGAAGCACACTCAGGCATTCAACCCTGAACCGAGAAACTATTTTATGCAACTGGCACCTGCAGAGATCTATCGGTGCACACTGATGTGCTTTTGTCCTGCAGAACCATTTGTATCTGTTAATTAGGACTACCCTGGCCCTTCTTCCCAGGTTCTTCACAAAGGTGCTGGGTTCACCACCATGCATTTATGTGGAGCCTTGCACAACCCTGTGGAAACAGCTGCAATGTACTTCTTCACATTTTGGAAAACTAGTCCGGACATCCAGTTTCAGCATGTATGCTATAAAGCATTTCTTTCCTTGGCTATGTAGCTAAGACTGCCCAAGACTTAGACCTCTTACTTAGAAGTACATCTCTTAGAACTACATGGGATGAGCTTTCAAATAAAGATGCTGAAAAGTGGACCCCTCTCTGGAGATAAACCTGGCCGTTGTGGTGTAATTAACCCATTTTGGGTTTTATGTTTGGAAGGAAGAGGAGAGGCGATTGTCAGTGTGGAGAGATAATGGAACTGAATGGAAACCTAGTTTGTAAGAGCTCTTATAGCAAGGCTTGTAAGAGTTGTTGTGGCCACTAAAATAAAGTTCGGACAATGGTCTAAAGCAGGGAGGGGTTTCTCATGCCTGGGGACCAAATGAAGCCCCAGCCCTCTAGACTCTTCCCCGACCACAGCACACCTGTGTCAAACACTTCCCTGGCTCTGCTCTGCACTCTCAAGTTATGTTTGACATTTGTTTAAATCTAACAACACAAAGGAAAATATAGGATGTTGTGCTTGGCTATAAACTCTGATCATTCTTTTTGCTAGCCAGCATGGACAGAAAGGGGTTTGCCAGTAACTGGCCTACTAAACAAATGTAAAATTTTGTTCTTGTTGTCGTTTAGTCGTGTCCGGCTCTTTGTGACCCCATGGACCAGAGCACGCCAGGCACTCCTGTCTTCCACTGCCTCCTGCAGTTTGGTCAAGCTCATGTTGGTAGCTTCGAGAACACTGTCCAACCATCTCGTCCTCTGTCGTCCCCTTCTCCCTTCTCTTTCCCAACATCAGGGTCTTTTCCAGGGAGTCTTCTCTTCTCATGAGGTGGACAAAGTACTGGAGCCTCAGCTTCAGAATCTGTCCTTCCAGTGAGCACTCAGGGCTGATTTCCTTAAGAATGGATATGTTTGATCTTCTTGCAGTCCATGGGACTCTCAAGAGTCTCCTCCAGCACCATAATTCAAAAGCATCAATTCTTTGGCAATCAGCCTTCTTTATGGTCCAGCTCTCACTTCCATACATCACTACTGGGAAAACCATGGCTTTAACTATACAGACCTTTGTTGGCAAGGTGATGAATCCATTATTCCACCCACATTTCCTTCTGGCCCTGCCTACCACTGACATCTGGCCCCCAGAAGAGAATGTGGTCCTTGGGCTGTAAAAGGTTCCTCAACCCTAGTCTAAGCGCATATGATGCAGCTTTGTTCCTGAAGCTAAGAAACCATGCAGAAACTGCCTTTAGCATTTTGGAAGGGTGGGGTTTGGGGGAAGTAAGCGACATCCACAATGCTAGAGTGAAGGCTTTCTTTGCATGCTTGAGATCCTAGGTTTTACTCCCTAATTTTTGGACTTGATATTGAATCATTAATGGGTGACCGCAGGTCGTTCCCCTTCAATACCCTCAAAGAGTTACAGGGGGCTAGCCCCTTACGCCCCATTTATCCCATCTGGGACCCCTTCTGAGGTGCCCTGAAGGTTGCTTGTCATGTTTGCTGCAAAACAATAAAAATAAAACATAGCCCTTTTTTACCAGTCATGTGGGCCAGCTTTAAAGAATTGCTGCTGTTGCTGCCACCTACCCAGGAAGAACAAAACACGTAAAAGAGCCCTGCTGGATCAGACTAATGGTCCATATCTAGTCAAGCTCCTTTTTCGCATTGTGACCAGTCAGAAGTTTCTTCAGAAGTCCACAAGCAAGGCATTAAGGTAACAGCCCTCTCCTACTGGTGCTCCCCACAAACAGAGATATTCAGAGCCATTCTGATTCTGATTCTGAAGCGACTGAATATCAAGACTACATACACACCCTACATTTAAAGCACTTGAATCCCCCCAAAGAATCCTGGGAACTGTAGTTTAGCCACTGCAGGGCTACAACTTCCAGTGCACTTCACAAACTGCAGTTACCAAGATTCTTTGGGGGTAGGAGGGTGCTTTAAATGTCTGGTACATACAGAGCCTAGCCTCAGTGGCTAATTGAACTTACAACCTTATTGGCCATGAATTTGAAAGCTGTCTAAACTAAAGGCCAAACTAAAGGCTAAACCAAGAAGGAGGGAATGATGCACTTTCTCTGCACCATGTATAATTTCATTAAGGTCTATCATGTCCTTCCTTGGGTGCCTCCTTTCTACACTACCCACCCTCAATGTTTCAGTTTTGATTCCCAATACACACACGGTTTCTCACCCCGCCATGGTGTACACACACCAGCCTTGACACACCTAGGGAGGGTGTGTGGAAATCAACCTTCTATTTCTCACACAAGCATACCAAGGGTTTAAATGAAAGGGAATAAATTCCTAGCATCACAGAGAAACATTTTTTTTATTTACGCCCTTCAACCATTATGATGTGATAGCCAAACTTGGTTTTCACAGGAGGGTCTGTGTAAACGGGCTTGTCCATACTGCTGACAGGCAAGGCGAAGGCTGCATCTTGGAAGGGCCCCACCATAGAGCCTCTGCTCATCCAGCCCAGATCTCCCTGGAAAAGAAGATCAATGGGAGACTGTTAAAGCCCTATAGCAGGGCTGTTGGGCAGATTTCAGTTCATTTAGTTTTTAGCAGAACTTCAGGGCCACCAACCAGAGCCAGGGTAGCTGTGGGGACGGGGCTACTGCTCCCCATGAGCCCCCACATTGTGCTGACCTTTTTGTACACATATAAATCCACATCTGAGTTACTACACATCAGAGATTCTAACAGTCTAATTTAGAAAGGGAGGAAGGAAGTTGTTGAAGTGGCTGCTATAACAGAAGTGAGAGTGAGAAGCCCTCACCAGTCTCCTGTACATCTTCCAGTGATCAACCAGGAGACCCAACCTCTCTTCTGCCCTTCCTTACTCTAAAAGGCACAAGCCCTTACAGCTGGACCTCAGTTCCCTCTCCAATATGCTATACCTTGCTTGCTTTCTGCACATGCTCCTGACAAGCCTAATTTGCTTTTCCTGTAGGTCAGGTTGCTAAGATATCGTCAACATTTTGCTTAAGTTCTTCGTTCCCTTTTACTCTCACCTTTCCAAGCCTCCTCACCTCCTGTGTCCTCTTCTGTTGGGATTTCCACTGAAAACTCTTGAGGCCAGAGACCTGTCTTTTTTAAAACGCATTTTACTTCTGCAAAGTGCTGTACACAGAGATTTCATTTGGCTCCGCCTCTGTGTTTCTGCTGCAGCTAAGCTTCACTCTAGTCTTTTAAATCCAGATTTCAATTAGCTGAGTGTTTCCAAATCGTACAGCAGAACAGGCAGTGAAGTAGCAAAAGCAAGACTATAGCACCTTGGCTGCCTCTTTCTCTCAAGTCCTCAGGACAGCAAAGGAAAGGTGGCAACCACAGCAACAAGGTGGCCTGTCAGCACAAAACAGAAAAAGTCACATACCCCTTGTCTGGCTTTGTCCTCGCTGTACTGAGAGGCTACTTCACTGAAGCGCACCCCAGCCTTGAGTTTTTCCAATGCCTCCAGGCATCTGCTATGCTTCTCACATAGAATATGCCTCACCTAAAAAAAAGCAGAATGCAGATTAGACAAGCGTACACCACTCTGGCTGAAGAGGCAACCCAGTCAGATGGGCGGAATATAAATAATAAATTATTATGAATTATGTGTTGTTGTTGTTGTTGTTATTATCCCTCAAGAGGTAATGCAACCAACGACAGCTCTGGCATTTGACTGTAATTTAATGTGCTTTACATTACCCCATCTCCCTATAATAATTTATAATAATAATTTATTATTTGTACCCCACCCATCTGGCTGGGTCTCCCCAGCCACTCTGGGCGGCTTCCACAAAGACCAAAAATACAGTAAGATGTCACACATTAAAAACTTCCCTGAACAGGGCTGCCTTCAGATGTCTTCTGAATATCAGGTAGTTGTTTATCTCTTTGACATCCGATGGGAGGGCGTTCCACAGGACGGGCACCACTACCGAGAAGGCCCTCTGCCTAGTTCCCTGTAGCTTTGCTTCTTGCAATGAGGGAACTGCCAGAAGGCCCTCGGCGCTGGACCTCAGCGCCCGGGCAGAACGATGGGGGTGGAGATGCTCCTTCAGGTATACTGGACCGAGGCTGTTTAGGGCTTTAAAGGTCAACACCAACACTTTGAATTGTGCTCGGAAACGTAGTTGTGCATCCCATAGCATGAAGTCATTAGTGTAGGGGAGAGATGTTGAACTCCAATTCCCATCAGCCAGCAGTAGTCCAACAACATCTGGAGGGCCACAGAACCCCCACCCTCCTTGTGCGACTGATGTCAAGCTAGCTGTGTTGAGCAGCTAGAGATCAGGAAGCAAGTCACCCTCCCCAGTTTAGCTGAATTACACTGTACATACATTATTGTCTCTTTCTTGTCTAAAATTGCACCCCAGGGACACTATCCAAGGTGAAATGATACAAAACACCCACCTTCACACTGCTGCCACCTCCTTTGGGGCCCTGGGCTTTCTTATCTGCAGCATCAGTGCCAGAGGATGCTCCACCTATGAAAACACACAAGGTCAGAGGCAACGGTGAGACACCCTGGGTACGCTATGACACCTTCCTTCCACAGTGCCAAGCCCACACCCGGTGCTCGGCTGTGTGTTCACCCTGTGCAGCCAAACTCCAGGTTGCCAGTCCCACAGCAATGCACAGAAGCATGCTAGACTTAAGCTGCTATAAGGCAAAGGCTGCTCACCCTACTTGAATCAATCCAGGCAGGATGTGAAAGCGCACAATCACAGCACTGGGAACTTAATCACAATGAAAGCTTTTTTTCTTTCCCTGTTCCTGTTTTGCTTGACATTCTGCCTGAAGAAGCATACTGTACCAGAGAGAATATGAAAAATTGCTCCCTGTTTTGTAACACTGGTTGGTCCTGATAAAAAGTATCCCCTCACTTTGTCGTGACTTATGTGTATCCGAACCGCTGTTCTGTACCATCTGCAGCTGGGCAGGAGGGCTCATGCCTCTCCAAATGCAGTACAATGGACACCATTACTGACCCTGCTGGCTGACTGGGGTCGATGGGAGTTGGGGGCATCTAGAGGGCCACAGGATTATATATCCTTGATCTGGGATATGCTGGTCCCAGCATACAAACCGGTCTCTTTGTGAGTCAAGGGGCTGGAAACCTATTAGGGCATCCCAGGCACGTGTGGAAACCCACATGTCTCGGAGATCTCTGCACGTCATCCTGGTGCTTAAATCTGCTTCAGGCCGGTTTAAGATGTGCAGGGTTAGGCATGTCCTTCCAGAGAAGCTGGGGCTGGAGGGCAAGCAGAGACTTTTAGGCTGTACTGTCCCTTCTGGGAGAGTAAGGCAGAGAAGACAAATCAGGATTCCTGGTGTCCCTGTTGTCAGCACCTAGCTGGGGAGAAGGAAACTAGGACTCCTGGGTTCTCTGGTTGCAGCTGGAATTCATCCCATTCACCCCATCCCACCCCCAGTCAGCGCCCCCCATCCCTTACCCTTTCCCCCTTTGCCGCCGCTTTTCCCTTTCGGAGGCATCTCCACGGCTTCTTCCGCCCTCTCTGAAGTGCTGCGGCGTCACTCTCCTCTGACGTCATGTCCCGCGACTCAACCGACCGGGCACCCCTTCCCCTTTGCGAAAGCGGACCAATTAGATGCCTGCGGGGCGGGGCTTCACAGCATCCGTCAAACGCATTGACAGAGCGAGGCAGCCCCTTCCCGGCATCGCCAACGATCTGTCAAGTCGGGTTTCATCCTTTCAGCAAAACCATGATCACAGGCTTGTCGATTAACCCAGAGAAATGTGTTTGCTGCGGGCTGGCAAACGGGAGGCCGAGTGGACAGTCCTCCTTTGCTAGCCCCCGCAGTCGCGTACATGCAAGAGAGCTGAAGATGGCATACGTGGTTCCCTCTTCTCCCATGTTATATCCAGAAAAAGTTAGGTTGAGAGACGGTGGCTGGCTCTTGGTTCCCCAATGAGCTCCCTCAGAGTGGGAATTTGAACCCTGGTCTTTCCCAGGTCTTCCCCAACATTCTTTACTTACACCGTATTGGTTTGCACTGTGGTGCACCGAGGCAGATACACAAGGCTGCATTGTTGTAATTATTGTAGGGTGCAAATACTGTTTGCTAATATTTTCAATATTTACTCACCACTTGAGTGGACTCTTCAGATTGGCATTGAAAATGCACCCAGGGTTCAGCTGGGGGTTTCAATACAAGTCCAAAGATTACAGCTGAGAGGCAAAAATACTTTGAAAACATTAAAATAGAAAATAAAGGAGTTAGTGCTCTTTCTTCCATCTCCACCACTTCAGGAGGCCCCAAGACATAGATTTTGGGGTCCAGTCTCAGCATCTCAAGTTTAAGTCTCAGAGTCATAAGCTGGTCTCATGTTACTGTCTCTTTACCTTGGGTTGCTTGCTTCCAATCTTAGTCCTACTAAAAGCAGATCCATTGAAATTTATGGACTTGACTAACTTAGATCCATTAATTTGAATGTGTCTGTTGTGAGAAGTTAGTTGGATAAAACCACTTGACTATAGTGTTACATAGTATTATTTTAAAATACTAAACAAACCCAGCCATTTTGAAAGAGAAAATACTATTTATGTTTCCATAAACTTCCATTTTCATCCAGTGGAAAAAACTGGATCCCTCCCCCTATGAAGAGAACCAATACTTTCCCCTTCTCTATGTTCCATTTTCCTGGGCCTTCACATCTTTAATTCCAATCCTTTACCATTGGGCTACAGCTCTGAGCCCTGTTTCAGTATCAGAAAGTATTTTAAGAACCTAGTAGTCCCATGACACCACTAGGTACAATCTTCCTTATCTGATATTTTGGTTTGGCCACAAAGAGTTTCAGACTTTAGAGTGCTGGATACTTGCCCAGCCGAATGGCAATGCTAAACCAAAATATCAGATAAGGAAGATTGTGTTATTATATGCTTGCCTATGTTACCTGGACAGGGATGCAGGTGGCGCCATGGATTAAACCACAGAGCCTAGGGCTTGCTGATCAGAAGGTGGGCGGTTCGAATCCCCACGACGGGGTGAGCTTCCGTTGCTCGGTCCCAGCTCCTGCCCACCTAGCAGTTCGAAAGCACATCAAAGTGCAAGTAGATAAATAGGTACTGCTCCGGCGGGAAGGTAAAAGGCGTTTCTGTGCGCTGCTCCGGTTTGCCAGAAGCGACTTAGTCATGCTGGCCACATGACCCGGAAGCTGTACGCTGGCTCCCTCGGCCAATAAAGCGAGATGAGCGCCGCAACCCCAGAGTCGGTCACGACTGGACCTAATGGTCAGGGGTCCTTTACCTTTACTGTTACCTAGACCCTTAAAAACAATCTTCCACCTAGCGTAATCTAACATTACAGAGGGCAGTACAGTCAAGTCCGCTTTAAACCTAAATGAGAAAAAGCAGGGCCTTGAAGTTGCCCTTCAGCATCTGGACAGCAGACCAACCAGGTGTACAGGTTACCTGGTCACTGTCTTCCTCAAATACTATGAATTTATTTTTACATTTTTGAATTTGTGTGTATGTATATAAATTAGCATATGCACACGTGTCCTTGGTTTTGTTTTTATGGTGATGTAGATATTCTGGCAATCTATAAGCGGCCATCCAATGTTGCCTGAACAAATATTATCCCCATCAGAGGCCCTGCTGCTCTGTGCCATTTTTGCCATTGGATGCAGAACGGGGCATTTTTTAATACAGTCTCTAGTGCCTGCCATACTTGCCTGCCTTTGGCAGAGCAGCTTATTTATTTGAAGAGGCATTTTGTGTTTTTACTGACTGCTGTGCATACAGAGTTAATGAACTGTTGCCACTTCTGATAATGCTTCTTGTTTAACAGTGATCATTTTAATATTCTAAACAGATTGTTTTATGTTGTATCAGTTGGACTCCAGTAGCCACTTTAAATAGAAAAATTTTAATGCGGAAAAAACATGGTAAAATATGAAAATGAATTTCACATGGCCTAGCAGGAGTTTCTATGGCCAATCTATTTTTACTGCCATCTTTCCCAGTGTAGACTTTAATAATCAGGGCACAGGAAACATTGACCTATGGTACAAGCTACCTGCAAACTACCCTGTTATCTTCAGATGAGGGGTGGTATAGAAATTTAATAAAGAAATGTTACAAGTGTGTGGGTGCCAGACTCCCCTAAATTCCTGGTCCAGTAGTATCAGAATTTAATTAATGCTTAGGGTGTTAAAACTGGGTGCCAGACTCACGTGTTTTAAGTTAGGTGCTAGACTTCTAAAATCCATGGATCCAGTGAGTGTTAGAATATAATTCAAGCTTGGGGTGCTAAGACACTTCTAATCCCTGGAATCAGCAAAGTGTCAAAAGCTAATTAAGTCAGACTAGTCTCCTGTGTTGTTGCGACTGTCTAAGGTGATAAGTGATCAGACCAGAACAGAGAACCAGACAGAAAATGGGTGTGGCCCCTCCATCAACAGATAAAGCCAGAGTTTTAAAAGTTAGAAGCAATGTGAGCTAGATGCATAGAGAGCATGGTTAGACAGTCTTAGATCCAAGACTGTAGTTATGGAAGAAGCACCATAGGCTCAGGTTATATGTATCTGTAAATAAACCCGATAGCCTAAAGACACCACAGTCTCCACTGTGCCTCATTTCCAAAAGGAAACACAAACCCTGGGTAAAGCGCCTGGAACCCCCTGGAATCTTGCACCACTTGGAGATTGGAGGTGGCATGCAACAATAATAATAGCACCCAGCAGACTGTAGCAAAGATACCACACATGGAGGAGAGCCACCACTCATGTTAAAAACCCTTAGCAATTTTGCAAAAGAATTCAGTGTTGCAGAATCAGCTTGATGAAAAGTCAGAGATCCATGATCAGAAACAACCCCCTCATTTCTTCTAAATAGTTGTTAAAAGCAACTGTGGAGGGGTCCAAATTGAACTGGGATCACAGAGCCAGGAGAGAGAAGAGACTGAACTTTTCTTCCATGCTATTTTTTAAATCTGCATTGGCATCTTTAATTTGTATTTAATTAGTTGTTGTTTTTAAATCTGTATAGGAATTGTTTTTAAGAAAATTTTAGTCATTTACCACCTGATGTTTGCCCCTGCCCCAGGGCAACTTTGGGAGAAAGGGTAGGATATGAGTTTAATAAACAAACAAAATAACCTCCACTCACTTAGCAGCTGTCATTTTCTCACCATGACAAATAGCAGCTTCCAGGGGAGAAAGGGAAGATTTCAATCAGGAAAGCAGCACAATGGAATGAATTTTTAATAAACCACCCCCGTCTACTGTAGCACTGCAGTCACATTTCAATCTCCTTTCTTCCACAATGGCTATTAAAATGAAATTTAAAGAGACAGCTGGTCTGATCATGGACCACCAATGTGTCATCTAGCCTGGCCCTTACAAACCTTTGCTAGGACAACTGTTCCCAAGTTTAAACACATGGAATGTGCTCAAAGCAGCAAATGTAAGCACCCAGGGGAGGGTGGTCCATTAGGGCAAATGGAGAACTGCCCCACAAAGCTCAGTCTGCTCTCAAGCAGCTGCCACCTGCCTACCTTCTAACTTGCATCCAGAGGCTGGCACTGGCTGTCAGCTTCCTTTCCCTTAGTCTAAGTGTTGCCCTTTTAGAACTCAGAAGGGAGGAGGATATGGACAAAATTAGCTGGCTCCAGCTGTCTTTGGACGTGGCTTGACCAACCCTTGGCCTCCCAGTCTTCTGCTCTACCACACCCAATAGCCACCACTGGGAGCATCTCTGCATACACACTAACAATGGAGGTAATGCAACTGACTTGAGAAACCCCAGAACTGGAACCAGCTGAAAAAAAGCACTGCTTTGGTCTTTCCACAATTTCCATAACCGTTTGAGAACAGATAGGTCCAAAATGGCTGATTCTGTCCAAATAAAAGTCATGAAACAGAGTAATCGCAGCACTGAAATGAAATATCATATGGTTAGTTTCTAACAGAAATGTTAGATCTCTCTGGTGGCTGTAAACTCACCCAACAAACAATTTCTGTTGCAAAATGGCAACAATTTCTGCTTGCAATCTTTCTCTTTATTATCAATGATAGAAATCAGAAAGAAAAAAATTCATGGTCCAAAGTCCTATTAGCTTCAAGTTCATGTGGCTGTTTTCAGTCCATCAAAGCCACAGAATTTCCACCTTTTTTCAAGGCTTGCTCCAACACCACTCATCTCCTGCTTGAAAGTGTGCTGGAGTCGCATCATGAGGGCTTCCACTTCACTAGCACAAATCTAGAAAAGAAAAACAGAATGTAACTGAAAACAGCTCAAGACAAAAAAAAAAAAAAAAAAAAGGACAATCCTCTCAGTTCACCATGAAGGGTTAACATTTAACACCTTGGGTGAGATGACATTTCAGGGTATCCTGAACAGATATGCCAGACTCACAATCCTGTTAACGAACTTGTGTCACTCACTGTCCACTGTTTCTCTAGGAAGCTCTTGACTCCAGGGACCAGAAACACTACACCTGCTATGGATGAACTGCACAGCCCAGTTTAAAAGATAAGTGAGAATCAAAGAGCCCCTCATCTTTCCAGGGGTTTATCTCTCCACTCCCACCTCCCCCCCCCCCGCTCTTCGGTTTGCAATTCACTGGCTAGAACAGGCATAGGCAAACTCAGCCTCCAGATGTTTTGGGACTACAACTCCCATCATCCCTAGCTAACAGGACCAGTGGTCAGGGATGATGGGAACTGCAGTCTCAAAACATCTGGAGGGCCGTGTTTGCCTATGCCTGGGCTAGAATATGTGGATAAAATCAGGAGGTTGTTATTGAAGCATAATAGATTGTGTGACCACAGCACTTAAAATGCAGAGGTTGGGAATCTTTGGCCCTCCAGATGTTGCTGGCCTCCAATCCCCCATCAAAGCCAGTTAGTTTTGAATAAATAAATAAATAAATAAATCCTTTATTAGGCATAGCAAACCACACATTATCAAACAGACACGGTATACAAATTGTGCAAAATACAAGCTCAACATAACAAGGTTTGTCCCAGTCAGATCTTTAACTCCAGAGAAAATCAATTTGCATAAATAACACAACATTACCACATCACCATTCAATAAAGAACCACTAAATGTCTTTATAATGGCCCAGTCTTTCCACAGGGACAGCACTCAAAAATTCAGCCACTATTAAAGTAATTTGATCATTCCTGTCCGAGAGCAGGTCCTGAACCGTTGGTAGCATAGAATTGAGCCTATTGAGTTGTAAGGCCTCTAATTAATTGTCTTCTGGAACAGTCTTGGTTGACCGCAAACTTGACATGAGCCAACAGTGTGATGCGGCAGCTAAAAAAGCCAATGCAATTCTGGGCTGCATCAATAGGAGTATTGCATCTAGATCAAGGGAAGTAATAGTGCCACTGTATTCTGCTCTGGTCAGACCTCACCTGGAGTACTGTGTCCAGTTCTGGGCACCACAGTTCAAGAAGGACACTGACAAACTGGAACGTGTCCAGAGGAGGGCAACCAAAATGGTCAAAGGCCTGGAAACGATGCCTTATGAAGAACGGCTAAGGGAGCTGGGCATGTTTAGCCTGGAGAAGAGGAGGTTAAGGGGTGATGTGATAGCCATGTTCAAATATATAAAAGGATGTCACATAGAGGAGGGAGAAAGGTTGTTTTCTGCTGCTCCAGAGAAGCGGACACGGAGCAGTGGTTCCAAACTACAAGAAAAAAGATTCCACCTAAACATTAGGAAGAACTTCCTGACAGTAAGAGCTGTTGGACAGTGGAATTTGCTGCCAAGGAGTGTGGTGGAGTCTCCTTCTTTGGAGGTCTTTAAGCAGAGGCTTGACAGCCATATGTCAGGAGTGCTCTGATGGTGTTTCCTGCTTGGCAGGGGGTTGGCCCTTGGGGTCTCTTCCAACTCTTCTATGATTCTATGATTCTATGAAATGCCAAAATCACAAGAAAAGAAAATATGTTCCAAAGTATCAGGTTCCTGTTTACTACATATGGAGAGACGCTCTGATTCTGGGAGAGCTAAATATCTTCCTCTTACTATCATCGAGGGAAACATATTAAATCTGGCTAACATAAACAGCCTGCACAATTCATGATTCTTCAGATTTGTCATGTATCCCTTTTGAAAATCTCTACAAAATGGGAGATTTAAATAGAGAGGAGAGCAAGTGCTGTGCTTTGCAACCTCAAGAGTGGAGAGAACACCTTTTTCTGTAAGATTCTTCCTGATAATTTCCCAAATATCTTTGGGGTCAGAATTTTCAAAGTCAGTTAAATTAAGCCCTATCAAGTTCAATTTTGCATGGAATTTATCCAACCTCTTAAGGTCGCCTGAAATCCACACTGGGGTGCCATATAAAAGTTGGGTACAAAGTTTCATATCAATCACTTGCAATACAGCTGGAATATATCTATTTCCTACAGGAGAAAAAAAAAGATTTAATATGGTGAGCTGTCACTTTAGCCTTAGCTATTGCAGCACAGATATGTGTGTTCCAATTCATGTTATTTTTAAATACAATTCCCAGATAATTGAAATGCTTCACTTCTTTTATTAGATGTCCATTGATTATCCAATTTTTTGGGTTCCCTTTTTGTAAATTGCATAATTTTTGTCTTATCATAGTTAATTTTGAGGTTATTAAGAGGGCAAAAGTTTGAGAAACTCTTAAATATTTTTTTTAAACCCAAAGAGGAAAGTGAGATAATTACCGCATAATCTGCATATAGTAATAAAAAACCTGGGATATTGTTTAAATAAGGAATATGAGTGGTTACATTTTGAAGAAATAATGGGAGGTCAGATAAAAAGAGATTAAATAGGGTAGGGGCCAAGATGCAGCCTTGCCTAACTCCTCAGTTATTCAGAATTGGACCTACAAGTCTACCATCTTTTGAAACTTTAACATATATTTGGTTACTGGAGTATAAACATTGAATCAATGTAAGCAGGTATGGATCAATACCGCGGTATTCCAATTTGGTCTACAGTTTATTACGATCGACCAAATCAAAGGCACTTTTTAAATCTACAAATGCCACAAAGAGTCTTCGTTTGTTTCTCAAGACATATTTGTCCACAAGGTGACTTAACACTAGACACTGGTCAAGAGTTGAAGGTCCTGCCTTGAAACCAGCTTGTTCCTTACCAGGTAGACCTTTTGTAAGCATCCATTCTTCCAGTTTAATAAGCAGAGATTTGGCATAGATTTTACTTATGCATGGTAACAAACTAATAGGCCTGTAATTCTCTTGGCAATTCCTATCATTTATTTATTTTTTAAATCGACACCACTATTGAGTTATTCCACAATTTAGGTACAAGGCCTGAGTGATTGATAGAGTTAAAGAGCTGGTCAAGATTAATCCCGGTTTCAACATTGTCACTGGAGGTTCAGGTGGCCTTGGTGAGTAGAGAGTGCCTATTTCCATTTCCAGCTGATTTGGAGCCATGCTCCCTTTTGGACAGAGATGTGCTCTGGTAACTTCCAGAACGGACTCCTGCCTATTACAATGTGCTCTATGTGGTTCTGTCTTTGAAGGAAGACTTGCAAAATTGAATTGGTCCAAAATGCAGTAGCCAGTTTACTGGCTGCGGTTCCATTAAGAATTCACATATACCCCAGAACTAGTTGCCAGTTGGTTTCCAGACCAAATTCAAGGTGCTCACATTTAGTGTTTGAAGTCCTAAATGGCTTAGGCCCCAAATAACTGAAAGACTGCCTCCTTCTCTACAGATCCTCTTGGGTGTCAAGACTAGCAGAGAGGGGTGGGGGCACTTGGTAGTTCCTACATCCTCAGAGGTTTGGGGTGGAGGGCCCAACAGAGGGCCTTTTCAGTGGTAGCACCTAAGCTGTGGAATTCCCTGCCCATGGAACAGCTTCTAGCACCTTAAGTAGTTTTTGTCATATGCTGAAGAAACACTTCTTTACCCTTTGACACTAGATATATACTTTATGTTTTAGAACCCACCTCTTGACTGTAATTTCTTTTAACTGAATATTTAATATTGAATTTTTAAATCGCTGCAGCCTGCCCTGGGACCTCAAGGTGAAAGGCGAGCAAGAAATCAAATGATAATCATCATCTGCAGGCACTCCAAAATCCATGGGACGACTCCTTGGCTGGCAACAGCTTGGGCTTTTATTTATTAAATTTATATATCCCACCCTCCCAGTGGAGCCTAGGAGGCTTTTAATTGTGTCACAAGATGTTCCCCAGTGGCACAAACTTTACTTTGCTCATCACACAAGAGGTGCAGGCACATACCTTGCTATCAAGGCGCTGGAGGTAGGAACAGATGTATTCAATGCTCGCTCCAAAAGGGTGAACGTGCAAGAAGGTTGAGATTATTCCTAGAGAAACAAAATTAATGGAGTTACATCCGGGACTCAGATGCTTGCAGAGAACACATATGTCTCTACTGTGAGCATTTCTGTACCTTTGGGGAAGAGCAGAAGCTGTCTTTTGGCTTTTCAAAATGTCGTGGGAATGCCCAAGCAGCAGGTCATTAGTGAAGGAGCATGTCACCCTCCATATGTTTTTAGCCTCCTGCTCCCATCAGCAGCAGTCCAACAACATCTGGAGATCCACAGGTTCTCCACTTCTAGTGCAGAGAGATTCACACTGCGGGCTCCAACTTATTTGTTATAACATCAGGTGTTATGTATGTGGGGCTGCATTAATGGTTATCAGACTGGGCTGCACTTCTGGTGGGTGGATCAAGCCCCAGATAAAAGCATCCAGTAGTACTTCTGAGCAGGTACACCTTTGTTATTGAGCTCTCAGAACCAATTTTGCTTGGTTGGCAAAATTATTCACAGCTTGGTGTGTTTTGGGAATTAACCAAGAGAAGGTGTGCCTGTTGATTAAAAAAAATACTGACACATAAGCTTGTGTTTGTTTCAGGACTGCATCATCCATCCCACCCATTGTAAAAGTTTTTACTTTTATGGGGAAAGGCCAATTTGTTGTACAATAAAGATGCTTGGAGTGCATAATGAATTTAGGTTGTGCACATTGCAAAAGATAATGAGCCTTTACACTTGAGCTTATAGAGCTGGCATATTTTGGGGAGAGGGAGGTGTAGCTGGGTGTTAAAGAGCACATGCTTTGCAAGCAAAAGGTCCCAGGTTCAAGGTCCCAGCCTGAAACCTCGAAAGGTTGCTGCCAGTTGATACTTAGGTAGATCGACCAATGATCCAATGGTGCCCAGCAGCCTCCTATGTTTCTGTGTGGAATGTATCCTGGCCTCAACAATACCGTGGCCGGTGATCCTTACCCACTAGCAAAGCTTCCCTTTCTGATTTGATAGGGCTGCTGTTGAGTCCTCTCTCAAGTGTGCTCTCCTTCTCCTGGCACACTGAGCAAGCTGGTGAAAAGTCGTTGGCCTAAAGGCAATTACAGATAATTACTTTCTAGCACTGATTTGTATCCTAGCAATCTGTCAATTAAGTCACCAGCTGCATCCTGCACAGTAAGCATACTTTAAAAACAGTAAAAATATTATAGAATGGGTATAGGATAAAGGAGCTGGAGAAAACACATTAGAAATTATTCCCAAATGCACGCATGCACACCCACCCACCCCTGAATGGGCACTGACTTCTTCACTTACAATGGATTTTTATTTTTATTTTGCATGCTCACAATTAGTGTAATATTCTTCAGGAAAACACACAACTGCAAATCAGAGTCAGCCAGCATTCGTTGTCAGCCAACAAATGTGAGCTTCTCTCTGCAAATGGAAACAGCAGGTGTGGGGATCTAGACTGCAGCAGGGGAATGCACCTTGCCCTCCCCACTATGAGCCTGATCCAGTTCCCCCATTCCCCTGGCACGCTGGCTGTTTGTGAAAGAAAGAAAAAATCTTGCACTGAAGGTAAAACCTTTACATCGTAGGTACTTAGCCTCAAGATGGCTTTTAAAAGGGATTAGACTAATGCATGGAGAAGAGGTCTATCAGCGGCTAGCATAGCTGAACAGAACTTCCATGCACAGAGGCAGTATCTCTCTCTGAATACCAGGTGCTGGGGAAGGGCATCACTTCCTTGCCTAGCTTGGAAGCCCCTAGAACAGGCTTCCTCAAACTTCGCCCTCCAGATCTTTTTGGCCTACAACTCCCATGATCCCTAGCTAGCAGGACCAGTGGTCAGGGATGATGGGAACTGTAGTCTCAAAACATCTGGAGGGCTGAGCATGAGAAAGCCTGCCCTAGAAGCAACTGATGTCTGCCTTTGAAAACAAAAATGGCAGATTGGGCAGACCTTTGTCTAACACAGCAAGAGTTCCTAATAATAATAATAATAATAATAATAATAATAATAATAATAATAATAAATTTATATTTATATCCCGCCCTCCCCAGCCAAGACAGGGCTCAGGGCGGCCAACAACCAATAATAAAAACAAGTTGATTAAAATACAATTTTAAAAAGATTAAAATACAACATTAAAACATTAGGATGCAGCCTCTTCACAGGAGGAGAAAGGAAAAAGAAAGAGAGGGAGGGAATCAAACTGATTCTAAGCCAAAGGCCAGGCAGAACAACTCTGTCTTACAGGCCCTGCGGAAAGAAATCAGATCCCGCAGGGCCCTGGTCTCATGAGACAGAGCGTTCCACCAGGCCGGAGCCAGTGTTGAGAAGGCCCTGGCTCTGGGTGAGGCTAATCTAACTTCCTTAGGGCCTGGGACCTCTAGGGTGTTTTTATATATAGACCTTAAGAAAGTGGGAAGCTTACACAGTGGTGATAATCCATCAGGGAACAAAATGGTGAGGGCCAGCTAAAACTGAATTAGCCCAAAGAAATCTAACCAAAAGTAGGTTGCAAGATCATGCAAGATCTAGTAGATCAGACAAAGGGTGCAATTCCATAAAGTTTGAGAACAGTAACTGTTACAAACCATGTAATCACCATGACTAGAATTAAGCATCACATGCCATAGGGATGGCATGTTCCAGTGCAGAAATAGAAAGGGGCAAAAGGATAGTTTTATGCCTCAAAGTCACCATTGTCTATATTACCTCAACAGGTTGGTTGAGGCTCATTCTAGGATTTGTGGCAAGCAAAGGAAAATACTGCCTGCTACCCTGCATAGTAGGACTGAGTTAATAAAAAAGCAGCCATATTTGAACCTGAATTCACAAGGAAACATAAAAATAAGACTATGTCAAAGTATTCAGAAAGAAACTTACGAAACTCACGTGGTCTTGATCATTAGAGTCTTTCCCCCATTCTGGTCCAGCAGCCAGCTCTTGCTATATTCAGTTGGAGAAACAAAAAGTCATAGTCCCAGTAGCATGTTATTCTTGTTAGTTGAACCACGCGGCACTTTCCCCTCTCAGTGATAAACATCACCTTATCAAACTAAGGCTGAGTTAACAATCAAGAACAGAATCATGTGCAGCCACTAGCCCAATATTATTATTTTCAGATGAGCAAGTTTTGTGCAAGTCCCCAAAGAAGTGTCTAATAATTAAAAACAACAGCAATATCGTAAAAACTCATTATGTGGAGAAAAGTCATACAGGCAGGCAATATGAAATGCAACACTGGCTTGAGACTACAAGACTTTTGACATGTAAAAGATTTAAAGTCTCAACAGATGTGATGCAAGTTACCCAACTTCATACACCTTTGCTCTGTTCATAGCAATGCCAGTAAATAGGTTACTACATAATTCAAGACTATTTTGGCAAGGCCTAGATTATGTATGCATGTATGTATATACATCTTTATCCCATCCTTCCTCCAAGGATAGTGGGCAACATACATGGTTCTCCCTATTCCATTCTTTTTATCTTCACAACTACCCTGTGAGGTGGGTTTAGATTGTAAGAGAGAAATACTGGCTCCCAGTTACAAAGGGAGCTTTATATCCAAGTTAGGAGGGAGAGCCAGCAAGACCAGCACCTGGGAGCAAATCTTACCTTTTCATTTAGGCTTTCAAGCAATTTGTCAAGTTGTGCTTTTTCTTCATTGACTTTTTCCAGTTCAGCATCTCTTCTTTCACATTCATCTTGGAGTTTCAGGAGATGCTTGGGAAGAGGAAGAGAATAGTTTCATCTATTGTATTTTTAGCCCCCCAATCCCATACACTGAGTAAAGTACAAACAAAACCGAAACTAATTAGACAAACTAGGATTTATTTATTTATTCATTAAATAAATTGGCACCTGGTTGGCCACTGTGAGAACAGGATGCTGGAAAACATGGGCCCCTGGTCTGACCCATTTTACATATAGAGCCAATTGCTCATGGTACAACTTTTGCAAACAAAAGTTAAAGCTACCTGAGCTGTTCATTTTTAGAGGACATCCGTTTTTTTATTATCCAAAACACTTGCTGTTGTTCATTCTGGGGATGAGAGAGCTTTTGTAGTCTCTCTGACTATCATAGCATTTAGGAACATAAAAGATATTTCTGAAACAGCTGCTTGGAACAAACAATTTAGGTGCCCTTTCATGGTGCCAACTCTGTGAAGAAGACCCGCATTAGTCCATGTGATTAGGTCCATTAATTGTTCTACCAGTCACATGGAACCACACTGATTAACTCTTTCCCCAGCTGCACAGAAGCAGTTTTACAACTACAACAGAAATCACATTTCAGAAATGCATTCAGGGAAGGCTCTGGCACTGTAAAGCCTAAACAGTACTGCTCTGTAGTCAAGTCTACTTCTTAGTGAGGGAGCATTCCCATGTTGCAACCTTGGAAAGAGATTTGGACATGTTGACATGTTGCAAGCTTCATGAGGGCATTTATTTTCACTCCAATAAAAGGCATCAGTAGAACAGCCTTCCCCAGAGGTTTAGGACTACAACCCTGTCAGCACCGTCCATCATAGACAGTGGTCAAGAATTATGGGAGTTGGAATCCAAAACGTCTGGAGGGCACCCTGTTGGGGAAGAGAGATCTTCTTTGGCACAAGGCAATTACTACAAATATTCATTGGAGGTGGTTTCTTTTTGCAGGAAAGAGTCCTACCTGCTGCATGCCTTGCAAAGCCTGCTGGAGAATCTTTAATTTCTGGTCTTTGCTTATGTCTTCATCTCTGTCCACTTTGCCCTGCTCTTGCTTTAAGAGATCCACCTCATTCCTGTAGGCATCAAGCTGACATTTTAAGCTGTCATTTTCTTCCTTCAGAGCTTCTGCTTGAGATATTAAAGCTGGGGGTTGGGAAGAGAAAAAAATGGGAAGGTGGACACACCTATTGTCCTTGGAATTAGTTTGACCTTCATTGTTCCCCATTTGGTTTTTTTATTTTCTGGAACACCTTCTAAATATATGCTTAATTCCTTAATAAATGTATTGGAGATGTTTGTGTTATACATGTGTTATACATCAGCGTCTGGTCTCACCTGTTTTGGTAATTTGCTCTGTAGGCACCCATGACACAGCTGTAGTACGGACTGCATCAGACTGATCTGTAGTTTGCATGATACCATGCATGCTTTGCAGTAGGGGACAGTAAGCAAATGCAATGGCTGTACATCACTGGAACAAATCATTTTCCACAGGTCCCATCCCCTGTATTAAGTTGTGCCTCAGACAGCTCTTTGTGGAACTACAATTTCAGATTTTATGGGAGAATCCAGATCAGCAGGAACTCAAACAATGTATCGTATTTTTCGCTCTATAGGACGCACCTTGTTTTAGAGGGGGGGAAACAAGGGGTAAAAAATTCTCCCCCTCTCTGCCCAGCGCCCCTTCAGCTACCTTGGAAGCCTCGAGAGCGAGAGGGGTCGGTGCGCACCGATCCCTCTCGCTCTCCAGGCTTCAGGTTCCTTTCGACCTGCTCTTTGGGGCTGGCGGGGGTAAGCCCACCAGCAGCCCCAAAGAGCAGGTCGGGGAGCAGCAGAAAGGCGCGCAGCGGAGAGGCTGCTGCCATAGCCGCGCGTCACCTCTCCAGCTGGGAGAGGGTCGCGGGAGGGTGCTTTAGCATTTTTGAAGGGGAAAAAGTGTGTCCTATAGAGCGAAAAATACGGTATATAGGTAGGTCATCTAGAAATATGAGGTCCCCAGTGCAGGAAATAACTGCAACTAGCTCTGCCATTTCCAATCAGCTACTGTTTCGTAACTGACTCTACCTTGAAAAACCTGGGGCCCTGATTAAAAATAATACCCTAGATTCTGGCATATAAAATGACTTTTTAACCCCGGAAAATCCTCTAAAAAGTCGGGGGTAGTCTTATACGCCGGGTATGGGTTCGCTGGGCAGTGGCAGTGGGTGGCGGGCTCCACACCGGGAGGAAGCTGCCTGGTGAAGCTGCCCAGCGGTGCTAAGCCGGCTTCACTGGGCAGCTTCCTCTCGGCGCAGAGCAGAGCCCACCACCCACTGCTGCTGCGGTGACAGCAGCTTCGGCAGCTTTGTTGGGCAGCAGCAGTGGGCAGCAGGCTCTGCGCCAGGAGGAAGCTGCCAGCAAAGCCAGCTTAGAATCGCTGAGCAGCTTTGCCAGGCAGTTTCCTCCCAGCGCAGAGCCCACCGCCCACTGCCGCTGCCCAGCAAAGCTGCTGTGCATAAGACTGGGCGTATAAGTCAACCAAATTGGCAGCTGCCAATTTGGGGGGGTCGTCTTATACGCCCAGTTGCCTAATATGCCGGAATCTACAGTAGGTAAGTAGAACACACATGCTTGAATACTGCTCACCGCTGAACTTGAATACTCTGGCTTCCTTTCAACACAGTGCCAGTCATACCTGACTCTTCCATCTCCTTGGCATCTGATGGCTCTGTCTCGTCGTCAGACATTTCCATTTCCTCTTCTCGTCGGATGCCCATCAGCTCATCATTCTGAATGTTGCGGATTTCCTATGATTTAAAGAGCATTTTTTATATATATAAAAGAAAAAAGAAATGCTACTGATTGCTCTGCATGCTGGTTCACAGTTAAGAACCTGCAGGAAGTACCAGGAGAAAAGGAATTGGGGGAGAAGTGTAGCGACTTTGTGTTTGGTAATGGCAAGCTTTGGACACTTAAACCTATCAAGTTCCTAATTTGTGCAATTTGATAAAATTCATTCACAGAATTTTGGGGTGGGGAAGATTAGCATGGAATTCAAAGCAACTCCCCCTTGATGATAAATATTGTAACTTGCACAGAACGTTCGGAGAACAAAATGCTTTATGTTCGTCCATTTTTTAATCCTCAAGTAATTGAGGATTGAGTAATTTTAATTACTCAAACAAGCCTCATGATCATTTCATTCCTTATACACATGGCTAGGGAATGATGTAAACCAAAGCCACCCCAGTTCAACTCTTGAGCTTCTGGGACACCAGATCTTAGGAACAGTCAGGTTCTAAGGTAGAAGTGCAGTCTGTCTGAAAAATGGTTATTTGAAGGAAAGGGTGGGGGAGACCTAAGAGGTTTATCCTTTGGCTATTGCCTGGATATTAGGGAGAGAAATCCCACCAAATCCCAGCCCCTTCCACAGATGCAAACCATGGAGGGTCCTATGGTAGCAAGGGGATAAGTGAATAGCAGTTCCAGAATACACAGAAAAGCCACATGGCAGCTAAACAGAAATGAACAACCAGACAAAAGTGTGATGGTTAAAGAGATGGAATGATTTGCTCCTAGGGCATTGGGGAGACTTTTATGCTAGATTTATGTTACCCAGCCTAGTATTGCTTACACTGACTAACATCAGCTGTTCAGAATCTCAGGCAGAGAAGATGCTTTCCCAGGGTTTTTTTTTCCTAGAAAAAGAGGTGCCGGAACTTGTTGAGCTTTTTTAGGGGGAGCAAAGTTGTGCCAGGGAACAGCAACACAACAGAGGTGCTAGAATGCCCTGGTCTTTCCCATTACTGCTACCCAATCCTTCCAACTGGAGATACCAGGGATTGAACCTGCAACCTTCCACATTAAAAGCACCAATAAAGGAATGAATGAATGAATGACCTACTTATGTGACGCTTACACACACAAAAATTGCACAAATACTATTCAGTAGAACGAAATATCATTATACCCCCCTTCCTTCTCCCCTCACCCCTTTCTTTTTCCCCACACTGAACATAACTGAACTGTGAAAAGGACCCTATGAATTGAAAAAAGAGACACTATATGTACTTTTATTACACAGTACAAATCTTTAATAAAATAAAAAGTAGGCAGCATTCTTCCCAAGTTCCCAAAACTCCATATTATGGCTTTCATCTCACATTATCTCCTTTTTTTTTTTTGGATGAAGACAGATCAATACTGGAAAGTGCTGAAAGGTTTCTTAATGTCAGACAATCAAAGCCATCAAGACATAGGTCCTTAAGAACTCTCTATTAATATGTCCCTACCCAACCACTAAAAGTAGGTGGACTACGCATGACAGGGTGTTTTCTCTTACAGTACCAAAGGTGTGGAATTGCTCTCCAGACAGAGGCCAATCTGGCCCCATCACAGCCAGCTTCCTGCCACTCTGCAAAAACATGGCCCTTTCACAGAGCCCTTGGCAGACAGACAGCAAGATCATAAGCAATACTACTGTTTGGGCCAATTCTCTTTGTTGCATTTTTAGTTGCTTTTTATGCTTTGTGGGATTCGTTAAGACAGAGAGGCAGGATAGCAGCGTTTTTATAAATAAACATAAATGAAAATGGTTTTGCAATAAGCGTGCCAATTACTCCGCAGGCACAGCAGGACAGGATCTAAATTTCATTTATTTATATCCTGCGTTATTCTACTCCAGTTACGAAACTACCAATAAAATCGTGCAGAATACTTGCCATATGTTCCAGATCACAATTACTTACCTGAAGCTGCCACAAACTGCAAGGAACCTCATTGTATATTTGTATTTTAAACCAGTTTTAACACATGCCCAGTTGCTTCTCACCCCAACTATTTATCACTGCGATCCAGAATAATCGTGAGCAAACTATGAAATCACACAGAGTAGCACAGGCACCACTCTTGAACAAGGCCAGACATAAAGGCACCTTTGCTTAAAAATTGCCCTTCTATATCAATGTTAGTTATGGCCTGTTTGAGAACTAAGCTATACCATGGTTTCATGTGAATCCTTACATCATTTGCAAGTATGTCTTAATGTAAGGCAGTATGGCAAAGTTCTGGCCCTCCAGCTGTTGTTGCATGAAAACTCCTATCATTTCTGACCATTGGCCATGCTGGCTGGTGCTGATGAGAGTTTGAGTCCAACACCAGAAGTTTCTGGGGAAGAACTTGGACTGTCTTCATTTCCATGTTTCTTATGTTCTCAGTTCTGCATGCCTGACAACTGAATGCATGCTGAACATTTTTAAAGCTTCTATGGGTCTTCTTAATCAAGCCTGTCCATCTCCAGCCCTTTCTAAATCATATAAGAATACTCAGCCTCTTCATAATTCTACAATGCACCACCACTTAGGGGCTTCGTTCAAATTATGCCTGGTACATTCGCCATTTCTGCTGTGGGCTTCAGTAGCAGACAGACTGCATGGTTGCCCAGAATTTATGAGTCAGAATAGGTCAAAGAGTCAAATCCTTGCAATAGCAGAACTTCTTTAAATCATACCTGACAGTAGTTCATCTGGTCTCATCAAATGTGTGGAGAGAGAAAGCATCCAGGGAAGGAGAATCTATACTCCTTTGTTCAACTATTACAGCTAAGAATACGTATTCACATGAACCCAAGCTCATCTGCAACTTGAACCCAGCACAACTGCTCTTGTCTCCATAGTGTCTGTCCCACGTGGGACATTTGTAGCCTTGTTACAGCCTAGCAGTGTAACAATGCTAGCACTGCCACATCTTTCCAGCCATTTAACCCAAGAAGAGCCCTGGCAAATCAGATTGAAGGCCCACCTAGACCAACATTCTGTCCCCACAGTGGTCAACCAGAAGCTTATGGGAAGCCCACCAGCAAGTCACCCCCCTCCATGTTCCCAAACAGCTGACATTCAGATGATTGGAGGCTACAGATGATGGTTCTAGCTACCTAAGTTTTTATATGACTATTGTGTGTATCTTAAAGCACCTGAATCCACCCTAGTATAATAGTAATAGTAATTATTAGTATTATACCTCACCCATCTGACTGGGTCACCCTTGTCTCTCTGGGTGGCTTTCAACATATATAAAACATAATAAACTGTTAAACATTAAAAAGCTTCCCTATACAGGGCTGCCCTCAGAACTGAAGAGAGCAGAGCTACTATCTTTAGGTCATGGGCATAATGCTGCCCAAAAATGCAAGTACAACTATTTCTAAAGAGCTTCATTCATACCCCACTATAATTCTGAGCTTCTTCTTAATAGTGTTCACCAATGGCTGTTCTCTTCCTCTCCTGAACTTCCTTGTGCTGTGTTTTGCTATGAACTTAGCTCCATGTGTGTTGCTACTTACCTTCCAGAGCAAGATTGGAAAAATCCATCCTTTTATAAGCAAGCCTATAGGCCAAAAGGAGCTAACGAAAAGTAAAAGGAAGTACCAACCTCAGCTTGCTTGCACCATACGCTGATGTTCTTACGTTGCGCTTTCGTGAAATGGTCCCAAGCCTTTTGTTTGGATGCAGAATGGTACACGGCCACTATCTGCTCGACTTCAGTTTCAAAATCAGCAGGCAAAGCCAGGCCACAATATCATCCAGAGAGGGCAAGAGAAAGGAGTAAGAGAGCGGGATCAGGCAGGTAGTCCAGTGAATCTTTTTCTTATGATGCTTTGCTGGGTGGAACCATAGCTGAGAAAGATGGTGCTCAGGGAGAAGCCAGAGCCACAGAACTTGGAGATCAAAGCAGACAACAGGCAAGATATGTTTGTATGTCCAATCAGGCAGAAGCCAAGTTAACAGAGTAAGCTGTCTTGATGAGGAGGGTGACACTAAACACTCAAAAAAGGAGTTTCTTAAAAAAACCTCAAGAGGAAGAAAAGCACTCATGTAAAAAGAAATAGATGCTTGGCGAGAGAGAGAGAGAGAGAGAGAGAGAGAGAGAGAGAGAATGAATTTCTCCCCCACTTCACAAACATTGTGTCATAAATAGGGCTGGGTGTATTCCATAAATCTGTAACTGCAAATAAGTACTGGGCCCCAAATCCTGCACACTGAATCTTACCTTGGTTTTTAATTCCGTTTCTAGTCCTTACTACCACAGTGATAGACTTGGAAAAATCTCAGAAGCCAAAAAGAAATGGAGTGTGACTTCCAGTGGAGCTTTAATATTCCCAATGGGTTGGCTTGCTTGTAACACTAAGGCAAACAATGGTTTAGCATGGGCTCCCAGAGAGGAAATCACAGCCACTTTACTTCTCCTCTTGTTCTTCTGCTGCTGCACTGCTCTGAGCTAAGCCATCATTTTAGCTCAGCATGTGATGAACCCAGGATTTTAGCTTGTCTCACTCTAGAC
Organism: Podarcis erhardii; assembly: GCF_964252035.2. Taxonomy (NCBI): domain Eukaryota; kingdom Metazoa; phylum Chordata; class Lepidosauria; order Squamata; family Lacertidae; genus Podarcis; species Podarcis erhardii. Next base: position 18,316,153 of record NC_138504.1, read on the forward strand.
AAACAACAGCAAGGTCTGTTCTTGGGTTTACAACTTATGGTTTGTCTTGATCGAGAATAATAATATTAATAATAATAAAATAATAATAATCTATAAGTACAATAATCTATTAAACATTAAAAGCTTCCCTAAACAGGGCTGCCTTCAGATGTCTTCTAAAAGTCAGATAGTTGTTTATTTCCTTGACATCTGATGGGAGGGTGTTCCACAGGGCGGGTGCCACTACCCAGAAGGCCCTCTGCCTGGTTCCCTGTAATTTGGCTTCTCGCAGCGAGGGAACCGCCAGAAGGCCTTGGCGCTGGACCTCAGTGTCTGGGCAGACAGATCCTTTCCCAAAACATATTCCTGCAAATTTCTAGCCAAAAGGTTTAGACAAACCATGAACCTTAGTTCAGTCAACACACTGAGCCAAACCATGGCTTAGCTCAGAGCAGTAAAGCAACAGAACGAGGGAAGGTGTGTAGCAGCAGCGATATCCTCTCTGAAAAGCCTCACACTCATGCATTTGTGCTGAGCATTTGGCTTAGCATTACATGAGAACCAGTTTTATGACTAGATTATTTTTAAAAATCACCACATGTACATATTTGCACAGCTTATATGAGAAGTTACAATGCATTGTTTTCCTCGGGATGGAATATTATTTTAAACACCAGAGTAGGGCCCTGCTGGTGATGTGAAAAGTATGATATGCTACCCCACATTCAGTAAAGTAATACAGGTCCTTTCCCAAAACATATTCCTGCAAATTTCTAGCCAAAAGGTTTAGTTGTGAAAGATTATCTTCCCTGAAAGGAGCTAAAAATCCACCCCATAGCCACAGGTGATTGGCTTGAACACTGGAGAGGCTAATGAATTGCTCTTACCCTGGCTAAAGATTGACCAACACCAACATGATGGCAGGATTCAGGTCTGAGGTTCCCCCCAATTGCTACTTACTGTAACTCCTTCTGGAATCCGGGACCAATATATTTTTTTAAGGTTAACAGAATAAAACAATTCAAAACAAACACTAAGCAAACTGTAAGGGACTGCAGAATCCTCTTGGTACACTCAGGAGACGAATGGTCACACTGTGCTGTGATACATAACAAGGTGACCTTAAAAGGCCAGGAGGCTGCTAAGGTGTCGGCTTCCCCAGTGGTGAGGCAGTTGCTGCCTGCCAGGGACTTGGCTGGCTAGTTACTCAGTTCCAGAGAATGAAGGAGAGAAAGCTCTGCAGGACATTCAATAGGAACAGAATCTCCTGGTTGGAAATGGTTCCTGGTTAATAATAGGGCAATGAAAACTGCAGAACACTCCCAGGGCTCAGAAGAGCATCAAATGTTTTGTACATAACGTTTAAAGTGACGCAAAAAAGGAAAAATGAAGCAATATTACATTACCTTGAAGGCTTAAATCTCCCATTTAGTAAGATGATCTATAGATCCTCAAAGGAACAGAAAGATAAGGGATCTGGCTATACACCTACCTTTGTTGCCTAAGCCTCTCAGCAATCACCAAAGATACAAGGCTGTGGTTAACACAGGAGCAGCCTGCGGGTAGGAACATCACTAAGGCAGAAAATACCTGCACATCCCGAGTGTGAACAGAAATTAAGAAGACACTTCAAAGAAGATTCAGAAGCTTCAGCTGGTGCAGAAATAGGTGGTCTGTCTCCTGATGCAGTATGTATGATGCAAGTACATGACATCTACTAAGGCTCACTACCATGTTCTTTCCTGTGTCCCATCCCATTAATCACCCAAGAATGCTCTCCAGACTGTACCATTAGTTTACCAAAGAAAATGAGCACAGTAGGAGTTTTGTGGGCTTTTTTATTTGTTGTGTCTGGGGACCATTCCCCCCCCCCCGAAATCTATCAGAATAAGATTTTGATAGTTTTCCAGAAGCTTTGTAAGATTTTCTTGTTTCCACTGAGCATTAATGGCCTGGTGACCTTTCATTCATTTAAAATTAATTTTAATATCCAGCATTTTATCTGTTAAATGGTTTGTTATGTTTTTCCTTTTTAAAAATGTTTGCTGGTTTTCTTTGTCATTTGTACGAATGCAGCATGGTGGTTTAGAAATTTGTAAGAAATAAACCTAAATATGTTTCCTAATAAAGGGAATGTATGTTCCGGATCTGTGTCTCTCTCTCTTGTTCAACCTTCAACTGGAAAAAAAGAAAACAAAAAATGGTACATTTCCATCAAGTGAAACTTTGAAATCCTGGTTGCAAGCCACAAACACTTACACTGAGCAAGAATTCCTGAGAGTGCAAGCTTGAACTTCTCCTTTGCTTCTTCCATTTCCTTTTCATGGACTGCTTTCTCATTTGTAAGCCGGCGGATGTGGCTGTTGACTGACTGGATCATTGAGTAGAAGTTGTTTGCAGTCCGTCTGTTCACTTCCCCACGCTCTATCCAGGCCAGCAGTGTCTGTACCGCTTCCAAAAACTTGGAATCATCTGACCCAAGAGAGAAACACTGCTCAGGTACAAAGCACTGGTGAATTTTGCAAGTAATACTATTTAAATCATCGCTCCCTGTGTGAGAGTTTAAAACACAAAAACATAGTAAGATGTTTGATAGGCTAAAATGATATTGTTTTGTTACTAGTGCTCTGCCAAAGCTTCCTGTGGCTGCTATAGGGGTTCTTTTGTTATGTTTTTATGGTACAATGTATTTACATTTATATATTAAACATTAATTAAGTCACTTGGGGGACGCGGGTGGCTTTGTGGGTTAAACCACAGAGCCTAGGACTTGCCAATCAGAAGGTCGGCAGTTTGAATCCCCGTGAGGGGGTGAGCTCCTGTTGCTCGGTCCCTGCTCCTGCCAACCTAGCAGTTTGAAAGCACGTCAAAATGCAAGTAGATAAATAGGTACCGCTCCGGCGGGAAGGTAAACGGCGTTTCCGTGCGCTGCTCTGGTTCGCCAAAAGCAGCTTAGTCATGCTGGCGACATGACCCAGAAGCTGTACGCCGGCTCCCTTGGCCAATAAAGCGAGATGAGAGCCGCAACCCCCGAGTCGGTCACAACTGGACATAATGGTCGGGGTCCCTTTACCTTTTAAGTCACTTGGAGATGTTCAGGTAACAAGCAACAGTCTAATTAATACTACTGTTTTCATAGATTTGCATGAAATGATCCACCCAAGCAAGACAAAACTCTGAAAGGCTGTGGTGGATGAGATTAACTCCACAGACAGTTGCAATGTACTCATCTGTTGTACGTCTACATGGGATGGATCACATCTCAGTGGAAGATCATCTGCTTTGAATGCAAAATGTCTTGGCTGCAATCCTTAGAGTCCCCAGTTAAAAGGATCAGGTAGGAAGTGATGAGAAAGATCCTTCTTCTTCCAAGACCCTGGAGAACCACAGCCAGTCAGAGTATACAGTACTGGGTAAGAAACAGATAACTCATCTGATAGGGTACAGGACAGCTTCCTATGTTCCTAACCACCTGCCACAATCCTCATGTAACAGCCTGCCAGTTTGGGACATTATACTACAGCCCTATGTACCTTTTAGCTTCTCAGCAACAATACTGCACTCATAATATGAATAGTGGACAACAGGAGGTGGGGAGGGAGGGTGGAACTGTTTTTCTGCCATCCTTCTGCGATGACGCTCTTCCCGGGCAAGCATCCGCTGCTTGCATTCCCACTCGTAGAAATCATCCCGGGCTTGAGCAAAATCCACGTGCAGGCGCCCTGTGTCCTTTTTATCAGTGCTGGAGCCCAGCCTGATGCGATAACCTGGCAATGATAGTTACAGAAACAACCATCAGCAGTTTCCCTGTGATAGGGAAGTTTTTAATGTTTGATCTTTTATTGTGTTTTTAATATCCTGTTGGAAGCCACCCAGAGTGGCGGCCAGATGGATAGGGTATAAGTAATAAATTTTTTGTTGTTGTTGTTGTTGTTGTTGTTGTTGTTGTTGTTGTTGTTGTTGTTATTATTATTATTATTATTATTATTATTATTATCAGACTGTTCCTCAGATTCCCCCATCTGCAACATGGGGGTCTGCCTGCTTTGTCTCCAGAGACTGCCAGAGACACCTATCAGAGGAAATGTGAACAGCTACAACTCAGGCTTAATAACATCCATGTTCAAACTGGATAAAGAAATGAACATCAACTGCTATGCATGCTCATCCACACATATCAATATGTTTGATTTATCAATGATTGTATCACATCTATGATGCAGACCAGCTACACAGATCAAAAACACTTCAGGTAAATTCTGTTTGAAATTGTAACTGCAATATTTGCTAAGTTGTAAACATCACAAAGTAAGCTACATGGGAAGGGTAAGCATCAGGTGAAAGGTTGCTGCGGTTTCTGTTAAGTGGCTGAAGCCTTGCCAGATCCCTCTTACAACTCTGGAGGTGGTTCTCATAGGGTACAGTGACACTGACTGGACAACACATGTTATTCCAGAAGGGAGGCTAACCTCCAAAGTTCTCCAAAGAAGCCATGTTGGTTCTGGATAGTTTGAAAAGGTGGTAGTTTTCAATAATCAGCAGGTATTATAAAGATTTCAGGCCCTGAAGGAGCACCTCCACCCTTGTCATTAAGCCCAGCCACTGAGATCTAGCTCAAAGCCCAAGCAGAGGACCTTTTTTGGTAGTGGTGCCCACCCTGTGGAATGCCCTCCCATCAGATGTCAAGGAGATAAGTAACTACTGTATACAAGGTTTACCTTTAGGAGACATCTGAAGGCAGCTATGTATAGGGAAGTTTTTAATGTTTAATGTTTTATTATGTTTCTGTATATGCTGGAAGCTGCCAAAAGTGGCTGGGGAAACCCAGTCAGATGGGCAGGGTACAAACAACAACAACAACACTATCATCATCATCATTAATCATAGAGACTCACTGCTTGTTGCACTAGAATTATTCCCTCTCTTTGTGAGCTGTGCAGCTCACAAGAGTTCCTTACTGTTGTTTCATGCTGACATTTTTTAGCTTGTTGGAATTTTGGAATTGGGCATTTTTCTGTTTTTATTAGACAAATTTATGAAAGCTATTCACAATGGTCTGTGTCACCACTGCATGTTATAGTGAAGTTAAAAGACTCCTTAGCCAAATAACTGAAACTGGTGAGAGATGACTGTACAACTGGGGAAATGGCAGGGGACACAACAGACATGACTGCATGTGGCTTTTGCAACTCTACAGAAGAAATTATCTCTGAGTCAAAAGCAAAGACAAACAATATCTACCAGACAAATAAATAGCCTTGTCCACCATGTATTCCTCAGAAAAACGGATGTGGCAGAAGTGCTTTTTGCTCTTCCGAAGCGCTAAGATCTCTCCACACTGCTCAAAAATCTCCACAACAGTCTCTTCTGTTGCATTTTCCGGCAGTCCTCCAACAAATACCGTCTTGCATCCAGGAGGTCTTTCCCTTGTGGTGGGAGGAGGGAGATCTAAGGACAACAAGAAATATGATACATAATCTTGCCACAAGCAAAAGACATCTGGTATTCATCTACAATCCGACGACAACTGCTGCGCATTTGTGTTTAAGTGTCAGAAGGCTTGGCCACCCCTGGCCTCTTCCACACTTGCATTTGTCCTGTGCCTAGAAAGCACAGATCTAAGTGGTGTTCCACTTGCCCCATGCGGTTTTGCCTTTGCCCTGCAGGTTTCCCCAGGGGAATGTGGCAGGGCAAATGGAAGTGTGGATGAGCCTTCAACCTTGCCAGGCAAAGTTATATCCTGCCAGCCTTAAAATATAAAAAATCAATATCTTTCCAGGACAGCATGCTTCCCAAAGAAGAAAATATCCTCTCTTTTTGGCGACAGCTCACTGCTAGATTCATACTAAAAATAAACTGCAAGAACAGTGCACAGCCAAATACAAACACCCTTATACTATTGGACACAATACCACCAGCTTTATAAAAAGGGGGAAATGAGGGTCTATAAAATTTACTTGGGTTTTATTTTTATTACTGCTTGCTGTTTAGCAGTCTGCAGCAATAGCTGTGCAAAACTAGGCTTCCATTTGGAAAATGTCCTATGCATTTTCATGTTCCAATCTATAGCCCAGCATACTGCACAATCAGCCCTTCATGATGTCGAAAATCTTATTTTTTAAAAAAAGATTTGCAACCTCATGTCTATAGCTTCCTCTTCCAATTACTCCCTGACCTTGAAAATATTCTAAAACAGAGACGGTTCAACTAGAAAGTGTTAGAGATGTACTGCCAAGCAGACTAGAGCTGAGTTCTGGGAAGTTATGCACTTACCTCCCTTCCCTTCATCAAGTGGCATTCTAGACCAGGGATGGGTATCATGCAACTCTCCAGAAGTCGCTGGACACCAACGCTTGTGATCCTTGACTGCCACTGGTTCTCCCTGCCACTGATTCCCCCACAACCACCTCTAGACTGCTGTTTTAATCAGTAATGTTTGCTTCTCCATTTTGCCTCTCATTAAGTGGACAGAATCAGCAAGCAGCACAGCAGGGTAGTACAGAGATGGCCTCACTCTTTGAGGACATGAAGATGCTTGAGGCTCCCAGTGCTCCCTTTGAGGTGGTCCTGGCCATCTCTACAATCTAAAAGCTATTCTGACTTGGCCAAACTATAAAAAATATCCTGTTGGGAAAAGAGCTTCTTCTTCCCTCCATGATCTGTACATCCACCAGATGTAAAGAGGGACACCATTAGATGTCCCTCTTTACTTTCAATATTTCCCAGTTGATCCCAGTGCAACTGCAAAAATTATGGCAAGGATTACTTGAGTTAGGTGGGAAGAGTGTGCAACTTTTGCAATGAATGATCTCCTTAATCACTGGTGGTGGCACTATTTCCAAGCCAGACATCAAGGGACTGATTGGTGGGATCCCAGTCATCATTCCAAGGGCAGGGTCGAAGTCTGAAATAGAGAGGATATCAAGCTAGAGTGTTTCGGCTGCAACTGCACAATAATTCTAACTAGGAAAGCAGATTTTTTCCATCAATAAAATCAAAACTTAAAGGACGTGAAAGATACATAAAGCAATGAGTCTGGAGAAGCAGAGCCATTTGGCAGCCCACATTACCCCACAAAAGCCAGTTCTCATGCATGGGAGGACAAAGATGCGGGCAGGCAGGATTGAAGAAAAAGAGAGCCCACAGTATATCCCAACACTAGGAGATTAGCCTCACTTCCTGCTGGTTTTGTAACTGAAATGACAACCATGCATACCACCACACTGAAAGCTGGCTCACGCATCTGTTTTGCCTGTTCCACTCCAGGCTGCCTTGCCTTCTTTTAATTTTAGAAGTGCTGAATGAGTGCTTATGCATAAATCCATTCATTCAGTCAATTACTTTTTTTTTTAAGGAAACTTTTTAAAAAGTGCTTAACGGCTCCATAGATGGAGTGGAGGTGTTTTTTGGTAACATACAAGAGGATTGGCCAATCAGGCCAATCACAGCCAGATTCTGCTTTAAAGTTGCAGAGCTGTTTTTTGTTTATTATCGCAGCCACTCCTAAGGGCCAAATAGACAGAGCGCTCAGCTGATTGTCTAGTCTTGCAAAGACCCTTTCAAAGTGCTATTTTGCAGGGTGTTTTGCAGGTGCTGCCAATCACCTGATTAGTGAAACCTGCAAACACCCTTTCAAATAATCCAAGTTTTGACCTACCCCATAACTGACATCTTTTATGACTTCCAATAGATGTAGGACAGATGGGCATGGCTTCCCTGAAAATGGCCTTGTTGGCTAAATAAGGAGGCCTAACAGGCCTAATCAGACACAGGCCAGAGGTTTCCCACCCATTTTAGGCTATGGATCTTGTGTGTTCTCTGAACATTTACTCCCCTTAACACTCCACTGGAAAAATTAAGCATTGTGTGCTTGCAGCGGTGATACCAAACCAATAGCACAACCTACCAGGCAAAAGAGGATCTCCTGTTATTCCCATTGGTGCCATCCCCAAGTTATTCATTGCAGTGGTCCAGGCTGTTGGATCTGACATGCCCAAATCCATTGGAGGAGACTCTAGACTCAGATTTGGGATGCTGTCTGCAGAAAGGATTATGATTGACAAACATATTAACAAATGTACTTTTTAAAAAATTATCAGCATTACTTACCCCAAACTGGAAGAGAAAGTGATAGAAACCAAATAAATCTCCCCTATAAAATGACACCCTGCATATCTTGGCAAATGATGGGATAAATTCTAAGGGGAGAGTAGGATGCAACAAATGCTTGCTTTAGGCACAAACTATTTGATGCAAACCACATTTGCCTGTGCTCCCCTCCCGAGTATCATCCCATCCCCCATGTACCAACATGTTGTTCTTTCCAAAATAAGAGCTCTAGTTGTAAAGGCACAAGTCTTAAAATAGATGTGAGCCAGCACTTATCATGGGCCCCAGAATGATCCTCTGATGGCAGAGTATAACCCCTAAAAAAACACACACTAGGCCATAATCCAGGGCAAAGTCCATGTGTTATCTGCATGTACAAAGGCCAAATCCCACTGTCAAACTCCTGAATACATTTTCAAATTCTCTCCCATCTGCCCCAAGCTTAAAAAACAGTGGAGAGATTTGGCATAAGAGCAGCTTCAAGTGGCAAAGTCACACACAAAACTTAGTACATCGCAATGCCATCTTAGATCTCATGCTGAGTACTAGTAGTTTAAATTTGTTTATTCTTTTACTTATATCCCACCCTTCATCACGAAGCCCTTCATCTCAAGGCAAGTAACAGCAGCAGGGTTGCCATATTTCAAAAACTAAAAATCCAGACACAAAAGTTGTTGTTTTGGCCAAAGTTGTTGATGCCCGTACATTTCAGCAATTTCCACCTGGATACTGTTTCCAATGGCTGAATCCTGGGAATGTCTGGAAATTACGGTCTTATGACAACCCTAAACAACAGGGCAATACACAAGTAATGGAATTACCAGGAGGACCTCCCCAGCCCATCTTGAAGTTTGAGCAGGACAATAGGAAAAACACTGACTGGCAAAAACTGCTTCTAGGGAATCTCACCTCGCATACTAATGACAGTTCATCTGTCCTTCTCTGTCTGAAATAATTATTCGGCTCCTCCCCTTGTACCTGCGATTACTCTATTCCAGCTCAACAGTGAAGGGAAAGCACTGGGGATGGAATGCTTAGAATGAGCCAACAGGCCCTTGCACATCTCATCAGATCAATTTCCACTCCTCTGACCCATTCCTTTAATTGCCTGAAGAACTTGTAATTCAATTAACTCCTATCTTTCCTGGCCACTGGCCATACTGGCTGTGGCGGATGAGAGTGAGAATCCAACAATATCTGGAGGGCCACTGGTTCCCCATCCAATGCTCTGTTGGGGCGGGCGCTCATCAAGAGTAAGGAAGTTTTCTGCTTCATGCAGTATCATTTTAGCACAATCATCAACCCTGATGTGTAGTCTGGGGCTCTAATTTCCTTTTGCATGGCTTTGCTATTTTCAGCAGGTTCCATATCACAAATCCCCAAAATAAGAACAATCCCACATTTTTGCATGCAACTGATGCAGGTTAAATGGTATTGCTATGAGTTTGTGGGTGCCAAGCCTCTCTAATCCCTGGATTCAGCAAGTGTTAAAAGCTAATCAATCCAAGATAGCTTTCTGTGAGTTGATAGCCTGGGTGATGAGCCATTAAGAGCAGTGATGTGTCCGAGAAGCAAAACAGCAAGCAGAGTGACCGAGAGCCATGATGGATCTCTGCTTGAATCCAGTGCTGCAGCTATGGAAGAAACAATGGCCATTCGGGGTTTTAATAGTGTGAACCCCTGCATAGCAGGCTCAGGTTGTATATATGTGCAAATAAACCATATATCCTAAAGACTCAGCTGTGCCTCATTCCCAAAAGGAAACATGAACCCTGGGTAAGTGCCTGGAACCCCTGGAATCTCACACCACTTGGAAGTTAGGGGTGTGTGCAACTGTATCTATATTGGGCTAATGAAAATTGGTAAAGGAACATATAAGCTATTGAGTTTCACAGAGCTGTTCATCCAACACAAGGAGTTACCTAGCTTGTGAAATTTTGTGAAATTCAAGTCCTATTTCTATATCAACCTGCATTGGCTCAATTAAATATATGCTTTTCCTTAGCTTGTGTTTCACATACTTTGGGATCATCATGGCAATGTCCATGTTTCATTCCAATTTTTTATGGCAGTGAGGGTGTCTTCTAAGGAAGGATAAGAAGTACTTTGTTTTTGCTACTGCATATCAACCAGACCAACAAACATAAACCCCCAATTCAGATTCATCCTGACTCAAGCACGTACACAGCTGTGACTCGCTGACTTCTGGCTATCAAGTGACAAGTAACAGAAATCCCAGAACTCAGGATCCCTGGCATGGAATGAGCTAGAATAACAGGACATTTTTCTATTCTAAAAGTGAGCCTCCGTTCGCTTAGGTTCTCTCATGCAGCCCCACAACTAAAATTATAAACACAATTTAAAACATTAGATTTTAAAAGCCAATTAAATCATCCAACACAATGCGGTAGATAAAAACAGCAACCATTAAAATTACAGACCAACAATCTTATTCAGTTAAAAGCTGCAAAAAACAATTGTGTGTTTTAAGGCCTGCTTATATACAAACAGACTGAGTATAGACAAACATCCTGGGGGAGTAAGTTCCACAGTGATGGGGCCACCAATAAAAAGGCCCCGCTTCCCCCCCGCTTCCAACCTGATGAATCTTAAAGGCAGACCTACAAGCAGGACTTCTATGGCCAATAACAGGGTTGGGCACGTTCATGTAAAATATAGGTAGCCCTTCAGATATCCTGGTCCCAAACCATTTAGGTTTTAAAAAGTAACCACCAACACTATATCTTGGCCTGAAAACTCACTGGTAATGAAAGTGGCAAGTGTAGAATTGGTGTTATATGCTCTAGTCATCTGGCCCCCCAAAGCAACTGGGGAATGCATTCTGTACCAGCTGAAACTTTTGAACAGTGTTTGAGGACAGCCCCACATACAGCATGTTAAAGTAGCATAATTGGGATGCAATCAGGGCATGGACTACTGTGGTCAGCTCCACTTTCTCCAGATAGAGTAACATCTTATGTATCAGTTATTTATGGGAACAGATTCCATCAGCAACTTCCTAGAAAACAGCAAGTCCAGGAGAATCCCTCAGACTGTGTGCCTGGTCCTTCAGGTGGAGTGCAACCTCATCAACTCTGGGCACACACTATGGTCCAGGGCACCATGTTTCCTACCCGCAGTGCCTCTGTCTTATCCACATTAAGCTTCAGCTTGTTTGCCCTCATCCATCCTAAAACCCCTAAAACTAGAAGGTGGAAACGATGAACATAGTTGTACATCATCCACAAACTGATGACGCTTTAGCCCAGACTTCCAAACTATTTCTCCCAGCTGCTTCATGTACATGTTAACAATAAGTCAAGACAGGAGAAACAGAAGTGGTCATGGAGAGGAAAGAACTTTCCCAGTACCATCTTCTGGGTCTGTCCTGTTATGTTCTTGTATCCCCCATTCATAGTTAAGACATCCCCCAGGCACAAACACAGCTTGCTACACCACATGCACAATTCATGGCCTACCTGTAGGCAAATTTATCCTCTTCCGTTTCTGGCTTGCCTCGCCTCCATTTTCAGCAGGGCTGCTATTGAATGGCAGAGGTTTGCTATTGCCAGGGTCAAAGGGCAGGTGGTTTAGTCCTGAGAGAGACGGAAAAGGGAAGAATTTGTTAAGAATAGCATTTGATCCCTTCTAATTTTCAAACAAATCCTCAATACTCAAGTGCAAGCCAAATGTTTTCACAACACAGCCTCAGAGAGTGAAAAGCCTGAAGTAATACAAGAAAATACTGCACTATTCACCTACTGATGCACTGCTAGGAAAAGAGGTTGGCAATTGGCAGCCCACAGAACAAACATGGGCCAAAGGGGATGCAGGCCTTCCCCACACAGCTGCCAACCCTCTTCTAACTGCTTAGGGGAAGCAGACAATTTGCATACTTCTTTATGGATCTAAATTAGTCCCATAACTGTAAAAGCTATTCTACCTTCTTTTTAGTCAAGTATTTATATATACCATTGAGGTCAAGAGCTGCTGGTATTTTTATAATTTGAAAGGCATTTGATAAAAGGATTGTGATAGGAATTTTATGGTCTTAGATATATGGTAATGTTCATAACCGCACATACATAGATCAACACAGGAAGGCCAACCTGGAACCATTTTGATTCCTAAACTGAGCAAATGTTTTCTCTGCAAGGTCAAACTGGAAAAGTCTCCCCATTGTCTCTTTCCTCACAAATCCTGTCTTAAGGACACATTTAAGATATGAATAGGGTGTGAGCCTGTGACCTGGCCCAGGAAATAAGTATTTTACCACTACAAAAGAATGGCCAGGCTCCCCAGGCAATCCAATCAAGTAACTTGCCAGACAGGAGATAAACTGTGACAGGAGAAAAACAACATTGACATTTCTGTGATGTAGGTGGGATGTATCTGAGGGGTGGTCTTAGGTTACACCCCTTCTGTGATGTATGCATAATGTTTCTGGGGGTGGTCTTGATCTAGAGAAGGGGAATTTCAAAAGTCTTTATAAGCTCTTGCACAGCATTTTTGTGGGTCCTCTTCCTCTCCTGCGTGTGAGGGGAGCACCCTGTTGCAACAGATTAATAAAGATCAAGCTTACTAGCTGCTTTGCTTCTCAATATTCTCTGGTTGGCCTCTGTTATTTTCTCCTACCAATAGGGAACCTATGTAAGGACTCTATATGGGCTCTTGGATACCCCATAAGGGAAAAGGGTATATTTTTTATTTACAACAGGATGACTATGTATACAGTACTTAGATTATCCTCTGCTGTACAGGGACTAGTAGTTTTAAAAAATGAATATTTTTTAAAAAAACAAACAAACAAACAAACAAACAAACAAACAGGAACTTAATAATTGATGGCCACTGATGCTGCTGGTGCTGAATCCCTTCAATAGAAATCTGAAGTCCAGCTTTGTGTTGTGGTACTAGGAAATGGGGGGGGGGACGGACGAGAGAGAGACAAGCTTCAGAAATTTGTTTGCAATTAACCTTGGCAGCTAGCACAATTGGTTATGACAACAAATACAGGATACAAGTGGTAAGACTGTCTAGCATTGCAACACCTCAAAAGCAAGAGGAAAGCTTAACTGAACAGAACATCTTGACTAAGTTCTCACCAATATGGCTTATCACATAAGAAGAACCTGGAGAAGTGAAAGGGTCCTTTTGTAGCAAAGAGGGAATGAGCTGTTGTGAAGGAATTATCCTGGCATGTTGTGTGTCAAGCAGACTTGCCTCTTGAGGACAGAACTTTATTTGATGATGCTAGGTGTTAAACCCTATGCTAATCCCAAAGCCCTGGTGAGAGTAGCGGCAACAAGTCTCAGCCATCACTGGGATGGTTGGAGAGTCTTGGGGCACTTCAGAACGATAAACATTTACTGCTAGAGCATTCCCTACATAGTCAGGTTTACATTTCCTGCACCTGGAACCAAGGCTGCAATAGTGACAGTCTTCTCTCTTGCCAGAATGCTGGGACAGACATGTCGGAAAACTCTGAACGGAGATGTTTAAAGTAAATGTATAGACTTCAGTTCTGCATACACCAGGGCCACACAATTTGCAACCTACCAAACACAGACTCATTGCACACAGACATGCTGTTACAACACCTCTCAAATTTATTTAATTTCATTTATTTCATTTACTGTACCGGCCTGAATATAAGCCTGACTTTCCCCCCAAATTCCGACCGTGAAAAGTTAAAGCGAGGCTTAAATTCACAACCTTACAGAAACTGGCTTTTATGATATCACTGCTGAAACAGACATATCTAAGCCAAAGCAATCTTCTAAGAGCTTGAGAATACTTCCCAGCCTAGCTCCATGAGGAGCAAGAGGAGCTAAACAAAGATCCTCTTTTTCAGCCACCTTTCTAGAGATGTTTGAGAAAATTATTATTTCTTTGCTATGAACTAACTTGATCTGTACTTCTCAAAGCTGCAAATCAGAATATCCTTTGGGATTTGCACATATTTACATTTTGCAAGGCATTTTTAAAGCAAAAACTTTATCAAAACATGTTTTAAATTGCATTGTTTTGAGATACATATATTCAGAAATGTGATCCTCCCTCCCCCAGCACTGCTTTTAAATGGGGCAGACCAGACATATGAATGAACACATACAAAAGTGACAGGGAACCAAAACAGTCAAATCTGCCCAATCCTATAGCTCCCTTACAGAGATGGTCCCAATATGGTCCTTTTGTAAATTAATTATTTATATAGCACCATCTACCTGCCTGCCACTTTGCAGAGGATAATGACAGGCCCAGCAGAGTTTACGATCTATAACTTAACACGGGAAATAAAGTGAGGAAAGTGGGGTTAAAGAGGGGATAAGTGGACTACGCAGAATTAGACAAGCTAACAGGAAGGATCCGAGACCGGCGGGACCAGAGGTTTACCGAAGACTGGACTAAATTTACTGAGTATTTGAAAAGTATTTGTGATGATCAGATTACGTTTGTAGGACTACAAGAAGTTCTGTGAGGAGTAATTTAAGAAATATTGTAAAAATGGAAAGGGAGAAATGATTTGTTAGAAAAGGTAAAGGCAATATTAAGTTAAGAATTGCAGGAGAAATAATCAAGACGGAAGGCTATCAGAGTTGCTGAAGGAAGTCCAAACAAGGACATATGTATAATAATTTGTGTGGTATGTCTTAAAAAAAATTGTATGCTAAAAATTAATAAAAAATATTATTAAAAAAGAGGGGATAAGTGTGTGCTCATCTGAGTTATACACACAAAAGTTTAACTTCAGTAGGGGTAGGGATTAAAGAGTTAATTAAGCATCCAAAAACAGCAATAGGAAATCCCTTGCAAGTTGATGTGACAGAGAATCTTTGTGCTGCTATTACAACATCAACAAACCAAAACCAAACATTGAAGCACTTGCCTGTGACTGTCGTAGGACAAAATAGCAAGTGAAATGAAAGAATGAGCAGATTCAGTACAATTTGCTTTAATCACCATAACCTGATTTTGGGAACTCTGAAATGGCTCATTAGGATACGTTTGTAGCGAAGCCGAAGCTTTGGGAACCATCTGTTCCAAGTTATTTAGTAGTCCACACTTTCCAAGAAGCAAATGAAAAGAATGCAAAGCGCCTGGAATATGACTGAAGGACTTGGAACCCCTAATCCAAGACACAAGTGCATTCTTGAAACACTGCAGCTAATTTTAAAGGAATTGTGAAGGCACCAGCAGTTGAGAATACCATCCGCAAGCTGCTTGGTTACAATGTTGTTATTGCCATGTGCCCAAGGGTGTGGTCTGCAGAAATGCACAAAGAAAATAGCACCAAGGGGCTAATAATAATAATAATAATAATAATAATAATTTTTTATTTATACCCCGCCCTCCCCAGCCAAGGCCAGGCTCAGAGCGGCTTACAAACAATAATAAAAACAAGAAGAATGATTACAACTTAAAAACAAAAATAAAATACAACATTAAAATAATGGAACATTAAAATATTAAAATGTAGCCTCATCGCAGGAGGAGAAGGAAAAGAAAAAAAGGGGGGGGGTCAAATTGGCTCCAAGCCAAAGGCCAGGCGGAACAACTCTGTCTTACAGGCCCTGCGGAAAGAAATCAGATCCTGCAGGGCCCTGGTCTCATGAGGCAGAGCGTTCCACCAGGCCGGAGCCAGAGTTGAAAAGGCCCTGGCTCTGGTTGAAGCCAATCTAACTTCCTTAGGGCCCGGGACCACTAGGGTGTTGCTATTTATGGACCTTAAGGCTCTCCGTGGGGCATACTGGGAGAGGCGGTCCCGTAGGTACGAGGGTCCTAGGCCGTGAAGGGCTTTAAAGGTCAAAAGCAGCACCTTAAATCTGACCCTGTACTCCACCGGGAGCCAGTGCAGCTTGAAAAGCACTGGGTGAATATGCTCCCATGGCAGAGACCCCGTGAGGAGCCTCGCTGCAGCATTCTGTACCCACTGGAATTTCTGGGACAGCTTCAAGGGCAGCCCCGCATAGAGCGAATTACAGTAGTCAAGCCTGGAGATGACCGTCGCATGGATCACTGTGGCCAAGTCGGGGCGGGAAAGGTAAGGGACCAACTGCTTGATGCGGCGAAGGTGGAAAAATGTCGCCTTGGCTGTTGCTGTAACCTGCGCCTCCATGGAAAGGGAGGCGTCAAGGATTACACCCAAACTCTTAACGGAAGGCAATGGCACTAACTGGGCCCCCGCAAGAGAAGGGAGTTGGTCCCTCATCCCCATGCCATCCCGACCTAGCCATAGGACCTCTGTCTTCGAAGGATTTAGTTTCAATCGGCTCCCATGAAACCATCCAGCCACAGCTTCCAAGCATCTGGTCAGTGTGTTCGGGGTCGAGTCGGTGTGGCCATCCATCAGCAGATAGAGCTGAGTGTCATCAGCATATTGGTGACAGCCCAGCCCAAAGCTCCGGATAATCTGGGCAAGGGGGCGCATGAAGATGTTAAAAAGGATCGGGGAGAGAATTGCGCCCTGCGGCACTCCACACACCAAGGAGTGGCGCGACGACATTTCCCTCCCTAGTGCCACCCTCTGTCCCCGACCAGAGATAAAAGAGCACAACCAGTTACGGGCTATGCCCTGTTCAGTTTCTGTTAATTGATTCTCATGAAAACTTGCAGATTCTGGCTTCACACAATTAACTCAAGGCAGTGTCAATTTACTCTTGGCAGAAAGCCAAGGTCTGCTTGACCTAGAAACTACTTACTCTGATTGGTTAACGACCAGCACTCAACTCTGTTATCTAGGAATGCTAGCACAGTTTGGTGTTAGGTGTGTTAGGAGTAGGAGTGCTGTGTATGGTTAAGAGAGAGAGAGAGAGAGAGAGAGAGAGAGAGAGAGAGAGAGAGAGAGAAAGGATTTATTTTACTTTGTTTTGTATGCAGAAACTCTGCTGGTTTCTTTTTCCTTTTAATAAATCCTGTAAATAGTTATTGAGTCTAGCTGACTAGTCATTTCCACCTCAACTAGCTTCTTCGCTGTGCAGGAAAACGCTGCTACGTTTGGGCTAAAGCCATTAGAGCTATGCCTGACACTTCAAAGTTCCAAGATGCCCTGTATCCCCACGTCTGCGAGGCGGTGGTCCAGAAGATCATGATCGACCATGTCAAAGGCTGCTGACAAATCTAAAAGGATCAGCAGTCCTGACCCGCCTCGATCCAGTTGTCTACGGAGATCATCTGTTAGGGCAACCAGAGCCGTCTCCGTCCCAAAACCAGGACGGAAACCAGACTGAAATGGATCTAATGCCGATGTTTCCTCCAGAAACCTACCAAGTTGTTCAGCAACTGCTCTCTCAATTACCTTACCCAGGTATGGAAGATTTGAAACTGGGCGGTAATTGGATAGGTCTAAGGGATCTAATGAAGTTTTTTTTAAGAGTGGATACACCACTGCTTCCTTCAGTTCCCCTGGGAATGTCCCCGTGTCAAGGGACAAATTGATAATTTCAACCAGGGGGGTCCGCACAACATCTGGACACTCCCTAATCAGCCAAGGCGGGCACAGATCGAGGAGGCAGGTGGTGGGCCTACCAACTTGGAGGAATCTATCCACATCAGTAGGGAGTATCCAATCGAAATGGTCCAACACTGGACCTGAAGTCAGTCGAGGGGCCTCCAGTTCAGTCACTGTATCTAAATTGGCAGGGAGGTCACGGCGGAGCAACAGGACTTTCTCCGCAAAAAAACTCGCGAATGCCTCACAGCTGTGGGTCGAATTTGTGCTTAAATTTGGTTGTCCTCCTAAGGACGTTATTGACCTAATTATTCTAAAAAGTTGTGCCGGGCGAGAGCTAGCGGATGCAATGGAAGCTGCAAAGTAAGATTTCTTAGCAGCTTTCATAGCCGTCTCATAGGCTTTCATAAGCGTCCTATAAGATGTTCTTGAGGCTCCGTCACGAGTCCGTCGCCATACTCGCTCTAGCTGTCTGAGATCCCGCTTCATTTTCCGGAGCTCCTCATTAAACCAAGGGGCCCGGTTTCGACGGGGTCGCAGAGGGCGCTTAGGCGCGATCTCATCAATGGCTGCCAAGAGCCGGTTATTCCAGTCCTCAACAAGGTCATCTAATGAGTCGCCAGGAGGAGCAGGGTTCCACAAGGCTTGTCGGAATCTATCAGGATCCATCAGTTTTTGCGGACGAGCCCAAATAGGTTCGCCACCCGAGCCGGGGAGGAGCGGGAAGTCAATCTTGGCTTTCAGGGTGTAGTGATCAGACCATGGCACTTCCACAGCAGGGAACATGATCACATCTATGCCAGCCCCAAAGATCAGATCCAGCGTGTGGCCTGCTTGATGAGTGGGGCCCAAAACAACCTGGGAGAGCCCTAGTGTTGCCATGGAAGTCACTAGGTCCAGAGCCTGTGAGGAGGGAGCGGCATCGGCATGGACGTTGAAGTCTCCCAAAACCAGTAGGTTTGGGAACTCCAAGGCCCAGCCCGCCACCACCTCCAGCAGGTCTGACAGGGTGGCTGCAGGTGTGCTGGGTGGTCGGTACACCAGCCAGACAGCCAAGCTCTCCTTGGTGCCCCACACGAGACCAATGCCAGAGATTGTCGGTGATGGCAGAGCTCTGAAAGAGCAATCCTCCCGGAATAACAACGCTACTCCTCCCCCCCCCCGACCCACAGTCCGTGATTGATGGAGGACAGAGAAACCTGGGGGTGTTATCTCATGTAGGGAGACTACTTCACCTTCCCGTACCCAGGTCTCCGTCACGCAAGCCAGGTCAATCCCCTGCGAGACAAAAAAGTCACGCATGGTGGCAGTTTTGTTGCCTATGGACCTGGCATTGCACAGCACCAATGACGGAGGTGTGTAATCCTTGCTCTCCCTACCCTCATCCCTTGGGATGGGGCGTAGATTGGAAGGGGTTCGAGGATCACTGCATCTCGAAACCCTTCGCCGATAGAGATATCTAGCCCCACCGCCATTCCTCCCTAGCCCTTCAATTATGGAAATCCCAGATCCCATACTAGCCTCCCCAATAGATGGGTAACATCCCCTCAATAACAGGTCATCCTTGGGCCAGGACTCATGGGTCAAAATGGTATGGGAAAGAGGTGGAGGTTTGATAGGGTAAGTATCCCTAGAAGATAAAACCCAACCAACCGCACCCCAAGCGGGGGGGACAGTCCCATGGTGTTTCATTAACTGTCAATCCCCCTCTCCCTCCTGGGTTAATTGGAGGATTGTTGGTTCTATCTGTGGCTGTGGAAGTATTAATGAGGTATGTGTTATAAAATGTGGATCACTGGCCAACAAAGAGCCAGATTCGAATTCAGAAGATCTGTCCATCCTGTCTCGCCAGGAGTACAGTAGAGAAGGCTGATCATTCTGGTAAGTTTTTGGAACATTAGGCAAAGGTCCAGATGTAGATTTGGTGCTGGATATCTCCAGATTGTCAGCAACATAGAGTTCTTTATGTGTTGTTGCCATTGAAATGTCGGAGGCGCCAAATTCCTCATCTAATTTGGTGTCGTTTGAAAAGGGAACAGGGAGTTGCACTGATGTCTTTCGATGGGATAAAGAGCTGTTGGACGTCTTTAAATATTGTGCTCTAGGCTCTACTGTCCTTATATTTTGGGTAGAAATCTCAGTCTTTATACTCATTAGCCTCTTCTTCAGGTCTTGTAATTCTAGGCTTACAGAGTTCTTTTCTTCCTTTGGGCAATTAGTATTTCTAGTGTTGAGCTTGGTTTCCTTTATCCGCATTAGCTTTGATTCTATGCAAGGGACCAATTGCCTCCTAGTTTTGTCCTTAAATACCCTCACTGGGCGGAGAGAATGGAACCACCATAGGGTATCCTTTATCTCCATGAGTCGAGATGGGAGGGTTGATGACCTAAAGGTCATAAATAGGCGCATGGTGTTTCTCAAGGTAGGCAGGAAGTGGAAATTTTCTAGATCTACATTTCGGTAATGGTAATTCAGGAGCTGAGACAAGAACATAGTAATTTGTCTGCGGTTCATCCACCTATGAGTGTATCGGTGAATCTCAAACATTATCTGGTTCCAGTTACAGATAGGTAGCCGTGTTGGTCTGCCATGGTCAAAACAAAATAAAAAAATTTCTTCCAGTAGCACCTTAAAGACCAACTGAGTTAGTTCTAGGTATGAGCTTTCGTGTGCATGCACACTTCTTCAGATACTTCTTCAGATACTTCAGATACACACTTCTTCAGATACTTCAGATACTTCTTCAGATTGGTATCTGAAGAAGTGTGCATGCACACGAAAGCTCATACCTAGAACTAACTCAGTTGGTCTTTAAGGTGCTACTGGAAGAAATTTTTTTATTTTATTATCTGGTTCGTTTGCAAGACTTGACAGGACCCTATACAGTGGTACCTGGGATTACAGGCGCTTCAGGTTACAGATGCTTCAGGTTACAGACTCCGCTAACCCAGAAATAATACCTTGGGTTAAGAACTTTGCTTCAGGATGAGAACAGAAATCGCGTGGCGGTGGTGCAGCAGCAGCGGAAGGCCCCATTAGCTAAAGTGGTGCTTCAGGTTAAGAACAGTTTCAGGTTAAGAACGGACCTCCAAAACGAATTATGTATGTAACCAGAGGTACCACTGTACATAGATACACCACAAACTTACATTGATTTTATACCACCTCAAGTGTCCTGGTTTTTCTCAAAATAATTCCTGGAACTGTAGTTTATAAGGGTGCTAAGTACTCTCTCTCAGAGATCTCGAACACCTAAGGAAGTACAACTCCCAGCGTTTCTTAGTTACATAGAATGCCTATTAAACCACTTTAATTCTATGGTATAAAGATGTACATAGTCTGCAAAACAGTCTTGCAAGTTTCAATTCAAAACAGGGCTGTATCACTTATTCCCCTGGATGTTTACTTGGTATTAAGTCTCACTGAGTTTAATGGGGCTTGCTCCTCTAGGTGTTAAAGCTGCAATTTCCATTCCACCCTGTTTTCAACACAATCAATGCAGTTTCCATTCTGCCGCAGCTCAGTTTCCACGAAATACTGCGCTGTTTGACTCACGGTCTGCTATTTCACGTAATGTACATAATCAGTGATTATGGTCTGCTATTTCACGTAACGTACATAATCAATTTCCACACCAATCAATTCAATATAAAAGAAGTGTAAAAACAATGTAAAAAAATACTATGTATTGGTTGAAACAACCAATTTGCAGGAGAATAAAGTTTGTACTTGCTGGATTGATTTCTCTTCTGGACCTTGGATAGAAATAGTGGCAATTTCCACTCCCACTAAAATTCTCTGATGTTCCAACCTGCTCCCGAATAAGCATGCATAGGATTTGCAGCCACCGTTTATTTAAAACATATTGACAAGAAAGTGTGACTGGTTATTTGGAAAGCAAATTAAAATAAAATAAACTGCATCTAAACTGCTCACCAGAGATGAGGGGGTTGCACTGGCACAACCCAAGACCTACCTACTGCAAACACACTCAGCCCAGGAGACATTGGATTTCAATTGTGCTGTTAGGATGGTGACAGCTCAAATTCATAAGGAATAACTTGCCAAACTGCTAAATACAGTGGTACCTCAGGTTACATACGCTTCAGGTTACATACACTTCAGGTTACAGACTCTAGAAATAGTGCTTCAGGTTAAGCACTTTGCTTCAGGATGAGAACAGAAATCGTGCTCCAGCGGCGAGGCGGCAGTGGGAGGCCCCATTAGCTAAAGTGGTGCTTCAGGTTAAGAACAGTTTCAGGTTAAGAACGGACCTCCAGAACGAATTAAGTACTTAACCTGAGGTACCACTGTATGGCCCACATCATGAATAGGGCAGGAAATATCTATGCTGCTACTCTAGCTTCCTCACTCCCATTGTTTTAAAACAGGGGTCAGCAAACTTTTTCCACTGTCCCTCAGACCTTGTGGGGGGCCAGACTATATTTTTTGGGGGTGGAGGAACGATGCAAGAGCACCACGAGCCCCCTTACCTGTGTCTTGCGAGCGACAGGGGCTGGCGGTGGTGGCGGGGGGACGATGAGCAGCGCACAAAAGGGCTCTGGAGAGGGGCTGCTTAAAATGGCGGCTGCTTGAGCGCTGCTGCTGCTGCTGCTGCTGCTGCTGTTGGCACCAACAAAGCCCAGCCTTTTTCCTCCTCTAGGCAGGGCGGGAAGAAGCTAGGAGGAGGGAGGAGGAGGTGCCACCATGTGAGAGAGAGGGAAAGAACGTGCGCACCTGCAATCCACATGGTGATTCCCGGACCATCCGTGGGCTGGATCCAGAAGGCAATTGGGCCTGATTGGCTTGCAGCCCTTAGTTTGCCCACCCATGTTTTAAAAGCTGCAATTTTTAAAGCTACAGAGCCAAGAAGTACACCTCTCCTGTTTATGAAGAATGGGCTTTCATAGAAACTGAAACAGACTACTTTAAAGCAAAGTCTGCAAAAACAATTGCCAACTTCTTAGTTGCAAATTCAGCTAAATCTAAAGATTAAATCTAAAGGCTTACAACAGCAATACAATTACATACTGTGCCATCTGTAGTCCACATATTTCAAAGGAAAAATGTGGGGGGGGGGAAACCAAAGGAAACATAACACATACATTGCCTAAAAACATTTAAAAACATTATTCCATATTTACATAATTATAGATAACCTGTTTGGGGAAGCTAAAACAGACCCCAAAAATGCAGTTGGCCACATTTGATTTAGAAATTAATTAAAACAGCAGCATATGATCTTTTTAGGACCAGATGAAAGGAAAAATAAATCGATACCTTGTGAGTTTCATGGAATTCTCCATCAAGCAGGGTGTAAAATAAAAAAGGGGGAGGGATATTAATGAAATTGGAGATTATAACTTGTGTATCTACTAAAAGCAAAGTCAACAGAGACCGAAGTGGAAAGCAGTATGTACAACCACACTGTATTACTTTCCACTCTGACTTCTATTTGAGACATTTTGTTTCACACATAGAAAAAGTGATAGCATTAGGTGGTAAAAGGTAGACTTCCTCCTTTTCTATAATTGCTCGACAATAAATTTGGTATACTCAAAGAATACAAAAGTGCCCTGAGCAGCAATAGAATCAGTTTCAATTATCTGCTGTTCTTTAACATTTTCAGTGGGAAGCAATTGTTGTTTCTCCATCCCAGTATACTTTGATGCAATTTAATATATTTTGCTCTTGGCACAATCTTAAGAGCTTCCTTAATTAGTACAGTATCTTAAGGACCCAACTATTTGTGACCTCAGCTGCATAGTTCTGCCCTTAAATGCTGGTGCACACACCCCCAACTGTGAACACCAAAGACCCGAACCATATTGGAACTCTAGTGTAATGTAGCCTTTAAGCCTAGTATAGTTGTAGTCCCCCATTGCAATTCGGATCTGAATTGAGGGTGGGGGGTTCTGCAACTCCAGTTTATGTGGGTGGTGGGGTGGAACTGCACTCAACGGCAAACTCTGCAAATTGCAGTCATGTATAATTTGGCTCTTACCATGCCTTCTATCAGCAACATTTTTCTCTTTAAAAAAAAAAATTACACATCTTGCCTGATGAAGAGCTGTGAAACCTGACAGATAGGTCACTTTCTATGACTTTCAAGTGGTCTAAATAAACGTATTGTGCTACTGCTTCTATCTGAACCTGTTACTGCTACTAATGACCTGCTTCACTGACCTCTACCACTGTACGATGAAGATGACTATTGTAAAGGCTAATAGCTAAGTCAACTTTGTCTTCCAAAACGTTCATGTAGCAAGGAGACACCTTGACCTATAAAATCTAAAAACACTGCAGGAATGCTGTGCCACAGGCTTCCTTTGTCAGATGCATGCTGCACATACAGAAGAGACTGACTATGATAACTACACAATGAAACTCATAAAGCATGCTTTGGAAGTATAAGCAGCTAAAAAGGGGGGGAAAGAATGGAGTCAGCACACCAGCTTTCATACTTTTGGCCAAGATACCAGTAAGCTAATTTTAATCTTTAATATTCACCAGTCACAAAGTGCTTACCTATCAACAGTGACGGCAATCTGCATAAAGAACAGAGCTTGATTTCCGGTTTGAGGTAATCTCAATTACGTTTTGGATATAAATGTTATTAATTTTTCCCATTACACTGAAACTTGAGATTCAGAGATGACCTATTTTCCTACAGTCCCCTTGCACCTAGGAGTGGCTTGCTTCTGTTTCAAGCCACAGCTAGACATCAAGAAGCTGCTGCCCATCTGGTTAAATACTGTCTGTTTCAACATTTATTATAAAAAACACATTCAAAGACATTATTCCAAATCCTCCCATAACACATTTCAAGCCGCACAGAAACAGATTTAGAAAATGAAAGTCTAGAAAAAAAAATTGAGATAAAAAAAGCTCTTCTGAACCTCCCCTTCCAAACAGAGAGCCTTTGATGACTCCAAGGCAGATTGGGAAGGCTAAAAGCCGGGGAAACCGCATTAAAAGGCTATCAAGAGCACCAGTTTGACCAGATACACTGTGGATTTAACTCCAGCTATTCCATATTTAAACAGTGCTCTTGCTGAATCCATATAATCCAAGAGATCAGGGAGCTCAGATTCAGTGTTATACTTGGCTGCAGGCACTCTGGCTAGAGCACCGGTCTCACTTGACTGTTGGTGTCTGTAGACTTTACTCTCCACTCCCCATCGCAAACTAAGACTGCTCATGGCAAACATATTGGAGTCGAAAATATTGAATCTCATTACACCAGAATGCAAACCGTACCTGTGAAATGCACAAAAAACATGATGGTGCTTCGCAAAGAGTGCTCTTCGGTCTCAGCGTGTTTTATCTTGCTACCCACACTACCGCACCATCATATAAACACAAACTAGTAACACAGTTCAGCCTGTGTGTGACGCATGTGCTGTGCTGGACCCTGCAAACAAACCAAGTGCCAGCAGCCAGCGTAACAAGAGGAGAGCTTAACGTCAATAAAGCTACACAGCAGGCAATTGGAAACGCTGGGATGCTAAAGAGGAAAGGCATGGAACTCTTTTTTAAAAATGAATTGCTGCCCACTGCTGCATCTGTCCCCATCAGTTACCAATCAGTGACTCTGTAAGAGACTAAATCCTGAACATTATGGGGAGATGGCCAGAGAGCAGGTGGCGAAGTAATTAACAGCATGCTCATCTGTGAATCTGCAAAGGATTTCAGTACTAGGATCACTGAGAAGCGGCATGCAATTGGCAAGCCCCAATCTTGCTGGCTGCCTGCCCTGTGAGTGGTTATCTTTGCCATAACTTAACCCTCAAGAGAAACTAGTACTTCTTCTTAAGAATTCACACTAAAAAACAATCTTTTTAACTTCCCAACATGCTTATTTTGTAACCATAACATTGAAACAGAAAAGAGGTGAAGGGAAACCAAGATCAGCAGATATTCATACAGCCTTGTATTTTAAAAACTCACCTAGTAGCCCTAGGTAATCAGGAGTTCCATGAAGGTGAGTGAATAGGATGGCAGAGGAAGGAAGGGTTACTCTGCCCCTTCTCCCACAATGCTGTTGATAGAAGGCACGTTTTTTTACTATCCTACAAAGAAGCTAATAGCCTGCATTTCTACCTGGCTGTGGAGGAGGAGGAGCCTTCCCTTCATTTTCAACCAACATAGGGACACAGGCTACTATTCTCTTAGGTAAACGGAAAGGGACCCTTGACCATTAGGTCCAGTTGCGGATGACTCTGGGGTTGCTGCGCTCATCTTGCATTATTGGCCAAGGGAGCCGGCGTACAGCTTCTGGGTCACATGGCCAGCAGGACTAAGCCGCTTCTGGTGAACCAGAGCAGCACACGGAAACACCGTTTACCCTCCCGCCGGAGCAGTACCTATTTATCTACTTGCACTTTGACGTGCTTTTGAACTGCTAGGTTGGCAGGAGCAGGGACTGAGCAACGGGAGCTCACCCCCTCACGGGGCTTCGAACCGCCGACTCGCTGATCGGCAAGCCCTAGGCTCTGTGGTTTAACCCACAGTGCCACCCGCATCCTAGTACTATTCTCTTAGCAGCTGTTAATTTTTGTAGGCTTATTTACAAGGCTAAACATCAGTACAGTATGGTGAATATTCCAGAGAATAAATATTGCTGCAAAGCTACACTCTGGGTGGTAGGAAATTCTGTGCTACAAGGGGTCCTCCCTACAAAGGATATTCAGGCATTACCTGTTCTTTTGACATGCAAGATAAAAAAACCAAACAAGTTTATTGTATGTGTGTCAAGTAGCATTTATTTCTCATATATATATATATATATATATATATATATATAAAATCAAGTCCAATGCACATATAGACTGAGATGAAAAAATCTTCACATAAAAGATTTGCTGAAAGGTTTTTCCTTAGGCACCAAAAATACAACAAAAATTGCACCTGTCTGATATGCAGTGGAAGAAAGATCCAAATGGAATCTGCCATAGCCCCAAAGGCCCAATTCCTACAAAGTATGAAATGGGCCTCCTGATAAGATGGCATATTCTGTGAGAAGTTGGGTATATAAGGAGTCACACAATCCTTATGCTTTCTATCCCAGTCCCAGGATTTTGAACTTGGCCCAGTAGCTAACTGGCAGCCAGTGCAATTCTTTCACCAATGGCCTAAGCACAATGACAATAGTTTGCCCCAGTGAGCAGTTGAGTCACATCATTTTGCACTAGTCAGGAGCAGTCCCCACATAGAGTACAATGCCATAATCCAATCTGGAGGTGACCAGTGCATGGCCAACAGTGATTAACCTATCCCAGTCCAGAAACTACCCTAGCTGTCTTGCCAGCTGAAGCTAGTAAAAGGCACTCTGGCCACTGAGGTCATCTGGGTTTCTAGCAATGGAGATTGATCTAAACTACAAGCCTGCTCTTTCAGAAGTAGTATAACCCCATCCAAAGCAGGCAATTGTCCAATTATCTGGACTCAGGAACCATACATCCACAGGACCTCTGTCTTTGCCAGGATTCAGGCACAGCTGGTTAGCCCTCATTCAGCTTGCCACCAATATAGAGCTTTCACAGCCTCTCCTGATTCATGTATTATAGAGAAACAGAGCGGGGCATAATCAGCATACTGATGACACCTTGGCCCAAATCTCCTAATAATGCCAATAACTTAATGCAGATGTTAAACAACTTTGGAGACCCTGCAATACACCAATATATACCCCGCTGGGTACATCTTGCCCTGTGTGTCAGACAGATGACCACTAAAGACTGCCCTACAGTTACCAAGGAGACCATGAAGTCCTGAGCCTGAATCTAAAGGCAGTCTCAGCACGAGTGCTGAAATCACCCAGAACTAACATTCCGGGATCCCACAACACCACACCCAAGATGACTCCTGCCAGTTTGGTCAGAGAAGCAACTGGGCAGTAGGGTGCATTTTGTAGTACACTGGTACCTCTGGTTACGTACTTAATTCATTCCGGAGGTCCGTTCTTAACCTTAAACTGTTCTTAACCTGAAGCACCAATTTAGCTAAAGGGACCTCCTGCTGCTGCTGCGCCGCCGCGGCGCAATTTCTCTTCTCATCCTGAAGCAAAGTTCTTAACCTGAGGTACTATTTCTGGGTTAGCGGAGTCTGTAACCTGAAGCGTATGTAACCCTGAAGCGTATGTGTCAGAGCTGCCTCTAGGTCCCAGCTCACAGAGGACCAACGCCAGGCTGATGTTATGTACAAAAGTCTTTATTGAAGTTTAATTTCCATGTCAAAGCCAGAGCGTGCAGCCCTACGTCTAGACTCTAGATCGGCGAAGTCCCGTCTGAGTCTCCGCCCCTTCCACACCAGTTTAAGATCCTAGCCCTGCTCCACCTCCTGCGCTGCTCTCTTCTCCTCTGGGTCCTCCTGCCCTCTGGGGCATTGCCCTTTCTGGACTCTTCCGACGCTGAGTCGCTTAGCTCCTCCCCCTGCCTCCGGCGTGCTTTAGGACCCGGTTCCCAATCCTCACTCTCTGCTGTCCCGCGCTCCTGTACATTTGAACTTGCTTCTCGCGCCAACCCAGTGACCTTTCTCCTAACCGTTACACTACTTCTATCACTGCTTCCCTCTTCCGTGACACTGGCCGGATCTGACCTCCCTTCCGTTGTCCGACTCTCCGAGGGAGGCGTGGTAGACTCTGCCTCGTCTCCTCTCCCTGGTGGGGAAAGCACTGGCCCCGATGCCTGGGACTCTTCCCCCCCACTCTGCTCTGGTGGGGAAGCTGGTCCTGATTTCCAACTACTGCTCTGGGAGTCCCTGCTGCCCCCTTGCTCCTGGGGCATTCCCCTTGGGACCCCCCTGCCCCTGGCCACTGGCGCTCCCTTCTGTGAATCTTCCGATTCGCTGGAGAGGCTCATGGAATCCCTCGGACCACTGTCCCCTCCTACGCTCCCTTCGGATTCCTCCCCCTCGCTCTCCATCTCCCATCTTCCCTGTGCCTCAGCTCCTGAGCCCCTGACAGTATGTAACCCTGAAGCGTATGTAACTCGAGGTACCATTGTAGTAGCAACCATAGTTTACTGTCTCCTTGGCCTGACACCAAGTGCACACACCCTCATAGCCAAGTCTAAGCCAGAGTGGTTTCCTGGAAATGGAAGTCATGTGGACCACAGCAATTCCCCCATGCCTGCAGCTTGTACTTATGCTGCACCAAGTATCCAGGTGGGAACAGCTGTGCCAAATCAACTCCTCCCAGCCTGCCCACCCAGGTCTCAGTAATACAAACCAGATCAGCACCCTCATCCACAATCAAATCATAGACTGTCTGATTATTCCATTTCAAATCATCCTAAAAATGTTTTATTGATAAGCGGCACAGGTATATATAAATCTGAGGGGAAAACCATTATAGTCACAGAAAAGAATGTCTGTTGTTCCATAGGTTCATATACCTCATAAGAACCTGCTGGATCAGGCCAATGGTCCATCTAGTCTGGCATCCTGGGCTTAACAGTTGCCTGTGGGAAACCAGCAAGCAGTTTCAGAAGTATTGCTGCCTCCAACAGTGGAAGCTATCACATGACATTTCTTTCATCTTCCCATTAAAGAAACCAGTGTGGACAAGGCAACAGGGCAGTTACTATGGTATCAAATTTCTACATGAGAAGCAATTTAATGTAGAGGCTCATGTGTGATAAACATTCACACAACCTTGGTATGCATGTTAAGTGTCCATAGATTAATATGGGGGGGGGTGAGTAACCAAGTAATCACCTATTGGAAAATAAGCACCTCTTTTTCTGATTTAAAAAATAAACAAGCACACTGATTGTCTTAATCAAACACTGAACATTACACAAAAGATTTCGCCCACTTTTTATGCTGGGCAGAATACTGAATATGTGGTTTATACAGAGTACCCCAAAATATAACGTATATATCTAATTAACATATTGTTGCATGCCACCCCAATCTCTGAGCAGTGCAAGATTCCAGGGGTTCCAAGAACTTACCCATGTTTTGGTTTCCTTTCCTTTTAATTTGCATACCGCCTTTCTATATTACTATACACATGGCAGTTTACAAGCTGAAGAAACAACAAAATAGACAGCAAAGATAACCCACCTAGTAACAATCTGACATGTTCAGAGGGACAGCAGAGACTACTGTATTTATGATATACGGTTTATTTGCACATACAGGAAACTCGCATCTTATGCAAGGGGTCCACATGTGAACACAAAATTGCCAGGAACCCCTGAAACTGCTTCTCACGCAAGTTGGAGGGCTGCTTACTGGGCTCTGAAAAGTTTGTTGGAACTCCTTCAATCTTCTGAGAGGCCAGTAATCCAGATGCTTCAGTTACTGGGCTTTGTGTAGGAGGTGCAAAGGATGCTGCCACAGCCGTCATGCTGTTTCCCCAAAGCCGAGTAAGTAAGGTGTCAAGCTTTGGGTATGTGGCACTAAGGCTCTGGCAATATCCCAGAACCCTCAAGCTGCCTTCTCAAAGCTGAATAACAGAGGCGCCAGGCTTTGGGAAGGAGCCATGAGGGTTGTAAGATGCTCCCAGAGCCCTTGTGCCTTCTTCCCAAAGCCCAGGAAGCAAGGAATACCTGCTGGGTGCACAGGTGGAATGGGGAAAAATAGACAGCAGGGAATAGTGGATTTTCCCTGTTCTCCATTTATATATTCTCCCTACCCTCATCAAAGCTGCAATCACACAAGTTAAAGCAGTGTGGGATGAGAATTACCTGTATACACAACCTGAGCCTAAGATGGAGGGGCTCACAGCATTAACACCCCAGTCTTACTTCTCCCATAGTCACAACCTTGGAATCAAACAGAAATCAAGCTTCTGCCTGCATCTAGTGCAGCTCTCAGCTCACACAACTCTGTGGTTTGGGGCTTTCTGACTACTAGCCAGGTATTTCCTTTGTTATACTAAGGACAGTACAAAGGGCCATTAATTCACCAATAAGCTTGCCTGGTTAGTTGAGCAATGGAATCCTCCATTAGATTTTAACCCCTGCTGGATCCAGGACCCCAGGAATCAGAACGGACTCAGGCTTCATGAAGACTAACCCCCAAACTTACAACAGCGTTATACTTTTTGTTTGTTTGTTTGTTAATGATTGCCAAAAAATTTACTTACACAATACAAACACAATTCTGGGCAAATCATTGGGAATTATTATAAACATTTATATACTGCTTATTCAAGAAGCTTAAAACAAAATAAAAAAATTCCTTCCAGTAGCACCTTAAAGACCAACTGAGTTAGTTCTAGGTATGAGCTTTCGTGTGCATGCACACTTGTGCATGCACACGAAAGCTCATACCTAGAACTAACTCAGTTGGTCTTTAAGGTGCTACTGGAAGGAATTTTTTTATTTTGTTTTGACCATGGCAGACCAACACGGCTACCTATCTGTATCAAGAAGCTTAAGGCAGCAAACATCACCTTGCCAACAAAGGTCCGTATAGTAAAAGCTATGGTTTTCCCAGTAGTGATGTATGGAAGTGAAAGCTGGACCATAAAGAAGGCTGATCGCCGAAGAATTTATGCTTTTGAATTATGGTGCTGGAGGAGACTCTTGAGAGTCCCATGGACTGCAAGAAGATCCAACCTCTCCATTCTTCAGGAAATCAGCCCTGAGTGCTCACTGGAAGGACAGATCCTGAAGCTGAGACTCCAATACTTTGGCCACCTCATGAGAAGAGAAGACTCCCTGGAAAAGACCCTGATGTTGGGAAAGATGGAGGGCACAAGGAGAAGGGGACGACAGAGGACGAGATGGTTGGATAGTGTTCTCAAAGCTACCAGCATGAGTTTGACCAAACTGCGGGAGGCAGTGGAAGACAGGAGTGCCTGGCGTGCTCTGGTCCAGGGGGTCACGAAGAGTCGGACACGACTAAACAACTAAACAACAACAACAAAAGACAGCAAAGATGGCTCTATAAGAAAGTCTTTTCTGTGTCGGTTCCTTGCCTTTTGAATGCCCTCCCAAAGACAGATGACCTGGAAATCTCATTACTGTACTGTTCTATTATTTGAGGGCAGGCAAAAATAATTACCGGTAGGTTCACGAAACTGCTAATGCCAGCATTACAGGCAAAAAACCCATTTCTATTTCTATATTCACAGAGCTGCTGAGGCTAGCATTTTCTACTTAGAGCAGTTTGATTCCACCCTCTGCCTGAATAAGCAGTTGCTGCTTTAGCTGTTGCTTTAAATCACTGTATTGTTATTACGATTCACTTAAATAATAAAGTCTAATTATTATAAATATTTATTATTATCATTACATTTCACTTTTTTTTGTTTCTCACTTCTCTACTAGCCACCCTGAGAAAAATACTATTTATGTTGAAGGTGCAGGATGCGAATGGCAGGTCACAGCCAACCTTAGCCCTACACAGAGAAGACCCATTGAGATGAATAGGCATGGGCTAACTTAGTTCCGTTAGTCTATTCAGAGGCGGGCTTAACTGGATCGATCCAACCAACCAAATCATTCATACTCACAACAACCCTGTGAGGTAGGCTAGGCTAAGAAAGCACGGCTGGCTCTTCATGAATGGGTCCGGGGATCTGAGATGAGGTTCTAGATTCAGAACTCTAACCACTACACTACCGCACCCTGGTGATTAAAAAGGCAAATATCGGGTCCAAACAGGGGGCAGCGATTGAGAGGAGCAGATCGTGGCTGCTGCACCTGGTAAATAGGGCCAATGATCAAAAACCGGGGAGATGCCCTCTTTGAGAGCGCAGGCCGCTGCCGGTTCCCATGACAACGGTGGTGAGGCAACCCCGCTCCATCCACCCTCCCACCCGATCCCGGCAGGACAGGAAGCAGCGCCCTGCCCCGCCCCGCCCCGTTGCCCAGCAACGCCCACCTGCTGGTCCCGCAGTCCTCCGACGCCGATATTCCCGAAACATCCTTTCACCAGGAGGGCCCCGCCGTTGCGATCGCTTCGCAAACCCCGCCTGCGAGCTGCCTTGCACGCCGTCTTGTTGATTGGCGGTCTCTAGGGGCGTGGCTTGAATACCCGAGAGCATGATGAGCAACCGTAGTTTCGTGTGCGCCGCGCAGAAGTCTGGAGTGGGGGGGGAACGGGACCGGGGGGCGGGATTTGCCGAATTTTAAAAAGGGGAAGTGTGAGGGTTAAGGAGGGAAATCGTTTCCGCCTGCTCTGATTGGCTGCTCGAGTCCACCGTGCTGTGAAGGCTTCTGGGTAATGTAGTCTCAGGGACTCCGCAGGGTTCAGAAGAGATAAGGCTGCTCTGGCAGCATGTGTGCATGAGTGACTATGGGGCAGAAGAAAGTGGCACAGATCAGACGAGGTTTGTGCCTGTCTTTGCTTCAGCTTTATATACCCCTCCTTATCCCCAGCACTCAATTCAAGTACGGCTGCAATTTTTAAAAAAATCGGTTTTATTGTTTTATCGTTTTGTAAACCGCTTTGAGGTTTGTTTTTTTAAAACAAACAAACAGTTTGTGAAATAAATAAATAATGCGGTTAACACTGTAAAGGGAGCTTGGAGTGTGTGCAATGCATCTTTGATTTTCATTCATGGGAATGCTATTCTCATACTGACATCCAAAGTATGGATGAAATATACTCGGAGTCGAGAGTGGATTTCCTGCTCTTTATTCAGCTCATAGTGGTGAGAAGGAATGGAAATTCCCCCACAATATCTGCTTTATATACATTATTTACACAATGGGCTGCACGTGATTGGCTAATTCCGGGATTCTCCTGTAGGCCAATCAGGTTGTGGATTCACTTCCACCTGGAGCTGGATTGGGTGGCTCCTGCGGACCAATCATACTGCTGCATTGTTCTAGGAGCAATCAGTCTGCTGCATTCTGAATCCTATTGTTCTAGGACCAATCAGACTGCTGCATTTTGGATCCTATTGTTCTAAAACCAATCAGGCTGGTGCATTTTAGATCCTGTTCAACTCAGTACATAACAATGGAGGAAGCACAATAAATTATTTCAATGCTGCTTAAGGGAGCACAGAAGAGTTCTGGAGAACTCAAAAGCTTGTGCAATATTTATTTACTTATTTATTATTATCCTAACAAATATTTCTGTTAGCACTTAATATACAAAATCCCTAAGTGCTCTGCATAGAAACAATTTAATTATTGAGATCCAAACAAAATAAAAAAATTCCTTCCAGTAGCACCTTAAAGACCAACTGAGTTAGTTCTAGGTATGAGCTTTCGTGTGCATGCACACTTCTTCAGATACACTGAAACAGAAGTCACCGGACCTTTCTATATAGTGAGAAGGTGGGGAGGGGTATTACTCAGAAGGGTGGTGGGAATGGGTGATTGGCAGATAGCTGCGATGAGCCTGTTGACGACTCTTAACGACTGCAATAGGTCTTACAGGAAAAAGCAAGGGGTGAGAAGGTGAAAAATGGCTTTGTCATGTATAATGAGATAAGAATCCAATGTCTTTGAATAAAGACATTGGATTCTTATCTCATTATACATGACAAAGCCATTTTTCACCTTCTCACCCCTTGCTTTTTCCTGTTAGACCTATTGCAGTCGTTAAGAGTCGTCAACAGGCTCATCGCAGCTATCTGCCAATCACCCATTCCCACCACCCTTCTGAGTAATACCCCTCCCCACCTTCTCACTATATAGAAAGGTCCGGTGACTTCTGTTTCAGTGTATCTGAAGAAGTGTGCATGCACACGAAAGCTCATACCTAGAACTAACTCAGTTGGTCTTTAAGGTGCTACTGGAAGGAATTTTTTTATTTTGTTTTGACCATGGCAGACCAACACGGCTACCTATCTGTAACTGGAACTATTGAGATCCAAACTTTGTAACCAAAAATGCAGATAAATACATCAGTAAAAACACAATCCATCGATAAAACATTCAATTAAATATAAATAATAAAACAGCAGCATCATGAATCTTAAGAGCAAAGGAAAGCCTGCTTAAATAGTAGGATCCTCAGAAAGTACGGTATATAAAACTTGCCACTCTTTCTTCCTCAAAGACAGCACACTGAAGGTTGTTCCAATTACAACAAAGAACAAAAGATACTGCAAAAATTTAGGGTCCATCAGTTTACATCTCCATCCTGCAACATTCTCTCTCTTTTTTTTAAATAATATTTATTCAAACTTTTCAAAATTACAGAAAAAAAGGAAAAATACATAATACGACACAAAAAGCAAGAAAAGAAAATAAAAAAACAGGAAAATACAGGAAAAAAGGAAAATACAATCATTAAAAAAGAAAAAAGAAAAACAAATTGAATCCCTTACATAATCAATTTCCCTTTACTTATTTTCTTGACCTCCTCACACCTCCCATTTCTGTATTCAAGTTCAAATTTTTATTTCAGCAAGTCCTTTCACTTTATTTTTTTTAACTTAATAATTTATTTTAATATGTTATTATTTTACGTTCTCTCTTTCATCCATTTCCTCAGTTTATTTTTGCTTAATCTTCTCATTAGGTAATTTAGTTTATTCTAAAAACCACTTTTACTTTATCCAATCTTAACTCTCATCCAAACTTATATATCAATATCAATACTTATTCTTAAAACATTTCCCTAAGGTCGACCAGAATTCCCTTCCACGAATTTCCCAACTCTCATGCAAACAAAAAAAAAAAAGACAAAAACAAAACAAGTTATAATTATGTACCCTTTAAGTTCCCAATTTCTATTCCACCCATACCCGGTTCCCGGTTTCAGTCCCCAACATGTCCATCAGTCTCAAAAGGCAATCAGCCTGGAGATCTTACATCCGAGGCTCTTAATTCTCTCTCAGGTCCTCTCTGCTGGTCTCTTTGATAGTCCTTAATATTAAAAAATATCTCGGGGAAGCTCCAACCCAACAGGCTCCACATTTCTTCCGGCCAGACCTCCATACTTAAAAGTAAGGCGTATGGGGTACTCCAGATCTTGTTTCTTACTCCTTTCAAATCCAAATGACCCCAAAGCTCCAACTTCCACTTGGATCAAATTTGTAATCCTAAGGTCTTCAGATCTCCACATAAAGAGCTCTCTCCATCTTTCACTTTCCAATTCAGGCCAAACTTTCAACATCAACTTTTTATTTTCCCTTGTTACCATCATGAGAGGCCTTAAATTACAGCTCTCCTTTAACATCTGCGGGGTTGCGGCTCCCCCCATCCTGCAACATTCTCAGAAATGATCTGGAGAGTACCATACAGACAGGAGTAGGCCTAGTCCGTCATGTTATTGAACTAAGTGGTCGGAAACAGTTACGGTAAATAAGAATACATGCTCATGGTTTTTCTCCCTATTCTTTTTAACTTAACCCCATACCCATCTCTGGCTTCCTTTATAGGGTCAGTTCCAAGAATCTTATTTGATTTCAGACTCAAAAGAACTTCATTTCTGCTTTCTTTGAAGATGTGGCCATTTCCTTTTAAAATTCTTTTGTTTCTGCAAGGAGTTAGTGGGTCCTATAAGATGTCCCAAGTGGAATATTATTAAAGAAAGTCAATGGGGAATATCTTCATGGTCCCCCACCCGACAGTTGCGGTAAAATTTTAATGTCCTCATCAAAATTCACAGGGAACTTTTACTCTAAGGTTAATGGCTTCCTTCTGATATTTTGCAACATTTTGGTTGTCTCACCACCAGCCAACCACAGCTCACTCCGGGACAAATAGAAATGAGAAGACTGATGGACTATATGCAACTGGCCGAGATGACTGGCAGAATCCGTGACCTGGGAGAAGAGAAGATGGAGGAAGACTGGGAGAAATTCAAGATCTATCTACAAAAACATTGTAATTTGGTTGAATGTTAAGAAGGATGCTAGATTATAAAAAATTGGCCACCACTAAATTAGATTTGAATTTGATGATAAGTGAGACTAAAGAAAATACAAAATTTTTTGGAAGAAGTGCTAGATTATATTTGAATGAGTGGACATGAGATTGTAAACAAGTTGATAATTTGTTTGGAAAAAACTTTTAACGATGTAAATGGGAGCGGGAGACGCGAGGGAGTCCAAAGAAGTGATGAAATTATGTCTGTGATAGAAGTAAGATTGTTTATTATTTGTGCATTTATATTTAAAAACTTTAATAAATATTTATTAAAAAAAAAAAAGAAATGAGAAGACTCTTAACTGATACAAATCAGCTTCAAGCGTTATACAAACCTGCTTAATGTTTGACTGTTTCATTTACGTTGTCTGTACATGAAATGTTTATTAGTGTGGGGTACAAAGTGGTTTGGTTTGGACAGTGTTCTCGAAGCTACCAACATGAGTCTGACCAAACTACAGGAGGCAGTGGAAGACAGGAGTGCCTGGCGTGCTCTGGTCCATGGGGTCACGAGGTCGGACACGACTAAACGACCAAACAACAACAATAACAACAAAGTGGTTGTTATAAGTATTTTCAGAAATGGAAAAAATAAAAGTCACAACTGTGTAAAGTGGTATGATATTGCCATGATTAGCTTACCATGCATGGCTACTCAAGGAAATGTACAAGTAGAAAAAGAGTTTTCTGTCAAGAAAACTTAGGAATGTAAGGAATACAATACAAACACAAACTGATGGCTTCATCACAAAGGCATGCCATTTTGAGAGTACTGTGGAACCTAGAGACACACTATCAGAGGTAAATAGAGAATGTGGCCTTTGCTTGTTCAGCAAAGTTGCAGGAAGCATTTCCCCTCTCCTCTCTCAGGTTGTCTGGAAACTGGGGGAGGGACTAGACCTAGCACCTGGACAGGTATTGCCAGTATGAACTTTGCAAGGCTAGTGAGCTGAAGGTGGCAGAAGGCGCTAGGCTCTCAGGAAACAGCAAGAAACTCATTCAACGCATCATATCCTGGTTTTGATTTTTTTTCCAAATAAGTTCCGCAAGCAAGGTGGTTTCCCTAAGAAGCAGCTCGGGTTGCTTGTACTGACAGCAGAGCTCCTTTCTTCTGGTAAAGAAAAAAACTGCCATGGGAAATGTTGGGTTTGGGGTATTACTTGCGATCCTGGCCTCCCTCATCCTAGTGATGAATGCTCTGGTGGTTGTCGCACTGGTACGGCTGATCTCGAAAGGGGGCTGCCTTGGGCTGTGCTTTGTTTTAAATCTGGCTGTTGCTGACTTCTTGGTTGGATTTACCATCACAAGTCTGATCACAGAGGAGCTGTCCAGCTCTGAGTACCAGACGCCCCGAAAGCACTGCCTCCTGAGAATGGCCTGCATCACCTGCCCCTCAGCTGCCTCCATCTTCACTGTTATTCTGGTCACCTTTGACAGGTACTTGGCTGTTAAGCACCCTTTCCAATACTTTAAAATCATGCGAAGCCCAGTTGTTGGGGCTTGCATCACAGGGCTCTGGCTCTTAGCCTGCTTGGTTGGTTTCCTCCCTGTGATGGCTCACAGCTTCCAAGCGGACAGCTACACAGGGCTCTGCACCTTCTTCAGAGTCTTCCAGCCCACCTACATGCTCACTTTCTTCTGCGTGGCTTTCTTCCCAGCTTTCTTTGTTTTCATCTACTTCCACTGCCACCTGCTGAAGATCGCCTCCCTCCATGCCCAGCAGATTCGAGAACAGGAACACATTGGACTGGAGGCAGCCTGCCGAGTCCCTCAGCCCTCCAGCGACACAAAGGCTTTGCGCACCATCACCATCCTGGTGGGGTGTTTCGTGCTCTCCTGGTCACCCTTCTTTGTCGGGAGCATCGTTCAGGTTGCATGTCAGCACTGTTCCCTGCAGCGCCTCCTAGAGAAGTACCTCTGGGTGATGGGCTTGTGCAACTCTTTGGCCAACCCCTTGGTCTATGCCTATTGGCAGAAGGAAGTGCGCCTTCAAATCTACCAAATGTGCTTGTGCATGCGAAGCAGGGTCTTTCCCTTGTTTCGTGCTGACAGCCGTCCTATTCCCAGCAGGGTTGTGGCTTCAGTGCCTGCCATCTCGCTTGCTCAGCTTGAGGAGTGATCGGTAAGAAAAGGTCCTGTGGGGAGTGTTGTTTCTTGGATGTGTTCTTTGACACACATGGTGCCTTTCACCTGGAGAAGCAGGGGCAAAACTAGGCTTTATTCACCTGGGTCAAAGACCCAGTTTGGGACACACACCCATGCATATTGGCATACACACACACACACATACACACACACACAGGCTGGCAGCCTCAATGGCGCCCCTCTGGAGGCTTCACCCAGGGCAAAAATCCCTGCTAGCTCCCATGTAGCTACAGCTCTCTCTGGGAGAAACTCTTGCATTGTGTGAGACTGCTAGCAAAAATGTAGGTAATTTCACACTCCCTGCCTCCAGGACAACTTTTACTGAGCAAGTTACCTTTGGAGATGAGAGCGTAAGAATCAATTTATAGTGTCTCTGCGGAATCTGCTGCTTTGGAAGATGTACAGATTGAGCAGGCAGTGCAAAGTGCAGAAGCAAGTACACACTGATGTTTTTTGAATATGCCAATAAGCCAGGAAAGCTATTGGCATGGCAATTAAGCAAAGATGGCATTAAAAACACTGTTAATAAACTAAAGATTAAAGAAAAGACAATTGATTACAGACCTATATTGGATCGGACAAGAGAAAAGAGAAGAAATTGAAAGTTATATAAGGCAAAGTAAATTACCAAAAATTCAAACAGGAAAATTAATTACATTAAATACACCAGTAAATTTCTCTGAGGTCTCTGAAGCAATTAATAATGCTAAAATAGGGAAATCACCAGGACTGGACATCCTTAGGCCAAATATTATAAGAAGTTACAGAAGCTGGTAATTAACCCATTACTGAATGTAATGAATGGAATTCTGGAAAAGGGGAAGGGACCAGAAATGTGGAAAGAGGCCTACATAACTTTAGTGCCTAAACAAGAGACAGACTTGACACTGGTTACACATTATAGACCAATTTAATTATTGAACAATGATTATAAACTGTTTGCAAATATAACGGTAAACAGAATTAAAGCAATACTATTAGAAATAGTACACCAGGACCAGGGAGGATTCCTTCCAGGTCGACAGATGAAGGACAATATTAGGAATATTACTGATGTCTTAGAATACCTGGAAGTAAGAAATGAAAAGCAAGCAGCATTGATGTTTATTGATGAGGAAAAAGAACTTGAGGAAATGAATTTTGGAGAGAAATTTAGGAAAGGAATAGAAGCAATATATTCAGAACAAAATGCCAGATTAATTGTAAACAATGTGATAACAGAGAAATGTAAGATACAGAAAGGGACAAGACAAGGCTGTCCCTTGTCACATTTGTTTGTTTGTTTGTTTGTTTGTTTGACATTAGAGGTCCTTGTGAGAAATATTAGGGCAGATGAAACTATCAGAAGTATAACAGTTGGAAATAAAGCATATAAACTGAAGGCGTATGCTGAGGATATTGTAATAACAGTGGAGGATCCAAAAAATTCTCTTCTGAAAGTCCTAAAGAAAATTCATGAATTTGGACATGTGGCTGGCTTTAAGTTGAACAAAAATAAAACAAAGTTGATAGTGAAAAATGTATCCGGAAAAGATAAAAAAGACATTCAACAGGACTTAGAAATAGAAATTTACAAAAAGGTTAAATATCTGGGAATATGGTCAACAGCTAACAATATTAATGTATTTAAAGACAACTATGAAAAGGTATGGAAAGAAATAAAAAATAATTTAGAGATTTGGGGACGGATGAATTTGTCACATTTGGGAAGAATATCAGTGATTAAAATGAACTTATTGCCAAAAATGTTATTTCTGTTTCAGTCGGTCCCGGTGATAAGCAATATGAGATGCTTAAAAAAATGGCAGAAAGATATTATGAGATTTATCTGGAAAGGGAAGAGACTGAGAATAAAATATAAACTTCTTACAGATCTTAAAGACAGCGGAGATTTCTCCCTACCAGATTTAAAGATATATTATGAATCATCCTATATCTGTTGGATTCGGGACTGGATTAAATTAGAAAACACAGATCTTTTAGATTTGGAAGGACATGACAATAGATTTGGTTGGCATGCGTATTTATGGTATAATAAAGCCAAAGTGCAGAGATATAAGGATTTATTAGAACAAAAGACACCATGGTGGATCTCACCCATAGAAGTAATATCAGTAAAAAAAGGTTAACATGAGGACTAAATGGCCAATGTACAGAGAGCTGTTGATAGAAGTGGATAATCAATTAAAGTTGAAAGATTTTGAAGAAATCTGGGAGAAAGTAACAGATTTGTTACAATACTTTCAACTAAATGAAACTTTAAAAAATGATTAAAAGAAATGATTTAGTTGCACCATATCAAGATTTCAAAGAGAAACAGTGGAGGATAATATAAAATTACTGTCAAAAATGTTTAATTTGTTGTTGGAATGGGAAACTAAAGATAAAGAGGTTAAGTGTGTAATGATAAAGTGGACAAAGGATCTGGGACATAATGTACAAATGAATGACTGGGGAAAACTTTGGAAGGTGGATCTCAAATTTACTGGATGTAGCAGAGTTAAAGAGAACTATATGAAAAGGATGTATCGGTGGTATATAACACCGGTAAAACTTGCTAAGCTGTATAAAACAAGTTCTAATAAGTGTTGGAAATGCAGAAAAAAAGAGGGTACATCCTGTCGTATGTGATGGGAATGTAAGGTTATTAAAAGCCGCTGGGAAATGATATATAATGAATTGAATAGTATATTTAAGCTAACTTAAAAAAGAAAAACAGAAGCTTTTTTATTAGGTGTAACAGGAACAGAAATTCCCAAAGAACAGAAGAAAGTATTTACGTACGCCACAACAGCAGCCCGGATCCTGTTAGCCCAAAGATGGAAAGAAGAACAGTTGCCAACAATAGAAGAATGACAAATAAAACTTATGGAATATGCAGAAATGGCAAAGCTGACAGCAAAACTCAGAGACTCTGACAATTAGAAGTTTAAAAAAGAATGGGGGGAAAGTATTGTGTATTTGCAGAAATATTGTAAACAAGTTGGTACATTGACAGGGTTCGATTAAGCACTTGTAAGCAGTAAGGAACTAGAAAATGATAAGGAATAACAATTGGATAAAAATGATAACAAAATGCAGAGAATGATGTAAGATGCAAAGAACCAGTAGAAGGGGGTGGAAGGAAGCCTTGAGGTTTAAATAACCTCAAAAGACGACTTGTAAAATAGCCCGATTCCTTATTAGAAGTTCAAATATTAAGATTGTGGTTTGATTTTTGTATCCTTATTTTATTGTTTACTATCTGTGAAAATTAATAAAAAAAATTTACAAAAAAAAGTGATGCCAGTACTAGCCTTTAATTTCAAATCGCCTGTCCTCAGCCCATTCATACTTGGGTCTCTAGCTGTTTTTGGACTTCAATTCCCATCATCCCTGACCACTGGTCCTGCTAGCTAGGGATGATGGGATTTGTCACCCCAAAACCGCTGGAGACCCAAGTGTGGGAAACACTGATCTAAGGTCACACCCACACATTTATAGCACAGTACTTTCACAATCGTGGCTTCCCCTTAAGAAACCTGAGAACTGTAGTTTGCCCCCCACAGAACTACAATCCTCAGCACCCTTAACAAAATAGCTCCCAATATTTGGAGGGGCGGGGAGCCATGTGCTTTAAATGTATTATGTGGTTGTGTCAATTTCTGGTGACCTTCTGCCAGCAGCCAAAGGCAGGGTACAAAGGCAAACAAAGAAGCAAACAAACAAAGAAAACAAGAGACCTCCTCTTGCCCAGGATGTGCATCTTTAGCACCTTTCTCAGCTATCCTGCACTTTGTCCTACGCCATTCAGG
Organism: Podarcis erhardii; assembly: GCF_964252035.2. NCBI lineage: Eukaryota > Metazoa > Chordata > Lepidosauria > Squamata > Lacertidae > Podarcis > Podarcis erhardii. Next base: position 18,358,422 of record NC_138504.1, read on the forward strand.
ATGTGTGGTCATGTTAGGAGGGGTGGACAGCCTTCACTAATGTATCTTATCTCCCCCAATTGCCACTTGCGTCAAAGCAAAGTGGTTGATTTATTTCAGACTTCCTCCCTCCGTTATAAACAGGCTGGGTATGAAATAAAAAGCCTTATGCTTCAATGCTTCCAAACAACACTGTATTTCCACTCTGCTGTTGCTTGCAGGGGCAGTGTCTGGGAAAATGTGCTTATAGATAGGGGATAACAGACAGTACTGGGAGTTGGGTGTTCCAGGCATCTTGGGATGCAGGTGACAAAACACCCTAAGGGCCATTGTTGAGTAGGATAGCATCTACTTTACATGCAGAAAGTTCCAAGGTTCAATTTCTGACACTTCCAGGTTGGGTTGGAAATGTTCTCTGACTGAAACTCTGGAGAGCTGCTGCCAGTCAGTGTAGCCAATACTGACCTAGATGGACAGTGGTCGGACTGTGTTTAAGGAAGATTCCTATGAGACTGTGAACATATGCCATTGGAATATATCTGTATCAAACATCCCAAGGGCTGTCACATGGAAGATGGAGCAAGCTTGTTTTCTCCTGCTCTGGAGGGTAGTAGTCGAATCAATGGCTTCAAGTTAGAAGAAAGGAGATTCTGACTCAACACCAGGAAGAACTTTCTGACAGTAAGAGCTGTTTAGACAGTGGAAATGTCTCCCTTGGGAGGCGGTGGTCCCTCCTTTCTTGGAGGTTTTTAAGCAGAGGTTGGATGGCCATCTGTTGTGGATGTTTCATTTGAGATTCTTGCATTGCGGGGGGGGGGGGGGTTAGATTAGATGACTCTCAGGATCCCTTCCAACTCTAAAATTCTGATTCTCCATTACCAGAAGAAGAGAAGAACAACTGTACTGGATCAGGCCAGAGTACCATCCTGCCCAAAACCTGTTTTTGCAGTGGCCAACCAGATGCCTATGAGATGCTCACAGGCAAGACCTGAGCCACAACAGCACTCACCCCACTTGTAATTCCCAGCAACGCAGCTGGTATTCAGAGGAATACTGCCTCTGGCAGTGGAGGTAGAACATAGCCTTCTTGGTTAGTAACCATTGGTAGCATGTTTCGTACGGGGCGGGGGGGATAAAGCTATTTACAGGCCTTATCATTATCTGCCAGATGCCATGAGACTATGGGACTGAGGAGGGAACAGTCCGGCCTCAATACCCAGGACAAAGGATCAAGTTTCTGGGTGTTGTGTATCGCTTCCTCTGCAATCATAAACAAATCATGATGACCCCATCAGCTGCTCTTGGGGCAGATTGCCAGAAGGCACAAGCTACTTTGCAGACTTTTAGGCAAGATTTCAGCATTCCCTCCAAATCTCAGGATAGTCATCCCTGCTGCAGGTGAGGCAAGAGCCACAACCCTCTGTGTCAGCATTAAAGAAGGGCAACTAAAGTGCTTTTCTGAGGCACAAATACATGATGAAGGCACAGTGTGGTGATCTAAGACTTGCCTTTAGGTGTCTTAGAAATGTAGTAAGCAAGACCTGTGTTTGAGAGCATTCATGCAAAAACACTGTCAGCCTATAACAACAACAACATGGATAGAAGTAACCCTATTTCCACTGATTTGAATCCGCCCCAAGTATAAGTCTAGATCCAACCCAACAAATAAAATAAAACACCACAGACTATGTAAAGAAAGGTCAACTGAACAGCTGTATCGCTGTTCCTCTTCCAGTTCCATGGCACTGGCTTATTCAGAGTGGCTATGTTATTGATCTCCAGGACATTGTGCAGTTTGCTCTATAGAGTTAAACGATTTTGACTTGGAACTACATCCCTCGATTCTTTTAATAGCCAAGAGGAGAACTGAAGGAGTGCTTAAAAGCTTCCAAGCTGGTGTAAACAGCAGCTCTTGATGTCAGAGCAGAAAGGAACTCCGCTTTCTTATTCAGCTCAAAGGTGAAAATGGATTGCAATGTACATTTGGAAAGAAGGAACTGTGCTGTATAAAAATTAGACGCAGAACATCAGCCTTATCTAGATATGCCAGAGATTGAACCCAAGACTTTCATGCAAAGCAGATGCTCCAATGCTGAAGTATAGCCCTTCACCCTAAGTCAGGGGTTGGGTAAAAAAGACCTGGGGGCTGAATATCATGCTCCAGGACTATCTCCCCAAGCAACATCACCCCATCTCAAGTTACCTGCCCACTGTCTCAGCTTCACATCCAGAGTGTTTTTGCCTAGTTGGAACTCAGGTAAGACCTATTGCTTTTCTGAATGGAGAATACAGGTGTCTGTATATAAACTATCCTACTGCATTTGTACAAAGGTAAATTTTACATATGTTACTTTGTTCACTTTTGCCTCTGGCCCCACTCACCACTGCCATGTGGCCCCCAGAAGGTTGCCAGAAGGGAATATGGCCCTTGGGATGATCATTTTTCTTCCCTTGTCCTAAGACTGTTGGTCCACTAGTAGTCTATGAAGTTGCTCTCCAAGGTCTTAGGAAGAGCTCTGCTACCCGAGACCTTTTTAAATGCAGATGCCAGCTGCTGAAGCTGGAACTTGATAAAAGGCACAGATTATATTACCTAATACGGAGCTACTATTACCCACCCCCCAATCTGTTCAGATTCTTTTTACTTTACAAAAAGCAAATGTCCAACATAGCCTGCATTTGCAGTAAAACAGGGATGGAGAAGCTAGGGCCCTCCAAGATGTTGTCAGACACCAACTCACATCAGTCCCACCCAGCACAGCCAGTTGGGAGGCCAACAACATCTGGAGGTTCTCCACACGTACACTGCAATGTATGAGAGCTAACTATACTTTCTTGCTTTCTTATTGCAGTACTGAGTGGATGTCTTGCACGGGTAGGAAGAGAAGAGATGCACCAGGAAAGAACTAGGAGTCATCCTCAGGACTCCTGCTCAACTGTCTCTCCAATTCAGAGTGGGGACAATTTGAGCTACTCCCCACAATTACTATTTGGTGAATTTGCAGCTGCCCACTTTGTACTGCCACTGGGGAAGAGTATCACCCTCAGAAGATAGATGAAGGACATGGATCACAAGCATTTTGGGCTTATCAGTGTTTTATTTGAAAACACACCTAGAGGTATTGAATGTCTCCAGTCAGTACAGACTTTTAAGAAACCTTTGGATTCTAGAAAGTCATTGTGTCAGTATTAAGAGGAATGAAATAATCACAACCCGAGTGACCAGAAAACTCACTTCTATGCTGAGCAAATCCAAGAAAAGTTTTATGTGAAACATAGTATGCAAATGGCACAAAAATGTATTATTGCAAATGCAGCTGATTTTATATGCAGGATACAATGTCCTACAGGTTTTCACAAGAACGTAAAAGGCAAATGGTTAGCTGTGACACCATACACCAACCACTGTCAGTGAATGCTACAATTGCACCCTGACTTCATTACAGGAAAAGTGGGACCATGTACTGATGTTTTTTGGAGACACAAGGTCATTTTTGTACATTAGGGAACAATAACGGAGTTGGGAAACAGAGGTGGCAGAAGGAACTGAACCCTTGATATAGATATGAATTTTATTTCCGCAGCTTTATGTCATCAAAGTTGTGATGGAGGAGAAAAAAGGTGTATTCAGTTTGGACCAGGTCTATTAATTCGTAATTACGAAAAATACCATTTCAGATGTTTTGTATTAAATGAAGAATCACATTTGATGATGTGGAACGTGCTTTTACACTGATAATCTGTTGATTGCTTGGGTTGCCATAGCTGGAACCTTGTGGAAAACAGGTGAGAGTAGGCTACTAAAAAAAAAAAAGGAACCAAGAAGTCCCTTGCCTTTCCTATCAAGGGAAACAGAGATGCAGGTTAAGCCCGTTCATACAAAATACAAAACACATGAGGGAAGCATGTAGAACAAGGATCTCACACACTAATCCCATACATCTTCCTCTGCATGTCAATACTAAAATCTGAACAGAACTTATCTGCATACAAGCTGTATAGGCATAGGCCTTGGTCAATTTTGCAGTGTATTATAGGAGGCTGGGGGAGATCCTGGTCGATTTCTACTCTGGCTTACAGCTCCTTGGATGACTTTGGCCCTAGTCTCTCAGTCCAACATACCTCCCAGGGTTGCTATAGGACAGACTTAGTGCATCATCCTCAGCTCCTTAAAAAACAAAACAAAACATAGAAGTGATTGACTTATTTCTTTGAGGGTGAAGAAGTATAAGCTGAGAACTATAGATCTTGCTTCCTGTGTGCACTGCTGTGCTGGGTGAAGAAGCCACATCCCAGAGAGAGTATGGCAGCTGGCACAAGGTTGGTGCTTAGCAGCCATTTACGATATTTTGAATCACTGAGTTTGCATTCTTTTGTTTGATAAGTTTGTTTTTCTGCCTTATTTACCAGCACTTTGAATTGGGCCTGGACACTAATGGGCAGCCAGTGCAGTCAAGCCAGGAGTGGTGTTATATGCTCAAACCACTTTACTCTAGTGAGCAAGCTGGCCCCATCCTTATCAAAACCTTGTTGGTGCTTAATAAATATTAAAAATTAGAGTAACGTAAGCAAACATAGAAGCTTCAAGGCATTTCCTTTATGGTCTGTTTTATCATGTCTTGTGTTTGCACTTAAAAAACAAACACAAAAAACCCCCCAAGCACACGAATTAAGTGAATGACACTGAAGAAACCCTGAAAAAATAAATATTTGCTATTATGATGGAGCACAGCAAATATAGCAAAGGTGCCATCTGTGACACACAGTTCACAGGTGTCATCCTGAATACTGCCCAGAAAAAACTGGTGCACAGAAGTCAGGATGTAACTCCATCTGACTAATGAAGGGGAAGGAACCTGAAGCTGGTTGACTTTCCAGTGCTAATACTACAAAACAGCTAATATGGATCAAGACAGAGCACGACTACCTGGTACCTTCGTGCAGCCACTTTACTGGGGATATTATACAGACAGTAACATCAATATAGCACACTCTCCAGAGACAAGAGAACTGGATAATGCACATGGGGGGGGGGGTTAACTCCATGTCCCCAATTTCTAACTTTATTCCTGGCCCAGGCTAACAAGCTATAAAATCAAAATGTATAGAAGAAACCTGCATTACAAGGCTATTTTTATTCCCTCCCTCCCCTGCAATGTACCTGTTTTTCTAAAATCTAATTGAATTTCCCCATCTCAGATGGGGCTCAGATGTCCACATCCTTGAAAAGCAATTTATTTGCCTGGTACTATCATTTGTTTGCCATCTGTATGCAATAGACTCCTTAATCATTTTTTCATCTTCAATAGCTCTACGCATAGGAACTGCCTTGATGAATCATTCCTGGGAGGTCAATTTGCCCCCTTAGAGGGTTAACAAAGTACAGATCAAGAGGTTTGCCTCTTTTAACAAACTCAAGGACGCTAGTGAAAGAAAACATATTTAATAGCAATATACATCCATGCATCAGGACATTCTGATCATCTTTACTCTGTTCTCCTCAGTTCTTTAGGCTTATTCCATCAATAGGCAAGCATGAATCATCATCCAAGTCAAAGTGACTTTCCAATTTCCTGAAGGCAGCAGCATTAAATTTGAACATTAAGCAATTTATATAATCAAAAACTGATCCTTTCTTCACAATAGTTAGAATGTTCACCAACATTCTGTGTCATCACAGCAGTGCAGCATTAGGAGTTGGTGAATTCAGACATTCTGTGACAATCCTACCTTGGGGGCAGGTGAACAGGGCAGTTGGATGTACAACTTTTTAGTTTTTTGTCTACTGAGAGAGCAGCTGTTCTCGTTCACAGGCTGCCTCCTCCAGCACCAAACTTACAATACTGAAAAACACAAAACACATACATAGCTCCAATAAATAGTTTATTAAGGTAACATGACAATGGAAGGGAATGCAGCAGCTCCTTTGAATTTCCCCCTTGCACAAGTTAAGGGGAAGGCACAGCTTACTGCAAAATCCACATTGCAATAAGCTGCACTCTGAAAGACCTCAAACTCACACAGCTCTTCACAGAAGATACAGACTCAGCCCTATGCTCTCTCTCCCCCTTGCTCTCCAACTTTCCCTTTATGGGAAAGCACTGAATATCACTGGCCCCAACATCCCCCTTCTCATCCAAGCTATGCTCCCGAGGCCTGAGCATTCAGGAGTGGGGATGGTAGGCCTCAGTCCGCATAGGCAAAAAGACATGAAGATGCAGGAACAGGTGAGCAAGAAGGGCAGCTGAATCACCAATCCGATCTGGCCCCTAGAAAGGGAGCCTCTTCAGCTGCTCGTAGGTGATAAAAAACTGTCAACAAGTTAAAGAAATGCCCTCAAGGAATTGGCTTTTCATTCCATACCCTGTTCCCTGTCCCAAGTCTCATCGCAGCTAAGCATCCACTTTATAGGTTTCTATTTCAAACCATGAAACAGAAGGGCAATCCAGTCATAAGTGCTTTCGACCTGGAGCTGCTGGGACAAGAAGACTCTCAACCAACACCTGCTTTGGATAACCATCTGCAACTATTCACTCGTGAAATATCAGAGAAGCCACTTTCTCACCCAAGTAATGAGACAGCTCCACAGTCAGAACTGCAGAAGCCTAGAGACTGTTACTATTTGGTCAAAAAGCAGGAGAAAGAAAAATAATCACCCAGCTAACAAATATTCCTAGGACTTCCCTCATTGTTTCTGCAACTTGAGAACTACAAAGCCTGTTTTCCACCTGTGTTGGTCATGATAGACAGCTAGAGTACTGCTTCATCATCCCCCCCCCCCCCAATTTCAGGCTAGTGAGAAATCTGGGCTATACATATAGTTAACATATGAAGCTCCCTTATACCAAGAAATACCACTATTCTGAAAGCAGAGATCTTTCCCGTATCTGACTACTAGAGGTCTTTTTTTAAATGGGAGCTGCCCGGACTGAACTGGAATCCTCTGCATGCAAGTATGAGCTCTGCCACTACTAAGCTGTGCTATGTGGTACCTATGGCCCCTTTGACCACTGTTCTGCAGCCTTTACCTTGCCCACTCAGTGTAATTGTATCACCACTGTTTAGTACACCCTAGATAAATAAAATAAAAACTGAAAAGGGCCCCAGCTCCCCACCCCTGAGAAAATATTGATTTGGCTAAAAATGCACAGCACACAAAGACTACACAGAGGACCAGTTTGTTTGTTTTAAAATGAAAAACAAGGTCCTTTCAGCTCCAAGAGTCTCACAATTCCCATAATGTATAGTGGCCTGGTTCGCATACCACTTTAAACTAAAGTACAGTTTAAAAGCAAGCACACAGTGATGAAATCACAGGAGCTTGTCTCTTCCCTTGTTCCTGCTGGAAACTAAGCTGTAATGTGACTTAGGATTACATCTTAATGTAGGTTAGTGGTTTAATTCTCTCCACAAGTATACTACAAACTGTAACCAAAGTCTGTTATTGGCTAGAGAGCAGTAAACCCACAAGCCCAGGTTCAGAACCAAAACTAAACCAGACCATGGCTTGGTCCCTAGCAGCAACAAACAAGGAGCAAAGTGAAGCCCTTGCAATTTTAGCAGCCTGCATCAGCACACTGGGCATTCACCTTTAAACAACAGTTTAATTTAGTTGCAGTTGAAAGTGAAATGAGAATACATCATTGCTGGATTGTTGTAAGATCTGTCTAGCTATGATCTAATATCTAATATCCAGAAAGAATATACTATGGGATAATTGCTTTGAGAACTCTCTCTGACTTTCCTTTCCCACCAAGGTCACACACATTAAAGGATACAATGATGTTCCAGGGGCCAAGCCGCAACCAATTTGGCCAGAATCCTTTGTAAAGCGCGAAGAAGCCCTCACTTTTCCATGTCTGGGAAGGAGACAGAAAATTTTCAGGACCCACTGTGATCAACCTACCAGTTCTCTCAAAGGCCTGCAGCTATATGGCAGAACAGAAAGCAATTCACTTTCTGTTACAGGGTGATATTCAGTCTCTAGAAAACCTCTAGTTCAGAGGAGGGGAACCTGTAGCTCTCCAAGTGTTGTTGAAGTCCAGCTCTCATCATTCCCAGGCAGAATGTCCAATGGGTCAGGGATAATGGGACTTTGTAGCCCAGCAACATCTGGAGGGCCACAGGTACCCGCTATCTCCTCCAGCTGCTCATTACATGCCTTTGCTCTTTCTAGTGTTTTAACTGCAGGCAAAGTCCCAATGGCTAGCTTTGGAGGCAGGCACAAGAATGACCAGGAATACACAGACATGTGTTTGTGTGCAAGTTTCCTTCATTTAGAAGGCACAAGAAGTTCCCAGTAGATTTGTCATTTATCCTTGTCTTGGAAAAAGTGCAATCCCTATATACACACCAAATCACTGATCAGTTTGTATTTATTTATTTAATTTTTTAAAAGTAGTAAAGAAGAAAGGGGCTAATTGAAAGAGGCTGCTTTATACTGTTTGCTTCTACAAACTGTGAATGAATGGCATAACACTAGGATCTTAATTAGCTTTTGGAGAAACCTCACGTGCCATATAGAGATCAATGAATTATTTTAATGTTGTATAAGCAACTTCAAAGGACTTTTAGGATTTTAACCCATCTTCCATTTTGTCCCTGACATTTCAAGACCCAAAAGTGACTTCGTTACAAACCTTACCTTTACCAGACCATCCAGTGTACCCCTGTAGAGGTCAACGGTCCCCACAATGGCCCTTTGATTCATCATACGTGTCCGCACCACATCCACTGGATTTGAAGCAACGGCACCAGCCAGCCCACATGTAAAACTGGAACTAAACAGAGAAGAATACATGAGGTTACTTTTTGCACTCCAGGGGAAACAATTCGGGGTTGCGGACTCCTCCCATTCTTAATGTACTGGTTCTAGAAACAAGACTGACATAATGGAGGTGATGTGCACAGGAACCATTTTTTCTGGTTACCACCAGCCCCTCTCCCCTAAATCTTCCGGTAAACACAGGCAACTCAAAGTAGGGCCAGGATTAGTTGGCACTGGCTTTGGTAAAAGTTCGAAGCAGTGCAGATCTGTCCTGACTGCTCCTGACCAGAATCTGGAAAGAAATTAAAGATGAGACCCTTTCTGTTCCACAGATCTCTGTATGCGCCTGAGGACTCAACAGGGCTTGCCTCTCATTTCCAGCATGAAGTGAGCGAAGGGGCATTTTCTCTTTTAACTTCCCCTTCCTCTTCTGAAAAGTGGCAAGTCTCAGTGCTGAGAATAAGAAAGGGGAAAGAGGAGGTGCCTGCCAGAATTGAGTGTTAGGTGCCTACAGATGATTTAGTAACTGTTCTTAATTTGTTTGTGCTTATGTTAGATTGGTACTTCCATGACACAAACATTAAAAAAAACACCTACTCCTCAGGCAGTGGAAATGAGAAACTTCATTACAGAAGTGTAAAGTCCATGGGCCACATTCACCTTTGACAAATCTTCCAGGAGCTGCATGCCATCAACAGGTGTGACCAAAAATACGACGTACCCACACAATACTGCTCCCCGCTCATCCTCTCACACCAGAGCTCACATCCCCAGCTGATTCATGCAGACCAGCCTTGGAGAAGGAGTTATCATCACCTCTGCTCATCAGAAAATTGATCTGACGGTGGGTAGAGGTGATCTGCCCACCACAGCACTATGTTTACATTCATTTTATACATGCAAAACTGGTCAATAATTACATGAAGTGGGCAAGGATTGTGTCCCCAACAAGTCCTGAAAGGATCAAGTGCTTCTTGGTGATGTCATAGACTGGCAATTCGACTCCCACCACTATGGCAGCTCTCTGAGCAGTCGGGACAACACCCTGCCAAATAAAAAGACTGAAAGTTAATAGTGCTGCCACCAGAGACCCTCACTCTAGTAACTCCCATGCATCTCCACTCCCAAATACCTTGACGTTTGCAGCCTGCATAATCTTTTGGAAAAAGAAGGCTCATTGGCTATTAAGGCCTGCCAAAGTATCCTGGGCATAATAACATTTGCTATCCTTAGAAAAGACAGCTTCCTGTACTATCCTTAACTCTGCAATAGAAAACAAAATTTGACTAGAATACAGCACACTGATTTATTTATATTACTTAATGTTCTTTCCTTTTAGTCCTCCTCCTTCCAAGAAGCTGCATCTTGGTATTTGCTTGCTTAGGTCAGAGCTGGGGAACTGAATTAGGGAAGAATGCAGTATTGGATCCCACTTTGTGGCTATATTATATTAAACTGGTTTAACTCTACAAACCCAAGGGGTTTGCAACCATGATCCCCCCCACTCAGAAAAGACAAGCAAGCCTATTGAATCCACCTCATGAACTGGACAAATTAAGATTCTGCAGAGAATTTCCCCCCAAGCAGGTTCAATAGCTAAAGAAGGGGAAGGCAAAAGTAAGGAATAGGTCAAGTTCATTATCCTTTCATTCCAGCACTTTGCTAGACATGCATACAATTTATAATAATAATCTTATAATAATCTGGGTGGTTTTGTTGTTGCATTGCTTTGTTGTATGTATTTTTAATTTATTCTTAACCTTGATGTGGACCACCTTGAGAACTTGGATGTATGGGGATATAAATACTATTTGTTATGGAGCAGAAAGCATTTATCCAGCACAAAAACATGTTATCACATTCCATGTTCTCTCACGCTAAGGTGGCATCCAGAACAAAGATAGCCTTAAGACAGGGGTCAGCAAACTTTTTTCGCAGGGGTCTGGTCCACCATCCCTCAGACCTTGTGGGGGGCTGGACTATATTTGGGGGGGGGGGAATCTCCCCTCACCGACTTTCCCCTCCCTTCTCCACAGCACTGGACGAGCCCTGGTGGCTGCTTATCTGTGCCTTGCAAGCGGCAGGGGCTGGCGGCGGAGGGACAATGAGCGGCGTGGAAGGGCTGGCTCGGGAGGGGGGGGGCCTGCTTAAAATGGCACTCAGCCAACTGTGGTTCAACAAAGCCCAGCCCCCTTCCTTCTCTAGGCAGGGCAAGGAGAAGCCAGGAGGAGGGAGGGAAGAGGTGCCGCTGCCACAGTGTGGGTGGGTGGGTGGGGAGAATGGCACAGCCTAAACGATCAGAATCCCCACGGCGATTCCCAGACCATCTGCGGGCCGGATTCGGCCCCCGGGCCTTAGTTTCCCAACCCATGCCTTAAGACAACCACAAGAAGAACCCTGGTCACTTCTCAAACTATGGCAGAAAAGTTGGGGAGCAACTTACCCCCTGACCCCTCTTTAACTGTAGCAAAATCAGGCTTCCCTCAATAATCTCTCTAAATAGTGGACAATGGGGACATCAAAGGGGACATTCACCTCTGAACACACACCCCAGTAATTTGAGTACTGTACTCAAGGAATACATGCTGGTACTAAGGCAAACTAGGAATATTAGCCAATTCAATCTGCAGCACACTCACTATACCAAAACAATGTGGATTTTACATAAGTTAGGAAACCAAAATGGAGAAATTCATATTATCCTTGATAAGTCTCGCTACAAAATAAGGCTTGATAAGACTTGATAAGTCTTACTACAAAAAAGTTTGTTCTCTGAAGAATTTTTTTAAAAGCAAATGATAGATGGATGGGGTGCTAGGGGAAGGAAGGAAGGAAGGAAGGAAGGAAAGAAAGAAAGAAAGAAAGAAAGAAAGGAAGAAAGGAAGGAAAGGAAAGGAAAGGAAAGGAAAGGAAAGGAAAGGAAAGGAAAGGAAAGGAAAGGAAAGGAAAGGAAAGAATATGTACAAAAGAAGCACTTACTCTCCATAGCCCCCGTGTGCCTTCCTGCTGGTAGATGTCTATGAAGCTTCCAATCATTCCTCCTTGGAACAGACTGCCCTGAGCCTGCATTCGGATCTAAAAGAGATGGATGAGCAAGAGACTTCCTAGTTAGAGAAATGAATCAACATTCCTGATAAAGTAATGAATGAGCTGCTATCCAAAGTAAACTGCTTGTAAACGCAAGAATCTAAGCATGAAGCAGCTGTCTAGCATGGTATCAAAACCATTTGTTGTATATGGCTGGTCTTGAACTAGTGAGCCAGGGCCTATGGGTGGGTCATGCTGTAAACTAATATGGTATTATCACCACAAACTTTTTGTGTATGTGTGCTTAAGGTTGGAAAAGAGGTTTGAGAGAGAAAATGTGACCAGATGCAAGGAAGGCAATCCTCCTCTACTGTTAAACCATTCTGTGGGTTTTCTCATGCCTCAAATATCAGCAGCACCTGCTTAAATTACCTCTTCTGCACAAGTACCACTGCTGTCCTCCTTTGCTTCTGGTCACCCAAGAGAGAAAGAAGCAGGAAGACAGCCAAATATAGCTTGCAGGGGGTTCAAATGAGTCTTACAATAAACCTGCAACTTATGCACATTTAATTTGTCCTCATTCAGCTTTATGTGCAAAGTAATATTTTAAGAATTAAAAAGGGGTGAAAAGGGGGGTGTTCTGGGGAAATTAACTTTGGCAATCCTGGCCATCCACTGAACCAAATGACTTTTGACTATAAGTGATTTTGGCTTTAGGGGTGATCCCTGGAATGTAGCCACCGTGTAAATTGTGGGCTTACTGTATTTAAAGTATACAAAGTGGATGCTTGGGTTGTGAACGTGAGCCGTGCGGGAAGCACGTTTGCAACCTGCAGCACTGCGTTGGTTGCGATTCGGCACTTCTGTGCATGTGAATGTGCCTGGAAGTAACCTGTTCTGGTTCTTCTGGGTTTGGTGTGGTGTACAACCCAAAATCGCACAACCCAAAGCGTCCGTAACCCGAGGTATGGCTGTAAACTGCTTGATCAGGAATACTCCAAGCGGTATACAAATAAAAATGATAAAACATATTGAAAAATCCCCAAACAAATTAAAACCAAATATGAATGGATCCATCGTCATTTTAAACAAATACAAAAGTTCATTAATATTTTTAGAACATGATAACAGGCTGTAGTTAAAGGCTCATCAGAAGAGGCTGAGGACTACTAGTCTTCACGTGTCTAACTTAAAAGTGTTACACTAATGTGAAACTGTATTCGGTCTCTTCCCTTTGTTGCTGCGTGTATGGTCAAAAAGTATGGCAAACATGGAGTAGCAGCTATGGCAGTGCTATGGATTGTAGAAGCAAAATAGCAGCATCTCCACAGGCTAAGGACCAAAGGAGATAAAATATGGAAGCAGCAAGTATATACACAAAGGCAGGTCCCTCTTACCTTCAGTACATCTGTTGGATTTGCCAGCGCAGAGGAGATCACCCCTGACACAACTCCACATATAACATTTAGTAGTAATGTTTCATCTGCAAACAGGAAGGAGTTTGGAGAGGAAGTTATAACCCCAGAATGGACCCCAAAGGAGGGAGAGCAAGAGAGTATTTTAGGAAGAAAAACAAAGACAACAAAGATGTAATGCTACACAAAGACCAAGTGTTCCAGCTTTTTTTCTTTTGGGCCTATGGCACCAAGAACAGCCTTGTGACACTTCTGTTTTTTAATGAAAGTACTTCTGCAGCTTGACCTATGAGAGCACAGGAGCACACTACCAGTTAACTTGCTCTTTGGGACAGTTATCTGTCTAAAGAAATGTCATCCAATCCCATAGGGGCAATGTTCAAAGAATTTTGATGGTGGGGGTGGGGAGGATTCTACCAAAACCTAGAAGAGCCATCCCCAAGACCAAAAAAAAAACCCCAGCCAAGGAGATTAGATCATTAGTTCAGAAAGTAAAAGCCAAGAGTTAGAGCAGAGTTAATGCTGGGAAGGGCAGTGGTACTGACCGCAGCGCTCTCCAAAGGAGACCGGGTCAACAGCTGCGTGGGGCCTGAAGGGAAACAAATATTTAGGATATAGTACCCAGAAGCAGAGAGACCATGACACACCACATGTGGCAGGCATAGACAGAGGCAACTGTGTTGGGCAGCCAAGAGACAAGGAGGCATATTGCTGGATTCTAGTAAGTTATGTTACATTCTACAGTTGCAAGTACTAGAGGAACTCAAGCTATGCTATGGTTTCTCCATCAGGAGCCCAGGAGTGGCAGGGCTACCAGCTTAATCAGAGTCCACAACAACAACAGTACCAAGCTCCAAGCTTCCAAAAGGAAAGCAAGAGGACAGTGCTGCCCAGGAACTTGATTCTGAATTGCAGGAAGTACTAGAGAGGCTGCCAGGAAATGGACCAAGATGAAGCTAAGTAACAGCCAGCTGTGTGAATGAAAATCACAGCATGACTGGCTTCAATACCTCACCTACCTCCAGTAAAAAGCATCTCTTCCCCCAACACTCAAGTATCACTCCAGTTTTGCCAGACTCCAGGAATAGCAGGTGCTATTTGTAGTGCATCTATGTGTGTGCATAAATGCATGCACAGAAGTCCTTTCAGACTGATGTCAGTTGTGCATTGGCTGTGGTAGTAGTGCATGTCAGCCATGCATGCCCGTATCCAGATTAGTCCATGTATGAATGAGCCCTTTCACATGCTTATATTGTTGTGAGACCTGAAAGACCTGCTCCCTGCCTTGCAAGCTTTTTCCACCTGGTCTGGGACTCGCAGGTCCTAACTGACTCCAGCTACAAAAGCTGAAGCTGCTGAACAGATCTCAGGCTGGGGTGTTGCTTGGGGTGGGGGTTTTTTTTGGGGGGGGGTATCTTTATTTTACATCTTGTGATTTATGTGGAAAGTGTTCAGTTTGGTGTTTTTTTTGTTGTTTATTACTACTTTCGTAATGTTGCAGTTTTGTATTTTTTCATATTGTAAGCCAGCTTGAGCATGGCCTGAACAGTGGAAAGACGGCATACAAATGAAATTATGTATGTATGTAATACAACCATCCCTGCATGTTTAGCTTAGTATACCTACACCAAAGGGCCCAATCTCATACAGTAGCCACTGATAAACAAACATTAAGTGAGAACTTTTTTAAAAAACGTGAATTATGACCGACAAGAGCAATTGCATCCAAAGACGCTGTAGAAAATGTCAAAGACAGCAAATGAAGTGGAGAGAAATGTGGCTCACTCTCTCTTGAAAGAAGAGAAGTAAAAAATGAAGCTACTCCTGAGTAGTAAACTTTATAACTTGAAATATATTGAGTCTTTCTAGAACACCTTTGGGTGCAGTTCCATCATCTACTTGCAGTGGATTGGTGCAGCCCTTTTGTCCACCTTAGGGATTTGAGGCCAGAGACATAAAAGAGGAAGCCCAAACCAGATAAATTATTTATAGTATGGCATCATCAATATACATGGCCCTATAGATTAAGAAAAAAAGGCACACACTGTTTTCTTGGCAAACTAACCTTCTAATCGATCCACAAAAAGTCGCTTCAAAGTCTGGTATATACCAATCTTTATTGTGCCATAAGATGCTTGTCTTAACAAGGCTGGAGCGATCCTGTGGTGGGGGAAGAAGACAGTTAAGTTCCACTCAGCAAAGCAGGAGCATCACTCCTCCTTGGGGGTTTTTGGCTGAGTTCCCCTAGCATTCCAATTACAGTATACAGTTTTGACTCTTGCTATCTACAGGTTCTGAAACCTCAATTTAAAGGATGGGGAAGATGCCTCAAGCATTGTGTGGTTACTGTACATAAAGGACAGCGCTTTACCCAGAGTAGAGTGCAAGAATGCCTTCTTCCCTGGAGATACGAAACAAGGCATGGAACATGCCCCGATACTTGATCTCTCGGAAACGGGCATCAATGCTTTGGCCTTGGACTTGAAGCCGTGTTTTGGTGAGATCCACAGGAAACGTCCCTATAAGAAAAAGAGAGAGAAACTTCAGTTCAGACACCAAAGTGAGGGCTGAGAAGGATGCTGATTGGTCAACCCTGCCCCAAATCCATGACAACACTAGCCGCTCTGTAATAATTTACATATTTGACTAGGATGCAATCAAGTTCATTGACTTATTTCTTCCTACAAAGCGCAAGTATCGCCTGTACTGAACTAAGCCATCCAAACAGATAAGTATTTCTCCCATCTGCTTCCCACACTTCACCAAAACCAACTAAGGGTCTTGTGGCACCCTTAAAGACCAACCAATTTATTAAGGCATTAGAAGCAACATAGGAAGCTGCCTTATACATAGTCAAAACATTCGTTCATCTAGCTCAGCATTGTCTACAGTGATTGGTACAATTCTCCAGGGTTCAATAACTGCCAACTGAGCTACAGCACGCTGTTGAGTCATATCTGAACAGCTCAAGAAGGCAGAAACCAATACAGTGGTACCTCGGGTTACATACACTTCAGGTTACAGACGCTTCATGTTACAGACTCCGCTAACCCAGAAATAGTACCTCGGGTTAAGAACTTTGCTTCAGGATGAGAACAGAACTTGTGCTCCGGCGGCGCGGCGGCAGCGGGAAGCCCTATTAGCTAAAGTGGTCTTCAGGTTAAGAACAGTTTCAGGTTAAGAATGGACCTCCGGAACGAATTAAGTTCTTAACCCGAGGTACCACTGTACATTTTGCCATAAGGAATTAATCTGTTTTGTTATTCACTGTAAATAAATTAATGAATTTAGTGTTTAATTGCATCCTATCAAGAACCAGAGCTGAAGTGCTGTTTGATACCTTAAAAACTCTGTCTATATGCACACATGTGATTTATGTATGTCAGTAAGATACAGTATACACTTGATTTGTAAGGGAGAAGACAGGAAGGCCCACCTCATCAGCTCTTCTGTGACTGTCTTTTGGCTCCTCCTCTCTGATAACTCTCTTTCAGTGGCTGTTTCATTTGTTTATGGAACAGTTATGCAACTATGAAGAACTAATATAGTACCTGAATTTGCTTTTTCTCTATTCCTTCCCTATCATTTCCCCTTTGAAACATGTCTGCTAGCCTTTAAGTGTACATACGGGATCTGTGTTTTGCTTTTAAATCTTTGCATAGCACCTAGAAAACGCTAGGCAATTTATAAATTATCATACAGAAATACAAAGCAATGTGTACATGCATGATGTATGCATACACACATAGATGTGATAACATTTCATGCAGCTAAAGCGGTCTCCAATTGACAAAAGCATGTGTCACAAATAAATCTACTTACTCCTTAAGGTGCCACAAGGACATTTAATTGCTTTTACAATTAAAATATTTAAGAAGTCAGGAACAACCCATGGACCCAAGTCATCCACTGTTATATATATTTATGTGTATTTTTGCCACTCTTTCTCTGAGGAGTGCAGATTGGCATAAAATATCCTGCTTTTCCATTTTCACCCTCACAACACACAGGTAGAGTGAACGTATAGTGAACAAAGTCACCCCAAGAGCTTTTGTGCTGAGGAGTCAAACCAACTTCTCGCCTGAACTAGTATGAAAAATGAGGCCCTGCAACATAGGGGCTTCTCTCTATATCCCACCTTCCTTCTGAGGGTCACAAGACCCATGTATGTGGTTCTGTCATCCCCACTACAGCCCTGCAAGGTAGGCTAGGCCAAGTGACAGTGCTAGGCCCAAGGTCATCCACTTAGCTTCACCGGCACCTCGATTCCTTGAGTTCTAATTCAGAACTTTTAACCCCTACATCATACTGTCCGTCCCCACCGCCCACGTTCCCCATCTTCCCCTTTCTCTTTCCATTTCCAATAAGCCACCCTTGCAATGACCACCCGTTGTTAACATTCGGATCCTCGTTTTCTCCCTCCATCAACAGATATACTTTTGCCTCACAACAACTCTGCGAGGTAGGCTGGTCTGACAGCGCGCCAGTGGCCCAAGGTCACCCTGCGAGCTTCGCCGGCAGGTGGAGATGCGAAGCAGGTGATCTCCCCTGTCCTAAAACCCCTTCACCCCGCCGAGGCTTCCCCACCCCCTCTTCTCTGGCAGAGTGGTATGGACCGAACTGAAAACGGGATGCGCCATTAGCAGTGAGGGGATGGAGATAAGGAAAAGCCCTCAAGGGCCGGACAAAGCCTCCTAACGGGCACCAGACAGCAGTCCGAAGGCACTAGGCCCTAGAAAGGGCGTGGCCTGTTGCCCGGTAACGGGGAAGGGGCGGGGTTAAGCGAGAGCGTGCGTCCAGGCCGGGGGCCCCCCCCCCCCACCTCCCGGGTCCCTCTTTCCCCTCTCACCCACCGAACTCGGCGACGAGCGAGGCCAGGCCGCCGTAGACGAACGGCTTCCAGCTCAGGACCGACATTGCGGCTGAGGACGGGAGCCGGCAGGGACGCCCCCACCCCCGCTCCTTTTCCCCGGAGCAGCCTGGCTCTTTCTTTCGCACGGCGGCGCTCCTGCTGAGGAGAGAGAAAGAGCGGCGACGGCAACCGGCAAAGGCCAAAAAGCGGGAGGGAGGGGGAGGAGTAAGGCTTTCGCTAACCGCGTGATATAAAATGCGCAAGACCGTCCCATAGCTTATGACTGGACAAGTGAAGCGGGCGTTTTCCAAGGGGCGGGGTAAAATCCGGCCAATGGCAAAGCAGCAACCGGGGGCCCCGCCCCACCCATGCAGCGCGCGCGACGTCACGCCCTCCCGCCCCGCCCCCCTCCCTTGGCCAGGATTTCTGAGGGATGAGAGGGAGAGACAAAGGAGAGGTTGAGGCTGCCACGGCGGGTTGAGTGCCTGGCACGTGGGAAAAGGTTACACCCGTGTGTGGCGTAGCGATTAGGACTAGGTTCTTGCGATTTCATTCTTGCCTGTTGGCCAGCATGAGAGGATGATGGTCATATTAAATACTGTATAGGAGGACATCATCACTACAGATATTTGGGAAGGAACAAACCACCTATCTACACAACAGAAGAAAGGTCTTTCTAGGCCTTGCAGTGTTTTTATCAAAGCGACTCCTTTCATTTTCACATTTAAAATCTTAAGATTTTTGTAGAGCATGAACAAAACAGAGCAAGACCTGCATGGCAGACATCTGTGGAGATCACTGTGATCTGCAAACACTTAATGTCAGATCTTGAATGCCTTTCCTTGACTAAATCTGTTTTAAGAACAACCTTTCTCAGAAACTGGTACTGTATCAGGTTTAGCACCCTTGGTCTTCGTTTCCAGACAATCAACTGTATCTGACAATAAACACATCAATTTGGTCTCAATAAAGGCATTGTTAATGGAACACAGTATCACACTGGCATCTATTGATGCCAATTACCCTTCCTGGGGTTGGGGGCAACCCTGTGGCCAAAATGAAAAGGGGGGAAAAAACTCAAATGAGTTAATAACTGATGGTGATTTTAATCGGAACATAAATGAATCATTGTATTTTTTAAAAAATCTGTTTTATGTGTTTTTTGCAAAAAGACTGTATGTCCATTTTGAACAAATAAGTTGCCATTCTGAACATTTTATTGGCTCTCCTAACCCCTTCACATTTAAAGCAATTAATACCTGTACTTATTCTGGCAAATAATCAATAGTGTCCTTCACCAGTCTAAGCTTTGCACAGTTTTGCTATAATTCTGCAGTTCAGTTACTTCTATAATAAATCTACATATGTCACAAGTTTGAAAAAGCAGTTAAATTAACTTAAAACTTTAAAAGATACAGTATGGTTTATGTCCTCTTTCAACAGTAGAGGGCACTCCAGTACCACTAAATGTATAAGGTAAACTATAAGAGTAACAATCAAGAGAATCAGAGAATTGAAGACTTGGAAGCAACCCCGAGGATCATCTAGCCCGACCCCCTGAACTGCATGAATAAGCAGCTGTCTTATACAGGAATTCAACCTGCAACCTTTGTGTTATCTGCACCATGCTCTAACCAACTGATTTATCCATGCTCCAGCATATTTTAAACAAATAAATGATGGGGCATATTATAAAATTGTATGGACCAGCTGATAGCAACTAATTTTTTATTTTTTCCAAAATTATTATTATTATTATTATTATTATTATTATTATTATTATTATTTCAAATGTTATCCAGTTTGTATCACACCAATCCATATGTCCAAATGACAAAGGAAACTTAACAAATTCATATTGCAAACAGGCAGACCACACATTAAAAAAATCTTTGCTGTACCTTTGCCCAACTGTTGGAGGATGGGGACTCCCAAATCTAAACAGCTATGACAACGCATGCTAATTCAGCAACATGACAGAGCTAATTTCTGGCAATAAGCGAGCTTAGCGGGGCACCTTAAAGAACTTGGAAATATATGGTGTCCTTATAAAAGCAATGTTCTGTTTTTGTTTGTTTTTAAATACATCTCTGCTCTTTACATTGGCTTACAAATCCATTCACACTTACAACTTTCTGGATTTGGACAAAATGTGCAAAAGGTTCCGGTCCCAGGTCCAGTTTATTCAAGGGACATTATTATGTGTTTTCATTGTTTCAAGAAAAAAAATGTGAGATTTGGAAAGCTCTTAAGAAAGTTGGAAGGAATATCCAACCTAAGACAACAACCCAGTTAAGATCTTTCAGGATTTACCTTTTGACACTTTAAAAAAACTTCTCCACAGAAAACAAAAGCATCCGGACTGGAACGGGTTATGCATTGGAAATGCATTCTTAAAGAAGGCACCTGGGGACAGGCATATGTTGTTTGAAAACAAAGGTTGATTTCAATATACTCCCACATTTATTTCTTTAAAATGTTTGAAATATATTTGCTTTTTATGCTTGTGGTATACAGTACTCTGTACCCACAGAGGTGCTGCTTTACTCTCTGCTGTTCAAATAGAGTACTGTATGCTTCAAGCTATATTTCCCTAATGATTTAATAGTTTTAAGAAGGTTCCAGAGCTGGAACTTAGGTAAACTTGCTGGAGTTCCAATTAATTAACAGAACAAGAACAGTAAACATAGAAGGTGTGAATTGGTAGAGAAAATTAATAATTATTTACAAAAAACGACTACAGGTATAAATGTAAATACAGTGGTACCTCAGGTTACATATGCTTCAGGTTACAGACTCCGCTAATCCAGAAATAGTGCTTCAGGTTAAGAACTTTGCTTCAGGATGAGAACAGAAATTGTGCTCCGGTGGCACGGCGGCAGCAGGAGGCCCCATTAGCTAAAGTGGTGCTTCAGGTTAAGAACAGTTTCAGGTTAAGAACGGACCTCCGGAACGGATTAAGTACTTAACCCGAGGTACCACTGTACATACTTTAAACAGACGTTGTTGGCAAAATATCTTTGCAAAAAGGACCCATTACTACTATTCTCAATTGTTTTCACGTAGGAATCTCCAAACCATACTCCTCAAAGCTAGAATCTTACCATTCAATTTCTTTTCTTAATTTGGATTATATTTTTTTTACAATCCTGGCCCTAAATTTACCCTACCATTAGGGGAAATTTCTGCTATGTCGTCTGCCACTATTAGAATAAATAATATAGATTTACCTAAATGTCTTCTTGGCCACAAAACAAAACAAGTCTGTCGGCTATCACCTCTGTTATTTGCATTAATCTTAGAACACTTAGCAAGAAGTCTACACTCAATTTTAGCTGGAAAGGGGGTAACCATTAACAGAAAGGAATACATCCTGGGATTTTATGCAGATGGTATTATTTTATGTACATCATGTACATCAGATCCCATTAGTGTTGATAGGGTGTTAAGTGAGGAATTTGAGGCTTTTTCTGGACTTAAAGTAAAATTTCAAAAAAACAGGAGTTTTTCTAAAACATTACAGATACCAATAGCCAGGAAAACTTTCAGATGAGCGGGGAGGAGGGAGAAAAGCAGAGCCTGCTTGCTTTAAAGGAGCAAAGTAGGAAAGGAGAGGAGCCTTCTCCCCTTATACCCCTCTTGTTCATTATTAGCAGCATCCTTCTCCACCCACCCCACGTGTGCTTCTTCTCCCCTTAAACCCCTCTTCTGCATTATTAGCAGCATCCTTCTCCACACACCCCACGCGTGCTCCTTGTCCCTTGAGTGCTTTTCCTTCCTTCCCCACTTAAAACGTGGTTACAAAGCACGGATCCACATGGATCCTCAGGATTTTTGCACTGGGTCACCCCAAGTTCACCATCAGATCACATAGCATATCCATGGCTACATTTTGCACCCAAAAAATCACGCACCCACTGTTGCCTGGGGCCGCAGTGGTGCAAAAACGTCGTTACAAAGCATGGATCCACATGGATCCTCAGGATTTTTGCATTGGGCTACTCCAAACTCACTGTCAGATCACATGTCTGTGGCCACAGCATGAACCACAAAAATCATACATCCACTGTTTCGTTTAGAATTTTTTTTTTCTTGTTTTCCTCCTCTAAAAACTACGTGCGTGTTATGGTCGGGTGCGTGTTATAGAGCGAAAAATACGGTACATTGGGGGGGGACACAACTCCTAGCAGTGCTTGATTTGTAACATAGAACACAGCTACTTTATAATATGATCATGGGAAATCCAGAAAGTATTGAACAATGCAGCTACATAAGAACATGAATCATTCTCAAAATATAATTATAAACAAACGTCTTACATATGCACCTTAAGTATCTATACAAATTAAAAGAGAAGTGTGAGCTTGCTTTCGTCAGGTAATCTCATTTATATTAAGGTCTAATTTGAGACAAATAGTATGCATTAAGGACAGGAGTCCGGCAATTGAGGAGGCAAGTGGGGAGGGCTGTATCCTGGGGGGAGGAGAGCAATTTCCTCCCTCTGGCGCTGCTCTGGCTCTTGCTGGTGTGCTTGAAATGTGCCCTAAATCTGGGTCTCAGAACACCCACCAGCTGAAGAAAAGTGGACTACATCAAGGTAGGCAGTCATCGAAGACGACAAAAGCACAGCCACATGTCATTATGTGAAATGTGACTTTTTGCATTACATGGTGTTTACAAGTGTTTCAAAGGAAACCAATTAATAAAGAGTTTTTCAAGAGCATATTAACACTCAGAACCCTGGAACGAGATCAACACTTCCCTTCAGGTCTTTTAACAGCAGCATGGATGGCGCTTTCGCCTGTCCCTTTGGATTTGGATGGCTTTTGCTTTCGAGCAAGGAAGTCAGCTTGTAAACGCAACCTTAGCTTCTAATCTCCATCTGATGACTTAATTGTGGTCTGCATGTGAAAAGTGCCCATTTTTCAAGTAACCACGGGGTGCATGCGTGTGTGGAAGGAGGTGGCTAACTTAACATGAGAAGGGGGAGTTTAAGGGGGGGGCGGAAGAGAAAGGGAGGCAAAAGTTCTCTGAAAAGCCAGTCAGAGTGTGCTGGGCTTCTCTCTCTCTCTGTGTGTGTGTTGTTGTAAACAACATTTTGCCCTTTTTCCCTTATGGGGTATCCAAGAGCCCATATAGAGTCCTTACATAGGTTCCCTATTGGTAGGAGAGAATAACAGAGGCCAACCAGAGAATATTGAGAAGCAAAGCAGCTAGTAAGCTTGATCTTTATTGATCTGTTGCAACAGGGTGCTCCCCTCAAATGCAGGAAAGGAGGAGGACCCAGAAAAATGCTGTGCGAGGCCTTATAAAGACTTTTGAAATTGCCACCTTGTAGATCAAGACCACCCCCAGACACATCATACATACATCACAGAAGGGGTGTAACCTAAGACCACCCCTCGGACACATCACACCTACATCACAGAAAAGGCAGTATAAAACATAAATTTGAATATTGTTTTCTCCTGTTGTTGTCGATCTCCTGTCTGGCAGGTTACTTGATTGGATTGCCTGGGGAGCCTGGCCAGTCTTTTGTAGTGATAAATACTTAGTTCCTGGGCCAGGTCACAGGCTCACACCCTATTCAAACACAGACATACCCTTAAGACAGGATTTGTGAAGGAAAAGAGAATGGGGAGGGTTTTCCACTTTGACCTTGCAGAGAAAACATTTGATCAGTTTAGGAATCAAAATGGTTCCAGGTTGGTCTTCCTGTGCTGATCCATGTACGTGCTTGGTTGGTACACTTATGAACATTACCATATATCTAAGACCATAAAATTCCTATCACAGTGTGAACCTAAAGGAATCCTTTCTGCACCCAGCTTCTCTCTCATGGCATGCCTCTCCATCTGCGTATGCCTCCTCCTGCCTCCTTGCTTCTGCTTCTCCTGCCTTTGTTGTGCAGGTGCGTCTTTTGAGAGGAGCATGCTGTGCTCTCTCAGGCTGCCTCGGAGAGGAGCTGGGCTGCAATCGACAGAAATCAGTCAGGTGATCTACGAGTCGATCCTGATCAACCTGTTGGGCAATCCTGCACTAAGTTATATAGAGTACAATTTAGACACTAATCCTTTATGCTTAATAAATTTTCAGATTGTGTTAAGGGTCTCAGAGCTTGTGTTTTTACATGTTCTTTTACAATAAAACTACGGATATGATTAAAATAAATCCAGTTTGTGTTTTAGATTTGATGAATTTTATTTGGTTACCAAATATAGGTTGATTATTGGTATAGAAATCTTGCAATGTGAATTCCCAGTGTTCAAATTGTTTAACTCTCCCTTGCTGATAAAAATCTGGGTGATGTGATATTGGGATTAGTGGAGAAATAATAGGTACAAGATTGTGATATATACAAATGACATGTGAAGACATGGTCTGTTTATTTGCAAAATTCATTATTTTTATTTCCAAAACAATAAAAAGTTACTTAAAAACAAACAGAGGCCAAAAGCACACAACATTCACTGCACCAAGGATTCAGGGCTCCCTGCCATGTCACAGGGTCAGGTGGGTCTGTGGTGGCTTGAAGACTCCTCCTTGCAGGGCTTTTCTTCTCTCCCATCACTCCCGGGATCTTCTGCTTTCTATTGCTCGGGGCCTTTCTTTGGAAGTATCTACCTTCTTGTGCTTCTCACTGTGGATTGTTCTCTGTTCTTGCCTGTCCCTGTCTGTGGCTCTGTCTCGGGACCTCACTCTCACATGCTCATGCTTAGACTCCTGTTCATGTTGTGCCCTGCTTGCATGTTTGTGCCCAGATGTGCTACTCCAGGTCTGCTGACTTGCATTGGCATGCCATTCATACCCTGGGTCTTCCTTCTCCACTTTGATCCTGGTTTTAGAAGGAGGCGAGTCTGCAAGCTGTTCCTCTTTCGCGCATTTTCGGTGCTCTCTCTTCTCTTTCTTCTTCTTCTTGCTTTTCTCTTTAGACGAACAGCAAGACACAGAGGTCAAAAAGGTTTGCCACATCCCTACTAAAGGTCCTCATTATTTCTGCTCTTTCATCTAACCATTCCCAAATATTTCATCTCTCCAGGAAACTCTTCTTCCTAGTGTGTCATATGCCCTAACAATCCCAAGACAATCAGACACGAAACATTTTTAAACCCATCTTTCCCAAATTCAGTTCGCTCTTTTTATTCTTGGTATCAGTTCTGCCCTACTGCTGACCTTGCATTATACATTGTAAGGATCAAGGGCAACAGTTTAAGAGAAATACACATAAAGACTAGCCATCTGTTTCACTTCCTTCACCCTCACCTGCTCAAACCACCCGTTAAACAAAGGCTAGACAATCCTAGCAGATATTTCACAACTAGTCAGGTAAAATGCATACTATAACTCAAGAAAGGCAGGGAAGATGACATAACTTTGGACTTTCCACCATGCTTTGTCACTTGCGCACTAGTCATTTCTAGGAACCAAAAGCTGGCTCATATTTCTAGACTTAGGAGTTTCAAGCAGACTTACAATTTTCAGACACACATAGATGTTACCTTTTTTGTGTTTCTTTACTACCACCTCACTATCTTTTGAAGACTCTGGTGAACTTGGAGGTGTTTTAGCACCACATCCTTTTTCTCGGAGAGCTTTTGTTACATCATCAATATCCTCAGAGTCTTTCGGTGGGCGATAGTTAGCCACATGGTCCACACGAATTGTCCTTCCTTTAATCTGTGAACAGAGAATCATTACAATTATGGAACAGACACATCTAAACTGGCAACCTTGTTATTCTCCTCTTCTTTTGATTTAGGCAGAAGTGGCACCACAAAACATAAGCCTGGAGCAAAATAAGAACTAAACTCATAGAACGTTAAGATGCCTGACAGAATACTATGACTAGTCCTTTTGAGGGCTATTGAAAATGCTCAATTTCTGCAAACCTTTCCTAGAAGAGTCTGGTGACTCAATGCATCTTCCAGAGTGAGGACTTATCTTTTTTTTTTTTTTTTTTTGCATTTTAAATTTTTTTTTATTAATTTCATTCTAAATACAATATATCCGAAATACAGAACTTTCCATTCATTTTTGACTTCCTTCAGCGACGTTGACATTCCTTCGAATTTGAGTCTTTGAAACACATTCCATCCTTACATATTGCCATACATATCTCCCTTTATACATTATTTCGATTTGAACAATACTTGTTAATTCTTTACAGTGCCTCTTTAAAACCCACTAGCGTTGTATTTACAAAACATTTATTCTCCAGATAACCCACAAATTTCCCCCAATCTTCAATAAACTTTTGATCTTTTAGGTATCTTAATTTCCCTGTCAATTTGTCCAACTCAGCATACTCTGTCAGTTTTGCTCTCCACTCTGCAACTGTTGGCATTTCTTCCTGTTTCCACCTCTGAGCTATCACAATTCTGGCTGCTGTGACCGCGTACTGGAATAGTTTACAATCCTTTCTCCTGATGTCCTTTCCCATAATACAAAGTAGAAAAGCTTCTGGTTTTTTAACAAAAGTGTAACCTAGCATCTTTTTCAGTTCATTATATACGTCCTCCCAGAAGCTTTTAACTTTCTTGCACTCCCACCATTGGTGATAAAACGTCCCCTCCATAAGTTTACACTTCCAACACTTATTGTCTATCTTATACATCTTAGCTAATTTTACAGGAGTCATATACCACCTGTATTGCATCTTCATTACATTTTCTTTTAGTAGTGTACAGGCTGTAAACTTTATATTCACTCTCCACAGCTTTTCCCAATCTTCCATTTGGATGTTATACTTTAAATCCCTTGCCCATTGTACCATCACTGACTTCACTTCCTCATCCTTCGTATTCCACTCCAGCAGTAGTTTATACATTTTGGAAAGGTTTTTGTAATCACTATTTATTATCTCTTTTTGGAATATTGATTCTTTTTCTACGTATCCTCTTTCCTTCACCTCTGTTTTAAACATCTCATTTATCTGGAAGTAGTGCAGCCAACCTTGTGTGAGCATTTTGACCTGGTCGTATGGTTTAACTTTCCACTTCCCTCCTTCATAAACAACCATATCTTCATACTTCCCCCATTTTTCCTTCATGTTAACTTTCTTTACACCTATCATCTCCTGTGGGGACAACCAGTGTGGTGTTCTTGGTTCTAATATATTTTTATATCTGTCCCAAACCTCTATTAGTGGTCCTTTAAAAATGTGGCTACCAAATCCCCTATGCACTCTCTTTTTATCCTTCCATAAATATGCGTGCCACCCAAACCTGTTGTTGTACCCCTCCAAATCTAATAACTCTTTGTTCTCTAACTTTACCCAATCTTTTAACCAACACAGACATGCTGCTTCGTAATAAAGTCTCATGTCTGGTAAGGCGAAGCCCCCTCTTTCTGTTACGTCTGTTAACAACTTAAATTTAATTCTTGGTTTCTTCCCCTCCCAGACATATCTGGAAATCGCTTTTTGCCATTCTTTGAAGTCCTTTGTTCCTTTTAAAATGGGCAGTGTTTGGAACAGGAACAACAACCTGGGTAGCAGCATCATCTTCACCATGGAGATTCTTCCCCAGAATGATAATTTCATCCTGGTCCAGAGCGTCACAGAGTGAGGACTTATCACAGCCTGACTCTAGTAGCTAAGTACAACAGAGAGGAATTCTAGACACTTTATGTCTCCAATTGCCAAACCAACCTTTATTCCATTAAAATTATCAACCGCAAGAATGGTGCTTCGCTGATCTTCATAGCAAATGAAACAGAAACCTTTGGATTTCCCTGTCTTTTTATCACGTACTAGATTTATGTTCACAATTTCCCCATACCTGGAAAGAAAAACAGAGATCAACAGAACTTAGGCTTCACACTGAAAACATGGAAGGATACAAGTCAAGCCAAGAAATATTAAGAAAACACAAGTGCTGAGGTAGGGTTTAATTTCTCAAGGCAGAGAGGTGAGAAGAGTATAACCCTGCTTCAAAAATTGTATCCATGAATGTAACTGCCACACTGGGTCACATCAAGATCCATCTAGTATGGCATTCTGTTTGCAATGCATAAATAGCCAGCCAGGCTATTTCCCCACTTACAATGGGGGAAAGCCTCTCCCTGAAGTGAGAGATAGTTAACAGAGACAAGAAGCCAGAATTTCAGAAGGGAGGGGCAGAATTGCAGTGATGGATGAGATAAGCAAACAGGACAAAGGTGTCCCTTTTCAAGTTGGAGTGTGGGTGTGTGGGGAGGCAAAGCACAATGCTGCAGAGAGGGTCAGACATGATGTTTGCGGTCTCTTGGAATCTGAGGCTGCAGCAATGGGAGGAATAGGACCATCTTGTGATGCAAACACTCTGCAGTCCCTCCATCTAGACACAAGTTCTATATATGTGTAAATAAAACACATATCACAATGACACCACAGATTCTGCTGTGTCTCATTGTCTTCAACAGGCTCACAGACTCTGGAAAGCACACCTGGGAGTCTCACACCACTCATGGAAATTGGGGTGGGTTGTAATACTATTAATTAATGGACCTAACTCAGCCTTGTCCATTAATTTCATGTCCCATATCTAGAAAGCACGGGTCCAAGTAGTTTTCTGCTTGCCCTGTGCTTTTTATGGATGGGTCCGAGTGGCTTTCCCCTTGCCCTGCTCCTTTCCCAGGGTAAACACTCTCTTTTAATTCTAAATTGGAGCGAACATCAATCTGAAGAAAACCTGAATTGTGATAATCAAGCACTATAAAGAATGGCTTTCCCCAGGGGAAAGCAGCAGAACAAAAGGAAGTGTGGATAAGTCATATTGAATTTGATGGGGCTTACTTCTGAGTAGACTGCACCATAAATGTTTTAAAAGACCTCTGGGAAATGATATATAATGAACTGAAAAAAATGTTGAAAATAACTTTTCCTAAGAAACCAGAAGCTTTTCTTTTAGGTATTATAGGACCAGAGATCCCAATGGGCCAGACAAAACTATGTATGCGACCACGGCTGTGCACACTCTCTTAGCCCAGAAATGGAAAGATGGTACAACACCGACCAAAGAAGAGTGGCAGACAAAACTGATGAACTATGCTGAGATGTCAAAACTTACAGAAAAAATTAGAAACCAGGAAGAAGTCTTTAATAAAGAATGGGGAAAGTTTATAATTTATTTGAAAAGCTATTGTGAACAATTACATACATTGGTAGGATTGACAGAAAATCTGTAGTAAAAATTTGAACTATGGATTGACAAAGGATTTATAAAAATAGTTGCGATAGAGATACAGAGTGGGGGAAATCATTTCATTAAGATCCATAATGTGGGGGAGGGAAGTCAAAAGGGATGCCTTCAAAGGAGTTCTCAAAGAAATGGAATGTTGAATGGACAATAAATGATGGCAGTTAATCTCTCTTCACACCAGACCTGAGAAGAGTGCCTGAAAGGCTGCTCACGGACATTTATGTGTTTGGGAAATAACAGAGGAGCTGACTGTAAGGCAACAAGAGCGGTTAGCTATGTAAATGAATTAAAATGAATAGAAGGGTGAGAAGATGATTAAATAAGAAGAATGAAGAAGGCAACAACTGGAGGAATTGGACATATGTTTGCACAGGAGCAGGAAACCTAATTTTTTTTTTTTAATGTTTAAACAATTTGGATTGATTTGTTAAAATTTGGATAACTAATAAAAAATTAAATACAAAAAAGGATTATATGTTTATGTATTTAATTCATTTATGTTTTTTATGTAAAATACAAACTAGATCTCAATTTTTCACTTACTGTGAAAACACACAAATAATGTCGCCTTCTGTTAGCTCATAGGGAAGACCACCTAGAAGCAAAAAAAGGGGAGGAGGAAATAAGTACAGTTCCCAGCAAAAGTCGCACAAACTGCTATACTTTCAGGGATTGTGCCTCGGAGGCTGCTTCTGCGCTTGACACCCACCCACAAACACCCAGGCACTGTCGCTGTACTCAGCATGCCAGGAGACCTTATCTTGTACACCAAGCTGTGCCTCGCGCTCATTCAGCTCGTTGATAAGCTTCACTTTGGTTAGTGGACTAGAGAAAGAGAGAGAAACAAAAGCCGTGTGAGTTCAGGACAGACTTCACCTGCATTCTCACCACCCTGCAGGGTGTCCCAGCAATTCGCGCCAGCGTACATGGTCCTTCCGCAACTTAAAAAACACCGTCCCCGCGAGGAAGAGAGAGGTAATTAGCCAAATATCACCCGGCGAGGATCATGGCAGAATAAAGAGACTTGCATGTCGCCGATCTTGTCCTAGCCCCCCACTATACTGAGGCATATTTAAGGCATAGCTGTCAACTTTTTTCCTTTTCTTGCGAGGAATCCTATTCGGAATAAGGGAATTTCCCTTTAAAAAAGGGAACGTTGACAGCTATTATTTAAGGACCCGAGAGATCTTGCGCAAATTCAGACGTGCTATTCTTCCGTGTCAGGGCGTCACACGTTTCAGGCTGGATCTCGGCTCTCGGAAAGACGATCTATAAGGCCGAGCGCTGATTCAAAAGAAGCCCCCTCGCTCTCCCAAACCTCCACACGCCATACCAAACCCAAACCTCCCTACCCCGCCCGCTCACTTACTTCATGGGGGTTCTTCTCGTCTCTTGCGCGCAACCAGGAAAAAAAACACCTTGCACAAGCTCGGCCGGCCGCGCACGCGTAGTCCCGCCTCCTGCTGTCCCTGATAGGTCGCGCCTCCTGACAAGATGACCAATCCCAATGCTCCATCTCTCTCGGCCATGCTGTCCCAACCCGCCTTCTAGGGGCTCTATAACGCAATGGAACCATAGAGACAGAAACAGTGTAGAACGCATTCTTGACATCGCCGTTCAGAAATTTGAAAACCCGCCCATTGGCGTTGGTGGTGCCAAGCGGTGTCGCTCTAGCCTTTCACATCCCTGTGGTGAAAATTCTTCTGTCCTTCGTAATGGGAGGTTCCATTGGGGGGATCGGATTACTCTGGAGCGCGGGGCTTCGATTCCAGTTGTCTGCGTTTTGATTAATAAATAATATGCATATATCCAAACTAAATGTCAATGCAATAAAAATGTTTTAATGCTTTTAAATTTCATAAACCCTTTTTAAGATGCAGAAGGTTTGAATTCCCACGTGTTCAAACCAAGGTGTTTAAAAATGTGGGTGGCGGCGGACACTGGTGGCAGTGCTCCTCGTGTGTAAATTGTACAAGGGGCATCTTTCCTAGTGAGTGAGGCGGCCCCTCAGGGAAAGGCCCTGGAAAAGAGCGTCTGCTTTGCATAGAGTTTAAAAAACAGTGGAGAATCAGGGTAGGTTATGTCATAGCTGTCAACTTTTCCCTTTTCTTGGGAGGAATCCTATTCGGAATAAGGGGATTTTCCTTAAAAAAAAAAAAAAGGAAAACGTTGACAGCTATGGGTTTTGTTATTAGTTGCCTTCCACATACGTTCCAAGGCAATGTATAAAGTATAAAGAAACAAGTAGAAACAGTTACTACAGCACAAACAAAACAAAAGAGTTTAAAAACAATACAAAAATGGACACATACTCGTCCAGCTGGAAACTGTCTTAATACAGTACTGTACTGTTAATTTCTTATAACCCGTCACAGGACCGTATGTGGCAGGAGGGTGGATAAGAAATTAGTAATAGTAACAGTAATAATAGCATAGTGATAATAGTTTCCAATCAATTCAACTACATGCATACCCTCCAACATTTCTCCCATTAAAATAGGGACGTCCTATTCCATAATAAGAATAATAAGAATAATTTTATTATTTATACCCCACCTTCTGACTGGGTTGCACCAGCCACTCTGGGTGGCTTTCAACATATATAAAAATACAATACTGTAATACATTAAACATTTTTTTAAAAAAACATTCCTATACAATGCTGCCTTCAGATGTCTTCTAAAGGTTGTATAGCTTTATCAGAATTCTAAGGTATCAAATATAGAATAAGTGGTCATAAATGCGCAAGGTAACCACACACACCTAAGTATATAAACCACATGTTTGAAATAGTACAGGAGAGCAATCCTGAAGCCATTTTGACTCTCCCAAAGTGACCTCAAATCTTCCTCTGCAATAGGAGGAAATGGGGAAAGCTTTCCAGTTGTATTTTCACTTGCAAATCCCATTAACAAAACTGCCTGCAATTCAGCCCCTCCCTTCTGAAATTAGGGTAAAGTTACCAGATTTTTTTCCAATGGATCCCGGGATACTTTTCAACTTCAATGGATTTTGTATGGGGACTGATTTGTAAATCCGAGGACTGTCCTGGGAAACGGGGACGTCTGGTAACCTTATTTAAGGGTGGTCTTGGGCTAAGGGGTTGGCAATTTCAAAAGCCTTTAAAGGTTCCTGCACGCTATTTCTTTTTTTTCTTCTTTTTTTAAAGAGACAGAATAATTTGGGCAGGTGGCAGGTTTTAAACTGAATAAGAAAAAAACCAAAATATTGGTGAGAAACATAGACTAAGAAACTAGTGAAAGAATACAGCAACAGACTGAGACTGAGGTGGTAAAGAAAGTGAAATATTTAGGGATTGT
Organism: Podarcis erhardii; assembly: GCF_964252035.2. Lineage (NCBI taxonomy): Eukaryota > Metazoa > Chordata > Lepidosauria > Squamata > Lacertidae > Podarcis > Podarcis erhardii. The sequence goes on from NC_138504.1 coordinate 18,390,962, forward strand.
ATTGACTCCCAGAAATATTGACTTGTTTCAAAATAATTATGTACCAGTATGGAATAAAGTTAAACGAGACTTAGAGGTGTGGGGTAGAATGAAATTATCATTTTGGGGAAGAATTGCAACGATAAAGATGAGTGTGTTACCGAAAATGCTGTTTTTGTTCCAAGCAATTCCAATAATTAAAGGAGTTGCAATATTTAAAGAGTGGCAAAAAGTGATTTCAAGATATATCTGGCAGGGCAAAAAGCCGAGAATAAAATTTAAGTTGTTAACAGATTTTAAAGAGAGGGGAGGCTTCACCCTGCCAGATATGAGATTATATCATGAAGCATCGTGCATATGTTGGTTGAAAGAATGGATGAAATTAGAAAATACAGATTTGTTAGATATGGAAGGTTATGATAATAGATTCGGTTGGCACGCATATTTATGGTATGAAAAAAACGAGTGCATAAAGGTTTCGAAAATCATATTATTAGAGGATCTCTGATTGAAGTATGGGGTAGGTACAAAAACCTACTTGAATCAAAAATACCACACTGGTTATCACCATTAGAGGTGATGAGTGTTAAAAAGATCAATATGACTGGGAGGTGGATAACATATGGGAGTTTAATTGAGAAAGAGGGAAGTAAGTGGAAAATGAAACCATATGAAGAAGTGAAATAATATGTAAACGATTGGCTGCATTACTTTCAGATTAATGAAATGTTTAGAAAAGAGGTCGCAGAAAGAGGCTATTTTGAAAAAGAATCTAGGTTTCAACGAGAAGTATTGAATAATGAAGTTAAAAATTTATCTATGATGTATAAATTATTATTGGAATGGCATTTGAAGGATGAAGAGGTTAAATCAGTTATGATTCAATGGGCCAAAGACTTTGGATATAACATTCAATTTGATGATTGGATAAAATTGTGGAAGGAAGGGATGAGATTTACGGCATGTACCACAATTAAAGAAAATGTTATGAAAATGATATATCAGTGGTATATAACACCAGTTAAATTAAATAAGATGTATAAGGTGAGTAATAAATGTTGGAAATGTAAGGAGAAAGAAGGGACATTTTATCATATGTGGTGGGAATGTAAAAAAATGAAGTGCTTCTGGGAAATGATATATAATGAGATAAAGAAAATACTGAAATATACATTTGTTAAAAAACCAGAAGCATTTCTATTAGGAATACTAGGTGGTGAAATAAAAAGGAACGATCAGAAAGTATTTCTGTATGCAGTAACAGCAGCCAGAACTCTTTTGGCCCAGAAATGGAAACAAGAAGAAATGCCTACGATTGAAGAATGGAGATCGAAATTAATGGATTACGCGGAACTGGACAGATTGACAGGGAGGATTCGCAACCGACGAGACCAAAGATTCACTGAGGACTGGAGTAAATTTACAGAATATATTAAAAATATTTGTGATAATGATATAATGTTTGTAAGTTTTCAAGAAGCTCTGTAAGAAGATTTGGTAGAAATATTGTTTAAACAACATGGTAAGATAAGATATATATAGTGCAATATAAATTAAGAAATGTGAAGATTTGTGATAATTACGGAAAATTATCAGACATGTTGATGGAAGTCTAAAAGAAAAAAAGATGTGTGATGAGTTTTTGATGTTTAATAATGTTATAAATTTGTTTTTATTGGAAAATTAATAAAAATTATATATAAAAATAATAATAATAAAGGTTCCTGCACACTTTGTTCTGGGTCTCTATTACCTCTTGCAAGGAGGGGAGGGAACTCTGTTGCAACAGAAAAATTAAGATCTGCCTTACTTTCACTATCCTGCCTCCATCCATTCATCTCTGGCTGATCACCTTATTCTTCTTTGGTGAGTAAGATTGTCTTCCATGAACACTGACTTAACAGTGTGTTTGTAAGCGACTGTGGAGGTCAATTCTGGATCCACACATCTTTCCACAGTGGGGACATAAGTTTCCGTGCTTAGGGGACTCAGTCCCTTGCAGAGTTGGGCAAAAAAAGCCAACCACTCCTAGTTTCTATATCAATAGTTACTTATCTCCTTGGCTTGGGGTCACATAACTCCATACTCTTCAGCATTTTTCTGATGGAAATAGGGACATTCTATCATATGCACCAACATTTATTCGATGAAAATAGAGACTTTCTAAAGAAAAGCGGGACATTTCAGAGTAAAATCAGAAACCACGATGGCTTATGTTAATCTGGGACTGTGCCTGGAAAATAGGGACACTTGGAGGGCCAGCTACATGTTGCATCCAGCTAGTAATTGTAGGCTAGTAGCTTTTGTGAGTTACTGTAAGTATCATTTAATTCACTGGTCTTCAACTCAGCTACTGGGTCATAGCCTGATCTAAGGTGGTGTGGGTAATGACAGCAGCACTACCTGCCCCCCGCTCCAATTATGGTATACTATAGTAATTAGAATAAGAAGTGGGTCGTCAAAGGCATGTTGGGTTGGTCCTGGGTCTGAAAAAGTTGAAGACTTTAAGCAGATTGGAATGGGAGCATTGAAGAACTTGTCCTGCAATTTATTACACCATCAAACTGTGTTTTTATAGTTCGGCATCTTATTAACGATCTAAGCACTGTACAAATGTTTGTAAAAAAAACAATACTGTCCTGCTGGCTTAAAGAGCTCCTTTGGCATTTCTAGCTGGTGTGAGTAGGAAGGAAGCAAAGAGGTGTGAGCAACAGCGACCAGCCTCATAAAGAGCCAGCTAATTACTTTTCAGCAGGCAATGACATCACCAGTGCCTGATAAGTGTTGATCAATTTCTAAACGTTTACCTCTCCTTTATAAACAACTACCACACTGGGCTTATTTGACCTCTGGCCTATTGCAGTGTGGTATCAGGAACCAAAGCTGCAGGGGATGAAAGATGCCCCTGAGATGCCTTTTCCCAGGACAACCTCTCCCACACCCTCCCAGTGTTTGTATCAGGGCAGGTCCATTTGGTTACCAACAGGGAAGGTTGGTGTCCATTGGGACTGGTAGGATGGAAGGCTAGCAGGAGACTGAGGCAAAATGAATAGCAGATACAGAGCCAATAATAGGCAGAGCCAACCTTTTATTGTTTTGTCCCCATTCTCCTTCCAGCCAACATGTTGACTGTGGAGGAGGAAGTTGACAAGCAATTCCACTCTTCTGACTGGTTTAAAATAGGCAGGCAGGCAGGTTGGGGCTACCTGAGGGCAGACAGAGCTTGGTGGGTCCCATTTGGTCCAGAATTGCAGATATTTGACCATACAATACCTGAGCTTTGTCAGCCTCGCTGGCTCCCATTTAATATCCGAGCCCAATTTAAGACGTTTTTAATATTTAAAGCTCAAGAGTATTGGGACCAGCTTACCTGAATATCTGCCTTCCCTCATATGTACCTACCTAAACATTATGATCTCCTTCAGAGGTCCTGTACTGAGTGACCCCATCAAATGAAGTAAGCGGGGAACTACTAGTGTAACCTTTCCCAACTTTGGGTCTCCGTATATTGCTGGACTAAAGCTCCTGTTATGCCAGAAAGCATGGCTCGATGGGCAGAAATGTTGGGAACTGTGGTCCAACAACATCTGCGGACCCAAGGTTGGGAAAGGCTGCACCAGGGAGTACACCAGGGAGTGGCATCCTGGTTATGGTACAGCCTTCCCATAAAGCTTTGTCTGGCACCCCATTATTCCTCACCATTGGCTATGCTGGCAGGTACTGATGGGAGTTGAGAGTCGAACACAAGAAGCTGCCTTATACTGAGACAGACCACTGGTCCAGCTAGCTCAATTTTGTCTACAGCAGGTATGGGGAACCTTTGTCCTTCCAGGTGTTGCTGAACTATAATTCCCATCATTCCCTAACTAATGACCATGCTTGTTGAGACTGATGGTTGCTGTAGTTCAGTAACATCTGGCCAAAGGCTTGCTACACATAGTCTACTGTAGCTTGCAGCACCTCTCCATGTGTCAGACAGGGGCATTCCTAGTTCAACCTGGAGATGTCAACATTAAACCTGAGATCTTCTGCATGCAAAGTAGATGCTCTACCACGGAGCTATATACCCCATCCCCATATAGAGAGCAGCTTGTTCCCCATCTCTGCTCTAATCCACAAAAGCTGATGTATCAGTAAATGTTTCACAAGATCCATGCGGACCCCATCAATTATGTGGTTCCTTCCCATGATGGTGTTTCTCCTCCCACAAAGAGCCGGACAGGTCTGAGAAGAACCACATTAATAATACACTCCTCAGAGATGACCTAGGCTAGTTTTATGCCTGATCAGAGAAATTTAAATGGGATTCCCCATCTCCATGAAGAAACCATCACAATCCCCTCTATTTTTAATGTGCAGGTGGTGAGTGTCATTGCATATGTAACCAAAATAGTACTTCCCATGTGTGATAGGGAGGCATCAGCAGGATCAGGGTAACTCCAAGATTTACAAAGTACAAAACATTTTATTTTATCTTTGTGAAAAAAGCCCCTAAAGGGGAAAACCATTGAGGACTCTGAGCATGATCAGATGCCACAGAATGCTAATTGACAGCTGGAGGCAGTGGGGTGGAAAATAAGGAAGGAGGGGGAATGGAATGGAGTATCCTGAGCAGGAGCAGTTCATAATGCAACATTCTCTTGCAGATTTTGTTGCAGGTTTGGATGGATTTGCTGGGATAGCTCAGTCAGTAGAGTGTGAGACCTTTTAATCTGAGGGTTGTGGGTTTGAGCCCCATTTTGGGTAAAGGTTCCTGCATTGTAGGGGGTTAAACTAGATGATCCTTATGGTCCTTTTCAACTCTACAATCCTATGATTTTATGATATACTAATGCCAATTCAAGTCCTTTCATGCTTACAGAGTTGGAGCCAAAACAACACAATCCTTGTACAAAAGAGAGAGACCACTGGAGTTAGGCTAACCAGGAGTTTTGCAGATAGTTAAAAAAAAAATGTGCAAGGGGAAACACTTGCCCATGCTGCATTGAGGAAGATGCTTAGTGCTAGAGCATGTGCCATGCATACAGACAGTCTCAGGTTCAACCCCTGGCATCACCAGGTACGGTTTGTAGGGTACCCTGTCCAAAACTCTAGAGCTTGACGGACCAATTCATTCAACTCAGCTTAAGGCAAAGTCCTATGTTCTTATTCCTTCCTCCCGCCCTGCCCTATAAAATGCCAGCCCCCTAATAGCTAACTAGCTGTGTAAGTGGAGAAAATAACAGACAACTAGGTAGACTGAAGTGGCTATTTTTAAATGTCCCCAAGGATAGAAGAGATGATTGCTCAAGCACATCAATGGAGAAACTATGACATTTAATGTAGCTGGGTTTGGGCATCATTGTGTCATAGCAGCTCCTCCATCCCCTGGTAGTATAGTTTAGGAACCAGGCCTTTTAAAGCAAACTGACAGTATTGGAAGTGACACATCAATGAGCACTAGGATTCAACCTTTCAGCCAATCTTTGATGGGTGATGGGTCAGCTCAGAGATCAGCTCCAACTCAAGTCAGTGAGCACTGCTCTGTTCAGTACTGAGCATCCTGGTTAATCTAGTCAGGAAGAGAGGAGACCAGAACATTTACTGCCACCATTCATAGACAAGGCTGTGACAGTCAAGACCTGGGACTGCCTCCTGGTGACTCAGAAACCAGTGACAGCTGGTGAAACCAACAGCCAGTCAGGAGAAAGAGAGGGGAAGTTTTAAGTGTAGGCTTACAGTTTTAACTCTCAGGTAGGTACTCAAGAATGTAGACCGGGATTATATGTGGCAGAGCTTTCCAAACTTTTCATGTTGGTGGTGGCACACTTTTTAGACATGCATTGTTTTGCAAGACAGTAGTTCAGTTTTAATAGGATGATGTATAGATTGTATTTGATTCCTGTAAAATTAGCAAAGATATATTATAATTGTGACAATTTATGTTGGAAATGTAAAGAAAAGGAAGGAACATTTTATCATATGTGGTGGACCTATCCCAAGGTGTAAAGAGTTTGTGTCTTGAACCAAGTTTAGGGTCTCCCTTAGCATCACCATCATGCTTTACACTCTCATAGAGTTTGTAACTAAATAAACATTCAGTTTTGTTACCAAAGTGTCTCTTCATCCTTTGAACCTATGCATGGGAAATGAGTGAATATTGTGCAGTCTTTGCAAAAGTACACCACCTTGCTTGGCAGTGTAATCAAAAATACTACCAGAAACAGCTAAGTCTATACTTCTCTCCTGAGTTAATAACAGGGTTGTTGCTTTTCCTGTTAACATACCAATAAAACCAGTCACGTTACCCAGCACCCATCTTCAGTGAAGGTGTTTATCACAAGGGCTTGTTCAGATCACAAACCAGCAGAAACAAAGCTACAACCAAACAAGTTGAATGCCATACAAATTTTATTATTAACTTAACATTTAACTTAGATTGAGACAAGCGGGTCTTGTTTCAGTTCATCGAGGGACAAAAATCTGCCCTTCTCACTCACAGTCACACACATACCCATTAAATGGTCAGGAATTGCAACCTCAACAGTTCAGCAGGGACAAGGGTTTTTGCTGCTCCCATCTGCATTAAGCGTCATTCTAGGTGCCTTCCCCTGCTGCCTCTCCATATCCCGATAAAGTAGAGACTTCTGGGCCTTCAGCCGGCAAGCCAGACACATGAAAATAGATTCCACATTCTGACTTTCTTTGGGGTCCTTGGCTGAGGTTTCAAACAAAAGCATATTATGTGCATCAGCAAACTTCAGGGCCATGCTGGATGGCACCTGGATCTGGTCCCGTAAGTCACACTTGTTTCCCACAAGCACTTTAGGGACAAGGGCAGGGACTGCATGGCCATTGCACTCCTCAATCCAGGTCTTAAGATTGATGAAGGAAGCCATCTTGGTGACATCATAGACGAAGACAACAGCATGCACATTGCGGTAGTAGTGCTCCACCATGCTCTTCCGGAACCTTTCCTGGCCTGCTGTGTCCCAGACCTGCACCTGTGGAACAGAGCAGAATTTCTGAAGAGTCTGCAAGCCAGGTAGAGAGTACATTCATGCAGGATCAGCTACAGCATTAAGGGTCAATGTGAAGGAAGATCCATAGCTCAAGGTATGAGCAACCTGCTTTGCCTGTATACAATCCTTGGTTCAATTACAGGTGGAGCTTGGAATGTCCCCTGCCTAAATCCTCAAGAGTTGCTCCCAATCTTTGTTGATAATATTGATCTGGAAGGACAAATGGTCTGACTAGCTATAGGGCAGCTATCTATGCTCATATGAAGGCCCTCAGTAAAGTGCTTTTGGCAGGCTCTGGGCTCACCCATCTGAGGCAGCAGGCAGCTACAAGTTGCCACTGAAACAAATTCCCACAATGCCCGTGCTGTACTGTTGTCTTTTTATTTTGTATAATGGCATGGAACCAAGCAATGCCAGAGGCACTGTGGGAAAACTAAACAAGGAAGCTCACAGACCCAGCCACTGTGTGTGTGTGTGTGTGTGTGTGTGTGCGCGCGCGCGCATGCGCATGTATGCACCCAAGACAGGAACCAGGGCAAATGAGCTCTGAAGGAAATGCTAGAATCTTTTAACAGCTGACAGAAAATGTTCAGCCTCCATTTATATCCAGCTTTTTCTTCAGGAAGCCCAGAATGTCCCACATGGTTTTTCCTCCCTCTTTTATTTTATATAACCCCCTGGTATGGCTGAGATTTCTCCCAATTCATCTTCTGAGCTTTGTGGCTGATTCACGATTTGAAGCTGGACCCTAGTCTGACACACTTAGGCCACCACATTATCTAAGGTCATATCCACACCATTTAAAGCACATGGTTTTCCCCTAATGAATGCTGGGAAATGTAGTTTGCCTGCAGTGCTCTGTAGGGGTAAACTACTGTTCTCAGGATTTTTTGGGAGAAGCTCTAACTTTTAAAGTGGTAAAAGTGTGTATTGGTTGTGATCTAGTTTAAAATATATGCGGATTTATAAACTGCTTCACAAGAAAAATATGCTGAAGGGGTATATTAAATAAAAATCAAATATAGAAGCCTAAAATATTATGAATTCAATAAAATCAAAGTCAATTAAAGTTTTTTCTACAATTATAGAGTTATTATCCCCTAATATGACCCATTTCATAGGTAGGGTCAGCCTTCTCCCCAGCTGAGACAAGGAGAGATTAACAAGAAGACATGGGCCTACTTCCTAGCCCACACCTTTCTTAGTTGAGTAAACATGAATTGACCTCCCTTCACCTAATCTTTTCCCACAACCAGCAATCTCTTCCACATGTTAGCCTTTGTAATCTGGTCTTGAAGCAAAACAAGGCCAAATGGCCAATCCTTGTCCTCAGGTTTTCTGAGGGCCTGGAGGCAGAGGAGCTTCAAGGAAACTAGGTCTGCATTCATGAGGCAATAGGAATACACTGCACTGCTTAAGACAGGGGTGCCCATACTTTTTTTCAAAGAGGGCCAGATTTGATGAAGTGAACATGCATGAGGGCCGACCAAATTAAATTGACCGCCGGGCTGGATTAGGCCCCTGAAACGGACTTTGCACATGCCTGGCTTAAGACCATGTGGGCTGGTTCCACTCTTGAATGATTCCTTGCTTTTTGTTGTTTTTTTAATTAAAAAAACCCACACACTGCATCTTCTCTGTAACCTGGGGCAGGCAGGCTCTTCCAGGAGAAAGGTTTGCATGCAGATCTTGGTCTGCTGTAATGGCTTTATATTTGAAGTGACTTTTTCTACAGCCTGGTGCAGTTTGCCTGCAGCACTAAGCCAAAACCACAGCTAAGCATGAATGCACTAGTGTGTGGATTCTCACAGTAAAAAAGAATAGTGGCTGCTTCACTTCCTCCCAGGGTCATCCTGCTCCCATGCTAGTACCTGAAGTAAGGCATGCTCTGGCTTAGCATTATGGTTTGCCTCCTGCAGATAAGGCATGAACAGTAATCCAAAAGCAAACCTTGGCTACAGTTCATGGTTTGTTTGGAGTGAGACAAACCCCAAGCCTCAGAGTTCAGACTTAACATTACGCCAAACCATCCCTTAGCTATGGGGAATGAGAGCAACGGTCATTTTGACTGCATGTACCCACACACTCACATTATATGGGGTTATTTTTAGAGAACATGTTCATGTGGTTGGGAGAGGATGCAAGCTTGCCATACAGAGGGTAACATGTGCGTTTACAACCCTGCATGGCAGGAAAAAGCTGCTGTGGGGGGAGAGGTTTGCAGTTAAGAAATTGCAGTGAGGAAAGGGTCAAGCAAAATGTTTCCTGCCAGCTCTCCACTGTCAACCTCCCTTTTTTTAAAGCATTAAAAAGAACGAAAGACGTTTTTAAACATTACATCTATTTGGGCACTCCAGGTCAGAACCCACAACTGCATGGCATCCTGACCACTGGGGTATCTGCAGTTTTCTTTAAAAAGGAGAAACAAAGAGAATGAGCTATCAGATGCAAGGGAAGACAGAGCTCTTTTACCTTTGACAGTTGAGCAGGACAGGAAATAATGTTGACTGCAGCAGCTTGTTAACCTTAGGAAAAGTAAAGCTAAAGGGACCCCTGACCATTAGGTCCAGTCGCGGACGACTCTGGGGTTGCCGTTCATCTTGCTTTACTGGCCAAGGGAGCCGGTGTACAGCTTCCGGGTCATGTGGCCAGCATGACTAAGCCACTTCTGGCGAACCAGAGCAGCGCACAGAAACGCCATTTACCTTCCCGCCGGATTGGTACCTATATATCTACTTGCACTTCGTGTTTTTGAACTGCTAGGTTGGCGGGAGCAGTGACTGAACAACGGGAGCTCACCCCGTCGCGGGGATTCGAACCGCCGACCCTCTGATCGGCAAGTCCTAGGCCCACAGCGCCACCCGCGTCCCTAACCTTAGGTAAAGATAACTGCAACTACACTAACTCCCTCTCCTGAACAAAATTCCCTACTGTTCTGAACTGCGCTTGGGAACTGTGGATAGAAAAAGGAGAAAGGTGGACATGAGAGTGGTGGACAGGTCAGATGCTATGGCTGAATGCTTATGAAATTGCTCTGTAGAGTTTGAGGTGGGGTTGAATCCCATGAGCACCTGCTCTTTCGGAAGGGGCTGTAGCTCAGTTATGGAGTATATGTTTTCCATGCAAAAGGTCCAAGTCCAAGCCCTGGCATCTTCAGGTAGGGTTGGGAAAGATCCATGTCAAAACCCTATTGGTTGTCCATGTAGACCAGCCTTTCCCAGCCTGGTGTCCTCCAGATTTTTGGACTATAACTCTCATCAGTCCCAGCCAGCATGACCAGTGGTAAGGGATGATGTTAATTGTAATCCAAACCCCATAGAGAGCATCAAGTTGAGAAAGGTTAGTATATTAAGTTTAAACACCGGCACTTTGCCAAATTCCTCTATTTTCTGCAGGGCTTCTTGTACACTTTTCTTTGGATCTTCTAATGTTATAACTAGATTGACAGCAAACACTTTTATTTTAAACTCTTTTACTCCCACCCTAACCCCTCTAATTTCTGATGTTTCTCTCAAATTCTTATTTAGAACTTCCAAAGCTGTAATAAACACCAAAGGTGACAGGGGACACCCCTGTCTGGTCCCCTTGGAAATTTCAAAAGTGTCCGACAAATTATTATTTATAATAAGTTTGGCTTTTTGTTCTAGATATATGGCTTCAATACCTTTGAGAAAGGACCAATAATGTTAGTTAAAAACATGAACAAAGAAGAAACAGAGGAATTGCAATAGGAGACAGGAATCATGGTGACTAAGAAAGTGAAATACCTCAGAATATGGTTGACAACAAAAAATATAAATTGGTATAAAGATGATTATGAAACTACATGGAGAGAGTTTAAGAAAGATCTAGAAATTTGGGATAGGCTGAAACTCTCTTTCCTGGGCAGAGTATTGGTGATTAAGATGAATGTTTTACCTAGAATGTTATTCTTGTTCCAAACAATTCCAGTGATTAAGGGGACAGGACAATGTAGAGAGTGGCAAAAAATACTGTCGAGATTTGTCTGGCAGGGAAAGAAGCCAAGGATTAAAATGAAAATTTTGATAGATAAAAAAGAAAGAGGCAGATTTGCCCTACCAGACATGAATCTCTATTATGAAGCGTCCTGTCTCGTATGGCTAAAAGAATGGATAACACTGGAAAACACAGAACTTTTGGATTTAGAAGGGCATGATAACAGGTACGGGTAGCACTCGTACCTGTGTTATGATAAAATAAAGGTCCATAAAGGTTTTTTAAATCATATGATAAGAAGGTCAATCTATGAGGTGTGGGAAAGAAAAAAAAAAAAAAATTGGAAAGGAAAACCCAATGGTGGATATCGCCAATATAAGTGTTGACCATCAAGAAAGTTAACATGGAGGGAAAGAAGAAATTACCGGTACTAGAAAAATTACTAGAAAAATGGAACAAGGGATAAAACTTAAGCCATATGATCAAAGAGAAGGTATGCTTACAGGTTGGCTGCAATACCATCAGCTTAATGATATACTGAAGGATGACACAAAGAAAGCTGGGTTTGAAGACAAAAAATCAAGATTTCAAATAGACTTAATAGAAGGCAGAGGTAAAACATTATCCAAAATGTATGATTTGTTATTAGAATGGTTTACAAAAGATGAGGAAATGAAAGAAGCAATGATAAAATGGGCTATAGATTTTGGGCATAATATTGAATTGGATGCATGGTATGAGTTGTGGAAGGTAAATATGAAATTTACGGCATGTACGGCTTTAAAAGAAAACCTAATGAAAATGATCTATAGGTGGCATTTAATAGCGGTAAAGCTGGCAAAAATGTACAGGATGAAGGATAAAAAGTGTTGGAGGTGCAAAGAGGTGGATGGAGATTTCTATCATATGTGGTGGACTTGTGATAAAGTTAAGAACTTTTGGGAGCTAATTTATAATGAACTTAAGAAAATATTTAAGTACACTTTTCCCAAAAAACCAGAAGCCTTTTTGTTGGGTTTGATGGTGAAATAAATTAATAAAGTAGACCAAAGATTCTTTATGTACGCCACAGCTGCAGCAAGAAATATGCTTGCCCCAAACTGGAAAGTGTAAGAAGTCCCTACCATTGTGGAGTGGCAGACGAAAATGATGAGTTATGCAGAGTTAGCCAAACTGATGGGAAGAATTTGGGACCAGGATGACCAGAGGTTTCAAGAAAGTTGGAGTAAATTTATGATGTATATAAAAGACAATTGTAAAACTTTAAAAACACTGGCAGGATTGAAATAGTTCTTACAATGTATGGCAGATATAATATTAAATAAATAGAATATGCAATATAAGAAAATAAGGGATACTCGCTGAAGTATCCCTTCAGGGGATGGGAAGTTGTGAGCCTGGCAGAGCTAAAGTAATTATATGATTTACTGTATTGTATTGTTAAAGTATGAATAAGGAAAATAATAAAAAAATTACTGGAAAAAAAGAGAAAAAAAGAGAAAGGTTAGTATAGGCAATCTCCTATATGAATTTTTGCTCTTTAAAGGTCTATGACTCATAGAAGCATATAATTGTAGAGTTGGAAGGAACCCTAAACATACCAAACTCCTACAACCATTCCTCATAAGGCTTGGTTTCCAAACCCTTGATCCTCTTGGTTACCCTCTGCATACATTCCAGCTTGTCAATATCCTTCTTAAACTGAGTATGGCATTAGTATGTAACGTATACTTTGCCCTGGAATTTACTGTAACTGAGCAATCTGAACACTTCTGCAGATACCAATTTTATGATATCTAAATATTCTGGATTTTATATCTTTCTTCCCCCATCCCCAATGTCAATGTGTGCTCTCGATTGGCCTAACATTACAAGGATGTAGCAGAGATGACTGAACCAGGACACATATATCCAGTCCTTAATTCCAGGTGTGCAAAAGTGATCCAAAACTAAAACATCCAGAGTTAATAACAGCACCAGAATCCCACAGTATAGGTAGTCCTTGTGCAATCACACAGAGACCTCAACAGAAGTCTGCATAACAGAAGCACCAGGGTCTGAGTACAGTTTCTGGGCTGTGATGTGACTGTGAGAATGCACTGAAATCTTGGCCCTGCTCATACCTCCCCCTTCTACCGGTGTATCTCCCCCACACCTTGTCCATTCTACTGGGAAGGAGGTGTTTGCTTAGTGAAACATGTGAAGTAGCCATAAAGAACAGAGCATCTGAGCACAGTACAGTTATGGAGGCTGGTTCATTCATGCATGCCAATTGATTATGGACATGGTAGTGAACTGCCTGTAGGAAAAGGCCATCACAGATTCCAGCACTGAAGCCAGAACTTTCATATCAGGCATAACAGGGGAGGAGGGTGTCAGTTCACAGATGCAAGTCATCAAGTAGTTGAGTAATGAAGTGATGTAAATGCAGTGAGCACTATGCCCTGGCCCTCTTTTTCTCTTGCCACTATAGGGCATCACAACCAGCTTTAGCAATCGGGAGTTGCCAAGTTGGGGGTGAGGGACGGGGAATGCTTCCACCACACTTGACTTCCAGACACTGTGGAGCCCTAAAACACTTGTAATTTTAGAAATTAGTCACTGTGAAATTAATACCCCAACCTTCAGAAGAACCTGGAGCCAGAATGATGTAAGTAGTTAGGGAGAATATACATGCAACACAGTCAGCCATTGGTCTGTCTATACTGAATAGCAGAGCCTATCCAGGGTTGCAGGCAGGGTTCTTTCTTCCAGCTTTATCAAGGATTGAACCTGAGACCTTCTGCATGCAAAGCAGGAGCTCTACCACAGATTTACGGCCCTTCAAATCCTTACCTAGCCATTAAGTTTACTGGGCCAGTCCTCGTTTTGGTGTCTCTCCCTCCCTCATAATTTCCCACCCAATAGGGTTTTTGTGAGCATATTAAGATGGTGGTGAGGAGAACAGCACCAGGATTTGGAATAGACAAAATATATACATCTTACACACTGTGCCTTAAGAAGCTTGCAGTTCAGGGTAGATTGCCTACTGTTGCTCCTCCTCCCCAAGCCTGTCTTATACTGGTTTCCCGTTACTCTCCCAAGACCAAACAGGGTTCTATAGCCTGCTTCTCCGGGAGTCCATCGATTTTTTGCTCCCCAGCTCTCCTCACCTCCATGGGGCGCCCTACATCCTTTCAGACATGGCAGCAATAGAAGACGAGCGGAGCTTTCAGAAGCAGCATCCTCAATTATGGTTGCTTAAAAAAACACCCCGATAACAACAGACGAAGCCACCTGGAAGGAGGACCCGGCTCCCAGAAAAGGCTGTGTGCACCAGGCCCGGCTCCCCCGCTCTCTCCCTCTTCCCTCCCTGCCTTTCTTCGTGCTGTACCTTGATGTGCTCTCCCTCAATCTCCACCGCCTTCTCCCTGAAGTCCACGCCGATGGTGGCTTCGGTGTTTGCCGGGAAGGCTCCCCCGCAGAAGCGCACAGTCAGGCAGGTCTTGCCCACGTTGGAGTCGCCAATGACGATGATCTTGAAGATGCGCGTCTGAACGGACTGCTCCATCGAGGCTTCCAGCTCCATTCTGGAAGGACACGCCGTAGGCGCTGGCTAGCAGGCTAGGCGAGGATAAGGCTCGGCTTTTCCGTAGCGCGAGAGCGGGAGGAACGCGCCGCGCAAAAGGAACAAATAAGCAAACCCAACGAAGGCAGGACTCGACGGAAAAGCTCAGGGTTGGCTCAGTACGGCCGGCATGGCGACCGGGGCGAAACACAGCTCCCTGCCTACAAGACTCCAAGCTGACGGTCCAGCCAGCCGCATTTAAGCAATGAGTCGCAGCTGCGGGAGCACCCTCGAGTCACCGGCCAGGAGCCGCCCATCGCTCCGCGTTTCCATTGGCTGCCGACACCCAGCCGGCTTCCAGGGCACAGCCCCAAAGGCGGAGCCTTAGCAGCACCCCACCGGCGCCTTGCGTTGCGCTTAGCCAACTAGAAGGCAGGACGAGGGAAACCAATAAGCCTGGGTGGCCCCCACTTGCTTGCCGGCTCTCTCAGCTCCTAACTGTTCATCCCCTGCTGCGCATGGAAATGTGCTCATTTCCTTAGCGCTTGCTAACATCTGAGACGGGGGTGCTTGGTGACCCACGTTCTGCTGCTCAAAGGAATGTAAAAACAATTATAATAGAAGACACGTACGGAGGCCTCTCATGTTTACAGTGATGGAACGAACACATGCTGCTTAAACAACGCGCTCCAATGTCGGTGAGGGCTGTATTGCTGAGAATGTCGGGATAGGACTGGGAAGATCCAGGCTAAAATCTTCACTCATGAATCTAACTTGACCTTGGAAGAGTCCAGCAGAAAATGATGCTTCTTGGACTTCAGCTCCCATCATCCCTGACTTTGGTCCATGCTTGCTGGGGCTGATGGGAATCTGCATCCCAACAACATCTGGAGGGCTCCACATTGACTAGCCCTGGCCAGTGGCCTACCTAGGGTCCCTTGTGCCCTTGGCAGGGAGCTGCATATGCCCACCCCTCAAAAAAAGAACCTTGATCCAACACAGAAGATTCAATGGCATATGCTCTCAGGTTAGGCTGTAATCTTAACCCCATTTACCTGGGACTAAATTCCACTGATGGGACGTGGGTGGCTTATGGGTCGCGGGTGGCGCTGTGGGTTAAACCACAGAGCCTAGGACTTGCTGATCAGAAGGTTGGCAGTTTGAATCCCCGCGACAGGGTGAGCTCCCGTTGCTCTGTCCCTGCTCCTGCCAACCTAGCAGTTCAAAAGCACGTCGGAGTACAAGTAGATAAATAGGTACCACTCCAGCGGGAAGGTAAACGGCATTTCCGTGCGCTGCTCTGGTTCGCCAGAAGTGGCTTAGTCATGCTGGCCACATGACCTGGAAGCTGTATGCCGGCTCCCTCGGCCAATAAAGCGAGATGAGTGCCGCAACCCCAGAGTCGGTCACAACTGGACCTAATGGTCAGGGGTCCCTTTACCTTTAAATTCCACTGAAATTTACTTCTAAGATTTGGTTAGGTTTTTACTGTTAGCGTGGATAAGATTGTGCTGCAGAGTTGTCATCTTTAAACATGCTTACCCATAAGTGAATCCAATGTGAATTCTGTTGGGTTTGGTATATAATTTTAGGTTTGCTGTTTTAATCTGGTCTAGAAGTAGTGACTAACTGAATGGAATATAACTTGTTCGCGTCTGTCTTGGGCAACAATGGAGGAGTGCACCTTTGGGTGTGAAGTCAAAAGGTTGCAGTGCTATGGCTGTAGAGACTGATGCAGGAGAGACATGTTTTGTTGCAGCTGGGGCAGATGAATATAATTAATTGTGCAGTATTCATAAAATAATCAGAATAAATAATAAGACTATGGGCAAGTGGTTCTCAATTCTGAATAAGGTCAACCTCAAAGATAGAGGAAAATCCCCAGAAGGAGACGCCTTCCACAAATGATACTTGATGGTAAACAGGGTTTTTGTTCTCCTGGCATGTTAAAGGGTGCATGAAGTTTTTCAGCTGTGACTCTGTTGTCATCCTTGGAGAATTCCAGAGCAGAAGACCAAGTGAAACCAGAAGCTCTCCTGCTTGTGGCAGAATTGCTGAAGTGGTTGGCACCTGCTTCAGCAAAGCAGCATCTTACAATGCTGGTGAGGATGACAGTTAGAATGAAGCTGCTGCTGCTGCTACTATACAAAGTTTAGGCTCAGTTGTTTCTTGCTGAAGCGATCTTAGAATTCTGCCAAGCCTTAGATCAGCACTCACATTATACGTGGTGCCCACAATACGTTGCTCAGGATTGCAAATGTGCCTTTGGATCCTAAAAAGTGTTGACCACCACCTGGGATACAGAAATGATACAGTATTGGCACATGATTATGGCTGTTATTTGTTTGTCATTTCTATCAGCCTTCCCTTTTGTTTACAAAGTGCTTTATGCAATTTTTATATCTTTCTTATCTTCTTCAGTCTGCAGGCTGATGCCCTGTTCCTGGGGATTCAGCAACTGTACCCATTTAGTAAATAGCTTGCACTGCAACTCCATGCTCAGAACTAAGGGCCCCCTCCAGTCATCCTTTTTGTTTCATTTTCCTGTGCGCTTCCCTGCCCTTCCCTTGAGCACAATGGAAAGGAAGCAGACAACCAGGTAGTTTCACACCACAGGTTTGAGATCCCCCCAAATTGTGCACTCAGTTCCTTCTTTGTTCCCCCACCCCACTCCCTGAAGGGGCCACACACTGCCCAGATCTATGATCCTTGCCCATCACCTTACGAGATGGTTGTGAGCAGGTAGAAGAGCAGGGACTCTCCCAACCAAGACTGCCTGGTAACCCAGGAGTGCCAAGCAACTGTGTGATTTTTGTGGAGTGTGTGTGCTACCTGCTGGGGTGGGGGCTAACTTGGCCAGTCCCCCTAGGTACACCTCTGCCTAGGCCAGTCAATCTCTCTCTTAAGTAGGGTTGTTGCGAGGGTATAAATGAGGGGTTGGTGATAAAGGAGTCCATGGACACTGCCTTAAGCTCCTTATTGGAAAGGCTGGATAGACAGGTAATAAACCCTGACATCTGTATGACTTGCTGCTAGGAAAATAGAGATAGACACAAGCAGAAAGTTCTACTCGTAGCAGACTCTTATTCACTCACATTCCCCAGGTCTGGCCTTTAAAGCAGGTATTAGGGCTAAAGCATGTGGAAGAATTGAAAACTAACTTCATCCAATGGCATATATACAGTCAGGTGTGTTTCAGTAGCAATGGCGCACATACATATACACACATTTACAATACTCCATGCTTTAGCAGAACACTAACCTCTCATTCCCCGTGGTGAAGGGGCTTGAATAACTCAGAGAAGCTATGAACTATGCTAAGCAGGGCACCCAAGATGAACAGGTCATAGTGGAGAGTTTTGACCAAATGTGATCCACCTGGAGGAGGAACCGGCAAGCCACTCCAGTATCAAGAAAACTCCATGGACAAAGACAACAGGCATATAAAAGTTATGACGCTGGAAGATGAGCCCCTCAGGTCGGAAGGCGTCCAACATGCTACTGAGGAAGAGCGGAGGACAAGTACAAGTAAATTCAGAGCTGATGAAGCGGCTGAGCCAAAGCTGAAAGGACGCTCAATTGCGGATATGCCTGGAAGTGAAAGGAAAGTCCAATGCTGTAAAGAAAAATATTGCATAGGAACCTGGAATGTAAGAACCATGAACCTGGGCAAGTTGGATGTGGTCAAAAATGAGATGGCAAGAATAAATATTGACATCCTGGGCATCAGTGAACTAAAATGGACGGGAATGGGTGAATTCAGTTCAGATGACCATCATATCTACTACTGTGGGCAAGAAACCCATAAAAGAAATGGAGTGGCCCTCATAGTCAACAAAAGAGTGGCGAAAGCTGTACTGGGATGCAGTCTCAAAAATGATAGAATGATCTCGAAACGAATCCAAGGCAGACCTTTTAACATCACAGTAATCCAAGTTTACGCACCAACTACTGGTGCTGAAGAAACTGAAATTGACCAATTCTATGAAGACTTACAACACCTTATAGAAGTGACACCAAAGAAGGATGTTCTTCTCATTATAGGGGATTGGAATGCTAAAGTAGGGAATCAAGAGATAAAAGGAACAACTGGCAAGTTTGGCCTTGGAGATCAAAACGAAGAAGGGGAAAAGCTAATAGAGTTCTGTCAAGAGAACAAGATGGTCATCACAAACACGCTTTTCCAACAACACAAGAGACGACTCTACACATGGACATCACCAGATGGGCAGCATCAAAATCAGATAGATTATATTCTCTGCAGCCAAAGATGGAGAAGCTCTAGACAGTCAGCAAAAACAAGACCTGGAGCTGACTGTGGCTCAGATCATCAGCTTCTTATAGCAAAATTCAAGCTTAAACTGAAGAAAGTAGGAAAAACCACTGGGCCGGTAAGATACAATCTAAATTAAATCCCTTATGAATACACAGTGGAAGTGAGGAACAGGTTTAAGGATTTAGATTTGCTGGACAGAGTGCCTGAAGATCTATGGATGGAGGCCCGTAACATTATACAGGAGGCAGCAACGAAAACCATCCCAATGAAAAGGAAATGCAAGAAAGCAAAGTGGCTGTCCAACGAGGCCTTACAAATAGCGGGGGTGAGAAGGCAAGCAAAATGCGAGAGAAATAGTGAAAGATACAGGAAATTGAATGCATATTTCCAAAAAATAGCAAGGAGAGACAAGAAGGCCTTCTTAAACGAGCAATGCAAATAGAGGAAAACAACAGAAGGGGAAGAACCAGAGATCTGTTCAAGAAAATTGGAGATATGAAAGGAACATTTCGTACAAAGATTACCATAATAAAGGACAAAAGTAGTAAGGACCTAACAGAAGCAGAAGACATCAAGAAGAGGTGGCAAGAATACACAGAGGAATTATACCAGAAGGATATGGATGGCTCGTACACCCCAGGTAGTGTGGTTGCTGACCTTGAGCCAGACATCCTAGAGAGTGAAGTCAAATGGGCCTTAGAAAGCAATGCAAATAACAAGGCCAGTGGAAGTGATGGTATTCCAGCTGAACTATTTAAAAATTTAAAAGATGCTGCTGTTAAAGTGCTACACTCAATATGCCAGCAAGTCTGGAAAACTCAGCAGTGGCCAGAGGATTGGAGAAGATCAGTCTACATCCCAATCCCAAAGAAGGGCAGTGCCAAAGAATGCTCCAACTACCGCACAATTGCACTCATTTCACACGCTAGCAAGGTTATGCTTAAAATTCTACAAGGAAGGCTCAAGCAGTATGTGGACCGAGAACTCCCAGAAGTGCAAGCTGGATTTAGAAGAGGCAGAGGAACCAGAGACCAAATTGCAAACATGTGCTGGATTATGGAGAAAGCTAGAGAGTTCCAGAAAGACATCTACTTCTGCTTCATTGACTATGCAAAAGCCTTTGACTGTGTCGACCACAGCAAACTATGGCAAGTTCTTAAAGAAATGGGAGTGCCTGATCACCTCATTTGTCTCCTGAGAAATCTCTATGTGGGACAAGAAGCAACAGTTAGAACTGGATATGGAACAACTGATTGGTTCAAAACTGGGAAAGGAGTATGACAAGGCTGTATATTGTCTTCCTGCTTATTTAACTTATATGCAGAATTCATCATGCGAAAGGCTGGGCTGGATGAATCCCAAGCCGGAATTAAGATTGCCGGAAGAAATATCAACAACCTCAGATATGCAGATGACACAACCTTGATGGCAGAAAGTGAGGAGGAATTAAAGAACCTTTTAATGAGGGTGAAAGAGGAGAGTGCAAAATATGGTCTGAAGCTCAACATCAAAAAAAGGAAGATCATAGCCACTGGGCCCATCACCTCCTGCCAAATAGAAGGGGAAGAAATGGAGGCAGTGAGAGATTTTACTTTCTTGGGCTCCTTGATCACTGCAGATGGTGACAGCAGCCGCAAAATTAAAAGACGCCTGCTTCTTGGGAGAAAAGCAATGACAAACCTAGACAGCATCTTAAAAAGTAGAGACATCACCTTGCCACCAAAGGTCCGTATAGTAAAAGCTATGGTCTTCCCAGTAGTGATGTATGGAAGTGAAAGCTGGACCATAAAGAAGGCTGATCGCCGAAGAATTGATGCTTTTGAATTATGATGCTGGAGGAGACTCTTGAGAGTCCCATGGACTGCAAGAAGATCAAACCTATCCATTCTTAAGGAAATCAGCCCTGAGTGCTCACTGGAAGGACAGATCGTGAAGCTGAGGCTCCAATACTTTGGCCACCTCATGAGAAGAGAAGACTCCCTGGAAAAGACCCTGATGTTGGGAAAGATGGAGGGCACAAGGAGAAGGGGATGACAGAGGACGAGATGGTTGGATAGTGTTCTCGAAGCTACCAGCATGAGTTTGACCAAACTGCGGGAGGCGGTGGAAGACAGAAGAGCCTGGCGTGCTCTGGTCCATGGGGTCACGAAGAGTCGGACACGACTAAACGACTAAACAACAACAACAACAACCTCTCATTACTGGGGTATTTGATTAATTATAAAAGGATACTCTCAATTAATTTTGCATGTGTGTATATATATATAATAAAAAGGTGGTGAGCGGGTGGCGCTGTGGTCTAAACTACTGAGCCTCTTGGGCTTGCCGATCACAAGGTCGGTGGTTTGAATCCCCGCAACAGGGTGAGCTCCTGTTGGTTTTTCCCAGCTCCTGCCAACCTAGCAGTTCGAAAGCACACCAGTGCACGTAGATAAATAGGTACTGCTGTGGCGGGAAGGTAAACAGCGTTTCTCTGGTTTCCATCACGGTGTCCCACTGCACCAGAAGTGGTTTAGTCATGCTGGCCACATGACCCGGAAAGCTGTCTGTGGACAAACGCCGGCTCCCTTGGACTGAAAGCAAGATGAGCGCTGCACCCTATAGTCTCCTTTGCCTGGACTTTACCACCCAGGGGTCCTTGACCTTTACCTTTTACACACACACGGTTACAAAAGTTGCAGGTGCTAGATACCTTCTTAGCAACAAAGCAAGTTATTAGACTGCAGTTACATAATCTCTGCATTAGCTGTTCTGTCTGTGGTTGATGGGAACTGGAGCCCCACATCTGGAAGGCAATTCCTGATCTAAAAGCAGAACTATTACTTTATTCAAATTAACATTTGTGAATCAGTTAATATCCATTATGATAGGAACATAGGAAGCTGCTTTACCATGGGGTCATCTAGCTCAGTATTGTCTATACTGCCTGACAGTAGCTGTCCAGGATTTCAGGCAAGACTATCCCCCAGCCCTATCTAGAGTTGTCAGGGATGCAAAGCAGATTCTCTGCTACTGAGCTATGGCTCTTTCCAATGTCTCTGATCTATGGCCTGCTGACTGGGACTGATGAGAGTTGGAGCCCAGAAATATCTAGAGGACTAGTTTCCCCACCCCAAATTTAAAGACCAACGTACATGAGCAGGGGTAGGCAGACTTCAAGTTTATGAGATCCTGTTGTTAATAGGACCCCGAAATCCACCCATAGGAACCATGTATTGAATGCTGGCTTGGGTGGTGCTCCTGGACATGCATTTAGAATAAAGAAAAGCACCGCCTGCTCAGGTAGCAATTTGTTTTCACTACCAGAATGAAAACCTTGACTCCAGTCCTTGGTTTTCCTCCAAAATTTGTTTCAGCAACTTAATGGCGGGGCTGTTTATTGTTGCAATTGCTAAACCACTGGGCATCCCAAACCATTGCTGATATCCTGCAAATCACTCAAGAACTTCATCTATGTTCTGCCTGCATCTGTATTGTGGGACATTGCAAGGGTGGGAAAGATGTGGCTTTCCAGATGTTGCCTGACTCCAACTTCCAACATCCTTGAGTATCAGCTATGCTGGCTGGGGCTAATGGGAGCTGGGAGCCCCAGAAAATCTGGAGGGCCATAGTTTGCACGTCCCTGTCCTCGAGCTTCACATCCCTGAACATGTCACATTAATATGCCAGCATTCACAGACATCAAACCCATGCTTCCCTGTCCCCCCAGCCTCTGGAATACAAACAATATTCTGTGTCATACTGGGAATTTTTCCTGCACTGGAGAACAGACTTTGGCAACGTGTTTTCCAAAGGCATGGAGGTTTCTGAAAGGGTGGAGCGGCTCTTCAAGCCATGACTGATCGCCAAGTGGCAGCTGGACCCCACAGGCTGGACCCCATCTGGGACAATAAGAACCCCAGCTCACCATTTGTGACTGTCCTCTTCAACCAGTGTGTGGGCAAAGCCATACTCTGCCACTTCTACTTTGTTGACACCCGGATGATGTTCAGCAAAAATTCCTTCCAATCAGGTGAACAGCCCTGGGAATAGTTTTATTTGCAAGTGCAGGATGAATTTTACCTATTATATGCTGTGATTCTTTCAGATGCATCTCCACAGCATCAATTTATTAATGTTCATGTAGTAAGATAAGGTTGTCTGATATGATTGTTATGATTGTATGAGAGGATAGTGTATGATTGTACAATAGGATTGTGTGATTTGATATTGTGATGGTGACTGTGTGATATGATTGTATGATTGTGTATATTACAACTGCATATGATTGTATGATAGTATGGTTGTATATTATGATGTTACAAATGTATTGTTCTTTTTTTAAAGCCATCTAAGCTGTACCACCATCTTGCAGCTGTGAGTTCCACTGATTCAGGTACAACTGAACCCATAATTCAGAAGTCATGAATCTTTGAGCTGCAACCAGGGGGTAATCAACACAGATACTAGCCTGCCTTACAGCAGCGTCACAATGATTAGAGTTTGTGCACAAAGGGTTTTGTCTACCAAATATTAAATATGCACCATTCCTTTTCCATGTAGCCATTTCTCAGCAATGGCAACAGTGAAACATTGGAAAGGTTTAGAGCAGTATTATTTCCTGGGGGCACTGGCACTGGGGGCACTGTCATACAGTGGTTCTGCTCCTTCCTCCTGGGCCGTGTTCAGAAAGTGGTGGGGGGGGGATGAGTGTTCAGACCCCTGGGCCCTCACTTGTGGGGTGCCTCAGGGTTCCGTCCTCTCCCCCATGCTTTTTAACATCTATATGAAGCCGCTGGGAGAGATCATCAGGGGGTTTGGAATGGGTGTCCATCAATATGCAGATGATACCCAGCTCTACCTCTCTTTCAAATCAGAACCAGTGAAGGCGGTGAAGGTCCTGTGTGAGTGCCTGGACGCGGTTGGAGGATGGATGGTGGCTAATGGATTGAGGTTGAATCCTGACAAGACAGAAGCACTGTTTTTGGGGGACAGGGGGAGGGCTGGTGTGGAGGTCTCCCTGGTCCTGAATGGGGTAACTGCCCCTGAAGGACCAGGTGCACAGCCTGGGAGTCATTTTGGACTCACAGCTGTCCATGGAGGTGCAGTTCAATTCAGTGTCCAGGGCAGCTGTCTACCAGCTCCACCTGGTACACAGGCTGAGACCCTACCTGCCCGCGGACTGTCTCACCAGAGTGGTGCATGCTCTAGTTATCTCCTGCTTGGACTACTGCAATGCGCTCTACGTGGGACTACCTTTGAAGGTGACCTGGAAACTACAACTAATCCAGAATGCGGCAGCTAGACTGGTGACTGGGGGCGGCCACTGAGACCGCATAACACCGGTCTTGAAAGACCTACATTGGCTCCCAATACGTTTCTGAGCACAATTCAAAGTATTGGTGTTGACCTTTAAAGCCCTAAATGGCCTCGGCCCAGTATACCTGAAGGAGTGTCTCCACCCCCATCCTTCTGCCCGGACGCTGAGGTCCAGCGCCGAGGGCTTTCTGGCGGTTCCCTCATTGCGAGAAGCAAAGCTACAGGGAACCAGGCAGAGGGCCTTCTCGGTAGTGGTGCCCGCCCTGTGGAACGCCCTCCCATCAGATGTCAAAGAGCTAAACAACTACCTGACATTCAGAAGACATCTTAAGGCAGCCCTGTTCAGGGAAGATTTTAATGTGTGACATCTTAGTGTATTTTTGGTCTTTGTGGAAGCCGCCCAGAGTGGCTGGGGAAACCCAGCCAGTTGGGCGGGGTACAAATAATTTATTATTACTAAATTATTATTCCCATTCTGGTGTCCTCCAGATGTTTTTCATTCTGTGTTCCCAGGCTGTTCCTCAATTGACTGAGCAAGTGTCCACCAGTGCAATTGATTGCATTGGATTCCTTACTGCACTACATTCAAACTCACCCATCTGCCAGTGCCAAACTCTTGTGCCAATGGGCAGAAAACACTGGATATAGCCTCTTGTTGTTGTAGGAGAGTCAGCCATCACCAACACACCACACCACATCCCCAGACTGGTCAATGAGAAGTGAGTGCTATCCTAACTCTTCTGTGTGTGGGGATTGATAGAGATGTGCCTTAAAAGGAATTATTATCCTCAGTGGGGCCATCAGAGTAATATGCACCAGAGCCAAGCTAGCTCTCCCTTTCAATGAATGAACCTTGTTACTAGGCACTAATGTGAATGAACTTAAGAGAGTAAATACCTACACCATGCCACCAACCATTTACTAAAATGTAACCACAAGGCACAAGTTGCCATCTTTTTTCTCCTTCTGAAAGCATAAAAAGAGACTACTTGTGGGTGATCTTCTGCAGCATCTGTTGATTTTTCCAGCTTTGGAAATTGGGTTCATTTGGATTTCTCCAGCTTTGGAAATAGGAGCCCAGCATCTGGCCCAAGCCTCCTGCCTTCAAAGGGAGACCTTTCGCCATAGTAGCGAGGAAGAAAGTTCAAGTTGCTTAGAGACCTTTCCGTGGGACTAACACCCAGCCTGGTGAGGATTTTATCAGCGGTGTTTGGGATCATTGGTTGCAGGAGGCTCCCATAAATCCGAAGGCATTCCAGAGTGACGTGCAGGATGGTGTCTTGCCACTGCTGCTCCTCAGGATCTTCACGACGTAGTTTCCAAGGTGTGTGCCTCTGAAGGAAGCCATTTGTCTGCCTCACGCAGTCCAGGATCGATTCTAAAGCTTTGTAGATCTGAAAGCGTTCGAAGCAGTCGCTCACATGAGCAGGCAGGTCTTTCACTGATGACACCAGTTTGTAGTCCTCAGCCATGGCTTTGCCTCTCCTATTATGAGCATCCATGACCCGAGGGAAGCATGCCTCTGAAAAGCCTGGGTAGCTTCCGCTGGGGTTGAGGCTGGGGGCCGTGCACCGGTTAAGAAGACCCCCCAAAGCATCAGCCAACTCTGAATTGACCAAGTTGACAGCCTTCTCATCATAGTAGTCGCAGTCTCGCTCAGGGACACCCTGTCTCAGCAGGAAGTACCGAAAGCCATCCACTGAGTACCGCTGGAAACAGGCCTGAGGGTCTACCACATTGCCCAGAGTTTTTGACATCTTCTGCCCTTGAACTGTCCAGTGGGAGTGCACCAGGATTTTCTCTGGAGGCTCCAGCCCCACTGCCATGAGCAGGGCAGGCCAGTAGATGGCATGGAACTTGAGGATATCTTTGCCCACAATGTGGGTTGCACCGGGCCACCAGGTGTGGTGTGTGTCAGGATAACCCACAACGGTTAGGTAGTTCACCAGGGCATCGACCCAGACGTAAATGGTCTGCGTCGAGTCGTGGGGGACAGGGATGCCCCACTGCAGCCGCTTTCGGTCACGCGACACAGAGAGGTCAGGCAAGTCCTGCTCCAGCCAATGGAGCACCTGCTGGTGGAAAGGCTCAGGGGTTATGGCTGCCTTGCTTTCCTGGAGCCATCTCAGCAAAGGTTCCCGGAATTCGGACAGTTTGAACATGAAGTTCTCCTCTTTGGTCCAGTGCACCTGAGAAGAAGAGAGAAACTGGTCACAACCTTTTTTTTTTGCTGTCTCCCCTACAAATAGTTATTCATTTATTTATATTCATTGCATCTATGATGGAACATTTGGCCTCCCAGATATTGCTGGACTATTACTCCCATTGCCCTTTATAGTTCATAAGTACAACTCCCATCACCCCAAACTATGCTGGTTGGGGCTGATGGGAATTAGAGTCCAACAACATCTGCAAGGCCAGAAGTTCCCCCACATCTGCATTACATTTATATTCCCCCCCATGCTGAAATCCCAAGGGAGCAGATAAGACTATTTAAGTATGCGACCATGGCTGTGCGGATGTTATTTGTCCAGAGATGGAAAGAAGATAAAGTCCCTACCAGAGAAGAATGGCAGATCAAGTTGATGGATTATGCTCAAATGGCCAAAACAACCAGAAGAATCAGAAATCAGGAAGACCGAAATTTTAATAAGGAATGGGGAAAGATTATAACTTATTTTAAAAACCATTGTAAACAGTTAAAATCGTTAGTAGGATTGGAATATCACTTGTATTTTAATGGTGAATTTTGGACACAATGGAGAGGTAAAAAAAAGATTCTGGATTATCATAAATAATGCAGGAGGAAATGATTAACAATAGGACCCACAAAGCGGAGGAGGGAAGTCCAGGAGATTCCTTGGAATCTTGTTTTTATGTTGTAAGTTGGACACGTGACTGTAAAATTCTAATTTGAAAAACCAACCAAACATTTATATTCCCCCTTTATTTCATAGAGTTTAAGGCAGCATATATAGAGCTCCTAGGCAGCCTCCCATCCAGGCACTGACCACTCTCAAACCCCATGAACACTATATATTTAAAGCAATATCCTGGCTTTGGCTTCCCCCAAAGAATTCTGAGAGCTGTAGTTTGTTAAGGGTGTTGGTAACTGTGGCTCTGCAAAGGTAATGGGGGGCGGGTCTCCTAAAAACTCTCAGCACCCTTACAAAACTACAGTTCCCAGGACATTTTACTGAAAGTATAGCACACATGAGTCCTCAGACTTGCTAGGCTCCAGAAAAATTGCTACACGGTATTCCTTCATACCAGGACGGTTCAACACATGGCCCAATGGCTACATGTCACCCTTGAGGCCTTTTAGGTGGCCCTCAGCAACGTTTGACTCTCCCCAACCATGTAAGCAAGGCACTAGGCTTTGAGATGGAGGCAGGAGGGTCCTCCTACCTCCTTTCCAAAACCTTGTTCCTGCTTCTCCAGCTTCAGGAAGGAGGTGGTGCCAGTGGCGTAGCGTGGGGGGTGCAGGGGGGGGCCCGGCCGCACCGGGCGCAACATCTGGGGGTTAGGGTTAGGGGTAGGGTTAGGGGGGCGCAAATCCACGGGTTAGGGGGCGCAAATCCACGGGTTAGGGGGCGCAAATTACTTGCCTTGCCCCGGGTGCTGACAACCCACGCTACGCCACTGGGTGGTGCTGCTTAAGTCTCATACCTCCTTGCCAAAAACCAGTACCTCATTTATCTGGCTGCATGAGGGGGGCATCACATTTTGGCTTTCCAGTCCCCGTGACAACACGGCATGCAGTTTGCTGGTTCTGTGTTGAAGTACTCTTGCAGCCCACTTAGTATGAAAAGTTGGACTGCCCTGCTTCAGTCAATAACCAGGAACCCTTATTCATCCCCCCCCAGCATTTATACCATGCCTTTCTATAATAAAGCAGGCTCATTCACACAAACACCAGCTATGCCCTCCAAAATGGATTAAGTATTAAACAATGTATAGAAATAAATCAAATCCCTCATAACATGCAGAAAATGTCCACCCAGAATTAAAGGCCAGATTGTTGTTTCTGCATAATCCAAGGCTGTGCATATGCTGCATTGTTTGGTGCCAAGAGAAACCAAATCCTATAACCTGCATAAATTGTGCAAATTAAGCAACCCTAATGTGTCTGCTTATGTTACACCAACAAGTCGAACCTGCAACAAAATCTTGCAGTGCTCAGTGTCTTGCTTGGAGTGTTCAAGGTCCCGGCCACACATTCTTTCTATCTTTCCAGGTTCCATTCCTCCTCCCACACAAAACTCCATCATCATTCTGTGCCTACTAAATTTGCTCAATCCTCACTTAGTTCCCATCCGTCACCTTTATAGCTTTTATTCCCTTAAGGTTTTTGTGTTTCTACAAGGTTCCTCTGAGCCTGCTGCTAGTTCCTTCTTATGCAGTTTTGATATTTCAGCAAAATTAAGATTCAGAGTCAGAGAACTTTCACTATTAATGTACAGGACTGATTTTTCTTTGCTTCTCATAGAATACAGAAACACAACTGTTAAGGGCTTCTTACTGGAAATCTTGCTCAGCCCCACTTGCTCACTTCTGAGATTGTGACAGGTATTACATATTAACTTTGCAAACTGAAGGACTAGAAACTTGCTTTTCAAATCCCCAGGAAATTCCCAGGATGCTGAATTTTCCACCAATTATCAAATTTCTATGCTTGTGCAGCACGATTGTGAAGCACACATATTTGGCCTCATAAAGGTAAAGGTAAAGGGACCCCTGACCATTAGGTCCAGTCATGACCAACTCTGGGGTTGCAGCGCTCATCTTGCTTTATTGGCTGAGGGAGCCGGTGTACAGCTTCCGGGTCATGTGGCCAGTATGACTAAGCTGCTTCTGGCGAACCAGAGCAGTGCACGAAAACGCCGTTTACCTTCCCGCTGGAGCAGTACCTATTTATCTACTTGCACTTTGATGTGCTTTCGAACTGCTAGGTTGGCAGGAGCAGGAGCCGAGCAACGGGAGCTCACCCCATCACGGGGATTCGAACCGCCAACCTTCTGATCGGCAAGTCCTAGGCTCTGTGGTTTAACCCACAGCACCACCCGCGTCCCTTATTTGGCCTCATACGTGACTTAATTGCCCAGTCATTTCTGCTATAATTCCACCTGTAAAAAAAGCATGAGATTGTGTGTACCAATGTTGCCAGAGACATTTGCATTTTCCCAATGCCCCTTCCTATGCCAGAGACACATTATAGAAAAAGGAGCCAAATTTCTAAGCCATGACTCATATAGCAACCTCTTCTCATCATTCAGCCTCCCTCACTCCCACAGAAGGTTTGTGTGCTTGCAATTGAATGGCTGGACAGAAGCACTTCTGGAGCGATTTTGCAAGATGCAGCATTGCTTGGTGACACTACATAACCTCGTGGTGTCTGCAGTCATTTGGGAATCAGCCATGCAGTAAAGTCAATGTGACTGTGTTCTTGCTACTGCATGAAAAGGAAGGGGCAGAGGAGGATTTCTTAGCAGGATAAAAAGAGGTAGGTCTTCAAATATAATAATCAAAGGTTGGGGGGGGGGAATCAAAGCAATGACTATGGACTTGAGATTTCACATCAGTCTGCCAATGTGCTCATCAGAGGCCTTCCTCAAACATCAAAGTGAGGGGGGTGAGGTATGGAGAGAGGGGCTGTGTACCCAACATACATTTCAAGCACATTTAAATCACACCTGTTCCCCAAATAAGAATCCTCAGAACTGTAGTTTATCCCTCACAGAGCTACAGTTCCCAGCACCCTTAATAAATGACAGTTCTCAGGATTGTAGGGGAAAAGCAGGTGTTTAAATGTATGGTGTGAATGTAGCCAGGGTCTTCTCACTTTGTGACATACCATGTGTCTCTGAAATGCTCTACTAAAGGAGGGCCACCTGATACTTACTTTGCTAACTTTTCAGCACCATGGAAATATATTTCTTTAACACCCACCCACCAGCTTCTAACTCTGAAAACTGAAACAATTTAATTGTTTACAGTTGCTAATCCACTGCTCTCAATCTTCCTTTAATTTTTTTAATAGTATTTGTTTTATTCTTATGTGACTCAACCTGGGAATATTTATGGTGAATAAATAATTAAATTTCAGAAGTATCACTGAAGCCTTTCTTGCTTACAGCCAAGGCAGAGGTAAGATGAAAAGTTTTTCTAAAATATAACTGCATCCGTGTGCTTCCTATTTGCCCCAAATGCTTGTTGAGATGTGTTGCATGAGATCATAGGGGCCATCCTAAAGCAGACTCTGCTGCAAATCCCAAAAGATACTTCCCCGAGTAATGAAACCCTACAAAACAGGGCTTACCTATCAGAACTGAAAAGACACAGAGGGGAACTCATACAGAGGGGCTTTTCATTACCTGGTGGCCACTCTCAAGCGAGACCATGTGCCTGTTGCCATGAGCATCAGGACGCTCAGTGACCTGGGAAGCAGCCAAGAAGGTTTCTTCAGCAGTACAGTACCAGCCTTCATAGTGGGCCTGGTAGAGCCAGCCCTGGTCCTGCAGAGAAGCCCAGAAGTGCTCTACAGCCCGTTTGTGCCGAGGTTCTGTGGTACGGATGAAGTCTGTATAAGAGATGCCCGCCTGGTTGAAGAGTTCCTGAAACTTAGCTGACATACAGTCACAGAACAGTTCAGGGGAACTGCCTGCAGCTGCTGCTGTCATCTGGATCTTCAGACCATGTTCATCAGTTCCTGTGCAGAGAAATAGGAGAGTGCAAAGAATTAAGAATCCAACAGACCTGGTATCTGTGGGCCTCCAGATGTTGTTGGGCTACAACTCTCATCATCCCCAGGCAGCCTGACCAATGATCAAGGAGATGGGAACTGCAGCTAACCAACATCTGGGTAGCCAAGGTTGGAAGGCTGCACTAGACTAGACAGACTTCTAATGTGATCCAGCTGATCTGATGTTCTTAGGGCTGGAAAAATGGAGAAAACTGGTTATATTAAAGGAAAAAGACCCCCCCAAAAAATATGTTGTTGGACTACAGCATCCATCTATCATCACTGCTGGCAATTCTGGCTGAGACTAATGAGAGCTGCAGCCCAAGAGTATCTGGCAGCTAGGTGGGTGGGTAAGGAGTGTGTCACAGCTGTTGCTGCCACTGCAGCAGCAGGTGATGCATTACTGTCTGGGAAGCCGGATCTGCTGCCCCTGTGGATCCTGCCCACAAAGCGACTGCCTCACCTTCCCTCGCGAGTTGGCTGGTTCCGCACACTTGCATGTACACGTGCTTCATTGAAACTCCCATCTCCCCGCAGAAAAGATTGTGAGTTTGAGGGACTGTCTTCTCCGCACAAGGGAGACGAACACGACGACAACAACAACAACAACAGCCGCTTTAAAGAACGCTCAAGGAAAAGCCTCCACCGATCAGCAGCATCTAGCAGCCTTTGACACGAGAAGAAAACCCACCACCCATTCACACAACCCCCTCTGCCAGTCCTCTCACTGACCCGTGGTAAAGCGCCCTCTTCCGCGGCCCTGCAGCTCCCGGTGCCGGTGCAGCGCATCAGCTAGCAGCGCAGAGTACAGGTGCCCGATGTGCGGCGGGCCGTTCACGTAGAAGATGGGCGTGGTGAGCAGCAGCGGCCGGCCGCTCCGGTCCGAGGCGTGGCAGCCTCTCCGCGAGCCCTGCCCGGGGAGGAGAGCAGCGTGGAGCAGGCGGCGCGCGGCGAGGGAGCGGAGCAGCAGCAGCAGCATGACTGCCGCACGCCGGGAGGACAAGGAGGCCACGCCCCTCCCCAGGCGCTCCTCCCCCTGGCCGTAGAGTCACAGAGCCCCTGTTCCTAGAGCGGCAGCGCGCGCTGACAGGGAACGCGCGTGCGCAGGGAGACCGGCGTTCCGCGGGCGTCTTTCTGTCAGTAGCAGTGGAGACCGGGATCGGACCTGAATCGGGTCGGTGCCCGTTGCCGCCGCCATCATGTTCCGCTGCCGCGTGGCTACCAGGCTAGTGCGGGCGCTGGGCCCAAGGTCACGGGGCCGTGCGGGGACAGGTGAGCGGGGGTTTCGCCGGCGTGGCCTGAAAGGGGAAGGCAGGGCAGGCGGGGGTGGGGTGGGGTGCGAATCTCCAGAAGGTCTTTCCAGAAGTCCCTCAGTCTCCCCTTCGGGGAAATGGGTTCAGTGCTTCCTTTGCTGCAGTGCGATTGCCAAAGATGACGTGTCTTTGTTTTTAGGGTACATTAAACACACGCGCACCCCCCCCCCGCTAATTCTGAACGTAGGTAACATGTTCACAACTTCTAGTTACGAAATTGCTTCATTCGTTCCAGATGCCCACATAAGGAAATCAGTTCCACCTGCTTTGATTCTCGGGGTGGGGGTGGGCCAAGGAGAGCTATTTAGGATGGAGTTGCCAGCTAACCAAAAACAAAGAAAACCCCCGAGGTACCGCATAATGCACAAAGGCAATGCGAAGCTGACGCTTTATTCCAAGGAAGTTTATGGGTCGTTATGACGCTATACTTCTGCAAAGGTTGATGTGCATGCCAAGTCTCCCCCAAAGCTCTTAAAGGAAAAAAAAAAACGAGGACCAACGTAATATTCCCAAGCAGGTCTACCTGGAAGTTATCCCTGCTGATTTCAGTGGGGCTTATTAATTAAGTAATAAACATGTGTAAAGTACAGATATGTAGCTACCCATTTCACTCCCAGAGGGACACTCCATTGTCTCTTGAGATAGATGGATGCCAACAACAATTCCAGATCTTTCCAAGTGAATGGAACTCACTTTTCTATCCTAAAAGGTAGAGTTATTGGTCTTGCAACCAATTATTACTGTTGTTTCATCCTTTGCTTACGTCCTAAAAAGCCTTTGTTGGCACCCATATGTTAATAGCCTACATTTTTGGAGAACATTTATTTATTTATTTATTTTCAAATTGGTTAGGATTGAAGTTAGGATGGTATTAAGAGGCCAGAGAAGAGAATTTGGTAAACCTAAATGGGCAAATATCAAAGTACAGTGCCTGGAGTCAACAAACCCTCCTGGTGTTGGTTAATCAAATGAAAAATTTCAAGAAGAGCCCAGCTCTTCATACATACATGTTCATACATCTAACTAATTAGTTCATACATCTAACTAATTGGCTGTTGAATTCCTAAAATGATCTCATTTCTGAAATCAAGAACGTAAGCCTATATTTCTCCCTGGTCAATTATAAAAGTGTTTGCTTGGAAATAAAGTCTCAAATCATTTTGGTGCAACTTCCCTGTTGATCTTTTTTGAGGAATGGAATGTGTGTTAGTTGTAGCTTCTTCTGTTTTCAAGTAAAATGCGGTTATAGTAATGAAGAAAGAAGTGAGTGGGGATGCTGGAATATTTAAAGCTTAGCTCTCTGCATCTCTGACAAGTCTGATTCTGTACACATTAATGGTGCTTAAAGTCAATGATTTCAGTGAGCTTAGGAATACCTTAGCTCTGCATAGACTTGGGCTGCAAGACTCATGTGACTAAATTGTAGTAGGCATGATGGGGAAAACAGACTCCCATTTACTTAACCTTTACCATGTCATTGAAGGTGTCAAATCACAGCTGAAGCAGACTTGTATTGGATCAGGAATTCCACATAGGCAAGTTAGCAAGCTGATGAAGGAGGGACAGAGTGCTTTCTGCCACTCCTTCACATGTTTGCTGCACTTTTAAGCCTCCTTTAAACAAACAAACCAGTCTGTTTTTCACTCACAAGAGCAATGTCCCTTATGAGTACAAAGCAGGTAAGTAAAAATTATTGCAGGTTTCTAATGCTAGGGGACTTAGTAACAGGGAGAAGTTAATGGGTGCTTATGAACAGTTACTCTTGTTTTTGGAAATCAGTCCACTTGTCTGTGGACAGGAATGGAATGCCAAGTTGTCAATCAATGCTTTTAGTCAGTGTTAAACTTATTTCTTGGCTGTGGCCTCAAAGCTTGCTATGGTTCTAAGTTGTGGCCTTAGAGTTGCCAATGATGTAGATTACTATTGGTACCTTTGAGTGTATTCTGCTGAACCCAGTTGCCAACTGAATTTGACCATGAACCGTTGCACACTTGCCTGGGAGGAAGTATCACTGAGTGTGGCTAATATACATGTATAGGATTGCATATGATAGGTATAAGATTGAAACAAAAAGTTTTCAGCAAGCATCTAAAAGATTATAGTGATGGTGCCTGCCTAATAGCAATAGCAGGGAGTTTAGCCTGCCTAATAGCAATAGCAGGATGGTGCCTGTCTAATAGCAATAGCAGGAAGTACAGGTGCTTCCTAACAAGCCATGATTGCTAGCCAACCTGAAGGGATGGCTTGGAGATCATGGCCTCTTAGGGAGCTACAAACCATGATTCTTGGTTCAGACATAACAGGGAACCAAGGTTTTGTGGTTTGCTTATCCTGTTTGCCCCAGAGAAGACTAAAGTGGGAGTGATGGGACAGCATGTGTACCAGCCTATTTCATATTCACAATAAACCACGGTAAGCCAGAATACGGTATCTATTATGTGGCTCTTGTCTCTTAACTTACAAGGTGATTGCAAGGTGATTGTGAATATAGAGATGGGGGGAGGGGAGGAACCTTGTTGTGAGCCACCTTGAGCCCCTTATTTTAAATCCGAGGCCCACCTTTGTGCTTTGCATTAGAGGGTAAACAACTCAATTTTTATCTTTTGGGATGTCTCAGTGAAATAATTTTAGTACCAATGTAGCACTGGCTGTGAAACAAGTAGATTGCTCAACTGTCAATTTATAACTTAGCTGGTGTATTAAGGTACACTGTTGACTATTCTCCCTCCTAACAAATTGTGTTTCCAGGCAACTTCTTTCAGCGATGGAAAGTTCCCTTAGAAGTTCAGCTGAGCAGACAAATGACTAGTTCTGGTGTTCCGGGAGGCAAAGGCGAAAATACTGTCTTTGCCTTTCTTGTGGGCTTATCCGCCTTAGGAGCAGGGGCCTATGTAAGTAGAAAGGCCTGATGGTCAAGAAAAGAGCAAGATGTCTCCTTCTACACGGTGGTCATTTCTCTTCTAAGCTCTCCTTTGGTTTCTGCTCTTCCTGCTTCTCATCTCTGTTTCTGTGCTTCTCTTCTCCGTCAGCAAAATCTCACAGGAGCAAAGTTAAGCCTGGATCAAAAGTTAACCTTTTCTCTCATTGTTTCAGTTATCTCACGAGAAGGGCAAACACTATATATCCACAAACAAATGGCTACTTTGTCTGCTATACAGTGGTACCTTGGTTCTTGAACTTAATCCATTCTAGAAGTCCGTTCGACTTCTAAAACGTTTGCAAACCAAGGCTCGGCTTCTAATCTGGGGCTGATTGGCCCCAGAAACAATGCCAACAGCTGAAACAGATGTTCAGCTTCCAGAAAACATTCGCAAACTGGAACACT
This sequence comes from Podarcis erhardii, assembly GCF_964252035.2. Lineage (NCBI taxonomy): Eukaryota > Metazoa > Chordata > Lepidosauria > Squamata > Lacertidae > Podarcis > Podarcis erhardii. The sequence continues at coordinate 18,426,400 of NC_138504.1, forward strand.
TGTGGGTTTGCAGCGTTTGGGAGCCAAGCCGTTTGGGAACCAAGGTACCACTTTATTGAGTTTGTACAGAAACTAGATTGAAATTCTATGTTTATTCTTACTGGTTGGAAGAGTTCTGATATTTTTTGTAAAGGAGAGGGTTTTTTTTAGCAATTATTGCATCATACACTGAGCTTGTCCCTAAACACAGGCTGATACACTTGTTTAGCCTGAGAGTTCTGTTTATTGCTGCTTTCCAGACACATTATAATGCTGTAAATGCCATAGCTTATGACATTAGCAGAAGATAAAGCCATTGTTTTAGTCTCCAAGGAAACTTGTAGATTTGGTGTTCTGGTATTCCTGGAGATTGGGTATATGCAAATTTGGTTTAAGGATTTTCCTCCCACGATACCCTTTTTTCAAAAGAAGATCAGTTATGAATTATTATTTAAAATCAGATTCTTAAATAGCAGGACTTAACCGAGGGCAAAAAAAGGAATATTGGCTTCATTCTTAAATTATGGTTTGGTCACCAGGATCAGACCTCAGACTTGTTGCACTCCTTGCACACTCTGATTCCCTTCCTAGTTTGAGTATACCAATGGGTGGCTGTTATGTTCAACTCGATCAAACTATGGTTTGCCTCCAAAACAGATTTGGAAATCCATTTCAAACTAAGATTCCAGGCCATCACTGGAAAACTTTGGAGAAAGAATGGGTACATGAGCCTGATGTGTGAACCTGATAGCAGAACAATTGGTTTGTCTGTTCTTTGAGAATTGAACCCCTGAGTCTTTAAGCAGTTGGAATCTGCAGGATGCTTTGATTGCGTTTGTGCAACATGTTCTTAGTTCTTGTCCCATTTGTCTTGCTTTGATGCTGTTCTATCTCAGCAAGCTTTCCATGGCCCACTGGAGACCCTTTTAAAATAGAAAAGCTGCTATTATTCAGTGTCTCTTCTTCTTGCCCCCAACCCCGGTGAAATCCTGCATCAGCCACTGGTGCCACTACTGACCAGCTATTTTGGAGTTGTGCTGATTTGGGAGTAGCTGCCAGGAACTGTGGGACTAGGGAGAATGGGTGTAAGAAATATTTACCAGGTCAGACAAGTAGTTGATCTGTCCAGGGCCATTACCAAGTCACACTCTATTACTAGCCTGGCTATTACCAGTCATCCATTGTCTCTTTGTTGAAACCCTTTTACTAGGAAAGCTTTTGTGTTGGACTTTGCCTATATAAAGCATAGCTTACAATTAAAGCATTAGGTTTTCTAAACAACAAAACAATATGTAAAGATATTGTTCTAAGTAATATTTATTATACTAGCTACTTTTAACCTGAGGTTCCCAGTGGTCTCTGATCCCAGTGGACTGGCCAAGTCTAACCCTTCTTAGCTTGAACACCTACGCAGCACCAGATGCTTCCCAAACCATTCAGAGGATCTGCACGTGGAACACACCAAAATCATTTTCTAAAGAGAAACTGCTGGGGACAGCCTAAAACACTCTTCAAAGGAGCTAATAACTGATGTTGTAAATGAAAAGAGGCCATTAAGCTGCCCATTGTTTTGGCAACTGAATGGTGACAATTTTCCAGGATTTGGGGCTAAGATATCTCCCATGACCTACTTCCCGATACTTTTTTTAAAGTGTAGATGCCAGCAATTGAACTTGAGACTTGTGTATGCAAAGCACACACTCTACTCTTTACATGTGCTTCCTCTTCTAAAAAAACAGTATAGGGTATGGGGTGGGCAGTTTGAAACCTGTTTTGGTGGAGACATGGGTAAATCTAGTGCATTGTGCAAATGTACAGTTACCTGCCACCTTAAGACATTATGCTGGGTTCCTTGAACAGAGAGATGTGAATAATCTCAGAAAGCAACTAAATGGAGATTCAGAGTGTGCCTCTCATTTATTTTGAATGATAGGAAAGGACCTTCGGAATAGTGTGAACCTCTTGTGCAATGTTGCCACTTCGTACATCGTCATCATCATGTCAAAATGTTTAGGACCCAATCCAAAGAAGCAGCAGAACCTTTGCAACTGCTGGTGGTAATGGGAAAGAATTGTGGCATCTGGGAGTAAGACAAACACCTGCTTTAGCATTCTCTTCTGCAGAATAATTTCATGAAATAGCAGATGTTATGTGCAGACCTCATCTTCTCACATGCCTCAGCTGCAGGAGGGGAAGGCAGTGGCTGTTCTTGAACAAGGCTGCTTCTTTTCATGGTCAAAGCTAAATCTACAATGAATTAGGGATGAAAAGAGTCTTTTTCTTTACTATAAATGAACACCTTCTGTCTTTTAGCATACTGGTTTTGACACAGGCCTTGCTCACCCCAATATCTGTATAATCCAGTGTCCTAATTTCATACTCAGAGCTCTCTGCTTCCTTTCCCTCTTCTCTTTCCTCCCTGTCTCCTTTTACAGTTTTGCAGTGCCTGCATCTCAGACCCCCTTCTAGATCGCTAACGTCTCCAGGTGCTCCTGGCAAGGGCAGCAGCAACCTAATGTACTTCTTAATTGTAGGAGGAGCAGTTACGGGGGCAGGCGCTTATGTAAGCTGCTTTCCATTGAGTTTGGTTGCCGGGGCTGGTGGGTGGTGCATGACATAACTGAAGCTTGCCATTTCATGCTGGCAGTCTTAAATATTCACAACCTAATCTTTCTATAAAATCGAGCTTTACTGCAGCCTTCTCCAACCTGGTGCTCTCTAGTTGTTGTTGCACTACAACTCCCATCAGTACTGACCTTCAGCCATGTTGGCTTGGCCTAGTGGGAGTCCAAATAAACATCTAGAGAGTGCCAGGTTGGGGAAGGCTGACTTTGGAGTTCATGCTTCTGGTTGTGATAAATCACATGCTTGTCTTTGCTCCTGCTGTCTTTGAAGGCTCAGCTTCTTTGTTGATTGATGTTGATTCTCTCTCTATCTCTCTCTGTCTCCCCATCATTATTCTTTTATCTTACATAATTTTGTACCTGTTTAAGAAGAACCTTGCACTCTTTTTCATTTTTGGCATTTGCTAACTTTCCTTTCTCCCCCACGTCTTCTCCCTCATATTTGTGTGATTTTTGCTTCTTGCTAATAGATGCTTTAATTCACTTTTTGCATGGAGTTGGGGTATCCTGTTACTTTTTCAGACCCCCTTTGGGGAAGTATACATGGTTTTATTTATTTACTTTTTGTTGAGAGGGGAAGAAATAGTCCACAGGCACACTTTGAACCAACTTATTTCTCAGCAATATAACTCCAGTCGGCAGCGACTTTCACTAGAGGCAACATTTGAGTACAACTAGCCTGCTGAGGCTTATCTAGCCTCTCAAGACCACAGCCACTGCTTCCCCCATCCCACAGCTGTCTTGCCCCTGCATTGATGGTGCCTTAAGAGAGCAACATTTGTATTTGGCCTCTGAGCCCAGTAGCTGCTGATCCATGGATCAGGTTTTCCAGTTGTCTGCACCTTTATATGTTTGCTGAATCTAAGCCTGGCCAGTCCTCTGTAGCAACCTTCACTTGGAGTTGCAGAAATTCTCTCCCATCTGCAAAAGGGGACTCTCAAATTACCCATTGCATTTTAAGCCCACAATCTTTGTATAAAATGTCTTCCCACTGCCCTCCCCTGGGGAGGCAGATGCTTCCCTTTTTTTGTTTTACTTCCTTGGAATGAAGCCACTTTTCCTGAGTGTGCCGGGTGGACAAAAGCCAATCAAATGCAAAGATAAATGCAAAGATAAACCAAAATGTATGTCAAAATTGTCACCTGTTTGGTTGTCTAGGCGTACAAGACATTAAGAGAAGATCAAAAGCGGTATAATGAGCGCATTGCAACAATGGATCAGCGCCCCGAGCAGGATGCAAAACCCCTGTCAGGTATGTATCTAGCTTTATCAGGATTGCCTCAACCTTTAGAAGAGGGATGTGTAACACCTCCAGATGTTTGTGTAACACCTCCAGATGTTGTTGAGCTCAAGCTCTCATCACTCCTGACAGCTGTCCATACTGGCTGGGGCTGATAGGAGTCAAAGCAGGTCCCTGCTATAAAATGTTGGTTTGCAAGCTGGGATCTGCAAAGAAGAGAGTTCAAATGAGGTTCGCTGTTTAAAAAGGTTTTACCATCATGTAAGGAAACGGAGCTGTCAACAGAGGGAAACAGGCCTTTAGCAGTAAGATTCTGAGCAAATACGATCCTATCCTGTTAGCTGTAGCAGAAATTGCCATCAAATTAGCATGTTGGCCTGATCTGCGTGTGATGTGAAGTTGCATTCTGCTTACCTGCACAGGGCAGCCTTCCAAATTGCATCTCCTCTCTTTCCAGAAGCAGATGCTGCCTCCCAGAGCACAGCAGGTGAGAGAGGGCTTCAAGACAGACAGACTTTGTATCCTTCCACCACCACCAAAGTATCTTTGAATAGTGTTATTTTTACAATGTGTGCTGGTTCAAAAATAAATGCTGCAGTGGAGGCTATGATGGAGCGGCTGTCCGCTCTTCTGTTTTGGATTATAGGGAAGGAAGAGACGTTTTTGGGGTCCCCTGGGAAAATTCTGTATTTTGCCCCTGTGCTTGGGCTTGTGATCCTGGTGTGGTTTTGATGCTACTGTGAATACAGGAAGCTGCTTTCTACAGAGTCAGAGCAGTGATCTGTCTAGCTTAATATTATCTCCTGCCCTCCAGGGTTTCCTGTCCCTACATGGTGATGTCAAGGAATTTAACCTGGATTTAAGCTTTAGGCTGACCCTGTTTGTCTCTTTGGAGTAACCACCATTGTTTTGGAGGGTTTGCTAAGTTGTAGTAAGGCTTACAACAGGAGCAGAGCACCTGTACCCCTCCAGGTGTTGCTACAATTCACATCACACCTGACAGTTGTTTGTGCCGATAGGTGGTTTTAGGTAAGCTACTGTCCTCTCAGCTTCAGCCCCTCATTTCCAAACTGTGGGTGGCATTATCAAGCTACTTCATAGGGGTGTTCTGAGGATTGCAACAATGAAAATATCAGATGCATGTTGAATACATGAAGTCACTATATTACACACTAATATTGTTTCTTTGGTATTAAAATTATTCTCAGGCAGAGAGATAAGACTTAGCTCTTTTCCCTTTCTGTTTCTTTTGGACGAGAGACCTTTTTCTGTTCGGGTGTACCTTTGTGGTTGCCTTCACTGTCCACTTGGTTATCTGTTGCTTGCAGCCCAAGAAACAGAAGCAGCCGCTCGCTCAGAAGTTCCATCCCATGCTCCTTTCCTACTAATTGGTGGAGGCACTGCTGCTTTTGCTGCAGCCAGATCCATCCGGGCTCGAGATCCTGGGGCCAAGGTAAGTGACAGAAGCACAGAGTTTGGCTGTGACATCAAATTTTCTTGTACTTGTTGAGGTTCTCAAGGTAAATATTTCCACTGCCTCATGTCCAAGGTATTGATTGTGTCTGAAGACCCTGAACTTCCATACATGCGGCCCCCACTTTCCAAAGAACTGTGGTTTTCAGATGACCCAGATGTCCCAGAAACGCTGCGGTTCAAGCAATGGAATGGTAAACAGAGGAGGTGGGTTTCTTGTTCCTCCCTCACTACATATTCCCCCAAAATGTGCCAAAATGATAATCAATGTGAGCGTTTGAGACTTGGAATCCAAAGCAATGCCCTGGAAAGTATTTGCTGTTACCCAAATAGGTGCCTCATGTTCCTGCTTGGCAATGAGATGAGTGGTGCAGAATAGGTCCCTAGAAGTCTGGTCAGAGCTCTTTACTTTGCTGGTTGAAATCTTTGTTCCCTGCTCTCTGTATGGATTTGCTAGCTGTTTCTGAGGTACCTCCTCCCTCAAGTGCTGCAGCTCTTTCCCAACTGAATAAATTTGGAGCAAAAAAGTTGGGTTGTTATCTGCAGGTTGGGGCGTTGGCTCCTAGACGTGCTTGTTGCCGGGATCCTTGCAAACAGTGATGGACCTCTTGGCTCTTGGTCCAGCATGGCTCATTGTATGTCCTTGAGCAAGAGTGTATACAGTGGTGCCTCGCAAGACGAAATTAATCCGTTCCGCGATTCTCTTCGTCTAGCGGTTTTTTCGTCTTGCGAAGCAAGCCCATTGACGGCTTAGCGGATTAGCGCTATTAGCGGTCTAGCGGCTTTTAGCGATCAGCTGAGAGGCGGCTTATCAGCGGAACAGCTGATAAGCGGCTTAGCGGCTTAGGAAAGGGGGGGGGGAGCGAAAAACCCCGCGGGAACTTGCAAGATTTTTTCGTCTTGCGAAGCAACCCCATAGAGAAATTCGTTTAGCGAAGCGCCTCCAAAACGGAAAACCCTTTCGTCTAGCGGGTTTTCCGTCTTGCGAGGCGGTCGTCTTGCGGGGCACCACTGTACTCAGGATTGCTCAACACAGATCAGTTACGGCTTAAGTATTGAGAGATTGTGAATTGCTTGCTTTGTACCTTTAAAACATGCTGGGGGACCATGAAGATTCTGTGTTTTAAAAAAAGTATGAGGTCAACCCATCCCTGGCATGAAGGATCCTGGTATCTTTCCCAAGAATTGCTTTTGAGTTTTAAGTTTAATGTACAGTTTAGTATTTTTGTCCAATTTTGTTGACCAAAAGCTAAGGGCTCTCGAGGCAGCTTATGATCCATTGAATGATATAATAATCCAACAGTAAAGCACAATAAAAATGGGCACCCTGTATAATAATAACCTGCAACAATAAAATAACAGCAGCAGCCAGTCTTAAGCAGCAAGTGTTGTTCCTAACTAAGATTTTACCTGCTTTTAAATATTCATCAAGGATTGACTTTCACTGGCCTCATGGGGCAGTGAATTCCACCCAGAGGGTATCACTACCCAGAAGTCCTAATCTTCAGCTGCCTAACTTGAGGAGAGTAGTGCAAGCACTTTGAAGCAGGGTCACCTCTGGAGATATTAAAACAGGAATAGGCAGTGTAGGGTCTTCCAGGCATTGTTGGACTACCAAAACCCACCAGCCCCAGGGCCAGTGGTCAGGGATGATGGGAGATGTCATCTAACAGCAACTGGAGGGGACCACATTGGCCACTACTGGGTTCGAGTATGTGGAGGTATACATGGGAGGAAGCAAGTCTGAAGATAATGGCTACTTAGAGTGGAGCATCACTTTCTTCCATCTTATTTATCACCCCACTGCAGTATATACTTCCAGCCACCTTCATTCTATGTATCTGCACGTGACCTGCCTCACTTAGAGAATGGTGGAGTGGCCGTCCTCACTGGAAGGAAGGTTGGTGTAGCATTGATTACATCTGTTTCATCAGTACCATATCTGAAGGGATTTATATCCTCTCCTTTGTTTCTTGAAACCAAAGCAGAATCAATAATAAACCCAATCAGTGTCAAAACTGAAAGAGATGCCGCTGTATATAAAACAGCATGACACCCAATTTTAGCAGGGGGCTGGCAGAAGGGTCGTAGCTCATTGGCGGAGTGCATGTGTTGGCTGTGGAAGGTCACAGGTTCAGTCTCCAAGTCAGGCTGGGAAAGACCTCTGTTGGAAATGGTAGAGAGCTTTTTCTGCCAGTCAGTGCACAGACAACGTGTATTTAGATAGTTCAGTAGCCTGACTTGTACTAAGGTTGTTTCCTATGTTCCTAGGGAGGAGAAATGTTAAAAGGCTCACAAAAATTAAAAAGGGCTTGCCTGGTGCCAGAAGATAAGAGTTGGCACCAGGCAATGGATAGTTTGTTCCATAGCAGTGGTTGCCTCCATTTCTCTTCTTGTCACCCAAGCCACGGGAGCCCATAGGAGGTCCTCTCAAGATGATGTAGGCAGGAGGAGGAACCTCAGGTCTCAGGGGCAATGTTGGCCCTCCAAGCCTCTCTGCTTAGCCCCACACATTAGGCGATGACTCATACCAGCCCTTCTCTTTATTCTCCTTGTGTGTGTTTTCCTGGCTGGAATTCATCCTTGAACTGCAGTGATGCACCCTGTTTGCCTGAATGTAGAGATAGAGGGAATGGGAATCTTTGGCTTTTACATGGCTGAATGAAGCCATCTGTACAGAAGTAAGAGTTAGAACCATTTCTCTGCCCACTTTGCCTCTGGCCCCACACACCACTGGCAAGCAAAGGTTACTTGTTAGGGCAGCTCTTTCCAGCCTTAGATCCCTAGACATTGTTGGACTGCAACTCCCATCATCCCTAGCTGGCAGGACTGGTGGTCATGGATAATGGGAGTTGTAGTCCCAACAACATCTGGGGACCCAAGGTTGAGAAAGGCTGCATTAGGGAATGCTGCTCAGGTTCTGTGTGCTCACTCATTTCTGTGCGAAACATGAGCTTGTGTTTGACTTGCAGGTGGTCCACATGGACATCAGAGGCAACATAGTGAAACTTGACAACGGTTCAGAGATCTCCTACGACAAGTGCTTAATTGCCACAGGTTAGGATGTGGAGGCTGCCTCTTTTTCTCTTTCAGTCTACAGTGGGTGGACATGGGGTGTATTAGCCAAGATGCCAGAGGGCTCTGATATTCTGCCTAGATGTGATTTTGGTATTTCGTTTGTGTCCTCAGGTGGTTCTCCAAGGAATCTTCCTGTGATTGAGAGGGCAGGCAAAGAGGTGCAGCAGAGGCTCACCCTTTTCCGGAAGGTAATCTGAAGAGGGGAGCTATATTTTGACCAACAATTCATCCATCAGTTGCCATGATGAATTTATGCTTATTAATTGACTTGTTTTTAAGAAATTGTATTGAACTGAAAGCTTATTGATTCCCCCCTAAAAAGCATATTAAAAAAAGAAAATGCAAAGCAGACAAGCATAGTGTTTCTTGAACATCTCAAGATATGAAAGATATCAGAAAATCCCAGAGCAATTTCTCATTTTTTCCTTGTCTTCTTCCCCACCTCCCTGCCACCCCAAATTTATAACATTAGATGCAAGTGTCTTTCATGTGTTGTTTTTCCTGAGTGTGTGAGTGTGTAGAGAGAGAGAGAGGGAGAGAGAGAGTTTAATTTCTATCCTGCTTTCCTCACAAAGGAGCCCAGGGTGACAGACAACAAAGTAGTTGGAACAGTGCAGTTGATTTAAAATAAAAGTATTAAAAACATTGGAAACAATAACAAACTTTTAAACATGTTAAGAACATTTTTAAAATGTTAAAATGTGCAGCAAATGAAAAATATTTTTCTAGACTGTCATCCGCAAAGAACAGGTTCTGTGCCCCATTTAATTTGGATTGAAATCTTGTCCATAACCAAGAGTTTTCATAGTTACCAAATCAACTAGTAAGGTAAAGGTACCCCTGACCATTAGGTCCAGTTGTGGACGTCTCTTGGGTTGCACGCTCATCTCGCTCTATAGGCGAGGGAGCCGGCGTTTGTCCGTAGACAGCTACCAGGTCATGTGGCCAGCATGACTAAGCTGCTTCTGGTGAACCAGAGCAGCACACGGAAATGCTGTTTACCTTCCCGCCGGAGTGGTACCTATTTATCTACTTGCACTTTGATGTGCTTTCAAACTGCTAGGTGGGTAGGAGCTGGGACCGAGCAATGGGAGCTTACCCCGTCGCGGGGATTTGAACCGCCAACCTACTGATTGGCAAGCCCTAGGCTCAGTGGTTTAACCCACAGTGCCACCCGCGTCCCTAATCAACTAGTAACAAACAACAAAAGCTTGGCTTTCCTTCAAACTGCTAGCTTAGTTTGCATTGACTTTCATTGTTTGATAATGTCTTCTCTTATTTTGCTTTATTGTGTTGATATTGTATCTGTTTTGCTATGTTGCTTTTAGAAGGCTTCTTTAGAAGGAAAAAATGGAGTGTGGATATTCAACTGAAAAAAATGGGGGGATTTGTCATTTTTGCACTACTCAGTCACAATTTGGGTGAACTGCAGATTCTCACCTGTTGGTTATGGAAAGCCCACATCCCTGTCTTGTGTTACCTGTAGACCTCAAGCAATACCAAAAGAGAATGGGCTCCTAGGTCCTCTGCTCGCCTTGTAGCTCACTGGTCTCAGTGAGAAACTATAAACTAAGAACTTTTCTGATTAATGTACTGAACAGGGACACCATTACTAACACTGACTAAAGAGAACCACTGAAATGCTCCCCTGTCTCCTTGCAGGTTGAAGATTTCCGTTCACTGGAGAAAATTTCCAGAGAAGTCAAGTCAGTCACCATTATTGGCGGTGGTTTCCTGGGTAGTGAGTTAGCCTGTGCTTTGGGGAGAAGAGGTAAGCGTGACCTCTGATTAGTGAGAGTCTGCAAAGAGCAGGAGTTGAGAGTGTGATACCAGGGTATAAATAGCCACTGGATCATCAAGCTTATTTGGCTACACCACTCTTACTCCTTGTTCAAACCTGCTGCTGTGGTGATGAACAAGGCAAGAATTTTAAAGCGCTCTGCCACAATGCAAGGACTTAGAAATGAGAATAGTGGAATAAACGCAGTGAGTTGCCTTGCTCGGAATTAATCAGTCAGGTCTGGATTGTTTTCACTGCAATTAGGTCAGCTTGGCAGCATGTAAAATCTCACATGTTCCTCCCATGTTCAAATTTTTGCCTTTTGATTTACTTCTTGGAGTTGTTGTTGAGAGACACACTCTCTTGAGAACTAGTAAGGTTAATTGTAGACTAGATGTGCTAAGTCTGTTGTCCTTTTAAAAAAATGACTGGCTTCTTAGCCCTCCATCCTCACCGCTGATGACTGGAGGTCCAGCTTATATCTTCCCAGGTTCTGAAACTGCACCAGAGGTTGCCCAGCCACTCCCCTCCCCCCCCCCCCGATTCTCTTCTGCAGTGATGAGGACTAGAATGTTGTTAATGCATTAAAAGTGGCTGTTCTCAGGATACTGAAGTTCTACTCTCTTTCATGGGTGATTCTGGGAGCTTGGAGCACAACAGCCCTGCCTAAGTGGTGATGTGTACCAATTTCCCAGGAAGCCAAGCAGACAGACACCAGCCTTGAGGAGTTTCTCACTTTTGAGTGTGCAGAAGTCTGCTGGGTGTAAAATAAAGCAGGAGTACATGCATTTACTAGCTTTTGCTGTGACTAATCTTGTTCCCAGCCTCAGTCTTGTGTGTGCACACGCATGCACAAGTGTTTAAATATTCATATGGCACCTCTTGGTCTTTTGCTCCCAAGGTATCTTACAATAAATCTGTCACTCATTCGTGCATGCACGCAGCATCAAGAAACAACAGTATCAAAGCATCAGCACTGAAAATAAAAGCAGGAGATAAAGCAATGGAAGCAAACACCTGCAGTCTTCCTGCAAATTGAGAAAATTGTAAAATGATATTATCCCCCAAACAATCAGTGAATTCTATTGACTTGATGTCAAAAGCTAACACTGATGGTGCTGTTGGGGGAATTTTGGATTCCATACCCAATAGCCTGTAGGTTCAGCCTGGACAGCCAATAGAACCCAGACACCAATTGTCAGTCAAACAGGATTTTTATTTAGGTGTTGCAAGGCCAGCGCAACACAACCTGAACCAGCAAGTAGTTGAAGGGTGACACCCCAAATTTGAAAAAAGCACAAGCTTTTTTGTTATGTCCATATATGGCAGTACTTCGGCCAATTAGCTTCTACTGGCTTAATTGCAAGCCATAACAACTTTCTTACCTTTTCCTCCTCGGTAAAGGTAAAGCTAAAGGGACCCCTGACCATTAGGTCCAGTCGTGGCCGACTCTGGGGTTGCGGCGCTCATCTCGCTTTATTGGCCGAGGGAGCCGGTGTACAACTTCCGGATCATGTGGCCAGCATGACTAAGCCGCTTCTGGCGAACCAGAGCAGCTCATGGAAACTCCGTTTACCTTCCCGCCAGAGCGGTACCTATTTATCTACTTGCACTTTTGACGTGCTTTTGAACTGCTAGGTTGGCATGAGCAGGGACCGAGCAACGGGAGCTCACCCCATCATGGGGATTCAAACTGCTAACCTTCTGATCGGCAAGTCCTAGGCTCTGTGGTTTAACCCACAGCACCACCCGCATCCCTTTCCTCCGCCTAGTTACAGCTATAGTCCTGTGTGCATGCAATTTCATCTTTCTCTTGTGGTTCCCTTGCAAACATAGCCTTCACTTGCTCAACCCTTCTCACACACATTCCAACTTTTAATTTTATGGGCATGTCTGTGAAGGGTATTTCCTGCACTGGGTGCTAGCTCAGAAAAGACTCTTTTTCCAGGTCTCTTCCTGCTTACTCTGTGAAAGTGGGGACACCTGAAGGGCCTCTTAAATCACGGACAGGTTTAAATGGGAGAAATACAATCTTTCATGTACTCTGCTCCTAGGCCTTAGGGCTTAAACCAGCACTTTGAATTATGCCCTAAAACAAATTGTAGCTCCCACTCTCCAATTCCCTTTGCAGCACAGTCAAGGGGCCTAGAAGTGATCCAGATGTTCCCAGAGAATGGCAACATGGGCAAAGTTCTTCCTGAGTACTTGAGCCACTGGACTACCAACAAAGTCAGGCGAGGTAAGGCCCATCCTTTTCTGCCTTTGTGTTGGAGCTGTTGAGAGGCTATCCTTAAGCACCCAGACACATGTCAACCTGGGCTGTAGACTGGCATGGTCTGATTTTGAGGCTGCAACAGCCTCTCAGCAGGAAGACTTGCATGAGAATTGTCTCCAAGCCATCTTTCTGTTCCACAGTCCTTGTGCAATGAGGCAGCTCTGCAGTTTGATCCCAGGAGGCAGAGCTGAGGCTTGCCACCTCAACATTCTTATCTCATGCCTGCAGTATGGCCATGGCACATTTTCCTAGCTGCTTAAAGCATATCTGCCCTGCCACTTACATCCAAAGCAGCCACCTAGCATCTGCATTCTGACTCCCTGTGCAATTGCTACTCTGTGTTTTCGCTCTTTGGACAGCCAGGTGTAGGCTCCTTTCTGCAGCTCGGGAGTGGGGAACTGCTGTTGTGCAGGCTGAATCCGGCTTGCAGCAGATTCTCACCCAGCTGCAGTTTCACCTCATCTCTCCCAGCAACTTGCAGGAATGAGGAGCGAGTGCTGTGTTCCTCTCCTGGTGAGCCAGTTCTGTTTGTGTGTTGGGCCATGAGAAAGAAAAAGATTTTTTTTGAGGGGGAAGGGGGGGACTGGCAGAAACAGAATTAAAGCGAGTGTCTGCTGGTATGTAACTCCCCCCACCCCACCCTGGAGAAAATGTGGCCCTTGACTTAAAACGCTTCCCCACTTCTGTGCACCCTGCATTGCAACCCCTCCTTTGATCTCCCTGCTGTCAGCTATAACCAATAGGCAAGATCCCTTTTTGTAAACTGCATCCCAGCCTGCCATGCCTCTGTAATTGCCCTGCCACGTCTCTTTCTGCCTTAGCTATTAATGTTCCCCCTTAAGCAAAAGCTGGGATAGCTCAGTTGGCAGAGCGTGAGACTCATAATCTCAGGTTCGTGCGCTCGAGCTCCACGTTGGGCAAAAGATTCCTGCATTGCAGGAGGTTGAAGTTGATGACCCTCGTGGTCTCTTCCAACTCTACAATTATATTACTCTAATCCCCCACCTTCTCTCTCTCTCTGCTGCATTGTAATGGTTGGTGACACTCCTGTTCCATCCCTGCATGCTTAGGTTATGAAGCTCCCAAAGTTTGCACAGATTTATTAAAATGCCACAGTCCCTGCCTGCAGGCTGATGAGCCTAATAGATATGAAAGCCCAAATGGAGTGGGGAAGAACAGGAAGTTAAGGCATGTAGAGGCGCTTGCTCATAAAGTTAGTGTCCATGCGCACACTTCCGGTATTGAAAGAAAAGGTGGCAGGCAAGAGTGCAGTGCTAGCAATTGCAATGAGCATGGGGGAAGCAAATTGATCACTGGCTTTAAATTGAAGGTGTTGCGTCACCAGCACTGTTCCTTTTGCTGCCCTGGGGTGAGCTGGATGCTGTCCAGGTCTTGACCAACCCTGCTGCTGTGTCTTTTCTCTGCCTGGCTCTGCTCTGTCTGGCAGCAAGGCAGTGTGCAACCTTCAGGCATTGCTAGGGTTGCCATATTTCAAAAAGTAAAAATCAGGACACCCCTGATTTTTTAAAGAAGATCCCAAAAGTTGTTGACCTGCCTGAGTTCCAGGACGAAGCACCACGTTTTGGAAATTCCCCCCATACGTCAATTCCACCTTTGAAATCCCATTAATGTCCAGAAAAATGCAGACATCTGGGAGCCCTAGTAATGCTGTCTTTCTCCACTGTATCTCTCTGCCTCCTGCCATCAGGCAGTAGTTGTTTTCTGTGCTTTACTTGCAGAGGGAGTGAATGTGATGCCCAATGCCATTGTCAAGTCTGTATCTGTTGTTGGAAACCGGCTGCAAATAAGACTGAAGGATGGAAGGAAAGTGAGTACTGGGCAAGTGACAGGATGGATCACCTGCCTTTGCCATGTTCTGCCTCCACTGTCAGAGCCAGTGCAGTGGTTCCTCGGGTTAAGTACTTAATTCATTCCGGAGGTCCATTCTTAACCTGAAACTGCTCTTAACCTGAAGCACCACTTTAGCCAATGGGGCCTCCTGCTGCCGCCGCGCCGCGATTTCTCTTCTCATCCTGAAGCAAAGTTCTTAACTCGAGGTACTATTTATGGGTTAGCGGAGTCTGTAACCTGAAGCGTATGTAACCCGAGGTACCACTGTATAACACTTGTGAATAATGTTACTGGAAACCACAGGAGGGGAGAGTGCTATTGTGATCAGGTCCTGCTTCTTCTTATGTTTATGTGTGTCTGTCTGCGCACAAAAGGAGTTAATTGTGGTCATAATATAACCCAACACTTGGTTCCTGCTCCCTACTGAAACCAACTTAAGTCGGTGTAACTGAAGTAAATGCATAGTCTTTCCCCTCTCCACCCCAGTTAAGCTGACTCCTGTTTCACTCCTTTTCTTCTGCTTTCTCCTCTCTGTCAAATTTTGGACTGTAAGCACTTTGGGGCTAAGACTTCTAAGTGTTGGCAGCCACATAGTACACAGGTAGTTTCAGAGGAATTAAAAAACGGTCTGCTTTTTCTGTTTTTTCAGGTGGAGACCGATCACATTGTGGCAGCTGTGGGCCTGGAGCCCAATGTTGAACTGGCCAAGTCAGCTGGCCTGGAGGTGGACTCAGACTTTGGGGGCTTTAGGGTCAATGCAGAGCTCCAGGCCCGCTCCAATATCTGGGTGGTAAGTGTGTTTGTGTATGTATGGAGAGAGCGTCTGAATGGGCCTGAGCTGCTGGAGAGTTTACTGAATATAAAGATTTAGTACAGGCAACTCCCCACTTAATGCAGTGGTTATGTTCTGGGGCCCTGTGTGCCTAAGTAAAATTGCATAAAATGGGAAGCACCCCTAAACACCCTTTAAACACCTCTGCCACTCTCTCTTCAATCCATACAAAAAAATACTGTATCCAAAAGTATCCATAACTGGAATTGAAGCTCTGGGGATAGCTGGAGGATGCGCGGGAAAGCAGTGCTGCTCCTGAGCTACCTCGCACGTTGGCTATTAGGCAAGGAGGCTGAGCAGCCAATACAAATCCCTGCTGTGCCTCTGGTCTTTTTGGGGCTTCCTCCACCCTCACTGAACTCTTCAGTGACTTTTGTCAGAGAGCCATGAGGACCCTCCAGCTCTCTCTCACCATTTCCAAGTTTGAATTGAACTGTTTGATTATTTCCCAGTACCACGCACAAATCAATCACTCTTAAGGGGGGTGGATAGACGCCTGTATAATAAGAGCATCAATTATTATTTAAAGTGCTTACATACATGCAGCTTTCCAGGGCAAAGCTCTCCCAATGTGGTTTACAAAAGAGAACTAGCTTTACGTACACATCATGAACATTATGCTTACAAATGACTTGCAGAATGATCCACTTGCAATGCTTCCAGTTTAGCCCTCTCCACCCCCACACCCCAATTATTAACCCATCACCCTGTGATCTATTTCACTGTGTCTGTTCATCAGTGGTTCCCCTGCCCTGTCTCTGCTTCTCTCCTTGGATGGTCCAGTGCCTCAGAACTTTGTTCTAAGGGTGGGAAGGTTTTGGAAGTTGAACAGCAGTCTGTTTTGGATATGGTTTCAACCAGTGTTTCCTAACCTGGAGGCTTCCAGATGTTCTTGTACTACAACTCCTGTCATCCTTGCTGGCTGGGGCCGATGGGAGATGGAGTCCCAACTATCTGGAGGTTGGAGAAGTCTGTTTCTAGACTGTCTTAATTTTCCTCCAAAACTCTTCACACCTGTATGCCGGACAGTAATTCAGCAGATCATAGACCTGGGTCTAAGTACAATGGAGAGGTGGCTACAGCTGTTTCTCCCTTGAATGGTCTCAGCAATGGAAATTGGTTGCTGGAGGAAGTGGGGGAGACCAAGCTCTGTTTTTATCTAATCACAATGGAGGAGTGCCCAAATGCTGTTTTCTCTCCCTCTGGATGATGACAGTTGGAAGAAACATCCAAGCATGTTGCTTTTGAGGAGTAGGGGTTAAAGGAGAATGACATGCTTGTTGGCATGGAATCTAGTAATGTGCATGGGATACTGAGAAACTGTTCCCATTTAAAGCGAAGAAAGTTAAGCTTCTGGTCATCGTGACACAAATTTCCTACTCCCCAAAAGAAAATAGTTAAGGGTTCCTGACTGTGACTAGCAGCATATTCAGTGCTGAATATGGGACAGCTTCATTCTGCTCTAGTTTTAATCACTTTCCAAAAGCCCATTTCCTCTTTTTCCATCTCCACCAACGCTGCAAGCATTCTTAAAAAGAGTTTCAGGCCACCTTTCCCAGCTGGAGACCAACAATGCCCAGATTGAAGCCACGGTGGTGCTTTGAAGGACCTGATAAATCTCTCATTAATTTGACCTTTCTCTGCCCAGTCCTCACCCTTTGCACCTTTCCCAGGCAGGGGATGCTGCTTGCTTCTATGACATCAAGCTAGGCAGGCGGCGTGTGGAGCACCATGATCACGCTGTGGTGAGCGGAAGGCTGGCAGGAGAGAACATGACGGGAGCAGCAAAGCCATATTGGCACCAGTCCATGTTCTGGTAATGTGGATTCTCTTGTTCTGTCTGATTTTGCTCAGGTTGAGCTGATCTTCCTGGACCTTTTCAATGTGCTGCATTTGCATCAACTTGGTGTAGCAAAGTTGTAGAATCTGCCTTTCATATTAACTTCACTCTGTTGGTTCATTTGGCCCAGTATTGTCTGCTCTTGATAGAAAGTGGCTCTCTGGGGTCTCTGGCAGAGGTATCTTCACCCTGTGTTGGTGCCTGAGATCCTTGGTAGGATCAAGGTATCTCCCCTGCCAGGCAGTAGAATAAGGTGGGGATAAGATGGTTAGGCTATAGATTGAGGTTGATTTTTGAATGCTCCCTTACTATACAAAACAAACAAACAAAAACAAAAAACCTGCACCCAACAACCCACAAGTAGAAAGCAAGGAGAGTTCTAACATTTCTTCCTGATATGCTTTCCCTTAATTCTTGGATACATCATCATCATCATCATCATCATCATCATCATCATTATTATTATTCCTCCCCTCTTGCAATATGAAATGGAATATTCCTTTCCTCATCTCAGAATTCCAGACATCTCCCCCAAGGCTCCTACCTCTGCTACATGCAGGAGTAGCCAACATGGTGTGTCTCTGTTGTTGTTGGGCTACAGTTTCCACCATCCTTAACTATTGGCCCTGCTGGCTGCAGCTGATGGTGTTGGAATCCAACGGCATCTGGAGAGCACCACGTTAGAAGGCGCTGCTATAACAAAAAGCTGTACATATTCTGCCAAACTAGGATTTGGTGCGGTGGTCAGTGTCCTTGATGCTTCAGCTTTTATTTAAAATAAAGAGGAAAGTTCTAATTCTTAGGGCATTAAAATGGTTGAGCAGAGTGCTCCAGGTTCAATCCAGCATTAACCGTTAAAGGATCTCAGGTAGCAGTTGATAGGGAAAATCTGTTACAGTAGATTCTGGACAGCCGCTACCAGTTACAGTGGACAGTTCTAGGCTTGGTGGACAGCAGTTGACCTGGATGAGGCAGCTTTGGATATCTGATGGGTTTTCAGTGGATGGTACTTTTATCCCTGCCCCTTACTTCCCATGAGTTTTCTGTCTGTCTGTCTGTCTGTCTGTCTGTCTGTCTGTGTGTCATCTACCTACCATAGAACTGGGAATCAAGGCAGCTCACAAAAATGAAAACAAACACGGATAAAACACATATGGCTAAAACATGTTCACATGAGTAGAACAAATGCATCTAAAAACAACCAATGGCATGCCACTCTATATAATACCTGTGACAGCATTTTGTTTTTCTTGTAATCTAAGAGTTATGTTCCAAAACATTGATTGCTTTCTGCCCACATTATGAAAACATGGATGCAGTTGGGTTTTTTTTTAAAGACATGCCAACCTTCCTGGGCTATAATAAAGAGATTCAAGATATTGCAGAGCCTCTCTGTGTTCAGTCACTTTCTTTGTGCTTTGAGAATGCCAGTCACAACCTGCCTTGGATTTCTGAGCTAGCCCTTACTGTCTTTGTTTGGTTCTTTAGGAGTGATCTGGGCCCAGATGTTGGCTATGAAGCTATTGGTCTTGTGGACGGCAGCTTGCCCACTGTGGGAGTGTTTGCTAAAGCAACAGCAAAGGACACCCCAAGATCAGCCACAGAGGAATCAGGTGAGACTTCGCTCCTTAACTATGCTATGCTTGGGGGCTTAGCTTCAGTTTTTCCACTGGTTGATTCATAAAAGAGTCATCTTGGGTTGGAGGAAGTGTTTGTTTCTTCTCATAGGGGTAGCTTTTGATTTCTCCCTTGGAGTGAAACGCAGCCTACTAAAGATTATCCCAGAGGTGGGCAATCTGTGGCCTTCCTTTTATTGGACTAAAGTTCCCATCATCCCTTGCCATTAGCCATGCTGACATGGGCTGATGGGAGTTGTAGTCCATCATTTCATATAGAGGGCTACAGGTTGGGGGACCCTGGCATGCAAGGCAGGCAGGAGAGGAGAGCACAACAGGCTGTGCACAAGGCTAAGACCAAGTTTATTCTAGGAACTGGAATCCGCTCCGAGAGTGAAACGGAATTAGAAGCACCAGAGCTCAAGGTCTCGGCCGCTTCGCCTTCCAGCCTGCAGGCCCCACAGCAGGGAGAGGACTACGGGAAAGGCGTCATTTTCTACCTCAGGGATAAAGTGGTGGTGGGAATTGTGCTGTGGAACATTTTTAACCGGATGCCAATTGCTCGAAAGGTAAGCAGCATGAGTCTGGGGGTGGGTTTATTCATGGGGTGTGCTGTCGACATCCACGTGGCTGCCGTTACTTAGCCCACTGGTCTTCAACTGGTGGGTCGGAACCCACTAGTGGGCTTCAGGAGTGTTGCCATTGTGCAGACATACGGGGAAAGATTAAGAAATGCATGTTTGGGTTAAAAGTAGGCCCTGGGGCTGAAAAGGTAGAAGATACATAACTTAAAAGAATCATATCATGGGCAAAAAGAAGCACTTCCTGTAGAAGCCACTTGCAGCCTTTTGATAGTCCAGAAGAAGTAATAGTTCCGTTGATGCACCCTGTGGCACTCATTGCCTCGAGATGCTGTGTTTGGCAGTTAGCATCAGTGGTCTTCAGAAAGGATTTATTTTTTATTTTTTATTTTTTAAAAAGGGTCAACAGAACTAGAACTGACTTGTCTGCCAAACTCTGAAGCTGTAATCAGACTGTTGTGAATAGGAGATGGGCAACTCTCCGTGAATGAGATGTCAGTGATCCAGTAGGGTGATGCTAGTGAAGATACAAACAGTGCTTCTAGGGAATGTGTCATTCTCCATGTGTTCACCCATATATCTGGTGTGATACCCTTGTGCTTGGTCTCTGTGACTATTTAGAGTAACTGCAGCACACCAGTGCTTCTCCAGCTCACACTTTTTTCCGTGTGGCAAAAACAACAAGAAGAAGACCTTGCAAATAGGATCTAGCTAGCATAAAGCAAACTTTACAGCCATAAATGTATTGTGAATTGCTTGGAGGTGATGCTCCTGATAGCCTAATGGAAGAGAAGTACAGGGCTGGTTTTCTTGCCTGCCTTGCACAACAGCTAAGGAATAGAGAAGGCAGGATATGAGTCCTCAAGATTACACGAGTAGCTGGATTTCATTTAGGGTCTTGTCATCTTGTCCCCCATATAAATCAGTACTATTTGCCCTGACTGGGAGCTGTTTTCTAAGACCTTGGACAAGGGTATTTCCTAGCCCCGCCCCCTCCCTCTATCAGGAGATGCCAGGAAACAAACCTGAGAAACAGCAGTCTACATCTGGCCTAGGCCGGGCCATTAGTTCTATCTTATCCCAGGTTTTGCAGATTAAGTATGTTGCATTGCATCTAATCTGTTTTCTGAAATAGTAACAGTGCTGAGATTGGCCCGGGGGCGGGGGGCTTTTCAAAAAGGGCACCCCATGGTGTTTGATAGCAGAGTGGAGTAAGTGGCAGTTCAGGAGCTTCAGCTGAACAGTGTAGGCTCATAGCAGGTAAAGGAACACAAGGCAGAAACTGCTTTATTTCTCTTGCAGATTATCAAGGATGGGGAAGAGCACGCTGACCTCAATGAAGTTGCCAAGCTCTTCAACATTCATGAGGAATGAGTGTCTCGCCCAAATCCTTGGTCTGGAGTGCATTTGGAAACTCGAGAGATGAAGGCCTAGGCACCAGGCTGAATGGGCTTGTCTGCTTGTGTGCCCCCTCCCTGTCCTGCCCACCAGAGTGTGTGTGAATATTTGTGAATGTTTGTAATGGCCCAAGACTTGGGCTCTCTTTGCACCATGAATTAAACCGGATTCTAAATAGCAATCGTGGCCTGTTTCCTGGTAACCTGTCTGCTGCTGATTGGACACTGGCAATGCTTTTCTTTCTTTCTAGAGAAATAGGTGTTGGTACTCACCATGAAGTTGTTACAATAAGTGCCACAATTTTTAAACAACAAAAAATGAGGTGCTGGTACTGCATACCCTTGAGTACCCCCTGGGGAAAAAGCACTGAGCAATGGTCATGTGAAGGTTAAGGTTGGGCAGTCACGGTGTAAAACAAGCCACTCCTTTCTGACATCAGCCTTTGAGGGGAAACAACTGTGCTGGGTAGGAGTGAAAATCAGGAGCTTCAGAGCCCAGCTGCAACAGTATGGGAAACTTCTGGTCCTGCATATGATGTTGGATTCCAACTCCCATCAGCCTCAGCCAGCATGGCCAATGGTAAGAGATGATCAGAGTTGGTAACATCTAAAGAGCTGCTGGTTCCTCATCCCTGGCTTCAACCATCCTCCTCCTGGCTTTCTGCCCATGTTTGCTTCCCCTCTGCCCCTCTGGCTGTAGGGGAGGCTTGAGAGAATGAACACTGGAGAGACTCAGGGAAATCCCTTTGCCTTCGTAACAGCAAGAGAGTAACACCTTCTCTTCTCAAAAGCTGAAGGGGAGCTTCTTGGGCAGAGACAAAAGGAGTTATTTTCAGGCTGAGGGTTTTCATGTTCCTTTTCTTGACACCCCACCCCCCAAATACAAGGAGCAGGTTTGGTTTTGCTGCTGCTGGCATGCAACAAAAGCTTCCCTTGCCAGATAAACTGCCAAGTAAATTGATGTTGAATCTATCTTCTAGCACTGTAAAACAGGATGAAGTAATCTGGAGAACTTTGGTGCCGAAGCAGGCAGGTGTAACCTGTTAACTTAATAAACACCATTTAAAGAGGATATATTATATTGGGGAAACAATACCTGGTGTTTATGACTGACTTCCTGCCACTTTGGATTTCAGCTGATTCCTGACTCAAATGTGCAGGTGATACTGTGCAGAAGGAAGTGTCTACTAGTGGGTTTGATGGATGGCAGGGCTGGGGAACCAGTTGCTGGACTTCATACCCATCAGGCCACAGATAGCAGTTAGTGGTCAGGGAACAACAGCCAGAGAGCTATGGATTTCTCTCTCGTGATTTATGGTAGAGCTAAGTGTGGAAGCTGCAGTTCTTCCTTTCCTATCCTTTCCTCTGTCTCTCTCAGAAACTGATTTAGAGCACAAGTGGCTAATATGTGCTCCCAAATGTGGTGAATCATCCTGGGCCACTGGTGCTGCTGATGGAAGTTGCAGTTCAGCAGTAGCTGGAGAGCATTAACCTAGCCACCCTTGATTTAGAGGCCTGGAGTTGAAGAATGACAGGGGCCCAGGCTTCAGAGTCCTTTTCATTCCAAAATACACTCCTGGTTTTCCTCCAAGCTTTCTTCATTTCAGCTGCCTAATTTTTTTGGAGGGGAGGATGCCATTGCTATTGTTAAAGCAATTGGGTATGAGAGAGCCTTTCTGTTCTACAGCAAGACACCCAGTGAATTACCATAGATCCTGATCTGCTTTACACCCTGATCCAGCTAGAATTGCACCTGGATGGGATGAAGCAATCAGGGAAAGAGGACTCCTCTGCCCTAGGCTATTACAGTGGAGACTTAAATGACGCAGTTGCCTTAAATCAGCCATACCTAACAGGACCAATGGTCAGGGATGATGGGAGTTGTAGTCCCAAAACAGCTGGAGGGCCATGTTTGGCCATGTCTGCCTTAAATGGTAAGATGCCCCAAAGACCATCTCCTCTAGCATTCTCATGGTGGCCTTGGGAAGCCCATGCTTTCCCCAACTTTTGATTCCTAGCAAGTGTTATTTGGACACATATTGCCCCCAATACTGGCAGTAGTACAGTAATGAGTACTTGTAGCTATTCAAAGTCTTATCCTCAATCTGAATCCTTTTTAAAGCTACCCAGATTCATAGTCATGCCTGCATTGTGTGGTAGTACATCTCATGGTTTCAGTATGTGGTGCACACATACATTTGTATGTTGAATCTTCTAAGTTTCATTGGATGACCCAGTTCTAGTATCAGAAGAGAGAAAATGCCTACCTGCTTTCTTCACATCCTGCATAAAATTGTATGCACATTCCTACACACACATTTTTTTCCAGCATTACAAATGTATCCTTTCGTTAGAGGGGATTTGTTCCTGTCCCATGATCGTTTTGCTTGCCTTTTTCTGAACCTTTTTCCAGTTCTACAATGTATTTCTTACATTGGGACAGTGACCAGATCTGGACAGAGTATTCAAAGTGCAGTATTGCCACAGATTTGTATAGTAGTGTTGCAATACTGACAGTTGTTTTCAATCCCTTTCTTAATGGTCCATAAGATGGTATTCACTTCCACAGCAGTGGCACACTGGATGATGCTTCCATTGAATGTCTCCAATACCTTTTTCCTGGTCAGTCTATCACTAGTTCAGGCCCCTTTAAGCGTAGTTGAAGCCAGGATTTTTTGCCTCAATGGACATCACTTTGCACTTATTTACATTGAATAGCATTTGCCATTTGAATGCCCATTCACCCAGTTTGGAAACATCCTTTGTGTTCTTGCCACCCTGATCAATTTGGTGCCATTTGTAAACTTGGCCATCTTTCTGTTTATCCCTAACTCCAGGTTATTAGTATAATAGTTCAAAGCTCAAGTCCCAGTACTGATCCTAGGGGGCCCCTACTTACAGCCTTCCATTGTGAAAACAGCCCATTTATTCTTACCCTTTGCTTGCCGATTGTTGACCAGCTGCTGATCCATAAGACCTTATCCTCTTTATTTCATCACTGCTAAGCTTACTCATTAGTCTTTGGTGAGGAACTGTATGAAAACGTTTTGAAAATACAGTACCACAGCACCTCTGCAGATATACTTATTGACGCTCTTAAAATAACTGGTATGGGAGGCAAAACGTACACACTGTGCTAGTTATTTTTCAGCAAGGCTCTCTCTTTTGTACACTTGGTAATTCTACCTCTAATAATACTCTGCAATAGCTTTTCCAGTAGAGATGTTAAGCTAACTGGCCTGTAATTTCATGGCAGCTCCCAATTACCTTTAAAAAAAAATTGGTGTTACCTTTAGGACCTCAAGCACAGAGGCTGATCTTAGGGTGTTGCATACTTTTGGTAGCCAATCAGCAATTTCACATTTCAGTTCTTAAGATTACACTTAAGCTCCTGCTGTTCAACACCCTTGTTTTGAAATGTTCCACACGATGTGAAGGATTTTCATGAGCTCAGGCGAACTACTGCAGCTGCCCAAGGGCCTGTTTTTAGCCGGCTCTAGATATATAGTTTGCTGTCATATACTGAAGACTGACCACTGAGGACAAGCCATGCCCTCTTTGAGCCTGTCACACACCAGTTCATTGGCTGATACGGGGCATGGGGAGTGGTTTATCTTTTGTGTCCTCCTTCCACATTGCTGGTGGCACATGATGTCCTTGAATTCCCTCTCAACCCTTGCAGCCACCCAATCCAGTCAGCTGCTCTGTATGGGAAACAATTGGGGGATTCTAGTCTACCATATAATAATAATTAGCTACAGCTTCATGCTAGGCCCCAGCTTGGATCCCAAGCAGTTAGGAGGGAGAAATTTAAATGAGACTCACATCCATGATTAGGTTACTGGGTAGTTTTTCATCTGGCATGCATATCCCTTCTTCCAACAGAAATGGGGGACCTGTGACTGGCCAAATGTTGGACTCCCGGCTATCAGCCCTGGGCAGTATGGCCAGGTTACAAGTTTCCTATCCCTGCCTTACAGAGTAGGGACCATGCCTCCTTGTTCCAGTGAATAGCCAATAGATGCTTTTCTAGATTAAACGGCAAGATTTGTCCCCTGGGAGCTACAGCTGTGCCCAACAAGGAGTGTGTGTGCATCCCAGTTCAGTTTGGAGCAGCATCTTCTCTCCTCCAGGCATTGCCTTCTGCCCAATACCTGCATCAAAGAAGAATGCCTTGACTTCCCACCCTCAGTTCTTTGCCCGTGCCAGCAGACTCTGGGAAATGAGGCGACAGTGCCACATAACACTCCTCACTAGAAAGCCAACCTAACTGCTGAGTTACTGCTGAAGACAAAGTGGGAGATAATCCCAGCTAGGGAGAACAGATTTTTCAAACCAATCCTCCTCTCAGGAATAACAGAAACCTTGTGTACAGCTAAGTTATGATGGAGCTGATCGGAGATAGGAAACACCTGTGGCCACCTTAGCTGCTGCTGAGACTTAAACTCCCATCATCCCTGACCATTGGGTAAGTTGGCTGAAAGTGCTTGGAGTTGAAGTCCACCCACAGCAACCAAAGGGCCACAGGTTAAGGGGTGATATGATAGCCATGTTCAAATATATAAAAGGATGTCACATAGAGGAGGGAGAAAGGTTGTTTTCTGCTGCTCCAGAGAAGCGGACACGGAGCAATGGCTCCAAACTACAAGAAAGAAGATTGCACCTAAACATTAGGAAGAACTTCCTGACAGTAAGAGCTGTTGGACAGTGGAATTTGCTGCCAAGGAGTGTGGTGGAGTCTCCTTCTTTGGAGGTCTTTAAGCAGAGGCTTGACAACCATATGTCAGGAGTGCTCTGATGGTGTTTCCTGCTTGGCAGGGGGTTGGACTCGATGGCCCTTGTGGTCTCTTCCAACTCTATGATTCTATGATTCTAGGTTTCCTGTCCCTGGGCAAAACCTTCCACGTTGAACAGACCACCCCCGCCCCCCCCCCCCCCCCCCGCAGCTAGTCCTTCCCTTTGTGCAGCACTCACGGGGAAGACTTTTGCAAACACAGGGTGCTGCTGCAGCAAATCCCACCTTAGCTGAATGGTATGAGGGATAACCCAGCAAAGTGCTTTAAGACTTTTCTGCAACGGATAATTATACTCTGGTACTGTTTAAAGTGAGTATAGGGAACCTGTGACTCTCAAGAGTCCTTGGCCATTGCCCATGCTGGCTGGGGTGTTCCGAGTTTCCCCAACTTCTGGAGGGCCACATGTTCCCCACTCCTGGTTTAAAGAGGCGGCAAAGGGGGCTAAGTCCTAAAAAACCAGCTGTGTGAACAGAGCACTTGCCTCCTTTAAGGAAATTAGAACATTGGGTTCCGATAGAGCTGGGAGAGAAAGTGTATGTGAAGGCTGACCCTTTCAACTTCCTCACACCCCGTTTTACACAACTGGAATCACAGTAGCTTTAGCTGAGGGGTGAGTGGACGGGAATTCCAGTCAGGAAAATGCAAGTCGCTTAAATGATGCACCTTTGAGAAACACAATGCAGGCTCTCAAATTAAAACTGTCCTGCAGGACGCCTTCGTGTTCAACAGTTTAGGTGATGGACAACAGTATCGGTGCCAAAATCCATCTCCCTTCCTTGCTGATCTTGGTTTACTGGCCCGTACTGGGACTAAGAGCCCAGCACTCTCTTCAAGTGGAAGTTGTTAACAGCCTTCTTTGGTCTGCACAGCTCACTGCCAAAAATGGGTGGAAGAGGCTGCCATTATGGCATATAGATAACACTTATTTTCCCCTCGGAGAAGAAGTGCTTCTGTGATGGGGCTGCTTCCCCCCCACCCCCGCCCTGCCCACCAGGCTTCAGAAGTAAGAGAGGCCAGACCCAAAAGACGAGGCAGGAGACTGAGGCCCTGATGCAGGTTTTTCTGTACATAAGTGTTTTTGACACCAAAGCGTTGCTTAAAACAAATCAGAAGAAGAAGAAAAAGCAGCAGCTGCAGCACACGCCCCAAAGGCCCAAAGCCTTGGTGGAAAAGAGAGATGGGGGCGGAGAGAAGGGAACGCTGTTTGCTTTTTCCAAGGAAGGGGGCCAGTAGAGGCAGCCTGCTTGCAAAACTGATTTTGGGGCTGTGCAAGGAAATGCAGCTCCCCGAGTGGGAAGGGGGGAAAAACACAACACAAAAGAACAAAAATGTCACCACCCAAAACAACCTCCCCAGAGCAGGGGAAGAGCCAAAATAATAAGAGATTGTCCAGTCCTTGTTAGCACCTGTACAATAAAACTGTACCACCCCCCCACCCCCTACCCTCCAAATGATCCCCTCTCTCTCTCTCTCTCTGCTGCCCCCACCCCATTGAAGACCGTACTGCCTTGCCCACAGAACTGATTGAACAAGGATGAAATTATAAAGAGGGAGTGGGGGGCAAATAAAATAGCTGAGACCACCAGGTGCCTTTGGCTGTATAATAATTCTGTTTCGAAAAGTGGCTGGCTGGACATCAGAAACTAAATAATATGATAAAAAGGGCAGGGAGGGAAATGCACCCAACCAGGGGTGCTAGCTTGAATAAAGTACTGGGGGGGGGGGTGTCGCCTTGCTTAGCTGCTCACAAGACCTGATGACTGCACACCATCTGAATGGTTATGCTCCTCAACTCTGGGGGGCCCCGGCCCCTCAAATATTTTATTGTGGAGGCTGAATTTTGGCTCCTACTGTAGCTGGGTGTCTCTAAAACAGAGAGGAGAGAAGAAACAATAGCCTCCCTCTCGCTATTTCGTGGAGGAGAGGAGAAAGGAACCCCCAGCTTAGTCCCTCAGGGGAATCCCAGAGGCCATGGTGGCTGCAGGAAGTTGTCCCCTGTCTCTCCACTCACCCCCCTCCCCCGAATCACAGTGATACAGACTTAGCAAGAACAAAAAAAGAAAAAGAACACCACAAATTAAATACTAATTTAAATAAATACTCTGGTAGAGCTTGGGGGTGGGGAAAGAGATGCAGTTCCATGGAGAGGCTTCCGAACCACCGAGGCCCTGCAGCAGGTGAACGAGTGCAGAGTCCAGGGCACAGGCGACGGCAGCTTCCTACCCCCGGGGTGGGTGGGAAGGTAGGAGGGCAGGCGGTGAGCACCCGTTGCAGTTTGTCAGGGAGGACCAGGCAGACAGAAGCCCTGCCCGCGAGAAGGCCACCTTCTCTCCTTGGTCCAGATTATTGCCTCGCAGTGCAGTCCGACGCCGACAGAGGGGAATGCCCAGCCCCCCGTCAGCTGCTCCAGGCCTCCAACATCACCTCCGAGCCCAGCAGCCGAGCCAGCTCCGGCTCGTGGCGCACCAGCTCCACCGTCTCTGCAGCGCCCAGGGCCAAGGGGGGCGCCATGTGTGCCTGGATTTCTTCCGGGGCCAGCACCTGGCTCAGCGACACCTGGCGCTGGAACTCCACCTTGGGCAGGGTGGTCACCTCGAAGTGTGGGAAGCGGGCCTGAAAGATGCGGGATGAGAGCTTCAGCCGCTTCAGCACGTCCGAGAAGAGGAACCAGTTGCAGGGCCTGGGCAAAGGGGAGAAGTGCGGTGGTCAGTAGGGACATGCTCTCTGTGCCCATCCCTCCCCTGTTCTCCATTTCACCCTCACCCTCCCACCCCCACAGTCAATGTTCTAAAAGCTGAAATGCAAGGGTTGAAACCTACCCATAAGCGACACCATCCCATCTTGACGGAAGCCCTTTTCCCCCATATGGTGCTGGATCGCAACTGCCATTATCCTTCCCACTGGCCAAACTGGCTGGGGCCAACAGGAGTTGGAGCTCAATCACATCTAGAAGGGCCACATGTTCCCCATCCCTAATGTACTCAGAGCAACTGCCCTATCTTCTAGTGCCGTGTTTCCCCAAACGTGGGTAGGCAGCTATTTTGGGGCTATGATTCCCATCATCCCTGACCACTGGTCCTGCTGGCTAGGGATGATGTGAGTTGTGGTCTGAAAACAGCTGGAGATCCAAGTTTGGGAAACACTGTTCGAGTGTTTTTATTTTAAAAGTGCTCGCGCTGCAACTCCACGCAACCTCTCTCCCCAGCCGTTAGCACCCACCTCACCTCACATCACCCAGGGCCACAACTGCCTGGTGCAAGTAAGTGAAAAGGATGGTAGTGCTTTGTTTTTGAAGATCATGCTTCTAACCCTCATGGGTGCCCATTATGCTTGAATACACTGCAGTCTGTCCCTACTGACATCTCAGCAGTTGGCTGGGCAGAGGAGGGGGGAGGCAGGACTTGGGTCAGGTAGTGGGACTTCTGGGTAGCTTGTCTCTGTGCTGTGCGGCCCTCCCCCACCTCTCCCCCAGCTTCTGCCTAATAAAAATCAGAACCAATGATGCAAAAGCACAAGACATTCTGAGATCTGCTTCCTTTGCATCCTTTATCTGGGTCACAGCATTGTAACGACTGCAGCACCAGCAGTTTGGAATGGTGCTTTTGCAGATGCAGGATCTTGGCCACGACCCTACTTGCCCCCACCCCTGTCCTTTTGGAACCATGGAGCTCCCACCACTTCCACGCTTAATATGCAGAATAGGCATCACGTACCCCACCACCACCACCACCACCAAGCCTGTTATTTTGTCATGGTTTGCCAGTCTCTCATTTGTCACAGCAGGCTCTCTGAATGCCCCTCCCCTCCTAGAGCAGCTGGCAAAACCTTGCTGTGCCTGTGTGAGCTGGAGAAGGAAAGGGCAAGTTGACTTGCAAGCAAATGCACGTCTCGCTCATCCTTTCTCCAAGGCTCTCAAAAGCTGTTGTCTGCAACAGACCAGTCCTTCCGTCCCTCCTGCTCACCACCTTCCAATGACACTGGCCTTCGGACTCCAGGGCTCCTCTTTCTCCCAGGGAGTAGTGGGGTGGTACAATTTGGCCCGTTCTCAAAAGCTCCCCAAGCTCTCCCAACAAGGAGATGCCGCCATTACTCACCCCCGGGAGACAGACACTTCCAGGTTGTAGCAGGGGAGCAGCGGCTTGTCGGAGAACTCAAACATGAGGTGGTCCGAGTCCTGCTCATCTTCCTCCTGATCAGAGCTCCCGGGAGGGTTGAGCAGAAGGTCACAGCCGACTTTATCTTTCCCCTCTGAAACAAGGGGTACGGGAAATGGAGAGGGAGAGGGAGGTGAGCGAGGGGAAGCGCCACGTGCTCAAAGAACTCTGCACGCACAACCTTGCTCCCTAGCCTTCCCTGTGCCCAGTTCACTTGCTGGACAGCCATCGCCATAGCAACCCAACCACGGGCTGCAAAAGAAGCCTAGCATGGAGATGCCTGGAGGAACAGCTGGCAGAAGCCAATAGAAATTTAGAGACCACTATGGGGCTGTGTTACGCTGCAATGCTGCAGGAGTGCAGAAGGCTCAGGCTGGGTGAGGAATGTAGCTCTGCAAGAATGACAGCTCCTGTTTTGAAAAACCCCATGCATCTAGCCTTTTTAGGTGCAGAGAAACATCTGGCAGTGCAAGTAAGCTGGGTCTCCTGATGTTTCAGAAGTCAGAATGTAAGATTTCCAGTGGTTGGGGTGCATAGCCCATCAGCCCCTCCCAGGATCAGCAAAGGTAGAATAAATGACAGCCAAAACAAAACAAAACCCAAACAGTGGAATAAGTTGTGCATAATAAGGGAACTTATGCACAGTGCTCAATCCTTGTCCTTTAGAGCTACCTTCTCCAATGTGGTGCCCTCCAGTTGTTTTTAGACTACAACTCCCATTACTCATGACTGTCAGCAGTGCTGGCTGGGGTTGATGGGAGCTGGGATCATGCAACATCTAGAAGGCACCAGGTGAGCGGAGGCTACTTTCAGCAGGCACAAAATTCAACTCTTCTGGACTGCACGGATGCAAAAATGCTGGGTTCCTCTTCCCCACATTTAAACAGAGAATACAAACAGTCCTAGATACATACAGCAGTACTTCAGGTTAAGTACTTAATTCGTTCCGGAGGTCCGTTCTTAACCTGAAACTGTTCTTAACCTGAGGCACCACTTTGGCTAATGGGGCCTCTTGCTGCTACCATGCCGCCGGAGCCCGATTTCTGTTCTTATCCTGAAGCAAAGTTCTTAACTTGAAGCACTATTTCTGGGTTAGCGTAGTGTGTAACCTGAAGCGTATGTAACCTGAAGCATATGTAACCCGAGGTACCACTGTACTGCCTCTCATTTCCCCACTCTCTCCACTCTCAGGATGGGAGAGGCCAACTTCCTCAGGCACAGGAGCAGCAGGTTATTTTCTCCCACAGAGAATGGCTGGAATTCTGACACAAGGTACCCCAAAAGTCACCCATCTCTTGCTGCCTACTGCTTGCCCAGAGCTGCCACTACGGCAAGGACAGGAAACCTGTGGCCCTCCAGATGTTGCTGGACTCCCAACTCCCATCAGTCCAAGCAAATGGTTAGGGATGACGGAAGAGGAAGTCAAGCAGCACCTGGAAGGCCACAGGTTCTCTATCCCTGCCTAGGCTGAAGAAGGGAAGGCACCAGCAAAGGAACAAAGAATGGAGGAAACATCCCAAGGTGCGCTTGTGAGACCAACACGTCTTGAGCTTGAAGGCTCTTCCACAGGGGCAACCAAACCGGTTTCTTCAAAGGGCAGTAACTGGGCAAAATCACCCACCTTTTGAAGAAAATGGTTCAAACACATCTTTGAAGATCTTTCTCCTCCACTCAGGAGCAAGTGCTTTCAGACCAAAAGACAGAGTGCTTGGGAAACAAATAAAAAAATGCCCTGCATTTCAATCCCTTGCGCCAAACATCCTGCCTCTAAGGATGGAGGGAAGCCGACCAGCTCCACTACTTGTTGTTCCAGGGAGCAGGGAAAAGAGGTAGGTGGGGTCTACTCACCTACTATAGTGCTGCTGTAAAAATCCCAGGCTGTATGTGGGTCCCCTTCAGCTCGACCCTGTAGATCCAAGAGGTAATCTGCAAGAAGATAAAATGGAATAAAGGAAGCTGAGACATCAATGTGTTTTCGGGTGCTTAGGCAAGGTTCCCAAAGAGTAAGGTGGCGGACTTTTTGACCTGGTGTGCCAGATATTTTATCTCTCCCCATCCTTGTGTCTGAACTTTTACAGGTAGGCAGAAGCAACCCATCTGCCATCGGGTGACCATTAAGTAGGCAATCTTGCTCACCTGTTTAAGTTAACTTGTGGAAGGAAAATGTCACCAGGAAGCAGCAAGGAGCAGAACTGAACTCTCTCTCATCAGGTGATGGGAGGCCACTTAAAATACTGATGCTTTGGCTGAGCATACCAGCTCCATGTGGGGAACAGGCAGGCACAGCCCATCAGCTGATTTCACCCACCCATCAAAGTGATGTCAGGTGACTGACCAGAGAGGGCACAGTTTAGGGGAAATGGCCTCATGGGCCAAACTGGACCCAAAATTGGCCTGCAGGATGAAGGTTCCACAATCCTTGCCATAAAAACTGATTAAAGCAGGGTTTCCCAAACTTGTGCCTCCAGCTGTTGTTGGACTACAACTCCCATCACCCCAAGCTAGTAGGAGCAGTGGTCAGGGATAATGGGAATTGTAGTCCAAAAAAACAACTGGAGACGAAAGTTTGGGAAACCCTGGATTAAAGGCATAATTCAATGTGGATTTACCACGAAAGATTGTGATGTTATGACAAATCCACACTGAACTTTGCAAGCCTTTAATGGAGCAAAAATCTCCGTCTTTTGCTCACGAGTACCTTCTAGCAATATTCATGTAGGATTCTAGTCTAAAGTTTTCAAGGTAGAGCCCTCCAACATGAATCCGTCCAAAGCCCTCCTTAGAGGGAAAACTATGCACCAGAATCAACCCAAAGAAACATGCATATATCCTGCAGAATGATGTCCTTTAGTGCAAATCAGGCACTTTCCATGCAAAACCCATGTGCATTTTCGACTGCAGAAACGCACACATCATATCTAGTATCCAATGACCGGGGTGTGTGTTTGTGTGCAGGGTTCTAAAATTGCTGCCTTACCTTTGACAAAAGGAAACCTACCATTAAGGAAATTTTTCATGTTTCCGCTGCTGGCCAGCTTCAGGGCAGTCTGCCCCGAATATGTAGCCAGGGTTGGGTCAGCACCGTAAGACAGCAGGAGCCACATGATCTCCAAGTTGTCATTTGCTGCAGCGTCATGGACAGGCCTGCCAAGAGACAAAGAGTTTTAAATCGGATTTCACAGAGTCAAAAGGCTGGAGCTGTGCAGGGATCACCCATTCCTCCCTGGCCTTCCCCATAGGCCAGCCATCAGGGAACCCCTAAGGAACCTGCAAGGGACCCTACCCCTCCCGTTTGCCTTTGTGAAGTGTTGTGTACTCTCTGTTAATGACGGGCGGCAAGCTCAGCATCTGCTTGCCTACAAGAGGTTCCAGGTTCAATCCCTAGGAGCTTCTGGTAGGGCTGGGAGAGACACGTCTGAAAAAACCAGACAGCCTCAGCCAGCCAGCGTAAACAATATGCTGAGGCAGGTGAAAGGGTCCTGTGCTCTGCTACATAAATAGGGAGAAATGAATATGGAGAAATGTCCACTGCTGGCCCTGTCCTTGGTAACTGAGCAACGACCATATTATTAATAAATAATTATCCCGAGCTGCAAGGATTTAAAGAAGTACCAGACATGAAGGAGCCACAGCTCAATGGCAAAGCCCATGCCTTTCAAGTACGCGGGACAACAATTTAGTCCCCGGAATTACTCAATAAAAGATCCAGGCACCGCCACTTTGGGCTCGGGACATTGAAGAACCGATGTACCTCAGGGTAGGTGAGTGCATTAGACCAGTGTTTCCCAACCTTGGGCCTCCATCTGTTTTCGGACTACAATTCCCATCATCCCTGACCACTGGTCTTGCTAGCTAAGGTTGATGGGAGTTGTAGTCCAAAAACAGCTGGAGGCCCAAGGTTGGGAAACACTGCATTAGACAGTCCATCCATTGCGTCTTTATCATGGAGTGCGGCCTGGACTGGACTGCTTTCAAGACCGCGGAGGGATTCTTGCTGAGCCTTCTCCCTTTCCTCCCAAGGATCTCAAGGAAGTTTACGTGGTCTCCCCCATCTCTTTGCCCTCATGAAAAAGGGTATGGCTGGTCCAAGATTGCCCAGAGAGTGGCAGAGTTGGCAATGGAACCTGGCTCCCCTCTGCCCTAAATCTGACACTCTTAAGTACGGCATCACAGCAGCTTTCACTGGCTTAACTCGTCAATGTTACAGATCCAGAAGCTAAAACGGGCCAAATGAGGCCCAGAGTCAGCAGACCTCTTAGCCCCTGGCCATGCCCCTGGCAACTGTGGCTCCTCAGCAGCAGTGGACTTGCCTGGTGCCATCCTGTGCACTGCAGTTCACGTTTGCACCATGCTCCAGCAAGAGCTGCAGGATGTCCACCCAGCCGCGAGCGCAGGCCTCGTGCAGGGCTGTGTAGCCTGCGTTGTCCCTGTGGTTGACATCGTTGTTTTCCTTCTGCAGGCAGTACATCACCACATCCTGGCGAAAGAACCCCCAACCCAAGATTAGTAAACAATGGCAGCACTTGTCTCCTGCTGTTTATCTACCAGCCCTGCCCGCCCCCTGCAAGAACTGGAACCCACCTTGTAGCCAAGCCGGGCTGCTCTCTGCAGCAGTGTCTCCCCGGCATTCTTGTTCACAATCAGTCGGCGAGCTTCAGGGGGCACCAGCGGGGCTGCGGGGGACTCGGGGGCTCTTTCTGATTTGTGCTGCCGGGACTTGTTCAACAAGCAGGGTTCCCGAGCTTTCTTTGGAGAGCGTGTCTTGGACTGGCTCAGGCGTGCCTTGGCCTTTAAAAAAAAATGGAACAGAGAGAACGATTGGGGAGGAAGAAGAGTAGTGTCAGAACAGGACTAAGCGAAGAAGAATTCTGAACCTCTAAAAAAACCAAAAAAAGCTTGCATTCCACAAGGTCACAGTTTACATCAATAACATGTTTACTTTTGTATGCACACTCAATTCTGCTTCTACTAGCTGTGGAGAAGGGCAGAAAATGATATGCAATATGGAAGTCTGGAAATCTCAGCAGTGTTAAGTCACACTCTCCAACACCACACTAGCCCAGTTTACTGGGATCTCACAGGCACCACTCACATTTTGTTAAATCTTAAAAAAAGAAAAGAAAACTGAGACTCCCAAACGCTGGATTCGGCTCCCAGTAATCCATTCTGCCTTTGCATTGTGCACAGGAGGGCAGATCAGATTGCCAATCTGGGTTCTGAACACATACACACCTGGCTTCTGCTCTGATCATATTGAGAGCCCTTTAAAATAAAATGAAAAATGCTGGCAGATCCTATGAAGTGAGGGAGCAGCTGTACACCAGGATGAGACTCTTTGTTATGCTTAAATTAATACTGCTGACAACAGGGGTGCGCTGCCTGTGGCACTTCAGCTCCCTCCCACCCCAGCCAGGAGGGTTATGGGTTGCACATCCTTGGTATGCAATACCAAGTGGCAACTTCCCCAGGCAACCGAGATAAGTTATTTCCCAGCAACTGCTAGCTAAACCTTTTAACTGGCAATTGAGCCTGGTTTTGTAGCTCAGACTCCCACAGAGCCCTGGGTGCAGCACCCGTCTAACCCTATCCTGAAATCAACTCCAGCACCTCCTAAGCAATACTGTACCTTCCCCTCTTCACAGATGCCTGAGAGGTGTTTGGTTTTGCATTTGCGTTTCCCGGAAGGTTTCTCTAGCACATCCTGGATGGGAGCCGAGTCGGGGTGATCCAAGAGGAATCCGTTGTGGAAGTCCAGGCGTCCTTGGAGGGTTGGAGAAAGCCTGCTCCTCAAACACAGGTCTGAGCCTTTGCTCGGCACAGCATCCTTGTGCTTTCGGTACCTGAAGTCTGCAAGGCAAGCCAGAGGAGGATTAAACAGAACAAAGGAGGCTCAAATGCACACATCCCTGTGAAGCCCTTCCGGGAGGGCTCAGAATCAGCTCCCAAACATGCAAACAGAAGTGGGGAGTAGAAAAAGAAAGGAATGGCAGAGGTTTCAGAGCAAGCTTCTTGGTTGCTCCCCTTGCATACCATCAGCCAGCCGTGGGTACGTCAGAGTAGCTGTCCAGTATCCTCAGTCTATGGAGTGCTGCTAAGCAACTGCTCCATTTTAGCCAACTGAAATGGAACTAACGTCACAACTTCCACACCTATTTCCCTAGCCCCCTTCTATTCTGAGCCGCTGCCACATTACCGTGGCAGCGAGTTCCGTAGCTTTATTGCATTTATTATTATGCCACCGACGTACATGATCCTTTGCTAACAACTTGAAAGGAAGATGGTTCAGTGGGCCAGAGAACTGCAAAAGCAAAGGATTCTGGGAAACTGACACCTTTGACCAGAAGCAAAGAATTAGCATACAAACGAGGACGAAGAGAGACTGGTGGACGGACCCACCATTGGCAGCACACGCCGTTAGATACACTGCAGACGTCCACAATCGCCCCAAAGGGAAGCTGTGCTTGAAGTTCTACGTAGTTTCCTCCTGCTTAATGAGTTTTCCCACAATACATGCGGCCCTGTCCTCCCTTAAGGCTTCCAGGCCTTTAAGCTCTTCGCAAAGCACTCCGCAGCTTTTCCCACCCCTGCTAGCAAAGCCAAAGCCAAAGCAGCCGCCCCCTGGTGGCTACCGCAGCTGACAAACTGGACAGTTGTGCCTTGCTCCGTGCCACTACGGAAGACTTGTCCTCACTCAGGCTGAAGAGGGACGCCTTCCTGCAGCCGACAGCAGGATTAATTTGGCAAGCCTGCAAGAGCAATTGTCCCTCTTCTTTCCAATGGCCTAAAAGGGTTTTGTTTTTGTTTTTGTTTCTTAAAAAAAGATGCCAGAAAGGAGAGGGACAATTGCTTGTTATTTCCTCTCTGGTAAAGCACTG
This sequence comes from Podarcis erhardii, assembly GCF_964252035.2. Taxonomy (NCBI): domain Eukaryota; kingdom Metazoa; phylum Chordata; class Lepidosauria; order Squamata; family Lacertidae; genus Podarcis; species Podarcis erhardii. The sequence continues at coordinate 18,462,791 of NC_138504.1, forward strand.
CCTTTTAAATTCTAGGGAGGAGACGGCTGCAGCATAAGTTGTTCAAAGGGCACTCCACAGACTTAACAGCCGTTCAGCAACAAATAAGCAGGCTAAGACGCTGGTGAGGTCTATTTTGACAACCTCTAGGGAAGTGAAGTTGGATGGGTATCCACCAGGGGTGTTTCAGGCACAGGCAGAGCTGTGCGCAGTTTGTGCAGCACTTAGTGCAGGATGACAAACTTTAGACTGCAGCACATGGTTCAAAATGCATGGTCAATGCTTGGCAAAACCTCAGAAGACCCGAGGAAGGGAGACCGCCAGTCCCAAGTTCACACTGTTTCCATGGGCTATTACTACTGCACATGCACAGAAACATGGTGGGCAAACTGAGAGTGCTGGTAACCACTGTGAGCAGCGGGGGCACACAGGATGAACGATGTTTCCCTCTCTGCCCCTTACAACCCTCTCACTCACAGGTATTGGCATGGACTGGCTCAGCCCACGAATTTGTGTTTTTTATTTACCAGCCTGCCCCACGGCCAGCAAGAAACATGGGCTACGCTTTCTTTAAGAATTGCATTCTGCCAAGCAGGTTGGCAGAGGAGAGGCAGAAAGGTCCATGCCTCCTTTGCGAGCCTACTCACTCGCCTGCATGGGATTCCTGGTTGCCCATGGCGACTAAGTGAATTGTTAAATGCGAAGCTGCCACAGGGCCAAGTAACACTAGCCTGACAGTGCAGAAGTTGCACCAAGGGCTGCCGCCTTGAGGATCCCTGCCCTGCAGCCATGCCCTGTGCCCGTTCCCGGTGGCTCCCCTTCGCTACCTGCTTTCATTTTCCGCCGCTTATGGCAACAGCTCGTGTGCTCCTCTTTCTCCCGCTCTATCAAGTACTCTCCAGTCTGGTACTTCCAGCTTTTCTGCCTCCTCCTCTTCTTCCTCTTGATGTGGCCGCTCTCCTCCTCTGCCTCCTTACGGCTCCACAGCTGCCGAGTGGCGTCCACTTGCCACGGCATCCCCTGACTCTTGCGCGAGTGGAAACTGCTCTTCTCTGACCGCGACCGCTCTCCGTCTTTGCAGCCGGAGTGGGGGGAGAGGCGGTGGGATTTTCTCAGCCTGCGATGCCTCAGGGCAAGCTCATCCTCTCCCTCGACATTCTCTTCTTCCTCTTCCACCAGCGGTAGAATCTCCTGGCCACACTCCTCCAACATGTTAACAGAAGAGCCTCCCATGCTTCCTACAGGAAGAAGGAAAGGAAAGGACCCCCTCGCTCTTCAATCAGAATTAAGCACTACACCTCGGGATCTCAGCTTTAGCAACAGCTCCCTCTTTCGTGCCCCTATTTTCCCTCTCGGAATCCCCTAATATATAATTCATTTCACAAGTAACAACAACAAAACAATTAGCAAATCCAGATGCTGATTTTCCTTCAAAATTCACTCTGAGGAAGAGACCAGTGCAACTCAAAAACCTGCACACTTGGTTTCAAAATTAAATTGACCCAAAGTACAGATATTGCTTGTCTCTTTCTGCATGGTTGTTTAGGGACTGGGGGACCGAGGCAGCTAAGCTAAGAAGATTTCACACAACACACAAGCATATGTTTCAGACAGACCACAACCCCCTGAAAAAAAGCCAGGTTCCCCTCCCCCAGGTCGAATGAATCAGCCACTCACCTGTCTGGCTGCGTGTCCGGCTGCTCAGCACCACAGGAATGAAGTCCCGGAAACTGTTCTTTGATTTCTTCTCAACGAAAGCTGAGGAGGATTGTTTGGTTGGGGAGAAAGAAAAGGAAAAAGAAGAGAGCTCTGAAAACTAAACTGCCATCTGGAAAAATACAACTATTGGTCCAGGGAAGCTGTGCATCCTCTGTCCTGCCCCCATCCCCAGAGGAGATCTTAGCCACAAGCAGGTGTGAAGCTGGGAAAGTGAGCCCACAAACCCAAAAGGGGGTTTTCAGACACACAACTCGAGATTAGGGAACAACAGATCAAACTGTGCATGGGTTCAGTCGTTCAGTCTGCTCTGTCCCACTTCCACATTAATTGGAAAATATACTTTAAATTTTTCATTTCTATCCCGCCCTTCCCGCCCACATAAAATACACATTTAAAACGTATTTTAGTACCCCCCCCCAGGTGCAAAACCCAAAGGACAGTTGTGTTCTGATTTGCATTATCATCAGCTTGTACCCCCATGCCCAGCTCAACAGGCACGTGGTCCTGCCGTGGTTGCACAAACAAAAACTGAGGTAGAGGAAATTGCAATAAAACAAAATAAAAACCTGCATCCAAATTGTCTAATAGGCTTGATGTTTGTTAAACCTTTGCTTACACATATTTTGCTTCCTCACAAGAAAGGAAAATGCTAGGCACGCTACTGTATTTTAAGGAAACAAGCCAGAAATTCAGAGAACGGGCCTCATATACCCCAGTGAGGATGGACAGAAACCCCTCACACTGCAGGTAGCTGCTCTGCCCTTTAAGGGGGGGCTCACTCCCATTTCGATCCCTCTCTCAAGAGATAGGCAAAGATGGGCCGTGCCCAGCAGAGAGAGACCCAGCGTAGGAGAGTCTTCCATGGATGTTGGACACTTTTAGGAAAGGTAATTGCCAGAGCCCAGACCTGGCTCCTGTACCTTCTTCGCAGCTGTGCCCATGATGCCCTGGAGACGCCTTCCGGCGCTTGCGCTTGGCGCGGGGGCTGCCATGCTCCTTCGTGGAGCCCGACCGGCTCTCTTGCTTGCTGACCTCGTGGGAGCTGTGGTACTTCCGCCACTGTGGACACAGAAGAGACACACTGGCGGTGAGAGGAAGTGAGAGGTCTTTGCCAGGTTTGTTCCACGTTATTTTTTCCCCACATTTGTACCCCACACCTCCAGCGCTCCCATGTCCCCAATCTGCTTAGTAGGTAAAAAAATAAATAAATAAAATTAAAACCTGGGAAAATGGAAAAGGTCTTAGCTGGTGATGAAATGACATCAAATCAGGTGCCACCTGGGGGAAGTGTGTGTGTGTGTGTGTGTGTGTGTGTGTGTGTGTGTAGGAATACCTGAAAAGGTCTCTCACTGCCCTTATTGCCATTCACTTAGCCTTTGAAGGGCAGGTCACCTCAGAAAGGCTACAGAAGTGAACTTCAGTCACAGTGGTAGGGAGGAAGACAGTCTAAGAGATAATCTGGGTTCCAAGCCATGCAAGAGCTTTAAAATGATAAGCACGGGCCACTTTGAACTGAACTCTGAAAGGAATCAGCAGCCAGGCCGTGGCTTCTTAATGGCTGCGTCTCAATCAAGCAGCTGCTGGCAACAGAACATGCACTTGGGGCAATTAAAACAGACTTGCCCTAAGCCATATGACACAGCCAAGTGCCTCTGAGCCTCTTCTGACGTCACATGCTCCATCTAGCTGCACGAAGAAACCTCTGACGCAAATAAAGTCAAACCCAGGAAAAAGCCCAAGGCATTCTGATAAGGCTGGAACCACCAGACAAAACTAGAAACGCTTTCAAGACCACATCTGGGATTCACACATCAGCCTCACCTCCAACTAGTGTGTTACACAGAGATTCAACCTGGCTACAGTTTTTTAGAGGACAAACTACATTTTAAAATGTAACATCAGAGGCATTTTGTCATGTAATTATTTTCCCTGGATCCGTTCTGTCTGTTAGCTAAGATACAGCGAAAATAAGAAACTGAATAAAAAATAACCAACCAGGACGTTTGTGTTAACAATGGACACTGATCCTAATAGTGCTCTCGTGCATCAAGCAAGCACCTCTTACGAGGGAGAGTCACAAAATAATTTAAGATGCACAGTGTTATCACATGAAATTACTGGTTCTGTCTGCTGTCCAGGCAAGATTCTCTTCTTCCTGTAGTATTGGAAGCAGCTCTGCAGGACTTCCAACATCTTTCAAGTTCAACTTTCCTAGTTCATCTTTTTCCTTGTCCTCAGCAAGAGATTAGTCCTCCCTGAGGACTCCCTAACCCTCAGCCCAATCTCACCCTTGCCACCCCTCAGATGCTGCTCCAGGAAACACTGGGTGTGAGCCCTGTTTTCACATCAGGGCAAGTCACTCACCTTGCGGGTGTGCAGGTTCTGGCTGTCCGATTTGCAGGGGGCCTGAGATTCCTCACTGCCCCTGCACTTCTGCTTCTTGTGGGTCAGGCGCTCTGGCCCATCATGCTGCCGCTTGGACTTGCAGGGGAAGCCCTCCTCAACCTTGATGTGGGCCACCCCCTTGAGCTTGGCTTTCGGAGGGCTTCTTGAGGCAGCCCCAGCATGCAGACAAGTGGTGGAGGTGATCAGCACCTCTGGCTCCACCTGTTCCTTCTTCACGCGGCTGAGATCAACCTGGTGCACGCTGCGGAGAGGGACTTCTGCCGCCGGCTGATCCCGAGATGCGTTGCTGCACTTCCGGTCCTTGCGCTTGCTCCCTGGGAGAGGCGTCTCAGACGTCGTCCGCACGCTTGGCTGGCTAGCTAAGGAAAGGCCGTGAGATAGGTAGGCAGTCAAGACCTGGTTTTTAGGCTTGGCATCCCCGGGGCGCTTGCGGCTGCAGCCCTCTGGGGGAGCTTTGGGCTGCGGGGTGGCCTCTGCTGCTAAGTCAGCCTCGAGTCTGTCGGAGTCGTATTTTGGGATGAGACCCTCGGAGCCCCTTGCGTCTGGGAGGCTGGTCTGAAGAGCTGGTGAGATGCACAAAGGGCTGGCTGTGTTTGGCAAGGCTGCCTTACAACCCTTGCCCTGAGAGGGGGCTTCGGGGGGCTTCTGGACCACAGCGGAGGACTCTATCAGCTGCACACCAGGGAACGTGGCCAGCTCGCCTGCGCCAGCTGGCTTGCAGGGGGCAACTTGACTCGGGCACAGCTGCCCGGCTGCCGAGATGCCGATGGAAAGCAGAGGGCCCTGATGATAAGGCGACCACCCCACGGGCAGCAGCTGGGGGCTGGCAGGCTTCCCGTTGACTGAGCACCGAGGGTAAACGCTTCCCTGGCTGGGGCTCCAAATGGCCAGCTCCTTTGAAGGGTGCAACTGGGTCCCTGGGACACCCCGGCCACGAAGGAGCTGCCTTGCGGGGTCAGGCGGCTCCTCTCCACCACTCTTCTTCCCAGGAGGCAGCCCACCACTGCGAGGCTCTCCCTGGTCAACAATGGAAATGAGCTCCTGCTTGGCGAGATGGCGGGAGTCCCTGCCAAGGCCGGAGCCAGAATCCTTGCCCAGCAGCACGGAAGCTGGGACTGGGTTGGCCACCCCAACGTAGGTGCCTGGGATGGTGCTGATGAGAGCAGTCGAGTTCTTCACCCAGGAGCCCTGCTCCCCATTGCGGAGGAACTCCGGGAAGATGACAAAGGGTGAAGCGGTGCCTGGGCCGCCAATGGCCTGAGCCACCCGCTGAGGTTTTGAGAAGACTGTGGTGAGCAGTGCTTTGCCACTGGTGTGCACCGGGGTCAACACAGGCATCGGGGGCGTCTTGCGCTGGCTCGGAGGAGGCAGCTTCTGGCGGTTTGACTTGGCGGAAAGGTCAAGGGGCATCTCGCTGCATTCCGGGGAGACCATCTCACGCTCCAGCTGTGGGGGGGATTTCAGCGGGGAGATGGAGGCCAGGACACCCGAGGGCAGCTGTTCCGGGACTGCCGGGGCCCTGGCGAGCACGCTGGCGGTGATTGACAGCGGGACAGTGCTGGCACCTGCTGCCGCCGAGGCAGGCGTGCTGGGCGAGAGGTCCGAGCCATCGACAGCAGAGGAGGGTCCAGTGACCGCAAGGGTGCTGCTCTCCCCTGACGGGGCAGGGCAGTTCAGCTGGCTTGTCTCCACAGGCGCCACTTTGGGATCTGCAGCCAAAGCCCTGGCCACGGAGAAGGCATACGGGTAAGAGCGCAGCTCAGAGGGGGCGAGAAGACTAGGCAGGCAGGGGTCTTGTGGGAAGGAGGGTATGACAGGCAGGGCAAGGGCCGACGGGACCCCGAGCGGGCTCGGAAGAGGTGGGAGGTAAACCAGGGGCTGGCTGGGGGCGAGGACTGCTCCAGGTGGGAAGGAGAGGGCCATTTTTTGCATAGCAGGGGCCTGAGAAGTGGAGAAACAGACGCTTTTCAAGGTGAAGGTGGCTGGGGCAGAGGTCAAAGTGCTGCAGCTGTTGGTGGCCGTGGCGGCGGCAGCTGTGGTGGTAGCTGTCAGGGTTGTGCCAGCAGCTGGGGTGCTCTTCTCCTTTGCTGAATGCTCGCTCTCCAGAGCCTTTGGGCAAGCAGGGGAGACCTCTGCCGCCTCCTTAGCAGACGGCCGTGCACAGTCCGGGCTGCCGCTGCTCTCTGGGCTTGTGAGTCCGCCCTCCCTAACTTTGCCTGGGTTGGCATCGCCGCCCTTCAAGGCCTTCTCAGCACAGTCTGGCTCACAGGGCTGCTCCTTAAGTGTAGGTCCGAGTTCCTCCTCCACGATGCCCTCTGCCTCAAACCCTTGGGCACTGCCGCCGCTACTCGAAACTGCCGTGAGCTCCACCTGCAGCAACGAGGGAAGGCAACTGCGTCAATAACATTACTGTATAAGCACGTTGCTGGTGTTTCACATGCAAATTATATCAGGAATCCTAAAACAGGTTAGAAATCAGTTTTATTGTCTTGGTAGGGAACCAAGGCAGAGTGACTCGTCTAAGGCTACCTGGAATCAACAAGGGTGACCCACACCTCCAGCTGGTACGCCGGGTGAGACCCTATCTCCCTTCAGACTGTCTCACAAAAGTAGTGTGTGCCCTGGTTATCTCCCGCTTGGACTACTGCAATGCGCTCTACATTGGGGCTACCTTTGAAGGTGATTCAGAAACTACAACTAGTCCAGAATGCAGCAGCTAGACTGGTGATTGTGAGTAGCTGCCAGGACCATATAACACCAGTCCTAAAGGATCTTCATTGGCTCCCAGTCCATATCTGAGCACAATTCAAAGTATTGGTGTTGGCTTTAAAGCCCTAAACGGCCTTGGTCCAGTATACCTGAAGGAGCGTCTCCACCTCCATCATTCAGCCCAGACACTGAGGTCCTCCTCCAAGGGTCTTCTGGTGGTTCCCTCACTGCAAGAAGCGAAGTTACAGGGAACCAGGCAAAGAGCCTTCTCTGTAGTCGGGCCCACCCTGTGGAACGCTCTCCCAGCAGATGTCAAGGAAATAAACAACTATTTGACTTTTAGAAGACATCTGGAGGCAGCCCTGCTTAGGGATGTTTTTAATTTTGATGTTTTAGTATGTTCTGATATATGCTGTAAGCCGTCCAGAGTGGCTGGGAAAATCCAGTAAGATGTGCAGGGTATAACTATTATTATTATTATTATTATTATTATTATTATTATTATTATTATTACCACCACTTAGCAATTTCATGGCAAAGGCAAAAGTTGAACTGAGAACTGTCCAGTTCATATTCTGGTTTGTTTGTTTTAATAGCCACTATGCAACATTTGTTCGAAGAAAGCAACATAAGAATCCCTTTCCTGCTTCATCAGATCAAAGGTCCCTATTTGTTCCCAATATCTGGTGCTCGGGGACAGACTGTCTCAGCACATGGAGGTTCCATTTAGCTATCCTGGCTTAAGAAGCAGCAATATCCTTTTTGTACCAGGTTCAGATGACTGGCCCATCTAGCCCAGTACTGTCTTCTTTGACTGGCAGCAGTTTCTCAGGGTCTCAGGCAAGAGTCCTTCCTAGAACCTGCAACCTGATCCTCTGGAGTTGATGTGGATTGAGTCTGGGTCTATACACATGCAAAGCAGCTGCTCTACCTCTTGGTCAGGGGGTAAACAGCCATCAACAAATCTCTCCTCCTCCTTCATGAATGTGCCAACACCCTTTATATAAAAAAGTCACCCAAGTCCATGGCCGTCAGTCCACCCTGTGGCAGCCCATTGCATTTGAGCTGGCCAGATAATTAGCCACTTAGGCCCTCTGTATCTCGACAAGAGCCAAAGCTTCCTCCCCTAGGTACAGCCACTAAGCTGCCCTTACCTTGGAAAAGCTGCTGCCAGTGCAGAAGTCAGGGGAGCCCAGATGCTGGGAGTTGCTGGTGTTGGTTTCTTCATCAGAAAGTGGGGCTCTCCTGTTGCAGGAAGAAGGGAAAGAATTGTGAAGCTGAAGCAGGGGGCTTCGTCAGACAGATGCAGTTCATGAGTCATACACAGCTCATGCTTGTCCTAAAGGATGTGCAAGCAAGGCAAGATTGGCTTCCCAACCTTCAGCAGTAGGCCTGTATAACTTAAGAGAAATTCAGAATCACTGAATGCTTCAATCTTGGTCTCTAGGTGTTGCTGGACTAAAACTCCCATCATGCAAAACCAGTTTAGCCAAGAGACAGGGATGATGGGAGCTGTAGTCCTGCAATTTCAGGGAAGCCAAGGTTGAAGAACACTAACAAAGCCATAACAAGGGACAGACAACAGCTCCCTTCCAAGACCTTTTTCTACCTGTTCACCTCGATTCGTGTGGCACCCACCCCCAAATCTATGCTGTTTTGGGTCCAGGGCTGCAGCTTCCCAAACTTTATCACCGAGGATGATGGAAGTAAACTTGTGAAGTAGCAGGTGAGATTGTGGCCAAAGTTAGTGGGGGGGGGGAGAAGAGGCCAAGGGATCCCCCTTCCATCCACCTTCCCCCCTGAGATCCCTCACCTCAAGCTTCCCAGACTTTCCACAAATTCTCTCATATCTCAACCATGGAGAAAACCAGCATCAAATACCCCACATTATCCACTTGGCCTGACCTCAATCCCCTTCTCTACTTAAAGAGTTCTGAGTGGAGCCTGGCCACGTTTTTAGAAAGTAATCTTGCTTTCCCTTCCACCCCAACATTTTTGGGAGAGGTAGAGCAGCACTATCTCTTCGAAAACATGTGGTTAGTGGTGGTGCTGTCAGGTAATTTCAGGCTGCATACACGCTATAAATTTAAAGCAAGTGACTTTCTTCTAAGAATCCTGGGAGCTGTAGTCTACTCCTCACAAAGCTGCAATTCTTGGCAACTAAAAACGACCTACAGTTCCCAGGATCCTTTGGGAGAAAGCATATGCTTCAAATGAGCTTCAGATTTATGGTATATACACATCATGAAACACTGTCTTGCTGGGGGCAGCGGGGAACTTTTGCTAGTTATTATGTGCATTACATCACTTCAAAAATGTGGAAAGCCAGTCCTGCTGCATTTGGGACCCCTCCTGCTCCTTTTGCTAAGGAGTGGGGCTCTGAACATGCATCTCCAAACCCTACCCTGACAGCACCACTGCATACGAGAGACTCAGAGAGGTGACTGTGATCATGTAGGAGTGATTTGTCCCCCTTTGCCTCTGCTGGTGATGCATACGGCTACAGGTGAAATTTCATACAACTTGCACAAATTCAAAGGATTCAGCAAAGCTTCTCCATTCAAACCTGATGCATTGAAAGTTTCTGATTTTAGCTTAAAAACTACCATCCTAATATAGATCTCGCAATATTGAGTACTACTTGGCCAAATTCATACTTTAAACTAATGATGATAATGATAACAAGAACATATTATTATTATTATTATTATTATTATTATTATTATTCAATGTACCACTTAATGACAAAAAAGCTCGATACCATGTGATGCAGTGGTTAGAGCAGACTAGGAAAGAAGAGAGACCCAGGTTAAAACCTCTGCTCAGCCATGAGGCTCCCTGGGTGACTTTGGGCTGATCACTCTCTTTCAAAGTAGCCTACCTCACAGGGTTGTTGTGAGAATAAGCAACGGGGGGAGAGAAGAACCACAAGTTACTTGGAGGAAAGGATAAAACCTTCATTATTATTAAACAACAAAGCCACACACATCCAGCAAAAAAGAGAGAGTTAAAATAATTAACAGAGATCGTAAAATGTGCTGGCTGGTGCTGATCTGAGCCGCAGTCAGCACATCTGGTGCGTACCAAGATAGCTACTTTAAAGCAGTAGTCTTCCAGCTTTTTCAGACCCAGGAACTTCCTTTAGCTCAATCATACATATGCTGACCCATTTATTATTTTTCTTATCATATATTTGTATGGTTGCAGAGCTACTGTTTTGACCCACTGTAGATAAGTAGTGGGTACCTGGTGCAACAGTTGAAGGCTGAAGTCTGGTGCAGGGAGCTTGTTGGAACTTGTGTCCCTGCAGATGTTGCTGGACTGCAATTCCCATAAGCCCCCAGGCCACAATCAGGAATGGGGGGAGTTGTAGCCCAGCAAAGTCTGGAGGGCCACAGGTTCCCCAGCCCCACTCCAGAGTCTCTTTGCCTAAATCACACCCTACAAATTAAGTCAGCTGAACTGCATTTCTGCAAACTGGAGGACACCCCTTTTCCCAGCATCCTCTAACAAGGAACCCGACCACCTCACACACACCAGCTGCCCAACCTCTTCCCTCCCGGCCTGTGGAGGCCACACGCACCTCACCTCTCTTCGCTGAGGCCACACATGCGAATCCGTTCAGCGCCAGTCCAGTTGTGCACCCCGCTGTAGAGAGGCGCTGCAGAGATCATGACAGCCGCTCAGTGCCAGCCAGTCTCAATCCTGTCACAGGCTCTGCCTATTGAAAAAAACCAACGAAACACAAAGCATTAGGGCCAGATTTGACAGTTGCTGTTTTCAGCTTCCAAGGGGCAGCTCAGACAGATGAAGAGCGGGGGGCAATCACACTGACCCTTGGCTAAGGTGGGGTGCTGCCATACACAAAGTTAGGCTGTAGGCAAGGGCATCTGCAGAATTTTTTTTGGGAAGGTGGAGTTAAAACACCAAAAAGGGGAAAGCAAGCTAACCTCTCTGCCGCACAAAATGAGAATAATTAGTTCTTGTACTTTTTTGCCTGGTATCTCAGGCTTGAAACTTAGCTTGTTTAAAATGAAAAGTGGGGAATCTGGGAGTTATGGTTCATGGGGTGCAGGGTTGTCTCCTTTGTGGATGTCTATGGCTGGAGGAAGCATGGAGCACTGCAGGAGAAGAAGTGCACAAGGCAAAGGCACACATGTCAGCTTGAAATTCCTTGAGCGGAGTTCTGTTCAGATAAAGAGTCATTTCCTCTCCGCACTGAAGCACTGCCAGGCAATTAATTAGCAAAGCAATTCTCAGTATAGCTATGCAAGACATGAGCTGTTGAATTTCCAGACTGGGGCCAGAGTGGGAAGACCATACAGGGATTGTGGGAAACCCAAAGAGGGGAGTACTGTAACTTCTCACAATGAGGAGAAGTTAGAACAAAACACAACACCAAGGGGAAATTCAAAGTCACTAGGAAGCTGTGTGGTGTAGTGGTTAGAGCTTGAGACGAAGGAGTCCCAAGTCCAAATCCCAATTACCCATGAACCTTGGGCCCATCGTCATGTATTAACCTAACCTACTTTACAGGGTTGTTGTGAGGACAAAAATTGGGTAGGAAGGAGCATCATCTATGCCACCAAGATCTCCTTGGAGGAAAGATGGAGGATGAATGCAGTATATGAAATAAAGGGGGGGGGGGAGAGAGAGAGAGATGAGGGAAGCAAGTGTGAACTCCTTTGCCCATGTTGTTTCATGTACCGACCGTATCAGTGCTTTATATAGTTATCAAAGAGCTTGCAGATGTGTGGGGGACTTAACGTGCAAATTCAGAGGGCGAGAAGAAAGCAAAGTACCATACAAAATGGGAGGCGGCGCTGGGGGAGAAGCAGAGAGCACAGATGGGACAGGATCTCCACGGACGAAAGATGCCAAAAGCAGAGGCCAAGGCTACACGGGCAGCCGTGCGTTTGCCGAAAGCGCAAGGAAGGATGGGGGTCAACAGCAGAGGCACGAAGGCCCCTTGAAGGATGCAGCAACAGAAACGGACATTGTTGAGTGCATTCTTTTTTTGTTGTTCCCAGGGAGGATGTGGGACGTGAGCCAGGCAGAACCATTCCCAGGGAACAGAGAAAAGGGGAGAGCAGGAATCCCTCGCAACCAGGAGAAAAAAACCCAGGGATTGAAAATTGGGTAGAGGGGGGAAAAAGAGAGAGAAAGAGGGGGGGGGGCATAGAAACACACACTCCAAACTAGGCAGTACAAGCGCAAGTTCCCAAGGAACTACGAGGAGTTCCCTTCTGGGCAGGCAGCACGTAGAGAGGTGCCAAGTGCAGAGAGAATTCCACAAAGGAATTTGCAGAAGTGCCCTCGACCAAGCCCACTGAGAAGCCACCCTGATGGCAAGCACCCCTTCTTGGAGTCAGGAGCCTTGAGAAGCAGCAAGCACCTTCTTTCCCAATCCTCAGTATGCCACTCCCTCAGCAGGAAGCTAGCCATGTACACCTCTTGGGGTCCTATAATGTCATCTTGTGTAGCCTGGCAAATTAGCATGACCCAAAGCTCCCTCTCTGCCCATCTACAGTGAACCATTACAACAAAACAGAGGCACCAGGAAAGCAGCTCGAGCCTACAAATGTTTACTCAGAAGTTGCCCTGCTTTCGGCACAGCTGAGGCTAACTGTGAAGAGGATGCTGCAATCTGTAGGGTCTTCCAAATTTAGTAAACACCTTAGCAATGGAGTTTTGAATATAGCTCTCATGAGAAAGGGGAAAGCTGCCTCCCACTTTGCCTGTTTTCTCCATTCCCCTGCCTCAGCTGCCTTTTTCAGAAGCCTGTTCCAATTGCCAGAGATGAATCCAATTCGGAACCCATGCAGAAATGCTTGCTGTTTTCCTGTTTCATTCCAAAGTTATTCAATACAGGAAAGATCATCGCCTGGGAGTGCTACACTTGGTCCAGGATGCTGAGGGCTGCTGGAAGCATAGAAGGGATTTTGGTAGCTTACCCATAGAACCAATTCAAAGCACAACTGCATATGCCATTTAAGCTTTTGCAGGGGTTAGTCCTGCAAGTCAGGGAGGGGCTGTGGATCAGCAGAGGAGCACCATGCTTTGCACGTGAAAGCTCCCAGGTCCAATCTCTGGCATCCCCAGGTAGGGCTTGGAAAGAGCCCAGCCCCAAATCCTGGAGAGCTGCTACCAGTCAGGAAATGGCCTGCTACTCATTCATCAATAGTTCTTGTAACCTGCCCTTCATCCCAAAGAGCAGCACAGGATGACTAACAACATAACATGAAAATAACTATATCACACAACTGCCTATCACTACAATAAACAGCACCATATAGACCCAACACCCTTTGGTCCCCACCCTACCCCAAACGCCAGGACAGATTAGTGAGTTTTAAATTTTGCCTGGATGTGACCAAAGTGGTGGATGATCCGACGATACTCAGGAGAGAATTGCATAAACAGGGGGCTGCCATGCTTCCTTTTACTGTATAAGGCAGCTTCCTATGTTCCAAAGTCCTGGTGCAACGGCAATAGAGTAATAGCTAGTCAAAACCTAATGGATGGGAGGTGAGGTCCGCCTTGCTGCAGAGAGGTGCAACTGTGCTCACACACCCCTTCCTAATGGTCAGGAAAGATGCAAGAGGGAGCTTGTGCTGGAACCAAGAGAAACTAGTCTCAAGATAGTCTGGAGGAACACCTTGGTCATCCATCTGCACAGGTGGGAGGAGAATTGCTCAAACAAACAAAAGGACTTCTCCAGATTTTTGTCCTCTTCAACCTGGTCAATTTCAGGGGGCCTCTTACAGGCTGTGGCATTAGAATTAAGGACCACTAGGCTTTCCATAGTTAAAACCATACTCAAGGCAGCTTACAACATGAAAAATATTACATAATTACAAACATAGCAAAAGTAGCTATAAACAATAAAAAAAGTCTGAAAGTACACAACTGAACTAAACAATTTCCACAACGTACCTCATCAGTGAAGTCATGAGCGCCAGCCATTGCACTCACACAACCACATTCCAGACAGCACTCTAAATAGCAATCCCTTACCCAGCTGAGCAAAGAATTTAAAATTTCCCAACAACAATATGGTTCCATCAGTGTTTTTCAGGAGGGATGGGGGTGATGGTGACTGCAATACCCTTTCAGAAAAGAAGCAGTTCCTCAAGGGAAAATGCCCTGATCCTGTGCAAGAGATGAGCCACAGCAGCACATTTCTGGGTCTTCAAAATAAACATGTGAAAAGGAATTCCAACCCCAGATGGAACTCAGTGGGTCATCTAATACAATCTCAGTGTAATCTCAGTCAAATGTAGTTGGTACAAGTGTCAACCTGGACCTGGAAAACCCATGTCTGAGTCCATGTTAAGTCATGAAGCTCACTGCAGGACCTTGGCTTAGTCACTCATCCTCAGCCTGTGCTACCTTGCAGGGCTGTTGTGAGAATAAACTATGATAACCCTCATGCATATTGCCCATAACTCTTCCTAGCAAGAGCAGGATACAAACATGATTGATGGTAACAATAAATTACCTCCTACCCTAGGAGACAAGATCTCTTAGATGACATCCAGGAAAGACAGGAAGTTAACTCCATTGCATAACTGCTCTCCAAACTCCTTAAATCATTTTTAGTCTACATCTGTCATGGAAGTTCACTACAAAGCTAGGGAAATGGCAGAAGTTGGATTCCAGCACATAATTATACAAAATAGGGTGCACAGGACACCAATGTTATATAAATGCTGGTGCCTGGAAATTTTATGTATTTTCCAAAGTCTGGATTCAAACCCATTGCTTTTTGCTTTGTCCTCAGTAGAAATGATGTCTGATATCCCTAACTTTGCATAGATCTGTTCCTGCCCAGATCTGTTTTCTGCAGAACATGTATTTCATCCTGGATATCATGGTCTGAATTTTCTGCTGAAGGGTCCAGACATACTCTGAAGGGTGCCAAACAGGTGAAGGGGCCTCACAATGCTACTGGCTGGAACAGCAAGGAGGTCTCTTCAATAGAAGTGATTAGCTTAGTCCTAGCACAGAGGAAAGGGCAAAATTGGGACAAGGAAAAAAACCTGTGTGTTCTTGCCTAAGATGCCCTGAAACTCTGTCCTAGGGACAGATGGAAAAGAAAGAAGGAATAAAATACCAAAAAGGATGAAAATCTAAAGGAGACGGACAAAAAGAAGTGTCCAGAGAAATTGTTTTACAGTTTATGCATTTGTAAAAGGAGGGTTGATTTTTGCAAAATAAAATCCCCCAAAAGCAGGACACAAAAACTCCAGCAGTAAAGTTTCAAACCGCATGTTGCCTTAACTTATCTTACTTTAGAAAATAGCTAAATTTATTGTTTCCCTTGTTTCTTCTCCTCCTACACCATACTCCAAATGATCAAACACTATTTTATCTGGACAATGACAACACAAGCTTTTCTAGCCATAACACACCATTCACAGATTATCAACACCAGCTCTGGTTTTGGACAACATTTGGCTTCCATTTGACACAACAAAAGACAAGAGTCAGCTTTCCTGCTGTCCCTTGGAGATATTCTAGCCTTTTTTTTTTTTTAATGTCTCTCCCTTCACTTCCAAGTGGGCCGTTTGAATTTTACACTGAATGATCCAGAAAGCTCAAATCGCTGGTTGCCATAGGTGGCAATGGACAGGATAGGAACACTAATAATAATTCAGGTTTGTGCTTTAAGAGGCTCAAAGCACTTAAGATACATTATTTCAATAACTCATACAACAATCCTGTAAGTTAGGTCAATTTTATGATCCAGGATGGGTAGAAAAGCAAACAGCAGTTTTCCTAAGGGACAGAACTTCGTTCACGAAAGAACAGAATTTGAACTGGAGATTTCCTAAATTCAGTCTCAAAGCCCTTATATTAAACTTGCCTCAGAAAAATGACCATTAGTAATGGACAGATCTGCCCAAGTCTGTCCCTTTCCTTTCCACTGGCACCCAATCATAGGTCTGTTCTGTCCTATTTTGTGCAATTCTTTTTTAAAGATAGTGAAAAACTTGTACTTAAATTATATGCACTGCCCCAAAATATGTATTTTTCAATGCTTTCCAATGTATTTTCCACAAAAGATACATTTTACATGTGCTTTAACCATCAACAACACTTGTCTGTGCTCTTTTTGCGCACTAAAACTTCATTGCAAAATCCAGTTAAGAGCATTCTCTAATGAGGACTTGTGTTCCAATCCACAGACAAGTTTAGGACTGTTGAACTGGGTCAATACACTGCAAAACAAAAAACGAAAAAATGGACTGATTGAATTCCTCCTCCATCCCAAAAGACTACAGAGCAGAAACTGGAGAACCTATGGCTCGCCAGAAGTTGTTGAACTCTAGCTCCCATCAGCCCCAGCCAACACGGGCAATGGTCAGGGATGATGGGAGTTGTAGTCCAGTATGTTCTGGTGGGCCGCAGGCTTCCAACCTCTGCCACAGAGGAAAAACCAATGTCTGAATAAAGCTTTAGATGATGTTGAAACATATTTACTAAGAATCAGGGTAAAATTTACAACATACATATATACTGTATGTTATAAAGCCAAGGGCTTGTACAGCTTTGAGAGCTTCAGTGGCTACCACAAAAAGTCAAAATTGACATCTCTGCTGGTGCTTGCAGAGACAAAGGCCAAAAGGAAATGAGCTCCGTCAACAGTTAAAGGCCAGACGGATTAACAACATTTCTTATAGCTCTTGTGTTTTCAGGTCAGCCCTCCAGATGAAGAAAGAGGTTTATTCCCAACCTGCAATGTATTTAAATTAGTCTTTGACGGACACATAGTACATAAACAAGTATGCTCCTGAATCAAATTCCATATATGACATTTTTCTTTTTAAACATACTTTCCAGCCCCCACCCCATGAAAAACAGCAACCATTATGTAGGAAATAAATTCAGCTTGCAAAAGTTGCCAAACCTTTAGCAATATGGAAAAGATAAAGTTACTCTATTTACTTTTGCTGTACCTTATAACGACCTGGAAATCTTGACGTTGAGAACTTAAGCGAAGCAAGGAGTCCGCACTGGCAACCTGCAATTAAGCACACAAGACTTCTGAGAGTGTACAGAGTGCCTCTTTCTTATGAAGTGAGAGAGAACACAGCTCCCATTCTACACATCCAGGTTGAAGGAACAAAGTTTCTAGGCCTACAGTGGCTTGAAGTATGGTACTACTTTTAGAAACAAACCACCACTATACCCAGTGGAAGGCCTTATCACAGTAGTGTCAGCAACCACTTCCAACTGGCTTCAATAGAAGGCATGCATTTGGAGCGCAGGATCAGAGTGGAAGTCCCCATTTAAAACCAGCTCCTCTCCCTCACACTCTGCTTGCGAGTATGTATACAGAATAACTACCAAAGCAATCTTTGCCTGCACACCTGCTCATTCCCTTTTCTTAAGCGTGCGCGGCCAGGACAATGCACTCCTAAGCATGCAAAGACAATAATGCATCTCCACCGAAGCCAGGCACTTGCAAACTTTCCAACCGTCTCCAGGTAAAGCCTCTCTCTTACTCACACTGTGCAATGGCACAGAGAGAACGAACCATCACTCGCTTGCTCACTGCAGCCTGGCAAGGGAAGCCTCACCGTGGAAACCTGTCGCAGCTGCAGATTAACATCACGTTTCTAAAAAACACAAGTCAGGCTACCAAGACTGGGAAAAGCCTCCTCCAGACCCCAAGCACACACACATTGTCCAGCCGATGACGCGATGCCTGCAGCACATCTTCCCACCCCCACCCCGCAAACCACCCTCCATCCCCATTTCAGCTTCAAAAAACGTCCCATCCCTTCACTCTTCCCCGCTGCCACTGCCAGGCTCCGATTTTCTTGGCAGGCTGAGAACTACACGACAGTAAACATGCACAACGACTAGCTCCGGGGGCTGCCATTTGTGGGGCCAACCTGGAGGCAGAGCCCTGATTACAACAAATTGGATGGGGGGGGGTGTTGCTTATGTGTTACCTGGACAAGGCAAGGCAAGGCAAACTGGGATAGCATGCAAAGCCCTAACTCTATCCTCCTCGCCAACACAGACACACGGACATCTCTTGTGCTTTGCAAGCATTTTCAAGCTACCCTCCCACCGAGACATTGGATTTTAAAGGGCAGGCCCATTCCAAACGGGCTGGCCAGTTACACTGCAAAGATGCCAACCAATACTTCCCACTCTTCCAAATAGGGCAAAAGTTGTCCCCCTCTTTCTGAAAACAAGCTTATGCTCTCTTCCCTTCCTGCGGACACACTCTCTACCGAGACTCAGAGAAATCAACCTCCGGGAGAACGGGTCGCCTCCGTTCTGCCTTCAGCAGCCCATCTCTGCCTCCCGACCGTCTAACATTTGGTTACTCCTTCCGAGTTTAGCTCGCCGCCGCGCCGCGTTCCTCCTCTCCTTTTCCCCAGCGCACCACGATCTAGGCTGCCCGTCCCTTCGGGACCGTCACGGGCATCGCCCTTGTCTCTTGTTGGAGGGAGGGAGCGGGGTAGGGGAAAGAAAGAGGGAGGCGGCGGCGGCGGAAAACAGCAACCCAAGACGCCTGGAAGGAAGCAGACGGGAGGGACCAACCAAGCTTGAGTCTCTGCCATTCAGAAGTGTGTATGCCATTATCAGGTCTCTTCTATCGGCGGATCGCCCCGCAACGTGCGCCCGGAGTGGGTGGCCGCTGAATTATTCCCCCTCCTCGCTCAAAAAATTAAGCCCAGAATTTAGACGGGGTGGTGCAGCTCAGGCTCCCCATGCCGAAAGCTCACCGCACGCTCGGGATGCGCAGAGACTCGCGCAGACCACCGTATCCGCCACCGAATTCGCCAGGGCGAAAAGGGTGTCGACCCCCTCTGTCCGCTCCGTCGATGGAAGCAGAGGAGAAATGGAAAGAGAGAGTGAGGAAGAGGAGGGTGGCGGTGGTCGAAGTAGTGGGGGTAAGCCCAAGCACCCCTTGCTGAGAACAGAAAGTGAAATAATCTGCCTGCTAGCCTGAAGCGACGGTCGCTTCCTCCCTCGCCGTCGGGGCCGGAGCAGAAGCGGCCCTGCTGTCACCATCCTGTCCTGGACGGGACCTTACCGCGAAGGGAGGACGGGAGGGGGGGTCAGGAAGGGAGAGAAAAGGGCCGCGGTCCAAGGCCCGCTCCCCGTTTCCATGGAAACCTCACTCACACGCCGCCCCCCCTTCCCTCCCCGATGGCGACGGAGGCGGCGGGGAGGGGGGGGGGGAGAAGAGAAGCGGGCCCGGGAAAGGGAACCGCCGGGGACCGTCCACACGCACCTGCTCCCAAGGCGGGCCCCCGCCGGGGTACAAGGGACATTCGATCCCGATTCCCGAGGGAATCCAGCCAAGCGGAGCCGGAGGAGCACAAGGGCCGGCCAGCGCGGCTCCACCGATCAGCAGCGCAGCGCAAGGAACAGCGGCGGTGGCGGCACTGGCAGCGGCAGCCCGAGTGTGAGGACGAGAGCGAGCCGCCGCCGACTGCTGCTTGCTGCGGGGCCTGCCGGGAAGTGTAGTACGGTCGTCCGGCCGCCCCCACGCCCACCCCGAGCCGGGCCCTGCCCTGCGGACTACGCCTCCCAGGCTGCACCGCGGCGAGCCCTGCCCGTGCGGGAGGGGCGGTTTGCTCCGAGCCAGCCGAGTCCGGAGAGGGAAAGAAGGGGGGGTGGAGTGTTGGGGGGGTTGAGAGGGGGAGGGGCCTCGCGCCCTGCCCGGGGAGGGGGAGAGGCTGGGCGAGGGCGGGGGGCGAGGGCGGGGACCGTCCTCCACCCGAGGGGAGGGAGAGATAAGAAGGGGCGAAGGGGAGGAGGCGGCAGCTGCTGCTGCGCCTAGGCTCTTGCTCGCCTCCCCTCTTTCCACCCCCCCGGGGTTACCCATTCACACGCACAAAACCAAGTCCTCGGGTGGTACTGGGCACCCATCCCAAAAATATGCACTGTTAGCTGTCCACACCGATGAGGTCACGGGACTGGAGAGAGAAAAGAGGAGGGGTCGGGGTACATCAAACATTGCGGTGGGGGGGGGAGTTAGGTGTTTTCTGGGGAGAGATCTACAATTTTGGGTAATCAAGCGGGGGCCTGAAAAGATAAAGGGGGCGCAAGGAACCCGCGTGGCGTTAAGGGAGGGGGAAGTGGAAGCCCCGAGTGCGCACGGAGCCCAAGAGGGTCAAGCGGCGGATCAGCCGAGGGCTCCGCGGTGCCTAGATTGGCGAGCGCGCCTCTCTGCGCAGCGGGGAAAGAGAGGCGAAGACCGGAGCGGTGCTGTCCGGTGGCTGCACCGACGGAGACAGCCCGCAAGCGACTCGGGAGGGCTGCAGCACGCGGATGGGAAGAAGCAGGGTGCCCGTGCCGGGGGTACCTGGATCAGCCCGAGCTGATACTGCGCGCGTTCCAGGCTCCGCACCTGCGCTGGGTGGGCGCCCCCTCGGGGTCGCAGCGCAACGCGGCGTCCGAGTCTCTCTGTCTCCCACTCGCTCGCTCGCTCGCTCCCTGGGCGGCGCAAGCCGTGATCAGCACCGGCGCGCCCCGGGGAGCGGCTGGCCTGCCTACCTCCTTCCGTCGCCTGCTCGGCTCCTCTCGGGGATGCGGCCGGAGGGAGGCGCCCCAGCTCGGCCGGAGGATCGGTTGCTGGCTTTGACCCCCAGCCGGCCGGCAGCGTCCGTCGCCTGCCTGCTTGGCGGCCACGCTCTCCTTCACCGCCCGTCTGTCCGGGCTCGCAGCGCCTGCCCTAGAAGTTGCTCGAGCTTCGAAGGCCGCGATCGCCGGCCAGGCCCGCGCGAGTCCCACCTCGCGTCGGCAGCACAAGCAGAAAGCCCACGCCGCGCCGCCCTGCTCAGTCCGGCCCCCCTGTGGGCCGTCTCGGCGACGATCGAGCCCGGCTTCCCTTCCCCTGGGCCCGTCGTCTTCGCCACTGCCCAAGGCCCTCCCCCTCTGCTCGGCCGGGACCCTCCTCTCGCACCCCAGTGCCTTCCCACCCGCGCCGTCTTGCCCCCTACCCTAGCCCAGCGCCCTCCCTTACCAGGATCGCAGTCCATCTAGGACGAGTGGCGTTGATCCCGTTTCCCCTCTAGTTTCTCCCCCACCTTTTTTCTGGCAGCCCCGCACGTCTTTACACCCGCGTGTGCACACACACCTCTCCTTACCAGTGTGCCGTCCGAGCGACTCGATCTCTTTGCCACACCTCCGCTTTCCCGAGCTTTAAACCGACTCCCCTCTGTATGGACCCAGCGCCTTACATCGTCTGCCCTAGCCGTTCTTCCTGCTTTTTGTATTCCGCCTCAGGGCTAGGAGTTCTTTCTACCACAACCTGGTTGGCCGGCACAGGGAAGCCCACCCCCCACCGCCAGCAAGCAGCAACTATGCAATCTGGGGCTATTAAAACTGTGCGACAGGGAAGTAAGCTAGTGGGGACTTACTCTCGAGTAAGCTTCCTGAACAGCCCCCAAGAATTCTTTAAGCGGGAATTCTTCTAAAGGATCCTAAAATCAGAAGGAATGTATTGTATTGCATTGCATTTTGCAGCTTTGCATTTTGCAAAAAACTTTTTACAGAGATGGAGGGAACTGTGATCAGGCAAAACCCACCCAACAAACCCCAATCAACAACCCTTACTACTCCTGGAGACAAATAAGTGCCTTGAAGAGGATTGACTTCCCATCAGGATAGCTCCCTCTCTCCATTTATTATTTCTGCTCCTACCTCCCCCCCCTCTTGTTTCTTGCTTTTACTCAAACTTCTCTAGGAAGGCCCATTTAAGATTCCTGACCAGGTGCTCAGAGCATAAAGTCGTAAGAGGCAATTCCACTACACTACCTTAAACTGTATGTGCCCCAATCTAGAGAGCATTGTGGATTGGGGGCTAAAATTAAATTTCCATTACCTCCTGTGCTCAGGGGAAGTTTACTTCTTGTATGACTTCCCTGGTTTATGTGCACAACGTGTTGTTCTTCTAGCAGTACAATATCTCTGTGCTTCTGCCTCATCTTCCTTACTAAATACCTGCTGAAAGGCCACCTGTATTTTATGTTTCTGCCAGTGGCCAAAATTACACAGGATGTGACGGGTCCATGAAGATGACCTCCTGGGTGTCACTATTGGACAAAGTTGCTCAGATACAACGCCTCAAACGCTTCCACCAGTGTACCTGTGAATTCAAAAGTGGTATGTTTCAGAAGTGAGGGGAAGAAATTTAACAAATATACAGCTAAACCTGTAATTCAGCAACCAAAGCAACACCAAGCTCCAGGTGAAGTTTCTTGCATATTAAGAAGACATCCAGGTGATTTTGTGTAAGATGTAGACCAGAATAGGATGAACCTGCTTAGAAATTGGGGAGAGGAACAATTTACCCTCAAGGAACATATTGCCCTTTAACTGCTCAGTGGTGGATTTCCCTAACATGGATAATGGGCCTAATAAAATAACTTCTTTCTTTCTAGCCTAATAAAATAACTCCTTTCTTTCTAGATGTAATGGGCATAGCTGAAGTATACCTGCTCTGCTGATCTACGTCACTTTAAATACTGGTTTTACAGCTAGTAAAGCATAGTGGTTTGGGCTTAGTGCTGACCAAACCATGATTTGCACTAACTATGGAGTAGCACTCACAGACTCTCAGTGTTTCCACTGTGCTCCCCCAAAAAACGTTTCTCTAAGGTTCCTGCAGTTCAGAACATGCTTGCTGTTCCCCTGGCATAAAGCAGCGAAAGAACAGTCACATACATTTCCCACAAATTGAAAGCAAGGTAAGAGTTAATGGTACCCCAGCCAGTATAGGGGCCAATGAGAACCCTCTGCAGGGGGTGGGGTCAGGGCAAAATGAGATCAACACCAGAGAAGGAGAAGATGTGGGTCATGTGAGCATTTTCTGTAGGTGAATGTTAGCAGAGACCAGATGGGTCTGGGAAAGGAGACCATGCCCTTTACACCTGTTACTCGACTACACCCCCCAGCATCCTTGGCTATTGGTCATGATGGCTGAGGCTGATGGGAGTTGGAGTCCCAACATCTTCAAAGGTTCCACCACCACCTTTTTTAGTCTGACCTTGCTGGGGGAAATCACACCCCGGCTGGAGAGCAGCTTTGAGATGGTTCTTGTACGTACATGTAAATGGCTTGATTTTTCCACTGGATGGCTTAACATCAAATGATAGCATGCATGTCTGAATGGGTGAAAAGAGCTCTTATAACACCAACAGAACATTGGCATCATCTCATATTACCTCAAACACAATATTTGCGGTGGAAAGTGACTGTAGGGGCACAGCCTTCACTAGGGATGCTATGTTAGGTCCTGGAGATGTCAGGGATTCAACTTACGACCTTCTGCATTCAAAGCTGATACTCTACCGCTAAGCTAGGTTTCCTCTTGAAAGTTCTATCTTTGGTGTTCTGCCTACCATTCACACATGCAAACTGCACGTCTTGTGGTGCAGTAATCAAGTGAAGAAGCATGCAAGTATGAATCAGACCTTCATCTATGGGAGTTGACCAGGCAGGCAGGCACACATATTTGCAAACACCAGATGACTGATAAATCCTTAGGCAGCTGAACTGATGGCTTGAATGAGAACAATACAAGAGCGGTGAGATCCTGATAGAGACTGAAGGGAAAGAATAGAAGGAGAAAGAACAAAACTTCTCCTATGCTGTTACAGTGGTGACAAAGAAAGGCCATGCAAAATTTTGCTAACTGGATGTTCTCCAGACATCATAGACTGCAACTGCTATCAACAGCAGCCAGCGCAGCTGAGATTTTGTAGCACAAAACCTCTGAAGAACGCCAGGTTTGTGAAGGCTGCAGTACAGACTTCAGTGATTTAAGTGGAGGCAGTGTTAGAAACTCACGATATATAAGCCAGGTGCAAAATGGCTCCTAAAACCAAGGTTACAGGTCACCAAAATGGAATGTCTAGTTGCTATTTGGGGCAAGACTTACTTTTCAAATGGCTATGATTCTCAGTTAAACATCTAGCTAGTTCAGAGGACAACCTTGAGCTAGGTTAAGAATTTTGAGAAATTAAAGAAGAAAAGCCACTTTATCCAGGGACAGTCCACATATATACTGGCCTATTCTGACCTCTTTTTCTTAATGGTGACACGGATCATTCATAACGTGGGAATATTATTCACAACTGGGAGCAGGGAAGTGGAGTGGGGTATGTGAAGACAAGCGACAACCATTAACTATAATGTTGTTGACTGCTCCACCTCAGGCAGCACAAAAAAAGCATTTTGGTTCTGAAATTGACCTTAGTTTTCCAGAGGGGAAGGGCAGTAGTAATTAATGTATTGTGCCCATACTCCCTGGAGGGAGTAGTCGTGTGGTGCTGCTTTGACTCTGGGATGATTTATTCTGAAATAACAGCAGGGTAACAGAGAAATCCAAAATGCAGAAACCCACCAGTGGGGTGCGTACACCAGTAATCCACCAGTGCTAAATTGGTGGCATGCAAACCTCTTCTGATACGTCAGATCATAGGTCTCGATGACAGCCTTAGCAGAATTGTTCAGCCAAGGTTAGCCTGGACTACACAGAAATTCAAGGGTGCCTTTGAGCATGCACAAAGTACTTCCCTGCGGCACTGTGCATCATCAAGACATAAAAAACCCTAAGTTTAGGAGAATGAACTTGCTGACTGAAGCCGGGATTTCAAGCTTTTATATGATGCTCAGTAGCAGGTCATCTGCCTTGCATGTAGAAGGTCCCAGGTTCAATCCACAGCATCTCTATGTAGGGTTGGGAAAGACTCCTGCCTGAATTCCTTGAGAGCAATTGTCAGTCAGTGTAGACAATACTGAGTTACACTGACCAATGTTCTGACTCCATCTAAGGCAGCTTCCTGAGTTCCACTCAACATGAACAATCATCTGAGCATATGGGTCCAAACCCAAGAAAGTAGGCTCTCTGCTGAAGAGAAAAAAAGGAGAAGGCTTCATTTACTACGTCCAAATTATAATCAGTCTTGCTAGAAGAGGTGTGCTCAGATTGTTTCTTTCTCCTTTGATGGGTATGAGAGTTTTGGAACATTTATTGCCAGAAATGTCACAATCTTAGACTACAGATCGCTCCCAAAGCAATGCTTCCTCATCAATTTGAACCTAATGTCCCAGGATTCCTGCATAAAGACCTTCTTAGACTATGTGTATGCCATGACAAAGTTGTGTACAGCATGTAGCTGGAAGTCTCCAACACAACCCTCTCAACAGTTGTTGATTAATAAGATTTGGGACATTAGGTTTAGGAACAAATTTAATTCAGCTTAACATAGGAAGCAAGGAATCCCCATTTTTAATAATAATTCAGTGTGGCTTTCAGTTTTATTTACTATATGGAAAGCCTTCAAGCTTCTGATTAACTGCCAATCAAGTGCGGATGACTATATGAT
Source organism: Podarcis erhardii (assembly GCF_964252035.2). NCBI lineage: Eukaryota > Metazoa > Chordata > Lepidosauria > Squamata > Lacertidae > Podarcis > Podarcis erhardii. Next base: position 18,487,972 of record NC_138504.1, read on the forward strand.
GTCTATATCATCAAATATAACATATGTATCAAATATCCATTCTCATTTTCTTTTCTTTCTTTTTTGAAGTAATTGTCCCACAAGCATGACATATATTAAGGATTGCAATCAGTGGGTTTCTTTATTCCTTTAGTCATCTTGTTGTGTTTCCATGTGCCTTGCATTCTGTTGCAGGCATTTTTAACTTTTATTTGAGGAAGAGGAAGAGGAGAAGAGGATGACAAGGCACCTCTTGAGATGGGGAGGGGAGAGAATACATAGCTAGACTGCACAGGATGTTCAGTTACGGTTCTTCTGTCTCAAATCTCCCCCCTGCACGCACACCCACACCCAGAGTTTTCTGCAATGCCCAGAAAACTGGGTTGGGGGAGTGTGCGTGTTTGGAAGGCCAGAGGCCAGTTGTATGCTGGGGGAGGGGAGAAGTAGTCCGCTGCGCAAACTGACAGCGTGCCCCAGAGGACTCTGGCGAATTTCTTCTGCTTTCATGCCTGCCTTCCCACCCCCCGCCCCCCAGCCATCGCTTAAGGGAGACCTACTGAGGGCCTCCAAAGTTCTAGCAGGTTTTTTTTTACTGTTTTCCCCACTCAACAGGGAAAAATGAGAACGGTACATTAAGGAACAGGCCCTATAATGCTTCCATTCTTTCCCAAAGCCCAACATTTAAGCCGTTTGAATTTTAAAGCAAAGCCAAAACTGCTCGTCTATTTTTGCCCGATATCTTTTCAAGCTATTGGTGATGCTTTAATCAGCTGAATTAACTGCAGTGGCCTTGGGTTTTGTTCTGAGATGGATAGGAACCTTTCCAGAGAATGTGCTTTCATTAGGGAAGATGAAAAGGGGTTCATGCAACAAGAATTTAAGGGAGGAGAATACTTCTCAGGCAAGTGGATTTCTTTAGATCTGGACAAGCAATTCTGACTTTTAAGTCTTGAGGCAAGTTAAGTTAAGTTATATTATGTTGCAGAGGTAAACATCTGGAGACCACCAGACTGGGGAAAGTTAGTTTAAAGCGTTCTGCTAGGAATGGGTTTAAAATCTCAACTTTGTCAGGAAGCTCCCTAGGTAATATTGGCCTTGTTTCTGTCTGTCTTTTGCGCTCTCTCTCTCTCTCTCTCTCTCTCTCTCTCTCTCTGAATAACCTACCTCACAGGGTTGTTACGAATATAAAGAAGTGGGGAGGAAACCATGTACACTGCCCCAATCCCTCAGAAGAAGAATGGAATATAAGCATCAATGGAATATAAGCATCATAAACATATGCATATTATTCAAACCTAGTAACATCAGTGCTATTTTTCCAGAAAAAGAGGTGTTGGAACTCACCATGAATGCCTCCCTAATTCTCTTAGAACAGCAGTGATGCTCACCTGAGATGTGCCAGAACTGAGTTCCAGTGAGTTCCGGCTGGGGAAAGAAGCCCTGAGTGACACAATGCAAAAATTAACCTCTGAAAACTGGATAAATTATCAAACACCATTTCATTACTAGCACATCTCTTTCCTGTCTTTCCATTCTTAATAGAACTCTCCAGGTGGTGAAAAACCATCTTCAAAGACATAAACAGTCCAATAAAGCAGCACAAGACTGAACCACTAATAGCACACATTTTAAAATAGCTTGCAATATCATATTGACAGAAGTCAGAACAAAAACCAGAACCGTTTCCAATTGCTTTGATGAGCTCCCTGATCAAATGCCTTTCAGTGCAGGAGTGTGCTACCTCCACTGTCAGTGGCTGTGTGCTTCTGAATGCCAGTTGCTGCAAACTGCAGGAGGGGAAAGCAGTGCTGTGTTCAGGTCCTGCTTGCATGTCTCCTGCAGGGATCTGGCTGGCCACTGAGAGAACAGGATGCTGGACTAGATAGGCTTTTGACCTGAACCAGTGGGGCTCTTTTTATGTTCTTATGGTCAACTTGTTTCCTAAAGGAGCTGTTTAAGTGGGGTGCTTCTTGGCAGTGCCCTAACTGAAAAGCTTTTATACATCCAGTGATGGTTTTTGAAATCCAAAATCTGCACAATTTGGTGGTCTGGTCTTGCTTCCTTCCAGTCAGCATCCAATGTGGGGGAGAATTCTGCCCATCTCTGGCTGGATGCAACTGAAGCATTTAATCTGCTCTAATGATGCAGAATGACCTGCAAAGAAGATCCCCATTGCCAGGGCCAGAGTCAACCTGATCTCTTAGCAAAGACTCTCTCTCTCCCCCCCCCCATTAAGTTTCCCACTATCTCGCTCTCCCTCACAGCTTACCTGGTAATAGCGGCAACACCACTTCCAGAGTATCATTCCAGGGCATTATGGGAAATTTAAAATGAAGGGGCTCATGGATGCAGCTACCCATAAACACAGACTAGGGCACATGGCAGTACTGCTGGGCTCTGCTGGAGTAACAGGATACCAGCTGCTTGCAGCAGACCTCTCCACTGCATCTATCCCAGCCTTTTTCAACCTGTGAGTCCCCAGATGTTGTTGGACTACAATTCCCATCACCCCTAGCTAGCAAGGCCAGAGCTCAGGGATGATGGGAGTTGTAGTCCAACAACATCTGGGGACTCATAGGTTGAGAACTGCTGTAAAGGTAAAGGGTAAAGGGACCCCTGACCGTTAGGTCCAGTCGTGGCTGACTCTGGGGTTGTGGCGCTCATCTAGCTTTATTGGCCGAGGGAGCCGGTGTACAGCTTCCGGGTCATGTGGCCAGCATGACTAAGCCGCTTCTGGTGAACCAGAGCAGCGCACGGAAACGCCGTTTACCTTCCCGCCGGAGCGGTACCTATTTATCTCCTTGCACTTTGACGTGCTTTTGAACTGCTAGGTTGGCAGGAGCAGGGACTGAACAACGGGAGCTCACCCCGTCGCGGGGATTCGAACTGCTGACCCTCTGATCAATAAGTCCTAGGCTCTGTGGTTTAACCCACAGCGCCACCCACATCCCTTTTTGAGAACCGCTGATCTATCCATAATACTGTGTCAGTCATGCCTCCTGAAGTGGGATCCTCTTGATGGCACATCATTCTTCCTTCCTACACAATTCAAAAGTGAATCTTTTGCACCCCAGGCCAAAAGCCCTAGTTTTCAGCACTCCTTCTCCATTTGCTCAGTTTCCAAATATCTTCGTTTTTATTGCATTTCAATCACTTCATTACATTGATGTTTGAATCGTTCACACTGATTGGCAGCAGCTCTGCAAGGCTCCAGGGAAGGGTTTCTCTCAGACCTACCTGGAGATGCCAGAAATCGAATCTGGGACCTTCTGTATGCAAAGCAGACTGAGGAGGGACGTGATATGCTGTGATTACTAAGACCCAGCATGGGTTTCTCAAAAATAAGTCATGCAAGACGAATCTCTCTCTATCTCTCTTTTTGATGGAATTACAAGCTTGGTGGATAAGGAGAATGCTGTGGACATAGTGTATATTGACTTCAGTAAGGCTTTTGACTAAGTTCCCCATGATATTCTTGTGATGAAGCTAGGTTGAACAAGGTAACTGTTAGGTGGATTTGTAGCTGATTGACTGACCAAACCCAAATACAGTGGTACCTCAGGTTAAGTACTTAATTCGTTCCAGAGGTCCGTTCTTAACCTGAAACTGTTCTTAACCTGAAACACCACTTTAGCTAATGGGGCCTCCTGCTGCCACTGCGCCGCCAGAGCACGATTTCTGTTCTCATCCTGAAGCAAAGCTCTTAACCCAAGGTACTATTTCTGGGTTAGCAGAGTCTGTAACCTGAAGCATATGTAACCTGAAGCATATGTAACCTGAGGTACCACTGTAGTATTCATTAATGGTGCCTTGTCATTGTGGAAAAAAGTGACAAGTGGGGTACCACAGGGTTCTGTCTTGGGCCCACTGTTGTTTAACATATTTATAAACAACTTGGATAAAGAAATTGAGGGGATGCTCATCAAATTTGCAGACGATCCCAAACTGGGAGGGTTAGCTAATGCCACAGAAGACAGAATCAGAATTCAAAATGACCTTAACGGATTGGAGAACTGGGCCAAACCTAACATTATGAATTTAAACAGGGGCAAATGTGAAATTCTGCACTTAGGCAGGAAAAACCAGATGCACAAATATAAGATGGGGTACACCTGGTTTACTAGCAGTACATGTGAAAAGGATCTTGGGGTCTTAGTGCACCACAAGTTTAACATGAGTCAACATTGTGCTGCAGCACCAAAAATAGCTAATGCTATTGTAGGCTGCATCAACAGAAGTACAGTGTCAAAATCAAGGGAAGTAATAGTAGCACTCTGTTCTGCCTTGGTCAGACCACATCTGGAATACCGTGTCCAGTTGTGGGCACCACAATTTAAGAAGGATGTTGACAAGCTGAAACGTGTGCAGAGGAGGGCAACCAATGATCTGGAACCCAAGTCTTATGAGGAGCGGTTGAAGGAGCTGTGTATGTTTAACTTGGAAAAGAGGAGGCTGAGAGGAGATATGACAGCCATCTCCAAATATCTCAAGGGTTGTCACATGGAAGAGGGAACAAGCTTGTTTTCTCATGCTCTGGAGAGTAAGACTGGAACCAGTGGCTTCAAGTTACAAGAAAGGGGATTCCAACTCAACATCAGGAAGAACTTCTGATAGTAGGAGCTGTTTGACAGTGGAATGGTCTCCCTCAGGATGTGGTGGACTCTCCTTCATTGGAGGTTTTTAAAGCAGAGGTTGGATGGCCATCTGCCATAGATGCTTTAGCTGAGATTGCTGTATTGCAGGGGGTTGGACTAGATGACCCTCGGGGTCCCTTCCAACTCTGCAGTTCTATGGTTCTACGATTCAACTACTCAAAGGGCTGTCGCACAGAAGAAGAAAAGGGCTTGTTCTCCACTGCCCCGGGCTATGTACACACTATAGCTTTAAAACACATTCAAAGCACATTCTTTCCCTCAAAGATTTATGGGCAACTGTAGTTTACCCTTTCAGGGAACTACAATCCCCAGCAACACTTAACAAATGATAGTGCCCATAATTCTTTGGGGAAATCCATGTGGTTTAAATGTATGGTGTGCATGCAGTGACACCTTAAGAGATTCAGGCTGTGTCTACACTATACCTTTAAAGCACATTCAAAACACATTCTCTTTCTCAAAGACTTTTGGGCACTATCATTTGTTAAGTTTTGCTGGGGATTCCTCATAAAATTCTAGACACTTTTGTTTTTTAAGGATTGCTGGGGATTGTAACTTGGTGAGGGGTAAACTACAATTCCCCAGAATCCTTATCAAACTAAAGTGCCCAGAATTCTTTGAGGAAATTATTTTGCTCTGAAGGAATATTATGTACATAGCCCCACTGCAGAAAGTCCGGGCCAGCTCTGTGATTCTAAGGCTACATCAGCAGCACACCTTTAAAACATTGTTATACCACTGTAACAGTCATGGCTTCCCTCCCCTCAAAGAATCCCAAGAGCTGTCATTTGTTAGGGATGCTGAGAGCCATTAGGACAGTGATGGCCAAACTTGGCCCTCCAGCTGTTTTTTGGACTACAACTCCCATCTTCCTTAACTAAGAGGACCAGTGGTCAGGGATGATGGGAATTGTAGTTCCAAAACAGCTGGAGGGCCGAGTTTTGCCATCACTGCATTAGGAGATCCCTCTTCCCCTCAAAGAACTAAAATTCACTCTTCCCAAGGAACTCTGAGAACTGTAGCTCTGTGAGGGAAATCGGAGGGAAATTGTAGCTCTGTGAGGGAAATCAGAGGCCCCTTAAACAACTCTCAGCACTCTTAACAAATTACAGTCCCCAGAATGATTTAGAGGAAGCCATGATGGTTGAAATGGTATCATAGTGCTTTAATGGTGTGGTGCGGATGTGACCAAAATGACAACAGCAACATGAATGCAGTGCTGGCTGGGAACATCACTGGTAACAGCTTTTCAACGGGCTGTTTCTACTATGTGTTGATCCCCTCACTCCTGCCCCTTCAGGTTTGGCAGTCAGCTGTGACACATGCCCCTCAATCTAGCCCCAAGTATACTTCCAGTTTCAACTGTTTGCTTCAGTTATCATGTTGGGAAAGAGCTTAAGATAAGGGAGATATTGATTTGCAGGGAAATGGGCTGTGCCTCAGCGGCAGAGCATCTGCTTTGCATGCAAACAGTCCTGAGTTCAAACCCCAGCATGGGTTGGGAGAGATTCCTGTTTGAAACCCTGGAGAAGACTTATTGATATAGATAGATGGACCAGTTCCTATTTTACCAATCCATACTGACTTGAGAATTACAGAAAGACCACATAGCTGACTTTAGCTCACATTTCCATCGCTCAACCCATGCCAACAATGTAGCATCCTGCAGCAAATCAAAATGGCGGCTAAAATCAACTGTCTGGCTGTGTTCTGAGTAAAGTTTGCTGCGGGCACAACCAAGTAATCTCACCAGGGCCTAGTGACAGAAGTTCCACACTTTGCTCAGGGCCACCTCAGACCTGAAGCAGTCCATGGTGAGCAGCAAAGAGAAACTTCTGGACCTCTCTCAGGTCTATGTTCAGTTTCTGAGGTACTCCTCTTTGTCCCCTCTGAGGAAACAGCGCAATTGGCAGGGACAACATAGCATGGCCTTTTCAGCTGTGGCACTGAAACAGGAAAGTACCTTGTCAAGGGTTCTGTTTTTGCCTGCTTTTGAACAAGCTCCCAAATGTTATTCTGGCAGGGTTTTATTTTCATTTGTTTTAACTACAGCTTATATATAGCAATGTGTTCTGGATAGGCCCATCCTATCCAGAATGATGACTACAGGAAGCCTGCAAGCAGGAAGTGAACCGCACAAGCACTCTTGTGCTCGCTCTCCTGCAACAGCTATTTGTCCGTGTACGACTGTCCCCTACAGTGGAGGCAGAATATAGGAATCGAGGCTAGTTAGCCACTGAAAACCTTATCCATGAATTTGTGTAAACACCTTAAAGCCACATTAGTGGCAATTACCACATCCTTTGGCAGCAAATTCCATTGTGTTTCACTATGCACTTTATGAAGAAGTCTATTACTTTGTGTGTCCTGAATCTTCCAACGTTCTGCTTCCCTGGATGGTCCCAAGTTCTAACAATATGAGAGAGGGAGAAAAGTATCTACTCTACCCACTTTCTTCACCCCATACATAATTCAACTCTGTCATGTCCCCTGTAACTTGCCTTTTTCTAAAAAGCCCAAAATACTGTAAACTTTACTTCACGTGGGATTGCTGCAGCCCCGTGACTGTTTTACTTGCTTTTTACTGATCCTTTCTCTGCAGTTTCTACAACTGAGGTGGCAGCAACCAGAACTCAACACTGTATGTGCAGCTGCACCATAGATTTGTATAACTGTGTTATGTTATTGGCAGTTTTATTTTCCCTCCCTCCCCTAGCGTCTCTTACGATGCTGTTATCGCTGCATATTGAATACAACAATTGGGTTTTCACTCGCTTCATCACACACACACACACACACACACACACACATGCTCAAATTCTGCAAGCCACCTTGAGCATACTTGTCATAGAAAGACATAATATAAATGTTAAAATAAATAAAGTGACAGAACAATCCCATGCATGTCTACTCATAACCCCACTGAGTTCCATGCAAACTTGCTCTCAGGTAAGTGGGCACAGGTAAGTACGACAGTGTAAGGCAGTTGTCATAATGTCAAGACTAGGACCAGGGAGACCAGGGTTCAAATCGCAACTCATCTACTTATTTATGCATTTGTCGAACTTATATCCCAGCACTTCCTCCAAGGAGCTCAAGGCGGTTAATGGTTAATGGTTCTCCTCCTCCTCAGTTAATCCCCCAAACAACCCTGTGAGGTACCTTAAACTGAGATGCAGTGACTGACCCAAGGTCACCCAGTGAGCTTCATGATCATGTGGGATCTCTCTTTCAGCCTAATCTACCTCACAGGATTCTTGTGAGGATAAACGGAAGGGGGGCACAAGTGAATTAAGTGTGCCAGCTTGAGCTCCTCGTAGAAAAGGTGGCATTAAAAATGCAATGCAATTATATATATATATATATATATATATATATAAATTGCATTTTTAATGCCACCTTTACATATATATATAAATATGCACTCTTTCCTGAGAGCAAATCCCATTAAATTCAGTGGGGATAACCTCCGGCTAGGCATACACGAGATTGCACTGTACATACGTAAGATTGCACACCCCTTCGAAAACCCAGCCTGTATTCACAGGTATTCCAGTGCTCCCTTTCCTCGCCCCACATTTTATTCCTATGCGTCTTATTCCGACCAATAACAAGAAACTTTTCTGCAAAGTTGCACGATCTTCCACATTAGAAGAAGAAACACACATACATACATACATACATACATGCATGCATGCATACAAACATACACACACACACACACACACACAGAGCCGAGTGCGGTGCGTGCAAGCTAAGCGGCGGAATGTGTTACTTCCCGGGTCGTGTGCAAGGATTACCTCATGCGGCACAATGGCAGACAAACACGTGTTCCCACCTTCGCCCTCCAGCGGCTTCGGAACGCGTCCGTGGGGCACGATCGCCTCGGCGCCACCGCATCCTCCGCGAAAAAGGCTGGTCGCGTGAAGAGGGAAGAGGGCGGAGTTTGTGGCAGAATGTACGCAAGCAACCACCGTGCGATTGGCTTTCGGAGAAAGGATTGTGGGAGTTTAGGGGAAGATGGCCAGGGAGGGGTCTGCGGGGCCGAAGCAACGTGTGAAAGGGAGGGATGGCGAGGAGGAAGCGGGGAGTGAACCGATCGGGGCTTCAACACGCCCGCACGCGCAAAAGGGAGTCTCGGAATGTGGAGATCGGTTCTGGCTGCTTCTCTTAAAGTGCGGCAAGCTTTCGGATTCGCAACGAGCCTCTCTCTCCCCTTTCCTTACGCGGGTCGCTCAAGCCCCTAAATTATCAAAAGTTCTTGAACGGCCGGGTTAGGCTCTGTTTGTGTCGATCGCTTCTTGGGGAGGCAAAGAGAACAAAAGGATGGTGATTGAATTGGGAGTACCTAGCCAGGGGCTAGTTCTCAGATTGCACGAATCTGAAAATTTGAGGGGTTTGGTGGGAGGAGTAGAAGAATACGAATCGCGCTCCGATGAACCCTAAAATCCACAGCAGGGCGGTGCTTGTATTAGGACCCAGCCAAAATGTCACAAAAACAGTGGCGAGGTTTCGAGCGGTCCAGAGTTCTTCGTCCAGTAGGACGTCTACACGAAGGGAGCAAAGAGAGAATTGTTTCTTTTTTAAGGGATTCAGACAAACATACCCGAGCCGGCATTCGATTTGGTCAGCGCAGAGCACAGTTAAAGGGAAAGTGGGTGGCCTCTGCCTTATGTGTTAATTATTATTATTTAATTAATATGTTTTTACCTTGCCTTTCAAAACCCCAATGGTCCCCAGCACAACTTGCAATAGACTGCAATATTGCACACACAGAGAGAGTTATATACACAAGCCTCAAACCCACCCAACCCAGCGGTCTTTAGTCCCCTGACTGATAAATGGGACCAGAAGTGCTTCCGCTCTGCAATCCTGGAGCAACTGTCAGTTGGAGCTGAGTGCTATTTGGGAAGGGCAGGGAGGGGGGCGGTGCAGGGAGAGGGACGCAAGCTTCTTGCAACTTCTGCTTCTTAGGAGCCCAGGGTGGTCTCCCCCTTGGCCGTGGTGACTGGTTCCAGCCACAGCCAATGAGAGCAGACCAAGGTTGCCCTAGGGCAAGCAGACCCTCCCCTGCCAGGGGACCCTTGTTTCCTTCCTGGTAAGCTGAGTGTGCAGCAACATTTACCTGGAGAAGTTCCCTAACGGAATAGAACTGTGTTTCTCAGGGGTCGCGCAAGAACAGGTGATGCTCTCAGAGCAGAATATAAAGTTGCCTTTTATTTGCCAGTGAACTGAGATAGGCATAGCTGGCAACTTCTTCCTTCTTCTTCCTGGCAAGGGCCCTTTCGCTTTCAGCAGCTACACAACAGGTGGATATTCCACAGGGGAAGCTTTTCTTCAGCATAAATGTGCATTGATGGAGAAACAGTCCTGTGCTCAATTCCTGGCTGCCTGTCTCTATAGATGACAACTCATCTTTCTCCATGGGAATGCAGAGCACACACCTTCATACTGGAGTTTCTGTTAATGACTACTTCCCCCTATTAATACATTTGCCAATATCAAAGGTGCATTTTTCATTCCCACAGAGGAGGTGAGTTATCATCTCGTTGATCAGAGTTTAAAGCAGCCCAGATTGCTGGGAAACAATAAAAGGGAGACTTTTTGCTGCTGTACTTTCAACTCCTTTCCTGACAGAGGCTGCAGCAGTAATATGACAGCTGGAAACTCAACCAGGAGTGTTTTATGTGTCTTGGAACTACTGCCATGAGAAGCACAGCCTTTTGGATTTTGGCTTTATAGAGGCACAGAAGCCTCTGTCAGGAAAGGGAGTGTCAACCTCTACCTCAGACCCATGTCTTTGTTTAGGCAAGTCACTTATCTCTCGACCTTTGCTCCCCCTTCTGCAAAAAGGGAACGAAAGCGACCTGCCTTACAGGGCTCTTGAGAGGACAGCCATGAGAAAAAGAATGCGGGGGGGGGGGGAGAGAGAGAGAGAGAGAGAGAAAAAGGTCCACAAACCCAACAGTACCATGCTGAAATATTTTTTTCTACTGTATCAGCATTAGCATGTGTGGTGGGTTATAAGACAGTGGCAAGTTCTGATAGATGGATCCATGGAAGGTTTGTGTATTTATTTAGTACAATCACACACTTCCCTTCACAAACTCTTACCCCAGAGTGATTCCCAGTGCAATTTAAAGCACAATATTATAACTATAATCGCTAATAGTTGTTAGGCATGACTGAAAACTGAGCCTCCATTGCAGTTGCAGTGTACCTCTATATCTGAGATCCTGGGGGCAAATGGATAGGTACAAAGCCTTCCTTGAAAAAAAATGGCTGGCTACTCTTGGAAACAGGTTGTTAGACTAAAAGAGCCTTGGTCTGATACAACAGGGCTCTTCTTACATTCTTAAAACTGCTACTATAAGAGACTCAACATTTAAAGTGGTGTCCCTTGGAGGATGGAGCAACCTTGTTTTCTCCTGCTCCAGAGGTTAGGACCTGAACCAATGGCTTCAAGTTACAAAAAAAGGAGATTCTGACTTAACATCAGGAGGAAGTTTCTGACGGTAAAAGCAGTTTGGCAGTGGAACAGACTCCCACAAGAGATAGTGGGCGCTTTTCCCTTGGAGGCTTTTAAGCAGAATTTGGATGGCCACCTGACATGGATGCTTTAGTTGAGATTCCTGGATTGCCGGGGGGGGGGGGGTTGAACCAGAGGAGCCTCAGGGTTCCTTCCAACTCTAGAAGAAGAAGAAGAAGAGTTTGGATTTGATATCTTACTTTATCGCTACCCTAAGGAGTCTCAAAAGCAGCTAACATTCTTCTTTCCCTTCCTCCTCCACAACAAACACTCTTTGAGATGAGTGGGGCTGAGAGACTTCAAAGAAGGTCACCCAGCAGCTGCATGTGGAGGAGTGGAGACGCGAACCCAGTTCACCAGATTACGAGTCCACCACTCTTAAGCACTACACCACACTGGCTCTCCAATTCTATGTTTCTATAGTTAGAGTAGGATGGGGGAATTGTGGCCCTCCATATGTTTCTGGACTCCCAGTACATCCAATGGTCAGGGATGACAGCAGCTGTAGTCCAGCAATATCTGCAGAGCCATAGGTTCCACATCCCTGAATTAGACTATTGGGTAAGAACCTTGAGAAGCCAGGGTTCGAGTTTCCAGTAAGCCGTAAAGCTGTCTGGGTGGCCAGTCTCTCTTAGCCTCTCCTTGAAGTCCTCTAGTGCCACCCAAACCCTGCCAGTAACTGCTCCAATGTCAAATTGCTCCGACCATAAAGGAGCGTCTCCTAATATTCAACCAAAATTCACCCTCCTCTTACTTAAATCTATTCAATTTCTTGCCCTGCCCTCTTGGGCAGCAGAGAGTAATTATCTTCAGATACTTGATAAGAGAAGACTCCCTGGAAAAGACCCTGATGTTGGGAAAGATGGAGGGCACAAGGAGAAGAGGACGACAGAGGACGAGATGGTTGGACAGTGTTCTCGAAGCTACGAGCATGAGTTTGACCAAACTGCGGGAGGCAGTGGAAGACAGGAGTGCCTGGCATGCTCTGGTCCATGGGGTCACGAAGAGTCGGACACGACTAAATGACTAAACAACAACAACTTGATACTTGAAGACTGCTGTCATGTTGCTGTGGTAATCATTGCCCCCTGACTTCCCAGTCTTCTCTTCTCTAGGCTAATCATACCAAACTCTGTTCATCTTTTCTGAAATAACTTGCTTTCCATACTGTTGACCATCTACATTGCTTCCCTCTTAACCTATTCCAATCTGTTTATAAGAATGGAAGAAGAGCCCTGCTGGATTGGCAGGACCTGAGTGCAATTGTCCCCTGTCCCCACCACTTGTGATTCCCAGCAATGCATATTCAGAGGCATACCAGACCTCTCATCTCTAGAGCAAGCGAACCATTTGGTAACACAGCAGGTCTCAAGCTTGCCCACTTACCTCATTGAGCACCTGGGTTAATAACCTTGTTGCTAGTCACTTGATCAATACAAATGAAAATGCTTTCAGAAGTACATAACAGCAGCTCTGCTGGAGCAGACCAATATCCCCAGCTAATCAGGCATCCTATTTTTACCGTGGCTAACCAGAAACTAAAGTGGAAAGGCTGTCAGAAGGACCTGAGTGTAATAGCACTCTCCCTTCCTGAAGTTCCCAGCAAGTGGCATATTCAGAAGCATTGCTGCCTCCAATTGTGGAGGCAGAGCCAAGCCACAGTGGCTAGTGACAACCCCATCCTCCATGAATTTGCCTAATTCTTGACCTGGGGAGCCAGTGTGGTGTAGTGGTTAAGAGTGGTAGTCTCGTAATCTGGTGAACCGGGTTTGCGTCTCCGCTCCTCCACATGCAGCTGCTGGGTGACCTTGGGCTAGTCTTTGAAGTCTCTCAGCCCCACCTACCTCACAGAGTGTTTATTGTGGGGGAGGAAGGGAAAGGAGAATGTTAGCCGCTTTGAGACTCCTTCGGGTAGTGATAAAGTGGGATATCAAATCCAAACTCTTCTACTCTTCTTCTATCCAAATTAGAATCAGGATCATAGTTGGAAGGGACCCTGAGGATCATGTAGTCCAGTGTTTAGCAAACTTGGGTCTCCAGCTGTGGTTGGACTACAACTCCCATCATCCCAGTGGGCAGGGATGCTGGGAGTTGTAGTCCAACCACAACTGGAGACTCAAGTTTGAAAAACACTGATTTAGTTGAACCCCCTACTACTGTACTGTGAATATGCAGCTGTTGCATAAGGGGATTTAACCTGCAACCTTGGTGTTATCAGCACTACGGTCTAATCCTACTGAGATATATTTAGTTATATATACAGTATACTGGTGGCCATCACTACATCACCATCTTAATAGTGTGACCCACAGACCTGAACACAATACTACAAATGAGATCTGAGTAGTGCAGATGGAACATTGGAAGCTGCCTTGCGTCAGACCATTGGCTGATGTAGCTCAGCACTCTCTTAGTTGTGGTTCTCCAGGGTTTCAGACAGGAGTCTGCCCCAGATCTACCTGGAGATTCTGGGGATAGAACCAGGGACTTCTTGCACACAGGTGAGCTGCAGCACTTTCACCAAATGCAGGGCCATGGCTACAGGGGTCTAGCCAGTTTTTTTGCCCCGGGTTAAGCTTCCAGAGGAGTGTCAGTGAGGCTCTCAGCCTCTGTGTTTGTGTTTGTGTGTGTGTGTGTGTGTGCGTGCGCGTGTGCACCCACACAAATGCACGATGGGAGGTGTCAAACTGGGTCTTACACCTGTATGAGATGAAGTCAAGTTTCGCCCCTGCCAAATGGAACAAAACAAAGCCTACACTTTTGTCTCCCATCCCAGGTGTGTGATTACTCGGTACAGTAGTGAAACAAACCACTCTGCCAGAAAGCCTCAGACTGCATGTAAAGCAGGAGATTTCTGTTTAGATTTCCTAAAAGCATCATGGGTAGAATGGGAGGTGATTTGATCAGGACTGCCCTCCCTATACCAATACTAAAATTCAAATCCTAGCCCCTGCCACATGATATTAGCTGTATTGCAGGAAACATAAAAGACAGAGCAAGAGGTGGGCAACAAATTATTGCAGGTGCAATTTGCATTGGGGAAGGGTAATTGGTGCAGGGTATGGAATGGAATTGCATCCTCCCAACACACACATGCCAGCTGCTTAATCTTGTGCTCCCCCAATATGGGCCTGATCCCAACTGGGCTCTGCATAACTTCCTTTACAAGTAGATCAATATATTAGAAGACTAGAGTTGAACATTCATGCTGTTTTTTATTTGATTTTACTTGGCTTAATATTTGTATCCCACTTTTCCAACAACAAATGTTGAGCTCAAAGCAGCTCACAATAGTTAACGATAGCGTTAAAAAACAACGACTAACACTGTGATCAAACGAAGCAGCTTATAAATAAAGCAAACAATAGCAACAAATTAATCAAAACTTTGTAAACTAATAATGTTATAGTAATTCAAAATACCAGAAAAAGTTGCTGCTCACCAGCCCTATGGTGGCTTAGTTGTTTGCACCATGAAGTTGGGTCAAGCAGTTATAATCTCAAACTTCTCAGTGCATTTTCACATCACTTTCCTTACTGGAAAAAAAAAATCCTTTAAAAAAAGTGGATTGATTGTACAAGGGTACAAAATCCACTTTAATTATGCAACCTGAATCTGACCATGCACAACTGAATTCTACTCATAAAGTAGCAATAGTCTGGAAGCAGCCAGTCACATGGATCTCCCAGGTAACATGTAAGAACAGTACATCCTATGTTTGCATATATTCATTATTTCTTCTCTTTGCATCTCCCATTTCTGCCTTCCCTCTGTTGACTCCTCCACTGTCAAAATTTCAGTTGTAGAGAATTATACAAAATTGATGACTTGGTGGTACATTCCATATAAACTGCCAAAGATAACATAAATTGTCTGATTAGATCAGATTTAAACTCAGACATGCTGGGGTTGGTGATATCAAAATTTTGGGAGAACCTGTGGCATTTTCAGTTCTAAATAGTCTGGGTGAGAAACACCTTTGACTGAGACCCTTGACAGCTGCTGCCAGTCAGTGTGGACTGAGCTACTGAGCTTGATAATGCAGTTTCTTATGCTTCCTGTATTAGAACCCATGGGGTATGGTGGTTAGAGCAGGTATGGGGCACCTGTGATCCTCCAGATGTTTAATGCTGCTGGATTTCAACTCCCATCAGTCCTAGCCAGCATGGCCATTGGTCAGGGGTGATCAGAGCTGTAGCTGCATTCAGACAACATCTGGACAGCCATAGGCTCCCTATCCCTGTGCAAGAATGGCCACATCTGCACTATGCAGATTCTTCAACATCAACTTCATTGGACTGGTCATGTGTGGATGCCTGGTTATCATCTTCCAAAGCAACTACTCTATTCCGAACCTAATAATGGAAAGCATAATGCTGGTGGTCAACAAAAGAGGTTTAAAGACTGTCTCAAGGCAAATCTTTAAAAATGTAGTATAAACACCAACAACTGGGAAACACTGTCCTGCGAGCGCTCCAGTTGGAGAACAGCCTTTACCAAAGGTGTCATGGGCTTTGAAGACACTCGAACTCAGGACGCAAGGGAGAAATGTGCTAAGAGGAAGGCACGCTTGGCAAATCCACACCGTGATCAACTCCCACCCAGAAACCAATGTCCCCACTGTGGAAGGACATGTGGATCCAGAATTGGCCTCCACAATCACTTAAGGACTCATTGTTAAAACCGTGTTTATGGAAGACAATCTTACTCGGCTACGAGTGATCGCCGAAGAAGAAGAAGAAGATGCATTTAATGCAGTATCACACCACTGTAAACACTTGTGATTTTCCCCAAAGAATCATAGAACTGTACTGTATTTTGTTAAGGGTGCTAAAAATAGATAGGGAGACCTCTTTTCCCCTCACAGAGCTGCAATTCCCAGAGTTCCCTGGGAAGGGGGACTGACTGATAAATCACTTTGGCAGAGGGAGCATATGGCAGAAGGAAGGGCTTTCCACAGTGCAGAGGAGGAGCAAAAAGTGTGTGCTTTGGGGTTACTGCCTGTAATATTATATCAGTGTTTCCCTAGCTTGGGTCTCCAGCTGCTTTCAACTACAATTCCCATAATCCCTGACCACTGGTCCTACCAGCTAGGGATGATGGGAGTTGTAGTCCAAAAACAGCTGGAGCCCCAAGTTTGGGAAACACTGGATTATATAGAGTGTGGTGCCATGAGTAAACTTCCCCA
The DNA here is from genome assembly GCF_964252035.2 of Podarcis erhardii. NCBI lineage: Eukaryota > Metazoa > Chordata > Lepidosauria > Squamata > Lacertidae > Podarcis > Podarcis erhardii. The sequence continues at coordinate 18,504,323 of NC_138504.1, forward strand.
GTTGATACGAATCAGGAGTTCCCAAACTGTGGTCTCTGGACTGCCAGTGGTCTGCTAGCTTCAATCAGGTGGCTGTGGCATGTCTATATTAAATATACATATTGGTTTTTAACTGTACTATAACTGCTTTAATTTTTTTTTATCTTATTGTATTGTAGTTTGAAATCTATGGAATGCAAATTGTACTACAATGGAATACAAGATAAGAAACAAAAGAAGCAATAAAAGTATTGTTTAAAACTATACAGCATTTAGCACAGCTACTACAGGCAGAAAACTCCCTGAAGTGGTCCAAGACCCTCAGCTATTTTCAAGCAGTCTGTTAAGAAATAGATGGGAAGTCACTGGTGTAAGCAATCTTATTATTTACTGTTATAACAGTAAGCACATTTTAAGTTCTTAGGAATTTTCAGACTTCAGACACAGGGGCTGTGGCACAAGAGGGTGGGGACCTTAGGAATGAAGGAGACAACCCCCCCCCCTTTTTTTAACACAGTTCCCTCAACTTGCCAGATTGCTGCTTTGTTCCAAAGCACACACAGGATGGCTTTCGTAAAAGAGAAAACGGATCTTGCTAAACTACTCCAGCAGGAACGTCAAACTCTCCAATAATTCAAAGTTTCCTGGTCCAGAGTTTTACAGCAACAAGGATTTTCTTGCAGCTAAATCTGGAGTACCCTCCAAATATGTTGCAAACAGCTCCCCACCACCACCACCTTCAGCTATAACCAGCCGTAACAAGCAGAACATCCTCCCCGTGCGGTAATGTGGCCATAAAACACACACACAACCCCCCTTTTTTCGGAGGCTGCATTTCAGGAATCCAGGACCAAGGGTCACAAAAAGCTTCCCTAGCATACAGCAAAGAAGTCAAAGAGAAGGTAAGAGGCCACAATTCACTAAGGGAACTTCTCCTGTGCAAGCCTCATTGGTATGGATGGGAGCACATGGTGGCACCACAGAATGTTGGGGAAGGGCTGTAGCTCAGCGGTAGAGCATCTGCTATGCATGCAGAAGGCCACAGGTTCAATCACCAGCATCTGCAAGTAGGGCTGGGAATGTCCTCCACCTGACAGCCACTGCCAGGCGGTGCTGATGCACCAATGGGCTCATCTGGTATAAGACAGCTTCCTATGACAAAGCCAGAAATGGTTCTTCCCTGCTTTGTTCTGTCTCCACCTGTCTGGCTGCCCTGGCCAAGCCTCCTCCACACAACCTGTTTTTCCTTCCTTCTTGCCATATTTCCTGACCCATCCTGCTGAATTTCAGTGGCACTGTCTGTGGTTTCAAGCTGCTGCATAGACTCGGGTGGTCAGAAAAGGTTGAGCAACCTTGCAGAGCAGCCATCATTTTATCACACTTTTTTACTTAAACCTTGAATCAGCTTTGGTGGCCCAACCTCAGTTCCGGGTGAAGTAGGAAGGAGCAAGCGTTTTTGTAAAGCCAGGAGTCCTGGACTCTTCCTTGAGAAATGTGGAACAGCAGAACACCTCCTATAAGCAAAGTGTTCTCTCTCTTCAAAACAAAATAAAAAAATTCCTTCCAGTAGCACCTTAAAGACCAACTAAGTTAGTTCTTGGTATGAGCTTTCGTGTGCATGCACACTTCTTCAGATACACAGTGTATCTGAAGAAGTGTGCATGCACACGAAAGCTCATACCAAGAACTAACTTAGTTGGTCTTTAAGGTGCTACTGGAAGGAATTTTTTTATTTTGTTTTGAGTATGGCAGACCAACACGGCTACCTATCTGTAACTATTCTCTCTCTTGCTACTCAATTCCTACTCCTATCCTCTTTCTCTACCAACACCAACAAAAGGGCTCTCATGGGAGCAACCCTCACTTTCATGGCTTCCAAGTCTGGAGGTGGCATTTTTAGGCAAGGCTGAAATTACCTAATGAACTAGTGATTTGCCTAAACCAAAAAAAGATTAAGAAATGTTTGAGTTAGAAGTGGCTCCTGGGTCTGAGAAGGCTGAAGGCTACTGACCCCTGAGAAGCCCAAGGCTCCTTTCCCATGTTTTGCATTTCCAACGCAGAAAGTAGGTTGTGGGAAACAGGTTGTGGGAAAGGGACGGCTACCCACGTGTCGAACGTCACATGGTATGACAGCACACACGTGCAATTGGCATACCTGCAATGGAAGCCTCAGCCAAACGAGAGATACGCGACTACAGCAAATTGCACTCGTGACTGTCAACCGCCCCCACCCCGCCAAACATTCGTTACCACAGCGGGCAAAGTCGCCTTTAACTATGCTCCGGCAAGAGCTTTACAGACGTGCGCGGCGTTATGACATAAAGTGGGGACACAGAAAATAGAGATAGGTGTACAGTACCTAGTTCCGTGGCTAGGGAACGCATTCATTTTTCTTGTGGGTCCTAACTGTGAAAGAAGCCGCGGCTCGAACATTACTGCGTCCCCACTCCAGACATTCAGAGAGGCTGGACGAACAGGGGTGACGAAGGGGGCATCCTACCAAAAAAAAAACAAAAAAACTTATCCTCGACGGCACCAAATCACTGACGATTTATACATGCGAGTTGCTCGCACGCTACTGTCTGCAAGGAAGCGCTTTCCTTTCCAGGTAAACGACACGTGTGTAATGTGTGAAGCGGCTGTGCATGGCCTAGAGGGAAGGATTGGGGGCTGATTTGGCTTGCATTTCTCTCCAGGAAACGGCGAGGAGGAGCCCGCCGCCTAAGGGCATGAGCGCGGCGTTTGTTTGTGTTTTTCTAAACGGCCGCTTCTGACCCTGGTGGAAACCGGACTCCGGAGCGGCTCCGGCACACGCGTTTCTCCCCTTGAGTAAAGGCCGTCTTGGTTGCGAATCTGCCCGACGTGTAGTCGGGGAAGAGGGTGGAGGGTATCCGGGTGAGCACGCAGCGAGGGAGGGCGGCAAACCAAAGAACGGGAAGCGACTCCCTTTCTTTTCCTTGCAATTTTTTTTTTGGCTGTGGCTGCTTTCTCCCTCTAAACGCCGCCGCCGCCGCCGCCTCCAATCTGCTCCGCGAAGCTGGTAGGGGACGCGCGCTTTGCTTCTGCAAAGTAGGCCAGGCAGGCTCTGCTGCGGCCGCTCCGCTCGCCTTTGCCGCAAGTGAACCCTCCCCCGGCACCACCCGCCCTGCAAGGTGGGGAGGCGGCGGGCCTTGTGAGTGTGTCGGATCCGGAGAAACACACAGCGAGGGGCTGGCATTAGCAGATCGAGCGGTCGCAGGGAAGGAGGGAGGTTCCGCAACTAACTACTCCATCCTCCGGGTCTGCTTGCAAAAGCTGCGTGTTTATTTCACTTTTCTTTTTCTCCGCCAGAATCTGCATTCCTCTCTGCGCCCCTCGGAATCATTGTGTAGCACGCCAGACCAGAGAAAGCGGAGGCTTTTCTTTCCACACGTGACGCTAAGAACCGCGTGGCCGTGCTTCTCACTTGGTTATTTATTTATCTGATCAGTGCTTGCCAGGGGCAGGGCGCTGGAGTACATTTAAAAGAAGAAGGCAGAAACATTTAAATGCGCGGTAAAACAACGATCCCTATCGCTGGTGTTCTCCCGTGCAGCATGTATGATGGTTAGAGGAACAGAATAGGACCTAGGAGACCAAAGCTCAGCTTCTCCACTCAGCCGTGAAGCTCACTAGGTACCATCCGTCTTTCAACCTAAGCCTACTTCACAGGGTTGTTGTGAGGGTAAACGGAGGAAAGGTGGGATGTAAATGTAATTATAAAGAGAATAAAATTGTAAAAAAAAAGAGAGAGAATGGTCTGGGGTCCTACACCTACCAGGAAAATATACCATTCTAAATAGGTTGTGTGCACATTAGAGGAGGGGTTCCTAAACTGTGGTCTAAGGACCACCATTGGTCCACAAGCTGCATTCAGGTGGTCCGTGGCATTTCCATATTAAATGCTCATATTGATTTCTAATTGCATCTTTGTGGCTTTTTTATTTCTTATATTGTATTTTTTTTCTTTTTGAATTTGAATTCTATGGAATGCAGATCATAATGCAAAAAAGCAAAAACACACACACGAAACAATAAAAACACAATCGTAAACCATGCAGCATGTTAGCACAGCACATTACAATTGTGACAACAGGCAGAAAAAAAACCCCATCAAGACTTCTCAGCGATTTTCAAGTGGTTCATGGAAAGGGGAGATGGGGAACCAATACCATTGGAGCATTTGGGGAACACTTCTGATTCACGCATGTATGCCCATTGCACATTGGTTGCTGTGCCTTCACACATATAATTTGTGGAATTGTCTGTAGGAGGTGGTGTTGGCTACTGGTTTCGCCCTCCAGATGTGGATGGACTCCAGCTCCCCTTCACCCCTGATCGTTGACTCTGTTGACTTGGTGTGATGGAAGTTGGGTCCAATAACACCTGAACTCTAGCATAGTAACATTCCTGACAAATGGCCACCCAGCCTTCACCAAGGGGCCCCATCGCCTTCCAAGGCAAGTTGTTCCACAGCCTCCTAATGCAGGGATGGGGAAGCTCAGGCCCATGGGCCAGATGTGTCTGTTCCTGGTCTTTCTGGCCCTTGGGACTCTCCCAAGGCCACACACTCTCTCCAGTGACACCCATTAGTGCACTCCATTTTATACCTTAGGTAGTTTTGCAAGGGCTGGAATGTGTCTTTGAACCCTGATAATATATGTGCCTGGATGAAGGACTACTGCAGAAAGGCAAAATTTTGTATGCGTGCTCTGCCTGCTTTTTCCTATGGTCCCACCCACCACTGTCATGTGGTCCTTGGAGGGTTACCCAGAAGGGAATGCAACTCTCAGTGCCATGCTGATGTTGAACTAAAATGTGCAAGAAGCTAAGCAGCGTCAGGCCTGGTTAGTACTTGGATGGGAGACTGCTTTGGAATACTGGGTGCTGTAGGCTTTCTAAAGGAGTCTTTGGTGCGAAGGGTCAGTGCATCTGGCTTTTGGCCAGACGTTTGTTGGTTTGAGCCAACAAGGCAGCTGTAGGCAGTATTCCTGCATTGCAGGGCTTTGGATTAGATGACCCTCGTGGTCTCTTCCAGCACTATGATTCTATGAATCCCTATGAGTTTCCACCCATTGTTTCTAGTCCCATCCTCTGCTGCAATTGAAACCAAATCCTCCTCCATTTTCCACATGACATACCTCTTTCAACCATTCCTTATAGGGCTTGGCTTCCAGACCACCTCACCATCCTAGCTGCCTTCCTGTTGACAAATGCTCCCATCCTTAAAATGTGTTGACCAGAAGTGGATGCAATACGCCCACCTGCAGTCTGACAAGCACAGACTTAATTCATGAAGCCTCTGCCTACAAGTGCAGTTTCACCCTCCGCTAAGGATGCCACGGTACTTTCCAGTGAATGCAAGAGCAGAGAATCTCATTTCCCACTCACTCTCTGCCTTTCGCCTGCCCGGAATATCCACTGTTGTATTGCAATAATGATGGACAGCAGGCCAGTGATGTGCATCAGGTAGAATATCTCTCCTTGCAGGTGACGTAAAAAGTGCAAGAAAATGTCCCAGCTATTTGCTGTGCGCTGATTGTCTGGCTTGAATAAGCTATTTAGAATGTGATTCTGATTTTGTATTTTTTAAATGACACAAATCAGGCAGATCTTATACATATCCTTTAGGTATCTTTTATATATGTTCTTTAAAAGCTTCAAATTCTTTGCTCTCTCTCTCTCTCTCTCTCTCTCTCTCCACTTTTATGCATTTGTTTGATTGGTTTTAATTTTGGAAAAAAAACTTTTGATGGGTTATTGGCAGCAATAGTCATACTCCTTGAATGGACATTTATAAATAAAGTTATAAGCTGTGTTTTTTATAAAAACACAGCAGGACAGTTTACAAATTTACAACAACACAACTTACAAATTACAGGGAAAGCATCAGTAAAAACTGGTTAGGAAGAGTAAATTCATGTTTATGAACAGACTAACTTATGCCTATTAAGTTTAATGGGTCTCTGCTCAAGTGAAATTTGGTTGGCTGCAATCCTAACTAAGTTAGTTTTTGCATATCTTTTCATATATATATATATATATATATATATATATATATAGTCATAAAAAGGTAAAAGGACCCCTGACCATTAGACCCAGTCGTGACCAACTCTGGGGTTGTGGCGCTCATCTCGCTTTATTGGCCAAGGGAGCCGGCGTACAGCTTCCAGGTCATGTGGCCAGCATGACTAAGCCGCTTCTGGCAAACCACAGCAGCACACGGAAACGCTATTTACCTTCCCGCCGGAGCGGTACCTATTTATCTGCTGGCACTTTGACATGCTTTTGAACTGCTGGGTTGACAGGAACAGGGACTGAGCGACAGGAGCTCACCCCATTACGGGGATTTGAACTGCTGACCTTCTGATCGGCAAGTCCTAGGCAATGTCCCAGGCAGGCAGGCAGGAGCGGCCGCCGACTATGCACCACCGTCCTCTGGGGCGGGGAGGCAGGTGGGCGGGCAGGGAGAGGCCCGGGCTGCCCAGGCAGCATACTTGCAGGCAGGTGAGGAGGCCATGAGTGGGAGACAGGGCGCATGGGGTCTGAGGTGCGCAACACGCCTCTCTCCTCCGCAATCCCCTCCCTCCCTAACTGCCTCCTCTTCCAAAGACATGACAACTCATCTTTATCTCCCTGACCCCAGGTGGGCCAAGTTCAGGACCCTGGCGGGCTGGATCTGGCCCACGGATCATAGTTTGAGGACCCCTGACTTAAAGGATGATGTGTGTCACAGGCTTGAGAAACACCCTGCTGTTAGATTACATGTTCAGTAAATGGATGCCAGGTGGTTAATAAATAGTGTTTAGCTAAAGGTAAAGGGACCCCTGACCGTTAGGTCCAGTCGTGACTGACTCTGGGGTTGTGGCGCTCCTCTTGCTTTACTGGCCAAGGGAGCTGGCGTACAGCTTCTGGGTTGTGGCCAGCATGACTAAGCTGCTTCTGGCGAACCAGGGCAGCGCAAAGAAATGCCGTTTACCTTCCTGCCGGAGCGGTACCTATTTATCTACTTGCACTTTGACGTGCTTTTGAACTGCTAGCTTGGCAGGAACAGGGACCGAGCAATGGGAGCTCACCCCATTGTGGGGATTCGAACCGCTGACCTTCTGATCGGCAAGTCCTGGGCTTTGTGGTTTAACTCACAGCGCCATATAACTTGCCTATTTAATTTTGTTACTTTCTCTATAACAACTAGATTCCAGGTCATGTTCCAGCAGCCTTTCAGGGTGAAGTAAGAGTGTAATCCCCAACGTTGTGCTAGTTCCAATCTGGCCACCTCCACTAGATGTGGAATTGAGTCCTTACACGTGGCATTAAACACCAACCCACCTTCATGCAGGGCACTCGGTTCTTTACATCCAAAGCCACATTCCAGTTCATCACATGATGCTAAATAAACACAGAGGTTCAGGGCTTTTATTATTATTTTTTACCAAGGCTCAGCTCTGGTTATTTGTCTCCAATAGCAAGTTCTGAGACCTCTCATTCTAGAAACCAGGCAATTTAAGACTGGGGGAGCTGAGGGGAGCTGCTTCACATGTTCTCTCTTACCTACCTGGAACATACTTCTTTGTATAAAATATGGTGCATTTGGTGTGAATTGGATCACATGGGAAGTACATGAAAGGCCCATTTTGGTCCAGCACCCTGTTCTCACAGTGGCCAACAAGATGCCTAATGGGAAACCAGCCAGAAGGAACTGTGCTCCACAGCAGTCTTCCATGCTTACAGATCCCAGCACCTGGTGTTCAGAGGTATAATGCCTCCAAACATTGGGAAAGGGCAGTTTCACACATAGGTGTGCAAACACTTCACTTGCCATTTGGGAAAAGTCGTAGCTCACTGGCAGGTATATGCTTTGCATGCAGAAGGCCCCAGTTCAATTGCTAATACTTTGCATTGCAGATCTTGCCCCTAGCAGGTGGCTGGACTAAACCTTGGAGATCCCTCCCGGTGTTATAGTTCTCTCAATTAAAAATATTTGCATATGATAGCTGTCAGTCCAATTGTGTGGGGGAAGGTGTGAACCCTGAGCCCGCTAGTTCATTTAACATTCATTTTGTGCCTGCTGCAATTATCTGTCCCCGGTGGAGAGGGGCTCATAATCTGTGCTTGACCTGGTCTTGAGCTGAACTGGGGAGGAAATGCAGCCCTATAATATTTTTTTAAGGCTTGGCCACAGTAGAAATAGAAGAAGAAATGAGGGAGGGAAATCCTACTTCTGAGTGTTTGCAAAATGCATTTCCCTCTCTCCATTTCGTAACCACGGTTCCACCTCCTTCCAAATCAGGAGGTTTGAGAAGAGGTGGGTTTCCAATTGAGAAACAGCGTCATCCGCACAGGCTTGAGTTGCAGCAGCACTCTTAGGCTATGTACACATTGCCGTTTACTCTGGCTCCCACCACTGGTTTCTGAAACCAAGCGCACATGATGTTTGCCACAATCCATCTGCATCCTGTATCTTCTTGAGAAATATTGCTATTTGATACATTTCAAAAAGCCATTATACATGCACAAATGGCAGTGCATGTGCAGTTGACAGCTTCATTGAATAGGACTTTGGAGGTTTGGGATAACAAATCAGGTTATATGTGTGTTGGGGGGGGGGAGCAGGTAATGGTGTGTACAGCAACATAAAACGCAGCTTGAAACACAGTGTGTGTATGTGTGTGGGAAATTACCTTCCTGTATTTTAAGCTGCTAATGTGTACATGTCATTAGATACTAGACCTGGGATGTGACCCTTCATGTTGCTAGATTGCATCCTGCATCATTCCTGGCCATGGGCCATGCTTGCTGGGGGTGGGGTGGGAACTGGGAGTTCAGCAACACTTGGAGAGCCACAACTTCTTCACTCTTCTAAGCAGATCAATCCAGATGTTTGGTTCAAAACCTCGGTCCTTTTTAAACATGATCACCTTCCTTACGCTTTCCAGAATGCCGCAACTGCACGCCTGCATAACTCACTGAAATTTAAGTCAGCATCAAAATAAAACATAAACTTCTGTCTGAAAGCCTGTGTTAGTTATTAAAAGCTCATGTTCTGCTGTAATAAAGGTTTCTAAATTTAACAGCCCTTGTAGGAGACAATATGCATGTCATTTGGGGTGTCCTGGAACTTATTGCAGAGAAGCTGAATCTTGTCTTCTTGCATCTGTCTTCTGAGAAGAAGATATAAGACAAACCTTTCTGCCTGAAGTAACTTTTGCAGAAAGACAGTTTGAGGAACTGAGGCAAACAGTGGTGGTAGGTAATAGGTTTTACACCTAATAGGCAAAATAAAAACCAACAAATCGCCAGGTCCAGATGGTATCCACCTGAGAGTTCTCAAAGAACTCAAAGGTGAAATTACTGGTCTTTCAAAAAGAATATGTGACTTATCCCTAATGTCAGCTTTCATATCTGAGGACCAGAAAGTAGCCAATGTAATACCATTTTTTGAAAAAGGGATCCAGGAGGAGTTCTGGAAATTATAGGTTAGTTAATGTATTTTGCTGATGTATTTGTGTTGTTAAAGATAAAATACCACTGTGTATGGAAGAAGGAACCTTGTTGAAGCAGAACAAGCATGCCTGCTGCTAGGGGAAGTCCTGTCTCATAACCTACAGAGAGTGTCAGCAAGCATACTGATAGAGGTGATGTGGTTGATGCAGTGTGCTGGACTTCTAAAAAGCTTTCAGGGAAGTACCTTACAAAAAACTGAGTAAACTTAACAATCATGGAATGAGAGGTGAGGTATTGATCAGGAACTGGTTAAGTAACAGAAAGTAGAGCATAGGAGCAAATGATGATGATGGCAGGATGTAGAAAATGGAGCCCACCAAGGATTTATACAGGGACCTGTGCTTATTTTATTTTACTTTTTACTTCCCTGGATGTTGTTGTTTATTTGTTTAGTCGTGTCCGACTCTTCATGACCCCATGGACCAGAGCACACCAGGCACTCCTGTCTTCCACTGCCTCCCGCAGTTTGGTCAAACTCATGCTCGTAGCTTCGAGAACACTGTCCAACCATCTCGTCCTCTGTCGTCCTCTTCTCCTTGTGCCCTCCATCTTTCCCAACATCAGGGTCTTTTCCAGAGAGTCTTCTCTTCTCATGAGGTGGCCAAAGAATTGGAGCCTCAGCTTCAGGATCTGTCCTTCCAGTGAGCACTCAGGGCTGATTTCCTTAAGAATGGATAGGTTTGATCTTCTTGCAGTCCATGGGACTCTCAAGAGTCTCCTCCTGCACCATCATTCAAAAGCATCACTTCTTTGGCATTGCCGTGGCGAAGGGGCTTGAATAACTCAGTGAAGCTATGAGCTATGCCGTGTAGGGCCACCCAAGATGGACAGGTCATAGTGGAGAGTTTTGACCAAACATGATCCACCTGGAGCAAGAACCAGCAAGCCACTCCAGTATCCCTGCCAAGAAAACTCCATGGACAAAGACAACATCCCTGGAAACTCCACCCAAATACATTATGAAAAGCAGTACTCTCATACATGCACCTCAACTTTTAACCGTATACATCTGTGAAACACATTCTTATTAAGTGGTCCACAAGTTAGTAGAAACCTTTGGGACTAGTCTTTGGTTTTCTGGAGAGGACCTGTGCTTTTTAACTTGTTAATAAATGATATAGAGTTAGGGATGAACAGTGAGGTAGCCAAGTTTGCTTATGATACGGAGCTGTTCAGGGTCATTAATAAGGGATTGTGAAGATCTCCTAAAATGTATCTCCAAATTGAGCAAACTTACAGTTAAAATTGTTGGTTCAAGTTAAAAAATAGGTATATAGAAAGCATAATTCCTTGGATACCAAGATCTAAGTTGGAGGCAAGTACTCTTTGATGAGAGAACCCCAGCAGAGATTTAAAATCACAAAAAATGCACCAAAGTAAAGCATGGAGATATGGGCTGTTAGACCTTTAAAATAAGCCCTTCCAAGTTCCTTCCAAAGCTTTCCACTTCCCCTAGCATAGAAAAGGACTACTCATTTTGTAAGCTAAAAATGGTTTACTTACACACTCTCCAAAGGTCAGGTTCATGTGCTTTACCGTATTGCATTCAGAAAAGGTTACACAGGCAGTAAAAGTTTAGTTGCAAAGCAGTGAAAGTCCCTAAATTATTGGTATAGGAGCTCAACAGAGGCTTGTAATAGCCATGTGATCTGAGCTTCAGCAGCGAGCTCAGACTTCCTCACACATTGAGCTTCTCTGGTAGACTCAATGGGAACAATGGTTGTCTACCTAGTTAAGGCATAGGCCATAGCTGTCAACGTTTCCCTTTTTTAAAGGGAAATTCCCTTATTCTGAATAGGATTCCTCGCAAGAAAAGGGAAAATTTGACAGCTATGTCATAGGCAGACTTGGCCTTCCAGATGTTTTGGGACTACAACTCCCATCATCCCTAACCACCAGTCCTGTTAGCTAGGGATGATGGGAGTTGTAGTCTCAAAAGATCTGGAGGGCCGAGTTTGCTTATGCCTGACCTCGTTCCTCCCAAGGTGAGCTAAGCTGGGCAGGATATCTTGCAGTATGGTATTAACCCCTTCATGCAATTAAACAGGTTGGTTATATGAGGCTGGTTAACCCACAGAAATGGCTAATGTAGTTCAGGGTAAACAAGTGTAAAGTGCTTCAAATCAGGACAAATAATCTTAATTTCACATATGAATATGCTCATGGGGTCTAAACTGGTGGTGATTTTTTTTTTTAATAAATATTTATTAAAGTTTTTAAATATAAATGCACAAATAATAAACAATCTTACTTCTATCACAGACATAATTTCATCACTTCTTTGGACTCCCTCGCGTCTCCCGCTCCCATTTACATCGTTAAAAGTTTTTTCCAAACAAATTATCAACTTGTTTACAATCTCATGTCCACTCATTCAAATATAATCTAGCACTTCTTCCAAAATTTTTTTATATTTTCTTTAGTCTCACTTATCATCAAATTCAAATCTAATTTAGTGGTGGCCAATTTTTTATAATCTAGCATCCTTCTTAACATTCAACCAAATTACAATGTTTTTGTAGATACTTCTTGAATTTCTCCCAGTCTTCCTCCATCTTCTCTTCTCCCAGGTCACGGATTCTGCCAGTCATCTCGGCCAGTTGCATATAGTCCATCAGTTGCATCTGCCACTCTTCCAGTGTGGGTAGATCTTGAGTTTTCCAGTTTTTTGCGATGAGTATCCTTGCTGCCGTTGTTGCATACATAAAGAATGTTCGGTCCTTCTTTAACACCTTCTGGCCGACAATACCCAGAAGGAAGGCCTCTGGTTTCTTAGTGAAGGTATACTTAAATACCTTTTTCAGCTCATTATATATCATTTCCCAGAAGACCTTCACCTTAGGGCATGTCCACCAGAGGTGAAAGAATGTTCCTTCATTTTCTTTACATTTCCAACATTTATTATCAGACGAATGGTATATTTTGGCAAGTTTAACTGGGGTCATGTACCATCTATATATCATTTTCATTACATTTTCCTTCAGAGCATTACATGCGGTGAAGTTCAGCCCAGTGGTCCACAACCTTTCCCAGTCCTCAAACATAATGTTATGCCCAATGTCCTGTGCCCATTTTATCATAGCCGATTTAACCATTTCGTCTTGTGTGTTCCATTTTAACAGCAAGTTATACATTCTAGATAGTACCTTGGTCTTTGGTTCTAACAATTCTGTTTCTAGCTTCGATTTCTCCACCTGGAACCCTAACTTTTTGTCATTTTTAAAAATTTCTTTAATCTGAGCATAATGTAACCAGTCTCGCACCTTATCCTTCATTTTCTCCAAACTCTGCAATTTCCAATTGTCTCCATCTTTTTCTAATATTTCCCAATATTTTGGCCATTTGGCCTCCATATTGGGTCTTTTTCGGGCCTTAGCCTCCAGAGGTGAAAGCCACCTTGGAGTTTTATTTTCCAATAAGTCTTTATATTTTGTCCAAACATTAAACACTGCTTTCCTGACAATATGGTTCTTAAAGGCCTTATTGATCTTAACTTTGTCATACCATAAGTATGCATGCCAACCAAAAGCATTGTTAAAACCTTCCAGCTCCAGTACGTCAGGGTCTTCGAGAAGTAGCCGGTCTTTTAGCCAGCAGAAAGCTGCGGCTTCATAGTACAACTTTAGGTCTGGCAGGGCAAAGCCCCCTCTTTCTTTCGCATCTGTTAATATCTTAAACTTAATTCTGGGCTTTTTGCCCTGCCAGACAAATTTAGATATATCTTTCTGCCACTTCCGGAAGCACTCCGTTTTGTCCACAATCTGTAGTGTTTGAAACAAAAATAACATTTTTGGCAATACATTCATCTTAATAGCAGCAATTCGGCCTAACAAAGAAAGCTTCAATTTTGTCCAACTATCCAAGTCTCTCTTAATTTCAGACCAACATTTTTCATAATTATCCTTGAATAGACTCAGATTTTTTGCTGTTATGTTTACCCCTAGGTACTTTACCTTTTTAACCATAGTTAGTTCTGTTTCTCTCTGAAACCGTTCTGACTCTGTATCTGTCAAATTTTTTCCCAGCACCTTGGTTTTCTGTTTATTTAATTTAAATCCCGCCACCCGACCAAAATCCTGAATCAGTTGTAATACTCTTTTCGTACTAGATTCTGGCTCCTGCAGGGTCAAAACTAGGTCATCTGCAAAAGCTTTAAGTTTATATTGTTTCGCTCCGACCTGAATCCCTTCCACCAGCCGGTCCCCTCTGATCATGTTCAAGAGCACCTCCAGAACCGAGATAAATAACAGGGGGGAGATCGGGCAGCCTTGTCGTGTTCCTTTTTCAATTTTGAACTCTTCTGTAACCACATTGTTAACTATCAATTTGGCCTTTTGTTCTGAATATATTGCATCAATCCCATTCTCAAACCCCCGTCCCACTCCCATTTCTTTTAAATTTCCCTTCATAAATTTCCAAGAAATATTATCAAAGGCCTTCTCCGCATCTATAAAAATTAACACTGCTTTTGTATTTATATCTGTTTGCAAAAGTTCCAAAATGTCAATAATGTTCCTAGTATTGGCAAACATATGTCTACCTGGGAGAAAGCCTGCCTGGTCTTTATGGATTACTTCATTAAGAACTCTTTTAAGTCTACTTGCCAAAATGTCTGCAAATATTTTGTAATCCACATTCAGAAGGGAGATGGGACGATAGTTTTTAAGTTGTGTCTTTTCAGTTTCAGATTTTGGTATCAATGTGATAAAAGCTTCCTTCCACGATTCCGGCGCCCTCTTCCCCTCCATAATTTCATTACAGACCTCCATCATTGGTTGGATCAGATAGTCTTTTAATGTCTTGTAATACTTGGAAGTCAGGCCATCTGGCCCTGGAGATTTGCCCAGTTGCATGTTCTGAATGGCTTGTTCAATCTTTTGTTGTGTTATTTTGTTGTTCAGGATTAATCTGTTTTTTTGTGACAACTTTGTTAGTCCATTTCTTTCCAAAAATTGTTTAATCTCAGCCTCGTCTTGCGGCCCTTGAGTGTATAATTTTTTGAAGTATCTCTGGAAGCACTTTCTAATTTCCATGGGGTTCTGAATGTTTCTTCCTTCAATTTCTAGATTTGTAACTGTGTTTAATTTCTGTCTCTTCTTCAACTGCCAAGCAAGCAGTTTCCCACATTTATTCGCCGATTCAAAAGTTTTTTGTTTCATTAATTTAATCTTCCATTCTATTTCCTGGTTTATCAATTTGGAATATTGTGCTTGGTATAATTTAATTTCTCTCAGAATCGGCTGTGACTTCGGATTTGATCTTAATTTCTTCTCCAATTCTTTAATTTTCTGCAAGATCTTATCTTTCCTTTCATTTTGTGTCCTTTTCTTTATGGCGTTCTGTTGTATCAAGAACCCCCTCATCACAGCTTTGCTTGCATCCCAGATAGTTCTTTTTTTCCACCGTAGTGTTCATATTTATCTCAAAGTAATCCTTCAAAGTTTTTTGGGCCTTCTTAATAATCTCCTGATCTCTAAACAAGTTGTCATTCATCTTCCATCTAAAGGAGCCGGTTGGCAAAAGTGTCATATCCATCTTCAGCGCATTATGGTCGGAGCAGGTCTTTGGGCAGATTTCCACTTTTCTTACCTTGGGTGCCAGACCTCTAGTTATCCATATTTGGTCGATTCTTGTCCAAGTCAGCTGGGCTTCAGAGAAGAATGTTCCCTCTCTTCCCAGGGGGTTCTTAGTTCTCCAAATGTCAATCCAGTCCATATTGTCTGTCATTTCAAAAAAGGTCTTTGGTAGTCTGCCGTCTTTTGAAACATTTTGGTTTTGTGACTTATCCATGTTAGTCGATACGAAACTGGTGGTGATTGACCAGGAGGAGCAAGTCTTTGAGGTTGCAGTAGATAGCTTGCCGAATATGTCGACCCAGTTTTCAGCAGCTGTGAAAAAGGCAAATTCAACCCTACAGATCATTTGGGAAAGGAGAATAAAACTGCAGATATAGTATCATTAAATCATTGTCACGTCCTGCAGTCTCCAGAAATCTGTAATCACATGTATACTATCGCCAAGCCTAGAGGTAGTATCCAGCCATCCTAACTAGTAGTGCTCATTGTTAGCCTTATCCTTCATGAAAATGTCCAAAGCTGTCCAAGTTGGGCCACTACTGCATATTGTGGTAGCAAATGCCCTATATTAATTACCGTATTTTTCGCTCTATAAGACGCACCAGACCACAAGACGCACCTAGTTTTTGGAGGAGGAAAACAAGAAAAAAAATATTCTGAATCTCAGAAGCCATAACAGCAAGAGGGATCGCTGCACAGTGAAAGCAGCAATCCCTCTTGCTGTTCTGGCTTCTGGGATAGCTGCGCAGCCTGCATTCGCTCCATAAGACGCACACACATTTCCCCTTACCTTTTAGGAGGGAAAAAGTGAGTCTGTCAAGAAATCCTTCTTTCTTGGTATGTGCTCTGTCAAGAAATCCTTCTTTGTTCTCTGTGCTGAATCTCCCAACATTCAGCTTCATTGGGTGGGCCCTAGTATTACAAGAGGGAGGCAAGTTCCTTTCTGTCCACTATCTCCATCCCATGCTTAATTTTATATACCTTTTATCCCATTTGCCCCTTGCCTTTGCTCTAGCTCCTTAATCATTTTGCTTGCACTTTTCCAGCTCTGTGATATCCTTCTTGAGGTGCCGTGACCAGAACTCTGCATAGTATCCCAAGTGCAATCACACTGTAGATTTGTATCAATAAATGGATATTGGTGGCTCCTTTCCTAATGATTCCCAGCATAGACTTTGCTTTTATGCTGCATTTGGTTGTTTTTGTTTGCCATTGTTGGGGCAATGGAGAGTTTAAAAGAAAAGAAAAGAAAAGAAAAAAGGAGCAGCAGGTAGGAAGGGGCAAGTCCTCATTTGAACAAACATCTCCCAGTGGACTTGATATTGGCAATCCACAGGGGTAACTATGCATTCCTAGAGAGCCAGTGTGGTGTAGTGGTTAAGAGTGGTAGTCTCGTAATCTGGTGAACCGGGTTCGCATCTCCACTCCTCCACATGCAGCTGCTGGGTGACCTTGGGTCAGTCACACTTCTTTGAAGTCTCTCAGCCCCACTCACCTGACAGAGTGTTTGTTGTGGGGGAGGAAGCAAAAGGGGAATGTTAGCTGCTTTGAGACTCCTTAAAGGGAGTGAAAGGCGGGATATCAAATCCAAACTCTTCTTCTTCTTGCCTTCTTCCAAAAATGGGAACTTGAGAGGATGGAAACTATATTTAGCAAGTCTGTTGCAAGGCTCCCACAGGAGACAGTGATGGCCCAACTTGTATTAGGCAAATTCATGGAGAAGACTGTTAATGGGTACTAGCCATGATGCCTCTGCTCTGCTCCCATGATCAGAAACAGAAATGCATCTGAATACCAGTTGCTGGAAGCTACAGGAGGTGAAAGTACTATTGAAAGTGCTCATGTCCTGCTTGCTAGCTTCAGACAGGCATTTGCTTGGACACTATGAGAACAAGATGGTAGACTAGGTGGGTCACTGGTCTGATCCAGTCGGGTTATTCTTACCTTCTCAACATGCATGTTTTTAAATATGCAAATAGCAGCCTCCAGACCATGGGAATCGGAGAGGTGTATCCTACCGTGCCTTGTGTGGTCCTGCCAAAAAAAAGTGTGTTCCTGAAACTATTCGCATTGAGATAAAAGCTTCCATTGGTACAAAGAGCAGCTCACATCCCATGCAACCAATAGCTTCTGGCAGGCGATTTCCACTGGGACCATGGGCCTGTGTAGGGTTAATCTTCCTCTCCAGGTCCTAAATCATGGGTAGGCAACCTAAGGCCCAGGGGCTGGATGCAGCCCAATCGCCTTCTAAATCTGGCCCATGGACGGTCCGGGAATCAGCGTGTTTTTACATGAGTAGAATGTGTCCTTTTATTTAAAATGCATCTCTGGGTTATTTGTGGGGCATAGGAATTCGTTATCCCCCCCCCAAAAAATATAGTCCGGCCCCCCACAAGGTCTGAGTGACAGTGGACCGGCCCCCTGCTGAAAAAGTTTGCTGACCCCTGTCCTAAATGCTACAGGCATTAACTTGGTCATGTGAATCATGTAACTCTGGGCATCAGACAAATGTGGACGTGCCCTAACATCCTTTCGTGCAGCACCCTTGCTGTGTCCCCAACCTCCCTTGTGTGGAGCAAGAAAGGTCTGCAGGGCTTTTTGAAAACTTCTGTTTTCTTGAACATAGAACATCTCACATTGAGGACTCTGATATACCTTTCCCACTTAACACCGGGCACACCGAACCTTGGAAGTGGGGCTGCCATGCAAACCCCTGCTTTTGCCCTTGGATACAGAGTTTGAGAGTTCAGGCCAAGACCTGAACACTCCTTATCTCTATAGCAGGCTGTTCATATGTTGCAGCAGGGGCAATGGAAACACGTAGCGTGACAGTGCTGATCTGCAAAATATGCTTTCAGTCTTTAGAGCCAACACAGGAACAATTTGCCATAGAAGTGTCATTTGTAATTATTTGTATTCTGCACTCTCACTCCCATTTCTGCTTATAAGGTGTAGTTGTTTTCTACACACACATGCACACAATTAACAGCATTTTAAATGTGCAAATATTAATAGCTTTCAGCACCGATTCTTAGATTTACACCTCAGGAAGTCACAACAACAATCCCACACATGATGCAATCAAATGTAGAAGTTTTATTGGAGATAAATACATGTTAATAGCTTTATTTCCCTTGAGCCTGTTGAAGTAGCAGTATATTTTTAGTTTTTTCCCATAGTAGGTTGAGTAGAGTATGGCAATTAATCTTGGAAGAGATGAACAAACCCAACTGCATTATTTTTAAAGTAATTTGCTTATGAAAAAGAGCCAGGTATTAAACATATATTTCAATACAAGCTTGCACTTTTAAACCAACCAACCTTGTCACCAAATTCGTGGCTAGTAGACCAATGTCTTCACATGGAATACCCTATCCCATCTTCCCTTCTTTCCCTCCAAGAAAACACAACTGACTGAACTCACAGACAGCTAGCTTCTTCAATTAAGTGGAAGCTAAACACTAGAATAAACTCCAGTTGGCCTCAAAAAGCTAAATGCTGGAAATTTGGTGATGGGTCTGTCACTTGCCTCATGATATATGCGCATATGGGCTGTTGAGTTATCAGGAGAAAATGACATTGAAAATTTGACATTGAGGGAACAACTGGCAAGTTGTATTTTGTTAAATTTGTTTCTCAAAAAACAAATAACACTTATTTAAAAAGACAGGGTGGTGGTGACGTCATCTGCGCAACGGTCAGACTTACCCTCTCAATTTATTTGCTGATTATATCGCACTGATGATCTCTGATCCAGACTAATCACTGTCAGAGGCCAACAGGGAGATGGAAAGCATATGGTAAAATTGCTGGGCTATCTCTGAACAAGTAGTTCAGAGATATCCTGTGAATTGTGATACATTCAAAGTGATCACAGGCTTTAAGATCTGCCCCCACCATGTAAAATATCTAGGAATTCTTGGGTAAAGCTTGATAAAAGTACTTTTTTACCATTACCAAAGATACTGTTAAAGACCGTAAGTAATAGGCCCAAGTTAAACCTATCATGAATGGTAAGAGCATCATGGGTAAAAATGATGGTATTACAAAAATTGTTTTCATTTCAGACTATTCCTATTTGTATATTGATTGAAACTCTTAAAATATTTGGTAAGGTTTGTCCATCAAGGCAAAAGACCTAAGATTGACAGTGGTTTACCAACACTTCCAGAAGTATAATGATGCGGCTCATCTACAAAATACAATTAGAATGATAATATGCAATACAAACCTATGCTTTTCAAAATACTCAGCCAGCTAACAATTGGACAACATGATCATGTAAAATGGCTGTGGGAAACTGATTTAGCATAGAAAGGGAAGATGTGGATTGGAATAATTTATGGACCAAAAAACCTTTAGCATTAGTCTCAACTCATATATGAGTGATTACATTTAAGCTGTTACATAAATGGCATCTGACATCACTAACATGCAGCTATAGTAATAAATCATTATCATACTTGTGTTTGTAAGCTTGCAATACAATTGGTACAATGTTCCACATGTGACTTATGTACATCCTTTTGGTAAAAGGTGTTCACAGGGTGGGGGGAGGAAGCCACATCAAGGGGCAACATGCAGATTGCACATCAAGTTTAGGACTGTTAACCATTTCCAGGGAAGATCAGCTTAATTTCAACTGCAGCAATAAAACTACTAACACATTTGTAAAGCTGAGCAGGGTCTGGTATGGTTTCAAATTGGACAAGGGATCGCGTGTTGAGATTCCTGCATTGCAGAGGGTTAGACTAGGTCACCCTCAGAGATCCCTTCAAACTCTACTGTTCCACAGTTTTATACAAATGGTTAATAGATTCACTTTCCACTTGGTGGCACAGAAATGGAAGAGACTGGATCATTCACAGAATTCTGTGTGGAAGCAAGATGCACAGACAATTTCCCTTACTGGAAAAACGAACAAGGAGAGTACAAACACTGAACAGCACAGAAGACATAGATGTCTGAAACTTGTCACCCTTTCATTGGGTTTTCAAAATGATAATCCTGATGACCGGCATCCACCTAATTCACTCAATGGACTCTGGCAGAATTTAATAAACTGATTTGTTCCGTGGGAATAAATGGAGGGAGGGAGGGAGGAATGGGAAACGAAGACATTTGTTGTATGTGTTTCTGTGTTATATACTGAAAATCAATAAAATTGACTGAAGAAAATAAGAAGACAACAATGCCAGTTAGCCCAAGGAGTCTGGCCTGTATGGCGGAGTCCCTGTAGGACTTAGCTCCGCCGACCCTTCCTCTTTGAAGCATGGCGTGGGTGATGACTGTGGGGTGACAAAGACAGTGCCAAATCCGGCTCCCTTCCCATGCCGTTTGCCTTTTCCACTTTGCAGAGCAGCTCACTGTCCTCAGCACTGATGGGCCGGATGATGTGGCCAGGCTTGGTGACAATGTGAGGAGCTGTCAGACGCTGGAAAGCACGCTGGGTGTTCCAAGTGGGGCCCACGGGTGCTTGGATGCTGCGTTCAAATTGCTTGCTGTTCTCAAAGGGGAAGGGCAGCTGGCTCACCTGCAGTGTAGTGAAGAAGTAGTTTAATGGCACAGTTAAATTCACAGAGTTTAATTACATTCCTGCATTGCAGGGAGTTGGACTAGACAACCCTTGAGGTCCCTTCCAACTCTATACAGTGGTGCCTCGCAAGACGAAATTAATCCGTTCTGTGAGGCTCTTCGTATAGCGGTTTTTTCGTCTTGCTTAGCGGATTTTTTTGTCAGCTTAGCGGATTAGCGCTATTAGCGGCTTTTAGCGGATCAGCTGATAAGCGGCTTAGGGCTTAGGAAAAAGGGGGGGGAGGGGGAAAACCCCCGCAGGAACTCACAAGACATTTTTGTCTTGCGAAGCAAGCCCATAGGGAAATTCGTTTTGCGAAGCGCCTCCAAAACGGAAAACCCTTTCGTCTAGCGGGTTTTCCGTCTTGCGAGGCGTTCGTCTTGCGGGGCACCACTGTAATTAAGAAGAAAAAGAAGTCAATTCTAACATCTTAGAATTCTGTGATTCTAAGAACATTTATACTGCATTTTCTTTCCCCCACATTGTTTCTGCAGGTGAAAGCGTGAATGGCAGTCTCCCAGGCCAGAGTGATAAACTCACCTGATGAACTGCTGCTGAAATATTGCGCTGTTCACTCAGGATAACATTGGGCAGGTGCCTGTCTTTCCTTGGGGGCCCAGCTGCTGGTTTGATAAGGAACCTAGAGGGCAAAAAAGAAAAGGAAGAAGGGAGGTGAAGCAGGTGACAGCTGGCAGTGACAGACCACTAAGCTTCCGCCCTGAAACATACCGTCTCTTCTTCATCTTACTCGGCTGTAGTCCCGCACCTCCCCACTCGCCCCATCCTGGAAGCACCAGATTGATAACTTTCGGTTTGCTGTTCTGCTCTGCCCGACGCTTTTCTTTCATAAAGTCAGCAACGACGTTGTCACTTGCAAAGGCCTCCCGGATCACCTGTCGCTGGTCTTTGCCCATCTCTAGCTGCAAGGGAGAAAAAGATCAGCAGGCAGGTGGACAAGGAGTCTCACAGGATTTCCAGACAACAGGTAACTAAAACAGGAAGAGTATAATCTAACAGTGACCTTGATGCTCAATTGGAAATGTAATTGTTCTACGGAAAGTGTTGTTAAGCTTTCTTGAAGGCCCTGCTGGAGCCAAAAGACAGGTGTACAATGAACGAAGAGAACAGACAAATGAGTCTCCTCCCCACTTTGAATCCTTAACCAATGGGGAGCATGATACTGCTGAGTGGCACGGAACTACATCCAATGAAAGCTCATTCAAGGAGATTGCTGAATTGCTGCTGCTCACAGAGTCTGACTCAGTGCAGGGATTTGGAGCAGGAAGGAATTTCTCTGCCCAGAGGTCTGTCTGGGAGCTCTGGTGTTTGGATTTTAAAACACCTCCTTCCCTTTCCCAGCAGCATGTGACTCAGCTCGCTTGCAAGAATTCTCTGGAGCAGTTCGGTCCTCGAATACTTTCCTGTAGTACACAAGCTGTCTGCTTAAGACATGCTGGCATGATTCAAACTAAATGACAAAGCATGCTTTGTCACATTGCAGCCCACCCCAATGTGCCCCCCCCAATACTGATGGACTCCAATTCCCATCACCCTCCAGTTAGCAAAACCAATGCTTACAGATAATGGGAGCCATAGTCAAACACCCCCTGGAAGGCTGATTAGATAATAATACACTTGCATAACAAGAGACTCTTAATCTCAGGGTTGTGGGTTTGAGCCCCATGTTGGGCAAGAGTCCTGCATTGCAGGGGGTTGGACTAGATTACCCTCCTGGTTCCTTCCAACGATTTTATTCGCGTCAGTGTGCTGCTGCTGTCCCTTCCTCTCTCCCTTCTTTATGTGAAAGGAGGTTGAAATCACCTGCTTGTAAGCTCTGAACAGTTCCTTGTTATGTCTGCACTTGTGGAACAGAAATTTGTTTTATCTGCTGCTCATTAAAAAATAAACCAGCATATTGAAGACACCTAACCACAGTTCCTCAAGTTCGGACTTAACAGGGAACTGTGATTAATTCAAAAGTGAAAGCATAATAATGTCCCTTTGGTTATACAGTGGAACCTCGGTTCCCGAATGCCTGCATTGTTGTATGTTTTGGTTCTCGAACACTGAAAACCTGGAAGTAAATGCTTCCGTTTTTGAACACTTTTCAGAATCCGAATGTGCAATGCGGCTTCCGCTTAGGGGAAGAAGCTCTTGAAGCCAATGGGAAGCCGTGCCTCGGTTTTCGAAAAAGCAAATGGATTTCGTCTGAGAACCGAGGTACCATTCTATTATTAGTTACTCCTATTTAATGTCTAAGTTTCTCTAGGCATATAAATTGTACTAATGTTAATATCCTAGTTTTTGTTTTTTTTGTAATTGCTGTTGTTAATATTTAGGTGCTTTCACCAGCTTATTATTCTTAATACTCTATATGTATGTATATATGTATATGTGTATATATATATATATATATATATATATATATATATACACACACACACACAATGTGTGTGCATTCAAATAAAAACATTTTTTAAAAAGGGGTAAAGTAGAAGCTTTCAGCCTCCTCTTATACATGTGGAGGAGTGCATGAGCCTCAGGTTTCTTCTTCTAACAATAAATCCTAATTTGCCATTCATTTCTGAACTGGGCCAGCCTGCTCTGAAAAAGCTAATCTGTGAAGGCAATGATTGGCTTTCTCATACAGTGAGACAGTTGGTCCTTTTAGCTCAGTGCTGGGTCTCCAATAACTCTAGGCAAATACGGCTTCTAGTTCTGCTACCCAAAATCAGTTTTTAATGAGAAACAAAACAAGGAATGAACCAAAGCCCTTCTACATGTGATTGAAGGGGAACCTGTGGACCTCCTGATGTTATTGGACTACAACTACCCTTAGCATAGTTGGCTATGCTAACTGGAGCTGATGGGTGTTGACTAATGACATCTGGAGGGCCACAGCTCCCTCCCATCCCTAATGTAAAGCATGCTCTCTCTTCCCTGATGCATTGGGATAAGGCTCCCTGCAGCTGGAAAACAAACCCGCCAAGGAGATTAAACCTTCTCCCTGACATACTAGCTTTCTCCCATTGGGGAGCTTTCAAAGATGAACGCTTCCCACGCCGTTAGCCTGAAGGGGCACAGTGCAAGTAAAGTGTTAGCACTTAGCTCTTCCGGATCCATGGAACCCCTGATTAGCCCCTCCTAATGGTGCTCACTGCTTTTGAATTATGGTGATGGAGGAGAATCTTGAGAATCTTGACTGCAAGAAGATCAAATCTATCCATTCTTAAGGAAATCAGCCCTGAGTGCTCCCTGGAAGGACAAATCCTGAAGCTGAGACTCCAATACTTTGGCCATCTCATGAGAAGAGAAGACTCCCTGGAAAAGACCCTGATGTTGGGAAAGATGGAGGGCACAAGGAGAAGGGGACGACAGAGGACGAGAGGGTTGGACAGTGTTCTCGAAGCTACAAACATGAGTCTGACCAAACTGCGGGAGGCAGTGGAAGAGAGGAGTGCCTGGCGTGCTCTGGTCCATGGGGCCACAAAGAGTCGGACACGACTAAACAACTAAATAACAACAATGGTGCTCACCTCATCCTGTACAGCAGAAGGCAAAAACGGACACTGAATGGGACGAAGTGGCTGAGCCAGCACTGCCTTCAGATCAATCAGAGCCTTGCGCTTGGTTTTCTTCTTGGAGCTCTGGGTCTTGCCGCCCTTGGGCGATGACTCAGCTTCCGGAGGCTGCTGAAGTTCAGCACCGTTGACTTCTGGCATTCCGTTTTCCAGTGGGACTTCCTCTGTCTCTATGGCCTCCATATCCTCTAAGGTATGAAGCCGTTCCAGCTTTTCACTCAGGAGCGGCCCCTCTGGCACAGGGCTTGGGGGTGCTGGTAAAAGCACGTCCGTCACCTTGGGCATCACTTCCTCACTGTTAAGACCTGAAGCAAGAACACGACACAAATTAACATAGCATCTGAAGGGCACTGCTGGATCAGACATCACTCTAGCCCAGCATCCTGCAGGGTAGGAAAACCAAGGCTCTCTCTGTGTTGCTGCTCTTTAGCAACTGGTACTCAAGGGTACACTGCCTTGGGATGTGGATGCTCCATATTGCCACCATGGTTAATATCGGCAGACCCAAAATTTTCACTAATCAACTTTTTGGAATACATCACACCCCCCCCCCCAGCAAGCCTACCCAGGCATATTGTTTTAATACAACAGATTTTATTTCTATTTATTTTGAGTTTTAAAATAAATGTTGACCTGTTTTTGCATTTGTCAGTATTTTTAAAAGAAATATTTCAGTTCGTTCCTTCTAAAACCATGTGGAGATTTAAGCAGTCAAGTAAGCAGTATGCAAACTTCTGTCAACTAGCTAAATAAAATGATTGCTTCTTACAGCAGTCAAAATATACTTTTTTCCCCCTGAAGGAAACACACGTAGCAAACAAACACAAAGTAATTCTGATTAATAAAAAGATTAGGAATGGATTTTATTTCAGCAGACAATGCTAAAAGACGTGGTGTAGTATTTTACATTAAACCTGCACTTGAACCCAAGCTAATCCAAAAAGACAATAAAGGGAGGATTCTAGTGGTACAAATCAAAGTCCAAGGAGAAAAGATAAAAAACCAAATAAAGACATGGTTAAACAGGCAATTAAACTATTACAAATTCAATACTCACTGTTGATTAATGAGGAAATAAGTTGGATTGGAAAATTAAAAGGATGAAACAAAAGTATTTTGAACATGCCAACAAGCCAGGGAAATTACTGGCATGGCAAATGAGGAAAAGTGAACAAAAAAATTATATAAATAAGATAAAACATAATGGTAAGGTCACTGACAAACAAAAGGAAATAAGGGAAGACTTCATTAAGTACTTCACAGATCTTTACAAAAAAGGAATTGAAAAGAAGACACTGATGGAAGAATATATAAAAAGCAGCAGTCTTCCAAAAATAAAAGATGAAAAACGGATACTATTAAATGGCGAAATAACATCGCAGGAAATATTAGATGCAATAAATCAAGCAAAGACAGACAAATCCCCAGGACCAGATGGAATTTCAGCAAAGTATTATAAAAAATTAAATGAACAGCTTGTGATTCCCTTAAAATATATGATGAATGAGATTTTAAAAACAGGGGAAGCCCCAGAAACATGGAAAGAGGCCTATATAACATTAACACCAAAACAAGATTCAGATATAACATTGGTAAAAAATTGTAGGCCCATCTCACTATTAAACAACGATTACAAACTATTTGCATATATCCTTGCTAACAGAATGAAAAGTTCTTTGGAGGAACGTTTACATCAAGACCAAGCAGGATTTCTTCCAGGCAGACAAATGAAAAATATTATCAGAAACATTTTAAACATAATTGAATACCTGGAAGTGCAAAATGAAAAACAAGCAGCATTGATGTTTATAAATGCAGAAAAAGCATTTGATAATGTTTCTTGGGACTTCATGGAAAAGTTCTTGAAAAAATGGAATTTGGAGTAAAATTTAACAAGGGAATATCTATTCAGAACAGAATGCAAAATTGATTATTAACCAGGTGATAACAAACCAATGTAAAATACAAAAAGGAAGTAGACAAGGATGTCCATTATCAACGCTTTTGTTCATTCTGGTCCTGGAGGTTCTGGCAAGGAATATTAGAATGGATAAAGAAGTAGCAGGAATATGAATGAAGAAAAATGAACATAAATTGAAAGCCTTTGTGGACGATTTGGTTATTACCGTAGAAGATCCAAATAATTCTCTCCCTAGAGTAATAGAAAAAAATCAAAAGTTTGGACAAGTGGCAGGTTTTAAACTTAATAAAAACAAAACCAAACTGTTAGCTAACCCAGAAATATTATCTCAGGTTAAGAACTTTGCTTCAGGATGAGAAGAGAAATCATGCAGCGGCGGCGCAGTGGCAGCAGGAGGCCCCATTAGCTAAAGTGGTGCTTCAGGTTAAGAACAGTTTCAAGTTAAGAACAGACCTCCAGAACGAATTAAGTTCTTAACCCGAGGTACCACTGTATTTACAAAGACAATTATGAAAAAAAATTGGAATGAAATAAAAAGGAATTTGGAAATATGGAATAGGATGAACCTCTCTTTTTTAGGACGAATTGCTGCAATAAAAATGAATGTACTGCCAAAAATGCTGTTCCTTTTTCAGACAATACCGATAATAAGTAAAAATGCTTGCTTCAAAAAATGGCAGCAAGATATTTCAAAATTTATTTGGAATGGGAAAAGGCCAAGGATAAAGCACAAAATACTTACAGACTTACAACAGTGAAGAGACTTTTCTCTTCCAGATTTTAAAATTTACTACGAAGCAGCATGCCTTATTTGGATTCGGGATTGGATTAAATTGGAAAAAGAGGAGGCAATAGACTTAGAAGGACACGACAACAGATTCGGTTGGCATTCATATCTGTGGTATGGAAAAGCAAAGGTACACAAAGGATTCCACAATCACATAATTAGAAAGTCCCTGATAAGGGTATGGGAAAAATACAAAGAATTACTGGAATCCAAAACTCCGTGGTGGTTGTGACCTATTGAAGCATTATCACTTCAATAATGAAGTGATGAAAGGAATATGGCCAACATACAGTGGTGCCTCGCAAGACGAAATTAATCCGTTCCGTGAGGCTCTTCGTATAGCGGTTTTTTCGTCTTGCGAAGCAAGCCCATTGACAGCTTAGCGGATTAGCGCTATTAGCGGTCTAGCGGCTTTTAGCGGATCAGCTGATAAGCGGCTTATCAGCGGATCAGCTGATAAGCGGTTTAGGAAAAGGGGGGGAAAAGGGAAAAAACCCCGCAGGAACTCACAAGACATTTTCGTCTTGCGAAGCAAGCCCATAGGGAAATTTGTTTTGCGAAGCGCCTCCAAAACGGAAAACCCTTTCGTCTAGCGGGTTTTCCGTCTTGCGAGGCGTTCATCTTGCGGGGCACCACTGTATAGAGATTTATTAGTAGAACAAAAAGGAAAGTGGAAATTGAAAGATTACGATGAGATAAAGGAACACCTTCAGAGTTGGTTACATTATAGGCATTAAATGAAATCTTCATGGAAGACAACAAGAGAGAATTCACTTACAGTTTCCAAATTCCAAAAGGATATCATAGATGATAATTCTAAATTGTTAAAGGAGGCGTATAATATTCTGATGGAATGGGAAAGATGAAGTGGGCACAGAACATAGGTCATAACATACAATTTGAGGATTGGATAAGGCTTTGGAAAGTGAACTTGAAATTTACGGATTGTATATTGTTGAAAGAGAATTATATGAAAATGATGTCCAGGTGGTACTTTACACCATTAAAACTGGCCAAAATGTACAAAACAGAACAAAAGAACTTTCGGAGATGTAAAGAAGGGGAAAGTACGTTTTATCACATGTGGTGGGATTGTAAGATTATTTTTAAAAATTGGGCAATGATATATAATGAATTGAAAAAAATGTTTAAAATAACCTTTGTGAAAAAACCAGAAGTCTTTTTGTTAGATATTCTAGGACAAGAAATGCCAAAGAAAAATCAGACATTATTCATGTACGCCTACACCTACGGGAGCAAGAATCCTAATAGCAGAGAACTGGAAGACTGGAGAAATATCACCTAAAGAACAATGGCAAGAAAAACTGATGAACTATGCAGAACTGGCAAAATTAACAGCCAAACTGCGTGAAAAGAACAATAGTGACTTTTGAAAAGAATGGGAACACTTTACAACACACTTGCAGAAACAAGAAAAAAACATGGACTCGTTAGCAGGATTTAAAGAAACATTCACAACTTTATTTACAGATAACAAGAAATATAATTAGTGATGTATGCAACAACAGCAGCAAGAATACTTATTGCAAAGTATTGGAAGACACAAGATCTACCCACCCTGGAAGAGTGGCAGATGAAGGTGATGGACTATATGGAATTAGCGGAAATGACTGGCAGAATCCGGGACCTGGGAGAAGAGTTGGTGGAAGAAGATTGGAAGAAATTTAAAGACTACCTGCAGAAACACTGTCAAATTAATGAATGTTAAAATGATGTTGGATTGAAAATAAGTGGCATTAGCAACAAAGTTAAAAAGAGTATGCAAAAATGAATTGATAATGGGCGAAAATATAGAGTTATAATATGTTAAGATATAGAGTTAAGATAAATGAAAAAGGGTAAGGATTTGCTGATTTGATTATATTAATGGGAATACAAAAAGGGGAGGTGTGAGGAAGTCAAAGAAACAAGTTAATGAGTTTAAAGTTATAAAAAATGGATTTGTTTTAACTTTCTTTTTTCTATTTTTCTAGTTTTCTTGTTTTCTGTATTTTTGTTTGAGAGTTTTTTTCCTTTTTTTTGTTTTACTATGTATTTTTGTATTTATGACTTTGTAAAACCTTAATAAATATTCTGAAAAAAAGAAAAAAAAGAAATATAATTAGTGATAACAGAACATTATGTATAAACAGAATGTAACAAACCAGAAGTAGAAGTTGGGAGAAGTCAACAGGGAGGGGGAAAACCTAGAAAATGGATGTTAAATGATGATATTGAATAATTGTTATGAGAAAAGAAAATTAATAATAATAATAATAATAATAATAATAATAATTGTATCCTGAATATACAGCCTATCGTTTTCACTGGATGACCCTGTTCTTTTCCCCCACACCATGCATTGTTTTATGGCCCTGGCCCTGCTGACCTGCAACAAAGCCTTGCAGCAAAGTCTCCTCCTTGGTTGCAGGTGGCTCCATCTCTTCGTCACTCTCTTCGCTGTCTTCTGGTGCAGCTGGAAGGTCCTCCTTGGGCTCTGCGTGGGGCCGTCCCAACATCCAGGGGTTGTCTGGATCCAGCCCAGCAGGCCTCTCATTGACAACACTTGGAACAAGATCCCCCTCTGCGTCGGTGTCGTTGCCACCTTCCTCGCTATCGGATGCCGGGCGTACTTTCTGGGTCAGTTCTTTGTTCCGGGCCAGCTGCTCCTGCATGGCTTGCCTAGCCTAGAAAGGCAGGCAGGCAACAGCATTTACTTGCAGACCTTAGGCTTACAAAAGCTATTCTTTGCTTCTTCACTAGAACCACCCCAGGTCCATCCAACTCCCAAAGCCAGGTGCAAATAGGGTTGCCATACGTCTGGAATTTCCCGGACATATCCGGAATACTGCGGTTGGAAGTAGTGTCCAGGTGGAAATCAGCAACATGTCTGGGAAAATCTGGACTTATGGTAACTCATGTCAGCTGTGTCGTTTTTGCCTATTTTCCATAAAATAGCTTAAAAAATGCCTGTCACACACACACACACACACACACACACACACACACAGCTCAAAAACTCTGGCAAAAAAACAACCAGCCAAAATCTCAACAACTTTTGTGTCTGGATTTTCACTTGTTGAAATATGACAACTCTACCTTTGAAGTTGGCGCCATATGCAAAATGGAGGCTTAGGGGGAGGAGACAGTTATCTGCTGCATCCCAAAAGTCAACATGGATACTGGGATGGTTTGCATAGACAAACCTGTTTCTGTATTATTTCAGATAAGAGCTTGAATGGTCTGGTGCTGGAGGATTCTTTTTGACACAGCTGTAGTTAAACAATCAGAAGTCAGAAACCCTTGCTGATCTACTGCAAATTGTCCAACAATCTACCAGTAGATTGTGGATCTATCTTTGGCCCTCCCCTGACTTACAGTATCCCGTATTTTCAGCCACAAGGGGACCAGCAAAGCATACACCCATCTAATAACCACCCAGGAAGCAAGTAAAATATTTAACAGCCCAACTTACAATAATTCACTACTATTTCCTCCCCCTCCCAAGTAAGAATTTCAAACAATACTCTCCAGTGAAAGTCAATTTCCCAGGAGAAAGGGTATGAATTGCAACTGGCCAGAAAATGTTTTGCCATCTGTTTTTGGCTTTGGATGTAAATCCACCCAATGGCGGGAAGGCAAGCGGACAAAAGAAAGGCCTTTTATCACCCACTTGCAAATGTTGTTAAAGGTGCTCTAAAAACCACTTCTATGGGAATAGCCTGATATTTTCAGCCAACCCTTTTCTGGAAGGTACGTTTCAGCTCGAACAAACCTCTCAAGCACCTGCCTTGGTTTAATTACATGTTAAGAGCGGGTTTTGGCTGATAAAGCCTCCTCGCTCCACACGTCTCTCACCTCTAGGTTGTACTTTGCCATGAGGACTGTAGATTTGGCCCACTTGCCCTTGTTCTGGTGTTTCAGGCTCATCCTCTCCTGCACAGAGAAATAAGGCAAAATGTCACGATGGTGGAGTACGGTAAGAGAGTGCCCTCCACTAGGCAGAGGGGCCTCATCTCGGTACCACAGGAAGAGGGCTGCACTCACCTCAATACGCGCTTTCTCAATTTTAGCTAGCTCTTCTAGAGCTGCCTCAGGGTTAGTTTTCCGCAACGTCTCGAATTCTTTCAGCACCTTGCGTTTCCTGCTCTTCCTAAGCATCCTGTGATACCTTCAGGAAGAGGAAGATAGCAATGTCTGAGGCTTGAATAGTCAGGCCAGAGGGAAAGGACACACAGCTAACTGGCATCACTGCCAACTCCTGATTCAAGGTAGGCAACAGAGCTGGTGTGTAGAACCTGTTTGCCCTGGCCATTGGCAATGCTTGTTGAGGCTGATGGGAATTGTAGTTCAGCAACATCTGGAGGGCCAGAGGCTGCAGCAGAGAGTCAGTGAAGTGGTTAGAGAAGGGACAAGAAAACTGTGACTCTAAATGTTGCTGCCCTCCCCTCAACTTCAGCCAGTACAACCAATGGCCAGGGATGGTAGGAGTTGGAATCCAGCAACTTATTGAGGGCTACTAGTTCCCCACCCCTTGTGTGGAGTATCAGTCTACGGCCAGAAGGTCTGTTTCAAATCCCTGCTAGCTGTCAAGCTCAATGGGTCACCCTGACTGAGTCAATGTCTCTGCCTTACCCACCTCACAGGATAAAGATAAAATGGGCATGGGAATGTTGAGAGAGAGGGGGAGAGCAATGTACACCATCTTCTCAAGAGATCATTGCAAGAAAAGTGTAAAAAATAAACAAACAGAGCCCACATCTGTTGGGGAACAGAGAACCCGCACATGGGGCTGCATGTTTTCATTTTGCGTGCACAGAGATTTGAATCTGTTTTAGAATTCCTCATTCTAACATACTCCAAATGTTATTTATTATTTAATTATTTTTAAAATTACATTTATGTCTTGCCCTTCCCTCCCAAAGGAGCCCAGTGTAGCGAGTCGCAAGATGCCTAGTCCTTTGTGGGCTGCAAGGAACTATGCAGAAACTGAACAGGGCTCATCCACAAAAGTGAGAAGAGGACTTTTCCCACCCAGCCTCATTTCTTTCCGGCAGCCAACTTAAAAGGGTGAAGGTGGGTTGGATGGCTGTTCACAAATTTTCTCCAACTTAAGTCAGCTGATCAGCACTTACAGCAATGTCTGCTTTGGGCAGGGATCAGTTGAACTAAGGAGTTCTTCAAGAACTCTGTAGTGCAGCCAATCCCTGCAAGCCTTGCTGTTGCGACCAATCATCTGATCAGCACATCAAGCCTTTCTTGGAACAGAAACAACTGGGAGCATACTGTGCAGCTTCCCAATTGTTCTTTCACACCCATGTCTTTACCTGCGCCCACACCTAATGTAAAATTTGATATCAGGCACGGAGCAGGTAACTGTGCTTGCAGGGGAAGGGGGGGAACAACAGTTTTGTGGTCCGCTATCAGAACTAATGGGACTGTAGGTTGCCAGCCGCTGCTCTACGACAATTGCTTACCTTTTGCTCTTGATCTTCCGCTGACGTCGTGCCTTAGCCTCGTAGTAGGACTGCAGGACTCGAGCCTTCTGGCGCTGCATACGTCGCAACTGTGCCTGGAAATGCACACAAATGGAGAGGAGGGCTGACTGTAAAAGCTTACAGAGCAAGGCAGTGTGGGATCCAGGAGGGAGGGAGAGATGGAGAATGGGACAGAAACAGCCAGATCTAGACTCACCTCCTCCAGACTCATGGCCTGCAGCGAGGACTTCTCCTGTGGCGTCAGGAGTGGGTCCTTCACTGGCTGCTTTCCTCTGTGCAGAATATCAAAGATTTCTTGCTCCAGGGGTGTTCGTGCCTTAGAGCGGGTGAGACGTCGGAAGGATGGACACAGAGAGGTAAGTTTCAGCTTACTCTAAAGACTAGTCCAACAAGGTTGCAAAAGGTCACTAACAAAACAGGGGACCCTCACCCCCCGACCTCACAATACTTTATTTGCCAGTCTGATTTTACATGAAGGGATGCTACCTCTTCCTTTGCAGACTATGCTTGTCATTGCTGCCTCTGGAGACTATCTGGAAACTTGAGACAACATAGGAACTAACGAAGTTATGAGCATGTTAAACAGATGCTTTCCCATATTCACTGGCTTCAAGTTAGTTCCAAGGCTCGGCTGGTTTTGACATTTCAAGCCCTTCATGGCTTAGGGCTGCAGTATCTGAAGGATTGCTTCATCTCACTGTGTACCCACAAGCGCCCTGAGATTATGGTGAGAAGATCACCAGGTAAAAGGGACTTCTCTGCAGTGGCCCCGGGTTGCATAAGACCCTCCGCAAGAGGGGATTGCTTGAACTTTAATGTTGTTTTAGAACCAGGCAAAGCCTTTAAAGGAGGGGGGGGCACAGGCATTCAAACTCTGTTTGTTTTACCCCTGAAATGTTTTAGCTTGTGATTAGATGCTGTCGTTATGGTTTTAGCTTTTCTCTGTCCCTATGAAGACTGTTGTAATACTACTTTTTAGAATTTATTTCCTATTTTATTGTTTCACTGCTTTTATCGTACCAAAAGCATGTTAGTTATTGGCCGAGCAAAAACCATAGCAGGCAGATAGATAGATAGATAGATAGATAGATAGATAGATAGAATGTATTATTATTTATTTGTTACATTTATACTGCACCCCTACTGAAGAACTCATGAATAATTTCTACACAACCCTCCTTCAAAAAAGGGAGAATACCACACCTTTCAGAGTCTTTAGTAAGGATAGGTTTTAGTTCCAATACAAACAGGAAGTTTTAAGAATGAGTGCTCTCCAAACATGATGAGAGGGAGGGCTGCCTTGGCTGAAGTGGCAAAGC